>NC_054833.1:24901181-25528917 GCF_018345385.1 Vulpes lagopus
TATTTTTTCCTATGAAATCCCGTACCTGTCTCATGATGGAAAAATATAGGTAGAATTTTTTTTTTTTTTTTACAAATTTAATACAGTAAAAAAAGAACCTGGTATTGGGTCACAAGTGGCACATGCAAATTCCTGGTCACTTTCTTTTCATGGGTCTGAGTATCTTAACCTGCACAATAGGATGTCAGACTTCAGACGGCTTCTAAAGACTCTACGAGCTCTGAGATCTTGAACGACCATAATTCTACTTTATAAAGGAGGAGGGAGGTTTATATTTGACAAGCTGCGAAACTTATTAAGATTCCAAGAACTTCTTACCACATAATCCTTTGATTCAAACTGTGAAGTCTTACTTCCAACTACTGGTTTAAAAATAATATTAACTTTTACTTGAACTTGGCTACAGGCTGAAATTAAAATTTGTACTCAGCGGTGACTCGGTCATTGACCATTATTTATTATGAAAACATTCAGCTTTTTAACTTACTCTGCGTTTGAGGCTCACAGTTAAAATAATTAGGTTTTTAGAGTACGGCTTCATGTGCGTGAGACCTGGGCAGCAGCAGGTGCCCCAGGCTTGTGTTAATCGTGGTGTCCCTGTTTGAAATTCTTAATTGTTTGAACAAGGACCCTGAATTTTCATTTTGCTCTGGGCCTGCAAATCATGTAGGTGGTCCTGGGTATTTTGTGTGTGAATTGTCACGAAATTCTCCACAATATGCAATCACAGCAAGACCAAAAGATAGCAGGAGTTTAAGACAATGTGAGCAATATTTCCATTCTCCTTTTTTTTCTTCTCCTCCCTTTTTTTAAAAAAAATATTTTATCTATTTATTCATGAGAGATACACACACAGAGAGAGAGAGGCAGAGACCCAGGCAGAGGGAGAAGCAGGCTCCGTGCAGGGAGCCCGACGTGGGACTCGATCCCGGGTCTCCAGGATCACGCCCTGGGCCCAAGGCAGAGACCCAACCCCTGAGCCGCCCAGGCGTCCCTCTCCCCTTTTCTTCAATTGCAAGCCACATGCAGAAATATTTCTTTGCAAGATTTGGGAAGGAAATTTAGCCTTTCCCGCATCTGCACCCCAGAGAAAGCCTTCCTTTCCCGAGGGTCTGCCCCGAGACCCTTCAGACAGCAGTTTGTCCATCCACCTCCCGTGTGTGTGCTCAGGAGAAGGAGAGGACAGAGGGGAGGACAGGTGAGCTAGGGAGCCCACATCCGGCGCCACCTGCACCCCCACGCACCCCCACGCACCCCCACGCACACACAAACATCCCACACACCAAGAGCTTTCTAGCCGCAGCATGCTTAGGAGTTTTTAATGTGATCCTCAATATCTTATGGACAGTTTATGGAAAGAGGGATTTTGTTACCTCTTTTATAGAGCATTAAAGACTCTTTTTAAAAAAAAAATGTTGCTGTATATACTGGGCAAGAAATTCCAGTAATTCCGAATTTGTTTCTGCTTCAATTTAAGATGATCCATTAAATAGAATTTCTTAAAAGCTGCACGTCAATGTGTTTGACTTAAAATTAAAAGAACACCGTAATTCTTTTGATTTTGTTAATATTCCAAAAATAAATATTTGACTCATAAAGGTTAAGGAAAATTCATTCCTGTTTACAGTCTCTGCACGTGTCCTGCACTGGTTCCAATTCTGTCAGCCAAACAGCTGTCCCTTTCCACCGGGGCCCCGGGGCCAGCTGCATGCCCAGGGTTGCTTGAAGACCCGTTAAAAAGCGTTTAAGGACTTTCATATAGACAGGTGTCCTTGCACAAAGCAAGGCTGCCTCCTAAAGAATGTTATAAGGATCATGCATCTACCGCCATAAAATATCTTAAATTGATTTCAGGTAATGAAACAAAAGGAGAGGCCAGGCGGCTCGAACAATAGGGGACTTCTCTGCCAAGTTGCCTTTTGCCTTTGGTGGGAGGGTGCCTGACTCGCTGGGGTCCCGCCTCCGGGGCGCTCACCTGATCAGCTGTCCAAGCCGGGAGAACCGGAGGCCTGGTGCTCCCTGCAGAAGCATCTGCAGCGGGTGTTCGGGGCTCACCTGCAACTACTCGGAGCCACACGGAGCAGCTCTCACCTGGACAGGCCTCCGATGCCCATTCGTCTTGATAAAAGTATTTCATGGGAATTTCTCCCACGACAGTGGTTAAATCATAGAAAATAGCTGTTGCTCCTTCCCCGCCAGGACCAGGCGCCTGTCGCCTTCGCACAGGACAGTCCTGGCTGGGGGCGGCCAGCGTGTGGGAGCAGGCAGGCAATCCGTCGGTTGCGGTGCTGGGCCACCGGGTGCAGATGCCTCTGCGCACCCCGCCGGCTGCCCCCCCCCCCGGCCCACCAGGCAGAGGCGCAGAGCAGGTATGCAGAGACTTCTCTCGGCCATTTTTGATTTTTATGTTGAAATAATTGCAATACAGAAAAGCTGCAAAAAAGACCTTCCATCTACCCTTGGCGCAGACTCCCCAGCTGCTGCCTGTTGTCACGGCCTTAACATTCAGGTGTGTGCCGGCACGTTCCGGAGTCGCCTGGGATATGATGCCCGTCCCTTAGCACTTCATTGTGCATGTCCCACAATAACGTTCTTCTATAAAACCACAGTACAGGGGCTCCTGGTGGCTCAGTTGGTGGAGCATCTGCCTTGGGCTCAGGTCGTGATCCTGGGGTCCTGGGATCGAGTCCTGCGTCGGGCTCCCTGCTCAGTGTGGAGTCTACTTCTTCCTCTCCTTCCGCCCTTCCCCTCTGCTTTTGCTCTCTTTCTCTTTCTCTCTCTCCTTCTCTCTCTCTCTCTAATAAACAAATAAACTCTTTAAAAAAAAATACAACCACAGTACAACTGTCAAGAAATTCACACTGATCTAACAGTACCACCAGGTCCCCAATCCTTCTGAAACTCCTCTGATCGCTCCACCAGTGTCCTTTCCAGGACCAGGACCCAACCCAGATCATCCCTTCATATAGTTTCACATTTCTAGTCCTGTCCAATAAAAAACATTTCCTTAGCCTCTTGTTGTCTTTTATGATCTTGACTTTTTCTTGAAAAATACAGATCTTGGTAAAAATGTTCCTTGACTTGTGTTTGTCTGATGTTTCCTTGTTTTTGTGCACTGGGGACAAGACCCCAAGGAAGGGATGCTCTGTTCTTCTCCGTGTACCATGTCTGGGGCCACACAACCTTATTACTAGTGATGTGAATTTTATCACTAGTTAGGATGGTATCTTCCAGATTTACTAGCTAACCAGTAAAGTTACCTAAGTCTCTTATATTCATTCATTGATAAGTGATCAATGGGGATTTTGTGGGGAGAAACTTTCAGGCTTCTACTAGAAGGTCAGACCTTTCCTTTCTTTCCCATTTATTTATTTATATCACTATGAATTCGTGAATTCCTATTTTGTCCAAAGAGCTACAAACCATCATTATTTACTTTGATGCTCCGATGCTCCATGTGGCCGGGGGGAGGGCCTCCTATGTTGGCTTCACACACTCGCATCATTTGTTTGTCATTTCTCTATTGTGTGGCCCCAAGTAAGTGCTCCAGGCTTAGCTTGTATTCTCTTTGACCAAACACGGAGTCCGACATTTCTCCAAAAAGGAGAGTGTAGTAGCATTTGGAATTCAAGCTCTGGACACTAGATGTGCTTACTGTTCCTGGAGTATCCTTGTTCCCAGGCCCTTCTAGCATAGATGAGTCAGGAAATATGCCTGCCTACATAGTAAGGTAGCCATACATGGATAAATCTACATATGCCCATGTTATCATTCATGCACGCACTGTGTTATGTATTAGATATATATATCTATGTATATGAAAGACTCTGAATTCACAAAAATACCTCCCATTCCAATCTAATAGCATCGGGCTTATTTTTAACCATTCCTTTTTGCATGTTATTTCCTTTTCCAACAGTGCAGCCTCCCACTATCCTCAATGGACTTGTTCACTGGCGTGATTTCACCTGTGGGACCAGTTTTTCAGCTAAACTGGCTAAAAGCTACATCCACCAACCAGACCCTCTTCCTGGCAAGACATAGAGACAGAAGGTTGAGCCAGTGAAGGGAAAGGGGAAGAGAAAGGAAGGGGAAGAACAAAGGGAAGAGTGAAGGAGAAAGAAAAGGATGAGGGTGGGAGAGGACACAACGAAGAGCCGGGAGGAAGGAGCAAGGCCGTGCTCCTCACCGAGGAGTGTCTGTCTGTTGAATCCAGTGATAAACCCGTGGGCTGGTATTTTGTACGTCGTCCTTTCATCTTACTTCCTAGTAACACCCTTGATTGTATTTTACAAATTTTTGGTCTACAAAGATTTGAGGAGGAACAAGAACACAAGTCTGTCACGACAAGTAGCGCTCTGACCACATTTCCTTCCTCAAGGGTGGAGGTTGGCAAAGCAGGGCGGGGGCCGACGCAGCCTTCCCAGCGGTTTACACATCCCCTCTAGCCGCTTTCGCCACGAGGCAGAGTGGCACAGACTGCGAGGCCTGTAAAGTCTAACATGTTCATTAGTTGCCTTGATCTGATATTAATATATCACTTACCTCTTTGTGACATACATAATTCATTCTCTCTTCCTACCCCCTCCCCCGACTCTAAAAGGTGACTCCATGAGGATGGGCACCTCATCCTTTTTTCCAGATGTGCCCCAGCACCTGGCAGAGTGCCTGGTGATAGAAGTTGTACAGTAAATACTTCTGGAATCCCAATTATCCAAAGAACCTTGAGGATCATCAAAGATGCTAGAACTCAGGTAGGTTGAACGAAGGTGATGACATTTAATGATGGATCCTGGAAGGGACAGTTAGCTCTGCTGTGTAAGTGCCCAGACGGGTCCACTGTCTACTTTCCATCCCAGGCTAATATTGAGTCAATTCATCCCACAGGCTTCCTGCATAAATGCAAAGACGGTTCAACCACCTGTAGTTGTTTGAAGTCATTCCTCCATTTCTGTGGCTGTAATGCAATATCTTAAAAGTGAGTAACACTGACTTATCAGAACCCCTAAGGGAAAAAAAGAAAAGCTAATGTTGGTGACATCCATGAAACCACACTGACACCGGTCCTGCATATGTGCTTACATGCAGAGCTATGACCAGGTTCTCAAGATCCAAGTGTACAAACCCAGCCGAGACTGACCTTAAAACACCCCGTCCTGGAGTAGACCTAGAGGACCCTGCCCCAGGGACCCTGTGGCACCTTCCAGAGGTGTGTGACTTTGCTTCCTGTGAACACAGCAAGACTATTTTTCCAAATGTTCCAAAGCCTAACGAAATGAGACGTGTCAACCCTGGCTGCTGTTCACTCATCTTCATGGGAGAGAACAACAGCTGAGGGAGCCCAGGTGAGACTACCACCTCCTCCCAAGGTATTGAAGATGGCATGAGAAAAGCTTTCCTTGATTCTAAGTAGTGCCAAGTGTAAAATGCATCATTGATCTAATGATAGCTTTTTTAGAAAAAAGTACTCCTACGTTGTGCACATTAATTACAGAACAGGTTCAATTACAGAGAGATTAAGATGGAGAACAGGAGAGAGAGAGAGAGAGAGAGAGAGAGAGAGAGAGAGAGAGAGAGGAGAAACTGTATCTCCAGGAGAAGAAAAACCTTACAACTCTCCTTGGGGTCTCCTCATTATCCAGATGCCCACTAGCCACCCTGTGCCCCCTCTAGCCCCAGGCCCCGCCCTGAACAACAGCTGCAATGTGGGTAACAGAAATGGGAAAGTTGACTGGCCTAATCTGCCATATTTTCCTCTCTCCATTTTTCTCCCTCTGGGGCTCAACATCTATGCAGTTCTTGGGGGACAGTGTGGGAGAAGGTCCAAGAACTGGGGCATAGATGCAATCACAGGTGCTTTCAGCCTCCACTTATTGACAAATGCCTGCAACGCTTAGACACTTACTGAGTGTACACATCAGTATTCTTCACGCCCTACAAGACGCGGCAACTGGCCTCGGACATGTGGGTGTGGAGCTACCGACAGCCTGGGTTTGTTTCCCTAAATGGCAAGAAGGGGGAAGACTTTACAGCTCTCTCATGTATTGGATTGCTAAATGCAGGAGAGACTGCAGCAAAGGAAACAGAAACAAACCCTGCCCTGCCTGAATGCTATATATTTTTTAAGATTTTATTTATTTATTCATGAGAGACACACACAGAGAGAGAGGCAGAGACCCAGGCAGAGGGATAAGCAGGGTCCACACAGGGAGCCCAATGCAGGACTCCATCCCGGGACCCCGGGGTCATGCCCTGGGCTGAAGGCAGCCGCTCAGCCGCTGAGCCCCCCGAGGGCCCTGAATGTCACCTTAGAGTGGAGGAGGAAGTTGATCACAGGAGCCGTGAAGATGCTGGGAAGCCACACTGGAGAGGATAAAGCATTCACGACATTAGCAAAAACAGCAAGTGACTAACAGCCATCGGGCTAAGGGAACAACTGGCAGACGTGGCGGGAGGTGAGATTTCCAGAAAACCGAAACAGAGACTAACTAGGACTACACCAGAGTCAGGCTGCCAGAATGACACTGGACCGTGGCAGGAGAGAAGCTGTGACAAAGACACAGGGCAAGATCCCCCAGGGGGGAGGTGGGAGACCCACTAGTCCCAGCCGGAGTCCTCCTACCTGGGGGCCAAAGGACAAGACCGGCTTTCCCTGAACACAGTGGAGTGGGGGTGGGGGCTGGGGGAAGAACCTGGGCCCACGTAAAGGCAGGAGAGGAGGCATCCACTCCCGAGCCATCGGTCCCCCAGAGCATCTGGAACTCAGGGTGTGCGGGAAGGGGGTGAGCTGGATGCTAACAATCCCCAGTTACGGGATGGAGAAGTCGGCAGAACAAAAGGGACAGTGCAGCGAGGACAGCCAATGGCATTGTGGCGGCAGTGAACAGAACAGATGGCAGCTGCTTGCGGAGGACACAGGATCATGCATGAAGCTGTCAACCCACTAAGCTGCACACCTGGAACTAATGTGACATCGTGTGTCAGCTGTCCTCAAATAAAAAAAAAAAAGAAAGTTGAAAGAAAAAAAAATTATGGTTCACACGCAAAATAAGGTAGACTGAGGCCAGATCCCATCAGCACGTTCTTTGCCAAGGTCTGCATGAGGGCAAAATAATCCCAGACTTAACGGTGCCAGGTTTCCAAATACTTTCTTCAGATAATTCGGTGTAAACACCTCTAAAAATCTTTGCAGAAAATGTCAAAGTCAGGCCTTGGAGAAGCACTTCCTGCTGGACTTCTCACGTCGAGCGTCGACCTGGGGAGTAGAGGGAGGCAATCGGGGTCAGCCCAGGCCCCGGAGCCCAGAGCGGCCTGCCCGGGCGCACAGCAGCAGGCAGGCCACGCTTCACGGCCGGGTCCGCAGGTGGGAGCCGGGCCCGCCCCGTCCTGGGTTAGCTGCACGCTGCCAGCTGCCCACGTACACGTCCCGGGCCAGGGCAGCAGAGCGGCCTCCAGGCCCCCGAGCTGCTGCACCCTCCGCCCCTCACCGGGAAGCCCTGCGCTCTGTTGGTTGGGTTCGCCCAACGCTTCTGCGCGGTCGTCCCTGGAGGAAGAGGGCATTTTGATTAAAGCATTTGTTAAAGGTCGTGTAAGGAACGACGGAGCCCGGGGCCCACGGGACAGGGGTGCTCTGTGTTTACAAGGTGCTTTCCAAGCCCCCGCAAGCTTCGGTTCATTAATAATCACTATCTGCCGGAGCCCTGCGAGGAGGGGAGGAAACGTATTTTTGTACCTATATCCACAGTCATAAGTTGGACAATGAGCCAGGATTTGAACCCGGGCAACGATGCTTCATCTGTTCAAGTCTTTTCCTAAAACAATGCCAGCGAAGCTGTGGCAGCAGGAGGCTGGGGACCCCTGGGCCTGTCGGGTGCCCTCAGCCTCCAGGGAGCCTGCTCGCACCTTCTCGGGCCTGCAGGGGGGCCCCCAGGCTCAATGTTGATCAACAGAGGAGGTGACGGTGACAACAGTGATTATTTTCTGGGTGATGACGCCGTCGGAGACTGTGATGATGGCGATGAAGGACTGAGGTCAGCTCCCCCGAGACAACCTCACGGCAGCGCTGCAGGATTGTTTGGTGCTGAGGCCCCTTCACTGACTCTCCATAAAGAGGCGAGGCAGGACGGGTCTCTGGGTGGCCCTGGCAGTGCCTTGCATTTCCCTCCTTAGGGGTCCCCTGTGTGTCCGTCACATTTATCTGCAGCTAATCGGCTCTCACCCAGCGACGGCGCCGTCCGGCAGTCCTGGGTGGCTGCTCAACTTCCGTCATCATCTAGGTTTCAGCGTGTGCAAGCACCATGTGCCCCACCGAGCCGTCAATATTTTGAGGACAGGGAGCAGGTCTCTTTTTCTCACCATCAGCTGTGCCCTGGCTGTGCCCTGGCTGTGGTCACTGAATCCTGGCCTAATGGAAACCGACTGGCTAGAGGGCCACAGTCCAGCCCTCTGATGAGAAGAGCTCCCGGGGCACTGGGCGGCGGGGGGAGCTGGGCCAGGAAGCTGGTAGCCCTGGCCTGGAGCCGTGTCCTGCCTGGAACATGGACAACGCTGGGACCGAGGGGTGTGGCCAGGTCTCACCAGCTTCGGGGCACCGCCTGTGGGGCCCAAAGGGAAGGGACTCGCGCTGCCTTGCTCACCCCTGGGCTTCCCCACCTCTGCTGGGCCCCAGATCAAGGGGGGGCATGCATGCAGGCACCGAGAGACGAGCTCGAGAGCGTCCCATGCAGGGAGCCGCACATTGCTTCCAACTGCTTCCCCAGGCAGGTTTCTATGAAAACATCTTAGGATTTTCACAGCTTTTTTTTTTCCCCCTAGAAATGTCTTTCTTCTCATTTCTGTTAACTTTGCTAGTTAAACTGTCAGGCCAATTTCGAAAGGGAATAAAATCTTTGTCCCTGCTCCCATCCTGAAGCCAAAATCTATTTTGGTTCATATAAAAATGATCAAATTACAGCTTTTGGCATGTTCCTTAACTAGGAAAAAATAACTTGGATTAACTAGTGCCAATAAACTAACTATTTCAATTAAATTCCAACATTAGTAAAAATATCAGTGATGCCAGTCTAAATCTCAACCATCCTTAAAACAGTATGCGTAACCCTCAAAGCAGCTATCTGCAAAAACAGTTTCTACTACTAATGAAACTTTAGGCAATAAAAGGAGTTGTTTTGGGACTCAGAGAAAGGGCAAATGTCTTAGGCTCAAAAACAGAGGCTGGGTAGGACTGGACTTTCCATCACAGATCATTTACTTGGAAAGAAAGAGAAAAACATCCTTTCCCCCAGTCTCTGTCTGTCACACAGACTCCTGCTGGGCTCCCAGCGACCTGCAGACAGGCGGGTCCTACAACTGGTGGAGGCAGCGAAAGCAGCCCTTTGGATCTTTTCAGTTTGATGGGAAAGGAGGGCTTAGGCAACACATTCTAGCTGCACAAACACCACCCATCAGCATTCACCCACGTTCAAATCCCAACACAAGGGCGCAGAAAGGCCCTGGTGTGTTTATGTTCACACGCTAGGTGCTGCAATGCATTCACCTCGTCCTCTGGCTACTGCCGGGCTGCAGTGGCACAGGAGGTCCAGGGCATGGAAGGCCACGTGACTTAGAACCTACCGGGTCTCCACTGTGGGGTGTGCACCTGCCACCACTTGGCTTGTGAGCACTAAGCTGGACGTCACTCTTCTCATGGAAGTCAGGGACCTGCTAAAGACCATGCAGGGCTCCATTCAACAGACCTTCACTGAGCATCTGAGGGGCCAGGAAACATGCCACAATTTACAAGGATTATTGAAGCCAATCTAGATCCAAAGAAGTTCATGGTCTAATAGGATAGACATTCCTTAACAGATTATCCCAGTGCAGCCTGGTAAGGATCCCAATGGCTGTGTGAGTGTCATACTCATGAGAGTAAGAGGGGTACTTAGCCCCGGAAGAGGAAGGGAGGATTTGCAGACAAAAGGCACAAAAAGCTGCCAACAGGAACTAAGGGAAAGGGAACATGCAAGTGGGACAAACTACATATATGCACATAGATGGGGGAAGGGGGGTGTCTCCACACCAGACATTGATACTGCGAAGTAAAAAAAATTAGCATGCAAACTGCATTAATCACGATCTGTTTAAATTTTAAAATAAAGGAGATATTTTCTGGGTTAAGATCTCATTAGTTTATGAAGGCCACTAATATAAGATTACTTGCACTGAATCCGATTTTAGTTTTCAAGCCAAAAAGGGAGGAGGGAATATGCAAATTTAGTTTGACATTTCTAAACTATGCAGGAGATATTTTCTGCAGTAAGTAGTTAACCTTAAGTCTATGAGTATATGCATTTCAGTGAATCCTTCTTAATCAGTTGCTGATTTTTTATTCTAATAAATCAATTTCAGATGCTAAAATAAAGGAAAATACATTTGCTTAGAAACAATTTTCAGAACTGATCAACATTTTGCAAGATGACTACCAACCTGGGTCACTCAAATGGTCTTGAATGGCTAATAAAATGCAAGAGTCACCACTTAATGTGTACTTTTAGTGGTAATATGATTGTATCAGTCAGGGTCCAGTCAAGAAAACTGAAATCACACTATTGAATTTGACAGAGGGAATTTAATCCAGGAACTTTGTTCCATAGGTATCTAGACTCAACCAGCAAAAATGGAGCACTTTGGTAACTCAGAGGCAGTAACTGCAGCTACTACCTCCTGGGCTGTGGACACAGAGAAAAGAGTTTGGAGTTCTCAGTACTTCAGAAGCTCAAAGGAAGGAGCCCTACTGAGTTGGGACTCAGATCAAGAAGAGAACACTGCGGGATCCCTGGGTGGCTCAGCGGTTTAGCGCCTGCCTTAGGCTCAGGACGTGATCCTGGAGACCTGGGATCAAGTCCCACACCAGGCTCCCTGCATGGAGCCTGCTTCTCCCTCTGCCTGGGTCTCTGCTTCTTTCTCTCTCTCTCTCTTTCTTTCTCTCTCTCTCCCTTCCTCTTTCTCTGTCTGTCTCTCATGAATAAATAAACAAAATCTTAAAAAAAAAAAAAAAAAAAAGAACAACTGCCTGGAAGGTGTTGGGGTTAGTCTATCTGACAGACATAATGAAGTTGGTCTGGGAATACAACAGAAAAGCCATAGGATGCAACTGGCCACCACAGTCAGGGCTGGTGGGAGTGGTAACAAAAAGAATAATTGATCACAGAAAAGAAAAAATCTATTGCTCTCTTCCAGTCTTACAGTTTCGTTTAAGCACTCCTCATTGTTAGGACCCACCAGGCAAATAGGAAATGTAGTACCAGCCCTAGTAATACCGAGGGGGGGAACAAAAGTAGATTTGAGGTTGAAAGACATGAGCTTAGTAAGGGACACAATGGCTTGAGATGAAATAGCAATTAAGATCTACAGAGAAACAAGAGAATCATTACCAATTCGTTGCAACATGGGCTGCAACCTTCCCAAAGATGAACTTCTAAATTGTTTACAGACAATTCACTTCAGAGTCAGAAACAAATTATGGCAAGAGACAGAACTTAACTCCTGTTTTCTGCTGGAGACTCCTGATTCTAGATGAATATTCATAAAAATCCCATCTGGTTCATGTCTATAAACTCTTCAACATCTGGTATCAGTTGGGCACATAGCAGGTATGGCAGGTCCTGCCCAGCTTTCCCCTCTGGTTGTGGGCTCACAGCTGAGCTCCTCTCACACTCTCTGTACTTTGTTTGGGGCTGTGTGACATGAAACCAGAGCATGTATAGAAGGATGTGATGTACATCATTTCTGGACTTGTGCATACACTCTCCCATGTACAATCCCCTTCTCCTTTCACAAGGGTTGGTGGTGATGTCACAAGGCAGGAGGGGGCCAAATGAGGAGGCCACACCTTCCCCTCCCCACTAATAGCACCAGCAGATGCAGAAACATTAGGATTTATTTACATGTGGTGTAGGCCAAACTAAGCAAAGCAGTAAAGTATCTAACAGGTGCTCACTAAATAATGTAAAAATTTTAATTGTGAAATGAAGGTATACTTTTACTCATAAATATTCATAGAAGACTTCCAGGGAAGATGGTGGAGTGGGAGCATCCTAAACTCACTTTCATCCCACAGATACAACTAGATAACAATCCCATCAGAGCAAACCACCCAGAAAAGGATCCAAAGACTTATCTAACAAAATCCACAACTTCATATGGAGAAGAGGCCACATCAAAGAGGATAGGAAGGGTGAGGGCTCAGTGGGAACCTAAATTCCACCCATCTGACCACCAGAGGGAGGGAGCCACAGGTATGGAGAGGGGCAAGAAATGGACTAGCACCATGAGGAGTTACATGGAGAAAAGAAATCCCTATAGCATTTGGCATTGAAAATCAGAGGGGCTGTATTTCACAAGTACTTACCATCACCAGAACTTAAAGCCTGGAACTTTAAAAATCAGTGGCTTGACTCTGAGAGAGCCCGAATGACAATAGGAAGATGAGCCTCTGCCTTTAAAAAAGATAGTACAGCAAACAGCCTGCGGAGATACAGCTTGGAAGCAGCAGTTTGAAAGGTAACTGGGCTTATAGGAGGGAGAGTTAGTTACATTTCAGGATTGCTAAGGAACTACTCCAAGAATAAAGGAATTGGAAGATGCCATTTCCTTTCCCCACCCTCCCATTAAAATTACACAGCCACTCATAGGAGCTAGCATGGCACTGGCACTCACTAACTAACTTGCTTACACCATGCTCTACCCCCTCCAGACAGACCTGCCTCAGGCCCAGTGCTGTGGATCCCCTCTCCTAGAAGACTCACACAGACTTTACCAACACTGCATCTCTGACCTCCCACAAGGGATATATGCACCTTGTTAAAATCGCACACCCTACTCACTTGAGCTTTACAGAGCTCCCTAGCGGACCCCATTCTCCTCCATCACTGCACAATCAAGGAGGAGGAGGACCAGTGCCACATAATTAAAAGAGCACATCCTGTCTACTACTTTCGACAGTAAGAGATATAGCTGACTTTCCTAACACAGAGAAACAGACATAGTTAGGTAAAATGAGGAAACAGAGGGATATGTTGCAAATGAAAGAACAGAACAAAACCATAGCAAGACACCTAGGTGAAATGCATATATGTAACACATCTGTTAGGGAATTTAAAGTAATGATCATAAAGGTATTGACTGGACTTAAGAAAAAAGTAGAGGACAGAAATTAGACCCTTAGGAAAGGTAGAAAACATAAGAGATGAAGAATATAATATATAAAATTAAAAATACATTTGATGGAACAAATAGGCTGGAAGAAATAGAAAAATTAATTAATGAATTAGAAGACAGAGTAATGGAAAGTAATCAAGCTGAAAAAATAAGAGAAAATGGAATTATGCAAAATGTGAATAGACTTAGGGAACTCAATGACTCCATCGAGGGTCATAGTATTCACGTTATAGGTGTTCCAGAAAGAGACAAGAGAGAAAAGAGGGACAGAACATTTATTTGAAGAAATGACAGCTGAAATCTTCTCTAATCTGGGGAGGGAAACAGATCTTTGGATCCAGGAGGCATAGAAATTCCCCCAACAAGTCAAATAAAGTCCACACCAAGATGCATAGTAATCCAAACAACAAAAATTAAAGAAAAGGAGAGAATTTTAAAAGCAACAAAAGAAAAGAAGACAAGTACATACAAGGGAAACCCCATAAAGCTGTAAGCAGATTTTTCAGCAGAAACTTTGCAGGTCAAAAGAGAGTCGCATGATACATTCAACATGCTGAATAGGAAAAATCTCCAAACAAGAATATTCTATCCATAAAGGCTATCTTTCAGAATAGAAGGAGAGATAAAGAGTTTCCAGACAAACAAAAACTAAAGGAGTTCATGACCACTAAATTAGCTCTGCAGGAAATATTAAAGGAGATCTTTTGAGTGGAAAGGAAAGACCATAAGTGAGAGTATAAAAAATAGGAAACACTAAAGCAATAAGAATGAATATTTCTGTAAAAAAATCAGTCTAAGAATTCACAAAACAAAAGGACGTAATATATGACACCATGCATCTAAAACATGGGGAAGAAGAGGAGTAAAGAATAATTTTGAACCTAAGTGACCATCAACTCAACATATACTATATTAGATGTCATATACAAATCAAATAGTAACTGCAAATCAAAAATCACTAATGTATAATGCAAAGAATAAAGAGAAAATAATTCAAGTATAGCACTAAAGACTAAAGAAAACCAGCAAACAATGAAAGAAGGCGAGAGAAGGAAAGATCAGAGAAAAACTAGCAAAACAAGTAACAAAATGTCAATAAATACATATCTATCAATAATTACTTTGGATGTAAATGAACTAAATGTTACAATCAAAAGATACAGGGTGACAGTGAATTAAAAAATAAGGCTTATGTATGTGCTGCTTCCAAGAGATTCATTTCAGGCACTTGGAATATTCTCCCAATAGATCACATATTTACCCATAAAACAAGTCTCAACAAATTCAACAAGATTGGAAACCATACCATGCATCTTTTCTGATCATAACACTATGAAACTAGAAATCAACCACAAGAAAAAATCTGGAAAGACCACAAATATGTGGATATTAAATAACATCTACAAAACAACTAATGGATCAACCAAGAAATCAAAGAAGAAGTAAAAAACATGGAAACAAATGAAAATAAATACACAACAGTCCAAGAACCTTTGAAATGTAGTAAATGTTGTTCTAACAGGGAAGTTTACAGAAATACAAGGCTACCTCAAGAAATAAGAAAAATATCAAATAAACAATCTAAACGTACACCTAAAGCAGCTAGAAAAAGAACAAAGAAAACCCACAACCAGGCTAAGGAAGGAAATAGTAAAGCTTAGAGAAGAAATAAATGATATAGATAAAAAAAGAAAATAATAGAACAGATCAATGAAACCGGGAGCTGATTCTTTGAAAAAATAAACAAAATTGATAAACCTCTAGCCAGACTCATCAGGGGGGGGGCGGGGGGGGAGATAAAGGACCCAAATAAAAATCACAAATGAAAGGAAAAATAACAACCAACACTGCAGAAACAAAAAATAAAAACAATTTTAAGAGAATATTATGAAAAGTTATATGCCAAGAAATTAGACAACCAAGAAGAAATGAATAAATTCCTAGAAACATATAAACTACCAAATTTGAAATAGGAAGAAATAGAAAACTTGAACAGACCAACAACCAGCAAGGAATTTGAATCAGGAATCAAAAAACTCCCCAAAACAAAAGTCTAGGACCAGATGGCTTCCCAGGGGAATGCTACTAAACATTTAAAGAGGAGGGATCCCTGGGTGGTGCAGCGGTTTGGCGCCTGCCTTTGGCCCAGGGCGCGATCCTGGAGACCCGGGATCGAATCCCACATCAGGATCCCAGTGCATGGAGCCTGCTTCTCCCTCTGCCTGTGTCTCTGCCTCTCTCTCTCTCTCTCTCTCTCTCTCTCTCTCTGTCTGTGACTATCATAAATAAATAAAAATAAAAATGAAAATGTTTAAAAAAAAACATTTAAAGAAGAGTTAATACCTATTCTTCTCAAACTATTCCAGATTCATTCTATGAGGCCAGCATTACACTGATACAAAACCAGATGAAAACACCACAAAACACACACAGACACACACAAAACAGAACTATCAGCCAATATCTCTGACGAACATAGGTACAAAAATCCTGAACAAAATACTAGCAAACCAAATCCAACAATATGTTAAAAAATCATACACCATGATCAAGTGAGATTTATCCCTGGGATGCAAGAGTGGTTCGATATTCAGAAATCAATCAACATAATAGATAACATCGTTAAGAGAAAGGATAAGAGCCATGTGATCATTTCAATAGACACAGAAAAAGTTTGACCAAGTACCATATCCATTCATGGTAAAAGTCCTCAAAAATGTAGATTTAGAGGGAACATACCTCGACATGAGAAGGCCCATATATGAAAAATCCATAGCTAGAATCATCCTCAATGGAGAAAACTGAGAGCTTGTCTTCTAAGGTTAGGAAAAAGACAAAGATTCCATTCTCGCCGCTTTTATTCAACAGAGTACTAGAAGTCATAGCCTCAGCAATCAAACAACAACAAAAAAGAAATAAAAGGCATCCAAATCAGTGGGAAAGAAATAAGACTTTCATTAGTTGTAGATGACATGATACTATATAAATAAAACCCAAAATACTCCAACAAAAAATAGCGAGAACTGATACACAATTTTAATAAAGTTGCAAGATACAAAATCAATGTACAAAAATCTATTGCATATCTATATACAAATAACGAAGCAGTAGAAAGAAAAACTAAAGTCAGTCCCATTCATAATTGCACCAAAAACAATAAGATACCTAAGAGTAAACCTAACCAAGAGTATGAAAGACCTATATTCTGAAAACTATAAAGCACTGATGAAAGGAATTGAGAATGACACCAAGAAATGGAAAGACATTCGGTCTCTTCGGTTCAGAGAACAAATATTGTTAAAATATCTATACTACTCAAACAAATCTACACATTTAATACAATTCCTATCAAAATATCAACAGTATTATTTTTCACAGAACTAGAACAAGCAATCCTAAAATTTGTATGGAACCACAAAACAAACAAAACAAAACAAATAGCCAAATTAATCTTGAAAAAAAAAAAAAAAGAAACAAAGCTGGAGACATCATAACTCCAAATTTCAAGCTACACTACAAAGCTGTAATCAAAACAGTGTGACACTGGCACAAAACTAGACATATAGATCAATGGAATACAATAGAAAACCCAGAAATAACCCCCACAACTACAATGGTCATTTAATCTTCAACAAAGCTGGAAAGAATATACAATGGGAAAAAGACCGTCTCTTCAATAAACGGTGTTGGGAAAACGAGTCAATGACACGCAAAAGAGTGAAACTGGATTACTTTCTTACATTATTCAAAAAATTAAAAATAAAAAACAAAACCTCAAAATGGATTAAAGGCCTAAATGTGAGACTTGAAATCATAAAAATCCTAGAAGAGAGCGCAAGCAGTCATGACTCTGACATGAGCCCCAACAACACTTTCCTAGGTATGTTTCCTGAAGCAAGGGAAACAAAAGCAAAAATAAACCTTTGGGACTACATCAAAATAAAAATGTCTGCACAGTGAAAGAAACAATTAACAAAAATAAAAGACAGCCTACTGAATGGGAGAAGCTATTTGCGAATGACATAACTGAGAAAGAGTTAATGTCCAAAATACGTAAAGAACACTCATGAAACAAATAATCCAATTAAAAATGGTCAGAAGACATGAACAGACATTTCTCCAAAGAAGACATGTAGATGGCCAACAGATGCATGAAAAGATGCTAAGTATCATTGATCTCAGGGGAAGGCAAATCAAAACCACAATGAGATACCACTTCACACCTCTCAGATTGGCTAAAATAAAAAAAACCCAAGAAACAACAAGTGTTGGTGAGAATGTAGAGAAAAAAGAAACCTGGTGCACCGTTGGTGGGAATGCCAACTGGTGTAGCCACTGCAGAAAGCAGTATGGAGATTCCTAAAAAAGTTAGAAAATGGAACTACCACCCCCGCCAAGAAGAAGAAGAAGAAGAAGAAGAAGAAGAAGAAGAAGAAGAAGAAGAAGAAGGAGGAGGAGGAGGAGGAGGAGGAGGAGGAGAAAAGAGAAAAAGAAAATGGACCTGCCTTAAAATCCAGTGATCGTGCTAATGTGTATTTACCCAAAAAATATAAAAACTAACTTAAAGGGTACATGCACCTCTATGTGTATTGCAGCATTATTTATAATAGCCAGATTATGGCAACAACTTGAGTGTCCATCAGTAGATGAATGGATAAAGACGAAGTGCTGCATATACACAAGGAATAGTATTCAGCCATAAAAAAGAATGAAATCCTGCCATTTGCAATGACATGGATAGAGCTGGAGAGTATAATGCTAAGCAAAATCAGTCAGTCAGAGAAAGACAGACACCATACGATTTCACTTATATGTGGAACTTAAGAGACAGAGCAATGGAGCAAAGGAAAAGAAATATAGAGGGAGGCAAAACAAGAAAGAGCCTCTTAGCTATAGGGAATGAACTACTGGTTACCAGAGGGGAGGCAGGAGGAGGTGGAAGGGTGAAATAGGTGATGGGGACTGAGGAGGACACTTAGGATGAGCACCAGGTAGTGTATGGAATTGTCGAATCACTACATTATACACCTGGAACTAATATATGTATGTAATATAAATAATATAATAAAAATATGTATAATATTAATATGTATAATGTAATACAAATAAATAATATATAAATAATATAATGTAATATACATATATACTATATAAATATATATAAATATAAATATGTTAACTATCCTGGAATTTAAAATTTTTAAAAATCAATATTCATAGAAATAGAATCACAATTCGGGAATTTACTCTTTTTTTTTTTTCTACAGAAAGAATGATACAAACGCACTAGCTTTCACTTTGTCTTATGCTTTGGAACCTAGAATAATTGATTTGGTTTGAAAATCATTATAACCCTTCCTAATAAAACTGGACTGGGTCACACTGCTAGTTAGTGACAGTAAAACCTGGATCGAGGTCTCCTACCTCAAAGTTGAATGCTCTGTAAGCAAAATACCTGTAACTGCCGTCAGACTTAGACAGAAGGAGTACGAATAATTGCATTCATCGAAGTAAGACAGATAAGGATTAGAAAACATTGTATAGATATTGCATGTATATTTCCTTTTAATTCACTTCATCAAATAATTTTCTTTCCCAGGAATGCTCTAGTAGGTGCAGCCGTTGTGTATGAACTGGGGAGATCTCTACATGGTACCTCTGACCTTTTACATATGGCACCAGCTGACCTTGGGTTACTCTTCCGGCATTCGCCTCGATCAGAGATTGATAAACTATTTCTGTAAAAGGCCCAAAAATAAATATTCTGGATGTTGCAAGACATGGGTGTCTGCGGCAGCTCCTCGAGTTTGCCATGTAGCAGGAAAGCAGCAAAGCGTCGTAGGCCATGTGCGTGTGGCTGCGTTCCAGCACAGCTTTATTTACAAAACAGGCAGCAAGACGGATTTGGCCTGAGAGGCAGTTGGCCAACCCCTAGTCTAACTCATGAATTTGATAAAACCCTGGAGTTTCTGTACTTGCTGTGGGCCCAGGCATGAAGACACACAAGACAAAGTCCTACCTTCTCTTGCCGATCACGCCACTGGGCAGGGCCCCTGGAGCTCAGAGAGCATGAAAGACCCACACGACACCCCAGTCCTCTGGGGACAGTAGTGCCACTCAAGCAGGCGAGTCCACTCAAGTGGAAGCTGACTGGCTGGAAGTGGGAAGTGTTCATTTCTTAAGTCGAAAAAGAGAAGAAGGAGGGTACTTCTTGCTGGAATTAACTATCCCCCCCCCCTTTTTTTTAAATTGGAGATCAATTTGCCAACATATATAGCATATCACCCAGTGCTCATCCCGTCAAGTGCCCCCCTCAGTGCCTGTCACCCAGTCACCCCAACCCCCTGCCCGCCTCCCCTTCCACCACCCCTATTGGTTTCCCGGAGTTAGGAGTCTCTAATTTTGCTCACTCACTGCACGTTAGTAGCTCCGGCAGGGGAGTCACCATCTTTGCACGTTGATCCTACAACACCCAGCCGTGGCTTCCAGCTGGGCGTGCTCTGGGTGGCCTCACGTTCCCTCGGGAGCCCTACTCATTAGCCTACTGGGTGAGGGAATCAGGGAACCCGGTGCTTCTGCTTTCACTCGCTTTCACAGAGTTCACACATAGCAAAACTACGAGAACAAACGTTTTAAAAAACAAGTGCAGACTGAATGGAGGATCCTCCATCTCAGGTCCTCAGACATTCAGTGACTGCGGCCGGGAGGGGGGACGTCAAGGTGGGTAAGTGAGTTTTCTCACTCGGGGTATAAAACTGATGCTATTTTATAGAGCACTCGTTTGTCATTAAGGAAACAGCTATTTACAGAAATGATTAATGATAAAAGTGAAGCCATCACAGGGACTTCAGCATGTTTCCAACAACCAATCCCAGCATAAGGGCATTTTCTCAAGCAAAGACTATTTCGCTAAGAATGTCCTTGCAACAGTGTTCATCTGGCCTTCAAATTTCAGTTCAAGTTTTTCCCTAATGTAGAAAATGTCCTATACACTGAATTGGAAGGAAATTTCACCCAAAGTTCCTGACCCATGAATTGAATCTTTTAAAAATGCACTTTTTAAGTAAATTTTCCTTAAGGCAGTCTGCACTGAAATTTCTTTTGCAGGGTTCTTTCAGCAGCATAAATGGGACCTATATAGACTTGGGAATATCTGTCACAAATGGCCTAGAACTTTTGATCCTGTTGTCCAGTCAAGCATCCTCTAAGAGGTTGTGAACACAGCGGCAAGCTGGTTTCAGGCCACTGCCCCACCCCCCACCTCCCAGCCCCCCAGTGACCCCCTCCCCCGCAAGCCAACAGACTCCCTGCACACTCACAGCCAGGGAGGTGTGACTCAACCTTGTCACACAGGAAGCTCCGTGCACAGTGATGGCAAATGTTTTCATCTCCCACACACCTTACATCTGCCCTTGGTTCTGCATCCAGGTCCTCAGAGCGTCGCTGGCAGGGATGCAGGTGTGGTAGGCATAGAGCAAAGACAGCTGTGAAGGAACATGCTGGGGAGCAAAGCAGACTCCAGCCACTTCAGTTCCTTGCCCTCCAGTTACTATGCTTCCTGCAGGACTGTATAACAAGCCACCCAGACACTCATGTGGCCAAGAAAAAAGCAAGAGGGGACACACTGGGGTCAGAGGAAGCCTGCAAAGAACTCCTCAAGCTACTACAAACAGGCAGCTGCTGCCTGTACCCCAACTTGGAAGTTACCCTGGGTTCTACTGTGAGAGGGACAGACTCCAGGTCAAATGTAAAGAATGGCAGGGGCACTTGATGGCTTGGTCACTCAAGACTTTGAATCTTGGTTTGGGCTCAGGTCATGATTTTAGGGTGAGTTGTGAGATTAAGCCCTGTGTTGGGCTTGTGCTGAGCATGGAGCCTGCCTAAGATTCTTTCTTTCTCCTTCTCCCTCTGCCCCTCCCCACCATGCACACGTGTTCTCTCTCTCTCTCTCTCTCTCTCTCTCAATAAAAAAAAAAAAAAAGGAAAGCAAAGGAAAGGGAAGGAAAAAGGAAAAAAGTCACTGGGTTGAGCTGGTGGATGCAGAAAGCAGTGTTGAGAGGGATAGACTTTGTGTGAGGTCTTTAAAATGTTTTTCTTCTATGTCAGCCCAAACAATTTCTTATTCTAGAGTTGTCTATAACAGAGATCTGCTTTTTTTTCCCCCTATAAAAAGCAAAAGAATAAATAGTTTTGGCTTTGTGGCTCATAAAGTGCTGTCACAATTACTCAGCTCTGCCTACCAGAGTAACAGCCATTGCTACAGATAATGTATAAACCAACGGGCATAGCTGTTTGCCCGGAAGAATTTAATTTATAAAAACAGGCAGTGGACAGATGAACAGAAAAACAAAATATGGCATATGCATAGAATGGAATATTATTCAGCCTTAAAAAAGAAGGAAATTATGACGCATGCTACAACATGGAAGAACCTTGAAGACATTATGCTGAGTGAAATAAGCCAGGCACAAAGGACAAATACTATATAATTCCATTTATATGAGGTCCCCAGAGTAGTCAAATTCAGATACAGAAAATAAAATGGGAGTTGCCAAGGGCTGCAAGGAGGGGGAATGGGGAGTTATTATTTAATGGGTACAGAGTTTCAGTTTTCAACATAAAGAGTTCTGGATCCTCAACTCTATGGTCAACTAATCTTCAACAAAGCAGAAAGACTCTCCACTGGAAAAAGGACAGTCTCTTCAATAAATGGTGCTAGGAAAATTGGACAGTCACATGCAGAAGAATGAAACTAGACCATTGTCTTAGACCAGACACAAAGATAAACTCAAAATGGATGAAAGATCTAAATGTGAGACAGGAATCCATCAAAATCCTAGAGGGGGGATCCCTGGGTGGCGCAGCGGTTTAGCACTGCCCTCGGCCCAGGGCCTGATCCTGGAGTCCCGGGATCGAGTCCCACATCGAGCTCCCTGCATGGAGCCTGCTTCTCCCTCTGCCTGTGTCTCTGCCTCTCTCTCTCTCTCTCTCTCTCTCTCTCTCTGTGCGTCTCATGAATAAATAAATGAAATCTTTTAAAAAATCCTAGAGGAGAGCACAGGCAGTAACCTCTTTGACCTTGGCTGCAGGAACTTCTCGCTAAGACACATCTCAAAGGCAAGGGAAGAAAAGGCAAAAATGAACTATTGAGACTTTATTAGGATAAAAGCTTTTGCAGAGCAAAAGAATCAACAAAACTAAAAGGCAATCTTCAGAATGAAAGAGGATATTCACAAACATCTTATCAGATAAAGGACTAGTACCCAAAATCTACAAAGAACTTATCAAAATCAACACCCAAAACCCAAATAATCCAGTCAAGAAATGGACAGAAGACATGAACAGACATTTCTCCAAAGAGAACATACACATGGCCAACAGACACCTGAAAAAATGCTCCACATCACTCAGCATCAGGGAAACACAAATCAAAACCACCATGAGATCCCACCTCATGCCTGTCAGAATGGCTAAAATTAACAAGTCAGGAAATACCAAATGTTGGAGAGGATGTGGAGCAAAGGGAACCCTCTCGCACTGTTGGTGGGAACGTGAACTGGGGCAGCCACTCTGGAAAACAGTGTGGAGGCTCCTCAAAGAGTTAAAAATAGACCTGCCCTATGACCCAGCAATTGCACTGCTAGATATTTATTCAAAGGATACAAACAGTGATCTGAAGAGGCACCTGCACCTCAATATTCATTGCAATAATGTCCACAATAGCCAAACTATGGAAAAAGCCCAAATGTCCTTCAAAAAGTGAATGGATAAAGAAGATGTGGTATATATATATAAATATATATTTATTTAAATATATTATTTAAATATAATTTAAATGGCCTTAAATAATATTTATTTAAATATTTATTTATTTAAATATATATTTATTTAAATATATAAATATATATTTATTTAAATATATTTATTTAAATATATAAATATATATTTATTTAAATATATGTATAAATATTCCTCAGCTATCAAAAAGAATGAAATCTTGTCATTATAATGATGTGGATGGGACTAGAGGGTGTTATGCTATAAGAAAAATAAATCAGAGAGGGGATCCCTGGGTGGCGCAGTGGTTTAGCGCCTGCCTTTGGCCCAGGGCGCGATCCTGGAGACCCAGGATCGAATCCCACGTCGGGCTCCCGGTGCATGGGCCTGCTTCTCCCTCTGCCTGTGTCTCTGCCTCTCTCTCTCTCTCTCTCTCTCTGTGTGACTATCATAAATAAAAAAAAAATTTTTTTAAAAAAGAAAAATAAATCAGAGAAATACAAATACCATATGATTTTATTCATATGTGCAATTTAAGAAACAAAACAGATGAACATAGGGAAAGGAAAGGGAAAACAGAATAAGATAAAAATAGAGGAGACAAATCATAAAAGATTCAACTCTAGGAAACAGACTAAGGGCTGCTGGAGGGGCGGTGGATGTGGTCATTGGAATATGGGCATTAAGGAGGGCACTTGACGTGATAAAAATTGGGTGTTGTAAGCAAATGATGAATCACTAAATTCTACCCTTGAAACTAAGAACGCACTATAGGTTAAGTCGAAATTAGATTTAAAAATCTAAAAATAAAAGTTCTGGAAACGAACAGTAGTGATGGTTGCACAGCACTGTGAATGCATTTAATGCTATTGACCTACACACGTAAAAATGGTCAAAATGGTAAAATTTTTGTTATATGTATCATATATGTGATGTCACATGTGTGTGTGTGAACATGAACAGGTGATGGATTGTCCCTTCTCTATATTCCTGAAAAATAATGCACGTAGTGTACAGAGAAGTATTAAATTTTTTGCTTAGCAAATAGTCCTGGTGCTTCCTCAGGCCCGGTCCTCTGGTAGTAGAGTTTGGGGACGGGGAGAAAACTATGCCATGTCTTTCCTGCATCGCTAAGGACACTAGAAATGCATTCGCGAAAACATTTTCAAGGAGTTCAGAGAAGAAGAGAAAGAGAGACTGCTTTGGTGGGGGAAGGGGTTATTGTTCCATTCTCAAGGATAGTCCATGCTGAGTCTATTTAAACTCATAAAGCTAATTATTTATTCTCATTTCCTGGAAATATTTTCCAAGGAACTAATGTATTAGAAAACTGAGTAAGATTCAGGTAACGATGTGATGTTAGACTACAGCACTCGGGTGAATGTGCTCGAACCAGTCTATGTGCACATGCAGGGGTGGAGAGATTGAAGGAGCTCACGTCCAAGGCCGTTTTATTGATATTAAACTTTACTTAAGTAATTTTAATCATTCTCGTGGAGTAAGAGATTTATAACTTCAGAGCAGGAAACTCTCTGTCAGTTCAGGAAAAGAATAGAACAGGGAGCGGCCCGACAATCATACCTTTTCTTTGCCCTTCTAGGGCATGGGCTGAAGTTTGATTTGGTGAAGGAACACCCACAAGTAAATGGCAGGAGTTGGCTAAGTCAACACAATTTCACTTCCTCTCCTTATATAAACTCATTAACAAGAACACTGATTAGAGTTTTCGCTCACCATCTGAACTTAGATTTTCTTTTGGTTTCTGTTCTCCAACCAGACTTGATTTCAGGACAGCTCAGTGAAAATTGTGCTGGGAGTCAGTCACTTAGAACCTTCTGAAAATATTCCACCTCTACCCCTTGGGACTGGCTTTGAACCTGTGTCCTTGAGACCAAAAACCTGGAGTCAGTCAGCAGCCCAGCTTCATCATCTTACGCAAAGCCCCCCAGTCACACCAACCTCCGTTTCCCCCAAACTTTTCATTTTTAAAAGGTTTATGTTCCATCCGGATTCTACTGTATGTCTGTGGATATTGCTAGGCTCCTAGTTCTTTTCTTCCCTAATAGCTTTATGATGTTTACTTAACCTTGCTTTGATACTGCTATTGACTTTGGAGTTATAATTACTACTACTAATCAAGAAAGCTTGATGATAGATTGAGGCAAATTGACCAACCACTATGTGGGAAACAATGCAATGCCAGTCATTAGAAACTAAATGGCACAGAACAATTTTAATTAGACATGACTAACATCAGCTGCCTCTATTCTCAGGGCGATTAAGGCGTGGAGCTCAAAAATACTAAATCACTGTACCTTGTTTGATCTTCAGAAGGGAGGGGCTGTCAACTTGGTTTCTGGGATAGTTTCTCCCTCTCATTTTCAAATGAATTTGGCTTGCAGCTGGATGTTTTTTGCTTATTTGGAGAAGCAATTCTGTGAGGTTTATGATCAACAGTATGGGGTGGGGGGAGGCAGGGGAGTAAAAAAGGACCATGTGCACGTTCAAAAGCATGGGATAGTTATTTGCTTTATGGTTAAAGGCTAAATCTTTCTTAATGAAAAATAAGCAGGAAGGAAAGGGTGTTCCAGGCTTCTTATCCTTTCACAGACACAGAATGTGCTTTAATGAGGAGCCATGTGCACATTAAGTGTGATCCAAATGATGATTTTTTTAACACGCTAATTTGTAACAAAGTCATTGCATTAAAATAAACCTCACCATGAAGAGCCATACTGCAGAGAAACTCTGCTACAATTTTTAAAGGAATCTAGAATTATTTTCTCCTATATCCCATCCCCGAGCAATTATATTCACAACTAGATATTTAGCTACCATCCCTATACAGATTTCTACCCAACTGAACATGGCACCCTTCTCCCCCCAGCTCGTCTGTTTCAACATCATATTGAACATCTTCATCTGGGTCCTTGCTTGTGCCCCAACTTCGGTGGCCAGAGCCAGTCACGGTGTTCCTGGCCCTTTCTGTTTATGGCATCTCCTTCTTTTAAGTTATCCAGGATTGAAATGTCCATCAACTTTGACTCCTCTCTTTCCCATCTCCTACAGTTCATCACTGTGGTGATGTTTGAGTTTTATCTTGTCTGGTTTTTCCATTTCTATTGTTGCTGAGTTTGGGATGTGTCTCCCGAACTTTCTAAATACTGGAATTACCGACTCAGTTGTGTAGCTGTGTCCAGTTTCCCCATGTAATATGCTCCAAGCCCCCTCGGGGTGACCATAATCAATAGCAAGTTAATTATGCTTCTCTGATGGTGAAGAGCTTCAGTACCCCCACTCCCCTGCAAGGTAAGGGTTGAATAGAACAGGCTTCCACAAACATTCTGATCTCAAATCCCTTTAACACCTCTGCACTTTTATATCAAGCTGGACTACAGAAGCTTTGCCTCACCTTACAGCAGCACAGCCTGCTGAGGCTCCTAGTGCTCAGAGGTAAAGCTCCTCCCAATTAAAAGCAGTATAAAAGCTTGCAGTTGGTTCCTTTCATTTTGGGCTAAAGAGAAATAAATAATGACTCCAGAGAGGAGTGAAAGCCATTAGGCAAAGCCATAACTGACAACAGTGAAGTGTGGAGGCATGCATTAACGGTGTTTCATCCTAAGCACCCCAAGTGTTGGGTTTTGGGGGCCAACCTCATACTATAAGAAGAGGCTAGAAAGCCTGCAGACAGGATGGGGAGGCTCTAAAGCAGCCAAGTGTGAGAGATCTTCTGGACTGTAATCTTAGACTTGCCAGAAAGGGCTAACATCTTGGCTATCACCTCATCAAACAAGCATCCTACTAGGAATGAGGCCTGGGTCTAATTCTGATGATCTGAGGGTCCCTGAAAGGCTACCTGTCACTGGCTTTGAGTCAGACACATGTAGGTTCAAATTCCTGCAACCTAACACTTCTAATTCTCATTTTCCTCTTCTATAGGGCAGCCACCTACATCGTAGGGCTCTTATGCGATGGCGTGAGATCAGGTAAATAAAGGGCTTAGCCAGATACCCTGCCAATGGCAAGTGTTCAATGCAAAATACCTCAACTGAGGACACTGAGGAAAATGGCCAAGTCAGTTGCTCATCTTTAAATGACTACAAAACTGGGAAGATCTATATTTGTGTTCTGAAGAACCTCAAGAATAATGTTATAACTGAAAGGAAGAAAAAACCATGAACGGGTTCTATTTAGCGCAGGTAAGAAGCTAAGGACGGAATTTGGAAGAAGAACTATGCTCCAAACCTATTTCGCCACTTTCTAGCTTTGAGATTCAAACGTCAGCAAACTTTCCCACATCTCTGAAACTGCTTCCTCAAAAATATGATCCTTCATAATTTGTATGCATTTTTAGCTCATTGTAAAACTAAAACAAAGTGCTTGAAAATTATACAGCAATTTACTAGTGGAAACAAAGTTGTTTTGAGTAAGTTGAGAAAGCCCTTAACCATAAGCAAACTTCAGATGAAAGAACAGTCTCAATATGGGAATTAAAGTACAAAAGAAAATCTGATAAAACAAATTTAGATAGAAGGTTCCCGCTGCTAAAGTAAAGCATGTGATTAGAAGTCAAATTTTCCACCGGATGAAGAATCTCATCTCTAAAAAGTGTTTCATATATCAAATGCCTGAATATCTACATGTATCTTCATGTTTTACTCACTGTAGTGTGTGCGACTTAACAATTTATGGACTTTAAAGTCCTTGGAGAATCTCAGAGATTCAGGGCATACAGAAATAATTATGAGTATGGACTGTGGAAGGAAAAAGGAAACCCAATACTCGATTGCTCTCCTCCTCTCTGACAGACTTTCTTACAGCAGGGCTCCTCTCTTCCCCACAAGCCATGGTGAGTGGGATGAACACCACCATCTTCAAGGGCAGGCGGTGATCAGTGATGCTGGGCCTCTTTGAGGCGGCACCCTGTATCCTTAGCTTCAGAATATTGTAGTCGTTTGGTTCTGGTTCTCTTTTTAGCAATTACCTTAATCAAATCTCCACTCCTTCTTACTGAATTACTCTCTGATGAAATGGAAGGAAGCCCTTCTTCTGTTGGAACTTGGGGTGGCAGTTGTCTAGACCATGATAAAAGAGGACTACCTCATTATGGTTTTCTTTTAATTTGCAAATTATATCCACAAATGTGCATAAAGGATCAGATTAATGGTGCTGGAGCAGAGCCTTCTGAGCTAGAAGCAATCTTTAACCCTTGCCTGATGAAACCTGTTCCCATTAATCTTGCAGAAGCTGGTGGGGGGGCGGGGAGGGAGGCAGCTGCTGCCCAAGCCCAGATGTTGCCACGCTCTTCACTCAGCAGCCCCACACGTTGGTATTAATGTTCCCGCTTGTCCTGTCCTTGGCAGCCCAGAACTAGAGGTTCCAGATAGTTAACTGGATTGGCCACAAGGGCCCCATGAGGCAAAGCATCTGGGGCCAGCGGATGGCAGAAGTTATAACCCACGTGGGCTCACCTGGCACGGCCACCAGCTCCACTATGGAGATGATAACCGCAAATCCTGACCAAGGCTTTCTGTCTGAGTAACAGTCAGACTGACGAAAAGTGCTCTCACACTAGTTTGGTGGCAAGACTATTTCATTTTTACGTTTCTGTAATTTCTAAAGTAAGCATTCCAAAATCCTCACTGTAAGAAGAAATAGTCTTTAGCAAAATCTTACCTCTTCTTTAACATCTAGTTTATGCACTATCCCGTCCATGAAATCTTAATGGCTGCGTGAGTACAGTACTTTCAAGAGCCCTTATGTAGTATATTATGCACTTTCATAAACACTTCATCTTTAGAAATCTACTGTATTACTAAAAGAAGAAGGCCATGTATTATTTCTCCCATATTAATGACAGGACAACGAATCAGAGACACGATATGCACAGAAGAAGCTAGAATTCACATCTTCCGGCCATTAATCCACTGTCTGGCCAGGATAGATAATGCCTTTCTTGGTTTTCTTTGGCAAAATAAATCACTCTTTCCTCTATATGAAGACAGTCCAAAAAACAAAGAAGCAAGCAAAAATGAGTAAATGATTGGCTAAGTCCAGTTGTTTGAGATAATTGTATGGGTGAGATAAATAATAACAAGTCTCAGAAAGATGACCCTTTTCCCAAGGGGCTCAGCAACTGCCCAGAGCTCAGTGCTGGTGAGGCCCGAACTGCTCCGTGTACCACTGTAACTCCAGAACTGAGCAAGGCACCTGGCCCACAGTGGGACTTAAATAGACATTTTTTGAATGAATGAATGAATGAATGAATGATTTAGGAATAGAAAAAGTAAGTGTGTTTGTCTAAAATATGTAGACCTAACCAAGTTCTGGCTTAGTGTTTTTCACAAACATATTCTTATCTTCTGTGAGCTCTCCATGAGAATTTTTAACTCACTGCTTTCTTTCGTAATCTGAAAAGTTTATTGCAAGCATTGTGAGTGACCTTTTCGAATGACCATCTCACCCCAATTTGCCTGGAACTCTTCCTGTTTTAGCACTGGAACTCCTTCATCCCTTGGAAATCCCTCAGGCCAGGGCAAACTGGGACGGTTGGTCATCGTATGTCTAGTTGACTTCCTTAGGACAAAATGTGTTAAGAATTCATGGCCTGAATTTGTCTCTATGTTTAAGATCCCATGATCGCCTAAAATGAACCTTTGAGTACAGTGCTTTTTCCAACCCTACGTCATCAGAACATCAAAATAGACCTGGTTTTGACAATTTCTTCCAATTTACCCAGGGCTGAAGTTGGCATCTTAAGGACACTTCAGGACTCTTCCAGACACTTCCGCAACATGACACACTCCCATTGTCAATTGCGCCAGTCCCACCATCCATTGTATCATTCTTTCTAGAGGAATAATTTTGAGTCAGCAATGGTATCTGCTTTGGTGAGTAGAATACATCCAGTCAGATTAGTGAGAAACCCTTTCTTTAGATTTTCTGCAGTTTAGGTAAAAAAAATTTTAAATCAATAACTATATGAAATTTCCATTATCCTGAAAGCTTCTTAATTTGTATTTTTTTCCTAGAGGAATGTAAAACATTTTTGCTTTTGCAGAATTGCATAATCGGTATACTCTGTGATATTTCCTTTCTTTTCTCTCTCTTTTTAAGGTTGGGGTGGGTGGGGAAAAGCATAAAGAAAAACAGAAATTTGCTTCAGAGAACATTCTTTCAGCAAGTGTTTCTCCGAAGCTTATCTCTTGCCTGTGACAATGGCTCTCTGATTTACTTCCTCTGCACCTGTAGCTCCATTGATACGGTTTTACAAGCAATAAAACCACTCATAAGCATTAGTGATATTCCTACAGCAATAATCTAGGAGTTATAAATTCAGTTATAATCCTAAAACCAATTAGCAAGAGTAAGTATGCTGTTCCACGGCCAACCAGTTTATCTAGTTGAGCAAACTTTACCTTGAACATATAGTCCAACAAGGAATATGAATATCAGCAAGCACATTCTTACAGTGATTGGATCTGAGTCGCAGTTAGAAGGCATGCTAAGACATGCATTGGTTTTCCTATGGCTCTTTTCCAATTTTAAAGTGTATGTGGAGCATTTGAGCAGAAGAATAATCTTGCTTGGCTGTAGGGATGTTTATCTACATTTGCTTTAGTTTTTCCACCAACCTGAATGATGATAACTTCTTTTTGGAAAGAGGTTAGGAAACTCTGAAAGTCTACTATTGAATTCCCTAAATTGTACAAATTTCATGTTCTTGTGCATCATGTTATGACCCTAAATATACAAAGTCCACAATGCCCAACTGTGGGGTCTCAGGATAACTTGCAGCTTCTCTTCTAAAAACTGGCTTGTGAAATTAAATTATAGGGAAGAAGCAGGTAGGAGAGAGAAGATAAGCAATATAGATAATTGTCTTCATCTTGTCCAATTCCAAGTTAAATTCTGTTTTGCAAACATATCTTTGTAGATTCTCAAATTTTCAACTGTATTCTGAACACTCAAAAATCCAAGACACTTACTTGGAGAAGAAGGGTGCTCTCAGGTTAGGGAAAGGCAAACTTCTTTAATTTCTCACAATAGAAATTGCATTCGAAATCAAAGACGGAGATTCCTTTTCTCCCAAACTACTGTGTATAAACCAATTAAGATTAAGCTAGAAGCTTTATGCTTAGAACATTGTTACATAGCAATATAGTTTAGCAAAGCATGTTGATAGCACCTGAATGTGGGCTTTCAGACCCACCGTAACTTGTGGCTTGTGCCAGAGAAAGTCAAAGAAATATGGTTATCCCTGAAGGGAGGGACGGAAGCTGAGGAGTCATTTGCTTCTTCAAGGGTGGTGTTGAAATAATGTTACAGAGAAGACCTCACCATGAATGAAGTGGGGAAAAGTGGGATTCCTTTATAGAGAATTGTTTAAATGAAAAAGTATTAGCCATTGAGAAAATGCACTTGAAAGGTTAAGAATTGAAGCTTAGGATACTGAGAACAACTGCCTGTAAGTCTGGATGCTGAATGAAGACAGGTATCCCCTTTGAGTCTGTCTTGACTACTTAGCCACCACCAATGAACAGCCCTATCCACTCCAGGAACCAGGGATGTTGGAAGACTGAGAAGCAATAAAACTGCCCTATCAGCTGCTGAAGCTGCTCATCATGCAAGTTAACAATGATCACATCTTTGAATTGCCTGCTCGGCCAGCTCTGTGTGGTGGGTGCAGCTTCCATTCACACCCTGAATTCCCTGATTGCTGAGCATCTCCTCCAAGCCCACCAGGTCACAGTCAGCCCACATTATAGCTTCTGTCCCCAGAGACAGTTTGGGTGAGGGCCTCACTGACCTTAAAAAGATGATTGATACTTTGGTGTTCAATATTACCATAATATTAATTATATCACACATAATAACTAATATGTCATAATATTTTTAACAGCAATTTAGAACTTTATAGGATTCTTCAACATCCCTTTTGAATAAACTATGGGAGGAAAGCCTCAGCTATCCAGAGATATTCCAGCAGAAAGTCCACGGGGCACCTGAATAGCCAGATTGGGAAGTGACAGTTTGGCTAGAGAAGGATCATGGACTCCTCACAGGAGCAAAGACTTTATGAAAATATCCTGCTTCCCACCCCTAGGAGAGGATTGGGGTGAATGGAAGGGTCAGGAGAAAGAAAGATCATCAAAGAAGAAAGCTAACTGAAAATTTGAAAAAGTGGACCCATCCCATTGTTTCCACTGATTCCATGTCATGAGAACAGACTCCTAAGGTCCCATTTCCTGTCTCTCCTGCACTTTTTCTCATGAGAATCCCATCTCAGACTGTGGGCCTATTAAAGTTTCTGACAGTCAAGGGTACCAGGCTATCAGCTGAGAATAAGATGCAGGGAAAAGATAATTTCACTGGCAATCAAATTATTAAAACAAAAAGACCAAACATTAGCCTTTAATTAAACTCTCAGGCTAACTAAATATTCATCTCCTGAAACATCATATCTGGACCAGAAAAACAATGTAAAATGGGAATGACAATCTAATTTGTTGACATTAGAAGTTCAATTCAGTATGACACCTCTTCCTGGCTTGTCAGCACTAAAAAGCAAACACACAAAACATACTAAATATGAACCTCAGCAAAGGAAAAGCTACAACACCACTGAAGAAGATTACCTTCCTCGGGAAATTTCGAGGAGAAAACAATGGGTACTCATCTATTACGGGTGGTCTGGCCTCATTTTCCACAGAGAAGCTAGAGTTGAATTGAACAATCTCATAGGATGTCTCGCATAGAACAGTCTCATATTCTTTCCTCCTTTTTAGGACCCACCTCCCTTTTCCATCAGAGCTACAGAAAATAAGATCCAACTATTTGTCTCAGGCCCAAAGATCAAAAGGTCAATGCAGTGAGATTTTCACAGCAAGCAAAGAGACACGTTTTCCCACTGAAAATGTGGGGGTGTGAGACGTCCATGCCTCTCTGGTTTCCTCTGAAATTTAGCCAGATGGAAAAATAGATGATAGATAGGGAGACAGAGAATGAGGGAGAGAGAGATGGGAGGTAGATTGAGCAGATAAAAGAGGAGAAGAGGGCGAAACTTAGAAAAATCCCTAAATAGTTTTAAGGTAGTCTGCACTGCTTTTTAGAGGTTTTTGTTTTGTTTATATTTAAGATGGAGTAAAAAAATAATGAAGACTGTGACTGAGCGAGCAACCTGTCACCAAGCCCCATGTTTCTCTTCTAGCTTGACTATAAGATTTCTCAGCAGAACAACAAAAAAAAAAAAGGTGACATGACAAATCACCTTTCCATTTGATCACATTTCCTAAATGGGTATCAATCCTACATTCCTCATTACAGGGCCCAAAGGACTGCTGGAGCTCCATGGAAGAACTGGTCACCATAATGGGAAGTCGTTTGCAGATCCCGACTTGGGCCGTGCTCTACACACACACCTACACACTCATCAACCCTCTAAAAATAACAGTGACCGTCCTTCCTTCCAGCTGCAGGCTCAGGACAAGGACTTTCTCAAAAACAAAACAAAACAATACTTCCTGCTTGATGAGCACTAGACACAGATGGCCAAAGACTCCCTACACAGATGCTCTAAATCTCATATCCAATGTGACCAGGAGGACTTGAAAGAGGAAAAACAAGCTACAACTCACGCTTGTTAAATAATCAGGAAACCAGGCAGTCATGGGCTGCTTTGGATGGGACCCTGGTCATTAGGGCTACAAGAAACCAGTTCACTGGCTATGCCTCTGTACCTGTGCTCTCTACAAAGCAGAAATAGTTTTCAGGGAGGCTTTGGTTTGGAGTTGGGTGTTACATCCTCATCCAGAGGGGTCTCACTGCAAACACAAGCTCCTTCCAAGCCCTGCCTTTTTTTTTTTTTTTTTTTTTTTTTTTTTGCCACTAACTAGCTGAGCACTTGTTTTCTAGAAACAGCTTTCAATAACAAAGCAGCCTGAGTCTGCTGCTGATCCTTTGGCTAACACTGAGAGCACAGGACAGATAAGGCTTCCCTCTACAAACAAGAGTTCAACTGTAAATCCCCACGTGCACTTCTGCCCACAGTGTTACAACAGTCCACACACACACCCCAGCCATCACATCACACCTGCCTTCCAAGGAGCCCTGATGAGAATACACAATGTCCTAGTGCCAGAGTCAGACAACATTCCCTACCCCTTAGAGCTTCTCTCCCATTGGTCATTGTAGCCCTCAGCCTCAAGTAAAACCTCTGGAAACCAGGAATCTCCAGCTGTATCCACAAAACCTCTAGCCCTTCATCCCATTCTGCATAGGCCTTCCCCTGGGATTATATTAAAAATGAAATTAAGTTTTACAAGAGCAGATATTATGGTCCTATTTTCACTGTATACTGTCTAGGTACATAACGTAGACTTGATCACGTATCATATTTTTGTTCCTTTTGTAATAATTTGAAAAATCAAGCACTTGGTCTATATTATAACCTCAATTATAATATTAAAAATATTAAAATATATATACATAAAAATTAGATTAGACTTACATCATTTCAACTTGTAGTGCCTTTCCCAGAAACATAACCAGCCATAAGTTCCAGGAATACATTTTTGACCTGAGGGAAAAGGGGTTCAAGTCCAAAGAACTGGGTGCAAGCCCTTTTTCTACTACTTACTGGCTGAATTTCTTAGGGAAGTTGCTCAGCTTCTTCCTGTGCAAGCCACAGCTAATAATAATAACTACCTCACTTGCTTTTAGAGATCGACTGTGAAGATAGAAATAAAAGCACTTTATAAACGCTACACCAATGTTAGCCAAAAAGATAGCTTTGCTTGAGGACTAAGTAGTGGTCACATCCATACAAGCTAATTTTCATTCTCTATAGTATGTATTTTCTTCATATCTAAGAGGGGGAAAAAAATCTCCTTTTCACAAAAGTTGGTGAAAATCAATGGTGCATTAGTTTGCTTGTGCTGCCAAAGCAAGTGCCAAGGACCGGGTGGCTTAAACAATAGAAATTTATTTTCTTATGGTTCCGGAGGCTAGACGTCTGAGATCATGATGTTGGCAGGGTTGCTTCTCGCGGCCTTTCTCGTTGACTTGCAGATGACCTTCTCTCTGTGTCTTCGTATGGTCCTCCCTCTGTATGTGTCTGTCCTAATTTCCTTTTCTTGTAAGAACATACATCATTTGGGATTAGGACCCACCCCAATGATTTTTCACTTTAATTACCTCTTTAAAGACCCTATCTCCAAACACTCACTTTTTCGAGGTGCTGGGGGTGAGGACTTCCACATACGAGTTTGGAGGGTCACAATCCAGCCCCTAACAGATGGATAGGACAGAACCATTCCTCAAAAATTGTAACTCATCCGTTTTTTTTTTTTTCACCTTTCAATTTCAGTAATCAAGTCCAAAAAAAATGACCTCTAATATAGTGGATCTAGAAAATTTGGGCTGGTCTAAGTTGTTCTACTGCTTGGTTTATGGCCACAATTACCAAACATTGATAACTTGGATACCAGACATTGCAGAGAGAGAAAAGGAACCACACCCCAGAGTCGCAGGCACACCTGTGCCCCCTGCCCGAGAGCAGACCTATTTCTCTACCAGGAGAGCTCTTGACTGTCCAGAGCTGACAGGACTTTATGATTTTCTTTTCCTCCACAGGTTTTCCAAGTTTGCTATACCTTACTCTCATTGGTCAATGAAGAAAAACTGACTTCCTGAATGCTTCTCACACACAGTCTCCTAATAATGCAAGAAAGCTTTCTTCCTCCATTCACAGGACCCTGGCCCCACTCTCCAAGGATCAGGTCAGACTATACAACAATGTGTACCATAGCCAGCGTTTTCCTGCATGATAATTTGGCAGAAATATTCTAACATGAATGTTCCTATGTTGTCATAAAAGTTTTTTTTTTTTAATATAAAAGATCCCTTCAATGAAAGTGGCTCTAATATTTAGTGGGAAAACAGCTATCACTTTGCACCAATAATGTCGTAAAACATTCTATTTCCAAATAACCATAACCATTTACCTCTAAGCTAAGAAATTTAAAAGTGCTTTCATATTCAATACCATATTTCAAACATCTTAATATCAACTCTCCGGAGATAACTGTCCTTCAAGAGGTTTATTTAAGATGAAAAAGCTATGCCCTGAAGGCACAAAAGAAAAAAAACATATAAATGAGACTTGATTAAAATTTAAAATCTATGTGTTTCAAATATACCTACAAAGTGAAAGAATATATTTATAAATCAAGGGCACTTGTGGGACTTGCGCCTAGAATATGTGAGAAACACAACTCCACACAGGCGTATCTTAGCGATACTAAGGGTTCTGTTCCAGACTACCCCAATGTAGCAAATAACATAATAAAGCAAGTAAAATAACTTTCTGGTTTTTTGATGCATAGAAAAGTTCATTGACACTATCGTACAACCTATTAAGTGTGCAGTGAAATTATGCCTTTAAAGGCAATATATGTACCTTAATTAAGATACTTTATTGCTAGAAATACCATCATTTAGGCTTTCAGCAAGTTGTAATCTTGTCTCCACGTTCCTGGCTGCTGACTGATAAGAGTGGTGGTTGCTGAAGGTTGGGGTGGCAGTGGCGATTTCTTAAAATAAGACACGATGAAGTTTCCAATATCAAATGACTCATTTTGTGAACAGTTTCTTTGTAGCATGAGATGTCCTTTGATGGCATTTCATCCACAGTAGAACCCCTTCCAAAATTGGAGCCAATCTTCTCAAACCCTGCACCTGCTTTCATTTCATCCATCTTCACAGCACCTTCACCAGGAGTAGGTGCCATCTCACAAAAAATCTTTGCTCATCCATAAGCAGCAATTCCTCATCTGTTTTTGTTTTATCATAAGATTGCAGCAATTCCATCACATCTTCAGACTTCACTTTGAATTCTAGTTCTCTTGCTATGTCCACCACATTCGCAGTTTTCCCCCAAGTCTTGAACCCTCAGAGTCATCCATGCGAGTTGGAATCAACCTGTCCCAAACTCTTGCTAATGTTGACATTTTGACCTCTTCACATGAGTCATGAACGTCCTTAATGGCGTGTGATGGTGAATCCTTTCCAGGAGGTTTTTAGTTGACTTTGCTCAGATCCATCAGGGCCATCACTGTCTTTGGCAGCTACAGCCTCACAGAATGTATTTCTCAAATAATAAGACTTGAGGGCACCTGCGGGGCTCAAGTGGTTGAGCATCTGCCTTTGGCTCAGGGTGTGTTCCTTGGGTCCTAGGATCGAGTCTCACATCGTGCTCCTCACAGGGAGCCTGCTTCTCCCTCTGCCTCTCTCTCTCTCTCTCTCTCTCTCATGAATAAATAAACACAATCTTTTAAAAATAATAAGACCTGAAAGTTGAAAGGACTCCTTGATCCATGGGCTGCAGAGTGGATGTCGTGGTGGCAGGCATGACAACAATGTTAGTCTCATTGTACATGTCCATCAGAGCTCCTGGTGACCAGGTGCCTTGTCAATGAGCAGTAACGTGATGAAGGAAGTCTTTGTCTCTGAGCAGTAGGTCTCAACAGTGAGCTGAAAATATTCCGTAAGCCGAGTTATAAATAGATGTCGTCCAGGCTTTGTCCTTCCTTTTAGAAAGCGTAGGCTTAGCATAGTTAGCATCGTTCTTAAGGGCCCTAGGAGTTTGAGAATGGCAAATGCTCATTGGTTTCAACTTCAAGTCCCCAGCTGCATTAGCCCCTAGGGAGAGTGTCAGCCTGTCCTTTGAAGCTTTGAAGGCTGGCATTGACTTCTCCTGTGTGGCCAGGAGAGTCCTAGATGGCATCTACTTCCAGTAGAAGGCTGTTTCATCCACACTGACAATCTGTTGTTCAGTGCAGCCACTCTCATGAGTCATCTTAGCTGGATCTTCTGGATGGTTTGCCGAAGCTTCTACATCAGCGCTTTCTGCTTCACCTTGCATTTGGATGTCATGGAGATGGCTTCTTGCCTTTAACCTCATGAACCAACCTCTTCTAGCTTCACACTCTTCTTCTGTAGCTTCTTCACCTCTCTCAGCCTTCATAGAATAAAGAGGGTTAGGGCTTTCTTGTGGATTAGGCTTTGGCTTAAGGGAGTGTTGTGGTTTGTTTGATCTTCTATCCAGACCACTAATACTTTCTCCATATCAGCAATAAAGCTGCTTCACATTATCATCTGTGTTCACCAGAGTAGCACTTTTAATTTCCTTTAAGTATTTTTTCCTTTTAAAAAAAAAAGAATTTTTTTCCTTTGCATCACAATCTGGCTAATTGTTTGGGGAAAGAGACCAGCTTACAGTTTATTTCAGCTTTTTGACATGCCCTCCTCACTAAAGTTAGTCATTTCTAGCTTTGATTTTAAGTGAGAGACATGACTCTTCCTGACACTTAACATTTATAGGCCATTATAGGGTTATTAATTGGCCAATTTTAATGTTGTTCTGTCTCAGGGAATAAGGAGGCCCAAGGAGAGGGAGAGAAATGGGAGAACAGACATCACTGGAGCACTCAGAACACCCAGGGTATTTAAGTTTGCCATCTTGTATGGGTGCTATTCATCATACCCTAAAACAATTACATTGGTAACATGAAAGATCACTGATCACAGATCATTACAGCAAATATACTGATATGTAATAGCTTAAAGGACTGAAGGAATTACCAAATGTGATAGAGGGAAACAAACAAAGTGAGCAAATGTTTTTGGAAATACAGTCTAGATAGTCTTGTTAAATGCAGAGTTGCTACAAATCTTTTTTTTTTTTCTCTTTTATTTAAATTCTAGTTATTTAATATAACATGTAGTGTAGTACTGGTTTCAGGAGTAGAATGTAGTGATTCATCACTTACATATAACTCCGAGTTATCATCACAGCAGGTTCCCTTCTTAATACTCACCATCCATTAAGCCCATCCCCTGCCCACTCCCCTCCATCAGCCTTCAGTTTGTTCTTTTTCTTACGGTTTGGTTCTCTCTCTCTCTCTCTCTCTCTCTCTCTCTCTCTTTTTTATTTCCTCTATATTCATCTGTTTTGTTTCTTAAATTCCACAGATGAGTGAAATCATATGGTATTTGTTTCTGACTGACTTATTTTGTTTACCGTAATACACTCTAGATCCATCTGGGTCATTGCAAATGGTAATTTTATTCTTTTAATAGCTGAGTGATATTCCAGTGTGTGTGTGTCTGTGTGTGTGTGTGTGTATCTACATCTTCTTTATCCATTCATCATTCAATGGCACTTGGCTCTTTCCATAATTTGATTATTGTTGACATCGCTGCTATAAACATCAGGGCATGTGCCCTTTAAAATCTGCATGTTTTAATCCTTTGGGTAAATACCTAGTGTTGCAATTGCTGGGTCATAGCATCATTCTATTTTTAACTTTTTGAGGGAACTCTATACTGTTTTCCAGAGTGGTTACACCAGTTTACATTCCCACCAATGGTGTAAGAGAGTTCCCCTTTCCTCACATTCTCATCAACACCTGTTGTTTCCTGTGTTGTTAATTTTAGCCATTGTAACAGGTGTGAGATGATACCTCATCACGGTTTTTATTTATATTTCCCTGATGGTGAGTGACATTGAGGATCCTTTCATGTATCTGTTGACCATCTAGATGTCTTCTTTGGAAAAATGTCTATTCGTTCAATTCATGTCTTCTGCCCATTTCTTAACTGGGTTATTTGTGTTTTCTTGTGTTGAGTTTTATAACTTCTTTATAGACTCTGGATACTAACCCTTTATCATAAACTTCATTTGGAAATATCTTTGCCCATTCTGTAAGCTGCATTTTAGTTTTGTTGATTGTTTCCTTTGCTGTGCTGAAGCTTATTATCTTAATGAGGTTCCAACAGTTCATTTTCCTTTTCTTTCTCAGATACAAACATTAAGTTATAAAAAAAAAATGAAGTAATATCTGTAAAGCACAATAAAATGAAGTATGCTGATAATAAAAAGATAAATAATCCAACTTAAAAATGACCAAAGGATATAAGTGGACAATTCTCTGATGTTATACAAATAGCCAATAAACATAGTAAAAGATGTTCACCATAATTAGCCAAATCAAAACCATATGAGCTATCACTTTACACCCAATAGGATAACTATAATTAGAAAGACAATAGCAAATGTTAGCAAGGATGTGGAAAAACTGGAACCTTTGTAGATTGCTCTTGGGACTGAAAAATGGTGGGTCTACTTTGAAAAATAATCTGGACAGTCCTCAAAAGGCTAAATATATAGTTACCATATAACTCCACAACATTCATAGGTATATACCTCAGAATTTTGGAAATGAATGTTCATGGCAGCCTTATTCATAAAAACTGATAAATGGAATCAATCCAAATGTCCACTATCCGATGAATGCATAAGTAAAATGTGGTAAATCTGTTACAATGTAATATTATTTAGCCATAAAAAGGAATAAAGTAATGATACATGCTACAACATGGATTAACTTTGAAAATATTGTGCTAAGTGAAATAAGCCTGTCCCAAACACCCATTTGTATGATTCCGTTTATATGAAATACCCAGAATACACAAATCTATATTCATGATCGTCAAGGGGCAGATGTGTGGGAGAAAATGATAGTGAATGCTAACGAGTACAGTGAGTTATTTTAGAGGGGAGTGATCAATATGTTCTAAAATCAATTGTGATCATGGCTGCACAACTCCATGAATACACTAAAAAGAATTGAATTGTACACTTCAAAAAAGTGAAGAGAGGGCATATGAATTATATGTCAAAAAAACTGTTTTTAAAGACAGTACCAACTGTACCCTACCACACCTAACAAAATGTTAATTTATCATGTCACTGTATTTATCCCACAGTTTAAAAAAATATTGGTGATATATACTTTAGTCTTACTCATGACTGTTAATGCTTTTTTAAAATTTGACTGGAAATATGACACACCTTTAGAAAATCTATGGCAGGGACTATGTAAGAAAATCTCTTAGAATACCAAGTATGATTTGAGATCCAACCCATTCATTAAGAATGATGGATGTGGGCACACCCAAAGGGAAAGGTCAATGGTAAATACAAATAAATACAAAGAGAAACATTTAGAGCTATTCTCCTTGGCATCACTGGTCATGCATTCTACGTGGACTTTCATCCTAAGGATGTGGTTATACACAGAAAAGATGAAATTTCAGTGCAATTGTTAGTGAACAACCTTTTCTATTTTATTAATCACTGTATTTCCTGGCACACTAAATGCCCCATTGAATAAATGAATGGATGAATGGAAAGTTTATGTATTTTTTTCTCAATTCTTTATTATGGTAGCATTTATGCTGAAATAGGGGACATGGCCAATTGAAAAATGGGCTTACTGCATGTTACTTAGTTTCACGATGACATTTTTCATCTTGATCCTACCCACAATGAACATTTTAACTCAAAACAAGAAGTTATTTATGACTAAATATATAGTGGGCATTATTCTCAATTTATAAACTCAAGTGTGCAAGAAACCACTTTAAAGTCATGTGAGTGAGCTGACATCAATTGGAAGCCCACATTCTAGAGAGGTGGGAAAACATTTCACCAACTCAAGGTCTCCCCATAATCCCATAGGGATATATGAGAGATTCCAAGGGATGCTTGGCATCATGGCCCATCCATGCCGGGTTCTCCTCCTCCTCCTTTTCTTCTTCTTCTTCTTCTTCTTCTTCTTCTTCTTCTTCTTCTTCTTCTTCTTCTTCTTCTTCTTCTTCTTTTCTTCTTCTTTCTTCTTCTTCTTCTTCTTCTTCTTCTTCTTCTTCTTCTTCTTCTTCTTCTTCTTCTTCTTCTTCTTTTTAAGATTTTACTTCTTTATTTGACACAGAGAAAGAATGTGCTAGAGAGCACAAGCAGAGGAAGCAGCAGAGGGAATGGGATCCCAGGCTCATGACCTGAGCTGAAGGCAGATGTTTAACTGACTGAGCCACCTAGGCGCCCCCATGCTGGGTCCTTCCGAGACACTCTCCTTACCTTTCTGGTAACTGATCTAGGTAGGTCATAAGTGTCTTCTCAGTCTTCCCTGATTATGACTTCTCCTCACATCTGCCTTCCAAGCCATACCACTCTCAAGTGCCCAGGAAATGTTCCCTCACTCAAGGACAGACACATCTATAAGGATCTCCATCAGGTCTTCCTGGACAAAACAAGCGGTCTTCTCTTCTGTTCCCAATTCTGAGATCCTTTGCCAGGGCTTTCCTTATAACCCTCTATCACTACCCCTCCTATCTCTACTACCAGCAGTCCAGGAAGTAAGGAACAGAATATAGAGCCCCTGAGAAGGGATCCACTTCTCCTCTGGTCTTCTATCTCTCAAAGCTTAAGAAGTCCAGCTTGGAGCCTATCAATTAGTCTTAGGCCAGAGTCCAGGAATTTGAAATTCAAGAGCCAAAAATTTAACTTGCTTATTATGTGTGATCCCCTTAACTGGGAGATTAAAAGCAGAGTGCGTAAGGTACCTAGTAATGGAAAAGTAGAAGTCACCAAAAACACTGAGAAAGAAACCCTCTACTGGTTCAAGTTATGTTGATTCCACAGTAGGATTTTTCAAAAGTAAGAAGTGTGAAATGAAGTAAAGAAGTGAAGCTCCTGCTCAAACACAACTGCAGCCACAAACCCCTGAGCACTATAGCACAGCCTGGGGTGTGTGAAAGATGAAATGAAACAGAGGAGAGTAGGAAAAATAGCTAGTCTTTCTCAAAGTTTTAAGGTGATATTATTTCAACATTTTGTTGTCATACCTTCTATCCCAACATTTTCTCAGGATGTCAGTCTTCACCCAGACAGCAGATTTCAATTCAGGAGATAAGGGAGAGTGTGGCTCTGGTTTGCTCTTTGTGGGCCAAACTAGATCTAGAGGCCATCACTCCCGGAGGTCTCCTGGGGACACACTTCTGGGGCCATTCCTGAGTTGGCCAACCTCAGATCCTTTCCTTAATGACTTCAGAGTGACCAAAGGGTCACCTTGCAGGAAGGGCTGATCTTGGTCTTCACAAAGTTTAGGTCCCCTGGTGCATGAGGAGCGGTCCAGGTATAGACCTCCATGGAGGTCCAGAGACCTCTGTCTTAGGTGTCTCTACCTCATGTCCAATTTACTTACTCTCCAGGCCTCAGTTTGGCATATCACCTCTTGCTGGATGTGAAGGCCTCTGGGTGTTGGACAACCCCTTATGCTTGCACTGTTGAGACTAAACTAAGATTGTTTCCTTGAAGTCTCTGACTCCTTCGTGTGCCAGTGAGCAACTGGAGCCTAAGTATTGCTTTAAGTGTTGCTCCGTCTCCGGTATTTAGTACAATGCTCAGCATATAGAAGATGCTTAAGACAGAAGCCTACATTCCCACTCACTCCACTGTCTGCAGTGCTCTCATCAAAACCTGGTAAATTAGAGCCAAAACGCTAAAGTACCAAGGCAAGTAGCTAACACTCCTTTCTAAACATGTGGTTTTAGAACAGGGCCACTTAACAAGGTTGGAACTACTAGCAGTAAAATCCTAGAGAAAATATAGAACTGGCCCCAAACATGTTCCATTGGCATTTGGCTACTACACACAATCTTGTAAACAGCAACAAGTGGTGTGCAAATAAGAAATTTCACTTATGCTCTCCCACAAAGAAACTCAATAAATACATGAGCTCTTTCCCTGCTATTTTCCCATTAGCTGTGTTTTCTCTTAAAGAGCAAAAAAATAAATGTTTCTAGGCACTGGAATGACTTTGAAAATAAAATAAAAGCTAGGTTGTGCTATGCAAGATATAAACTGTTACTGAAAGCTCAGACAATCTCGTATGTTCTTGACAAGACCTTATCTTGAGGATATTTTTTCCTAAAAACGTTCAGAAAAACATAGAAGTTCAATAAATGATGTCTTAGAATTACAAATGCTTACTCAACAAGGTTCCAGGTTACTTCTAATACTCTGAAAGGATTCTGAGCTTTACTTACATGTCCTCTCAATTAACATTTTATTGAACTTGTGTACAGTGAATATATTTACAGATATGACCTCTATTCCTAGAATTAAATAAATTGATCCTACAGATTCATAAGAGAGGGTGGGGAAAGGAAAGATACAGCTATAGAGGATTCCCAACTTGTGCATAAAAGTAGATACCTCACTACATTTTACCTGGAAATAACTTTGAATGCTCCACTGGAAATAAAGGAATTTTACTAATTTTGACTATCTTTTAAATAACCTTCAATTTAATTTACATTTGCCACGTTACCACACTTCTCTCTGACTACAAATATTTGTGTATGTTCCAAAATACATACATGGATCACCTTTTAAATTGTAAGATAAAATGTCATCTTATGTTATTTAAATAAAATGAATTAGCATTTAATATTCTGCAAACTTGGAATTTTATTTATTTTGTTTGCAATGAGAGACCTTTAATTGGATCTTGGATTTTTTTAAGTTTTTATTTTAATTCCAGTTAGTTAATATACAGTGTTATATTGACTTCAGATGTACAATAAGACATACTTCCAAAATAATAACACAAATTAGTTACCACTAGATATAGAAGTGATATGAAGGGATTGTACTGAAGTAGGGGGGAAGCTAGTTATGGACAATCATTTCTCTTCTTGGATATGACTGCATTAACTCTCCAAGGTAAAAAGAGACCTTTTCCTGTACTCTTCCTTATACGAACTATCTGCTAGAGACACTTTTGAAAGGTATTTGCAGTTTTTAATATGGTTTTACAACCATCGTGTTCTTCTGATCCCATGAGCAAAATCCTATTCTAACATATCCAAAGGACCATCCAAATTATTTCATGATACTAGAATATTCCAATTTATTTAAATATTACTTTGAATAAGTAGACAACTGCCTGAAGCAAAGATGTATGATAATAGGAGAGTTCAATACCAAGTTGCTTACTATAATGAGATTTAATCTGTAACCAGTCTCAGTTAATTGAGAGCCATTGCCAGCTGTCGCTTATCCAAGATGCATGGCAGCTAGTCTCACTGCCATTAACATCCCCTTTTAATAAAGTGGCTGCTTTCCAACTACACACTGCACTGTCAGAAGTTCTGTTTCCAGATACAGAAATAGTAGGACACAGGAAGAAATGTGCTCCACATGTGGGCTCTCTTCCTGCTCCTCTTGGAGACTTGCTCTCTTCCTTCTTTTCTTCTCTTCCGCCCTCAGGGGTGGCATTCAGGGCGCTGAGCCTCGCTGAGGGCTCCGTCCAGGTGGCCTCCGAGGCCCACGACCCATCTCTTGTAGGCGAGGCCTGCCTCAACCACTCAGGCGGTGGCTGGTCCCTGAGCCCAGCCTTTGACTATTGAACTGGGCGACCTAGAGAGACTGTGACATTTGGAGGGAGGCCAGCATAGTGCGAGAGGATTACGAGGCTGGCGTGGGCTCAGTCTGCACAGTGAGCAGTGTGAGCAGAGTCACAGAGGAGCAACAACACAAATGCAGACCACGCTTCGGCCAAACACAGGGAGAACAGAGGAGCTCCACGGGGATGGTGGAAAGTAGCTAAAGGAAGGTGTGCAAACCTGGGAAGGCCTACTAGGGAAGGGAGTATCGCGGTTCTGCTGGGGGTGACCCCAGCCACATACGCCCTTGGTTGCCTTTTCTGTGTTTTCCCAACCTCATGATGTGGTTCTCAAGCCCATGTGGACACTGGGATCCCAAAGGCTGCATTAGAATGCGCTTGGCAGAAGAACCAAGAAACAAAAAAATGAAAAAAGAGTGTGCTTAGCTCTGGGTGATGGAACTGGCTCAGTATTCCCTGGGGTCTCCTTGGCCCTGCTGCCTGGCTTCCCCAAAGTGTGTCCCGTAGAGCACCAGCCATAAATTCACACATGTGATTCTCTCTCTCTTCCTCTTCCTCACACACGTACACACATGCTCACACACACAGATCCCACATTCTATGGTTAAAAATGTTTGTAAAGTGCCACGTATTCTGAGAGTTGCAAGGCACATTGGTATAGAATCTTACCAAAGGCTTCCACCAATCCCACAGCAATGAACTTGCTCATTTACTTCAACCCCATGTTTCCTTAATTTGTTTTCTCCACAGAACCTTTTTTGGTGGAATATCTACTCTTAGACCATTTGTGATGCATGGAACACACTCTAGAGGTTGCTGATGTGACGACAATGTCCCTCCTCTACTGTTGAAACCATGAAACAATCTCATGGTATAGGTCTTAAGCCAAGTAGAATGGATAAAGACAGGCCAGGAGAGAGAGTCCAGGGAACTAGAGGAGCCCTGTCCTGCCATATTACAACTCAATAACATTTGTGATGCATCCCCAAAACTGTCCTCCAGCTCTTGCATCCCCATAAACTAGCTCTGCTTTTACCCCAAAACCAATCTGGACATAGACCGGAGAGCCTTGAGGCTTTCCAAAGCCCTAAGATTTCATTAAAAAGCCAGAGAAAGAAGATTTGCATGCTCCACTCAAAACCCAATACCCACAAATTCCCTATGCTAACATTAAGATGATTCCTCTCCCCTTTTCCTACCCCAAAACTGACATCCCCAGGTACCTCTTCCATTTTATGCACAGCCGTTCATCTCTGACTTAGTCTAATGCTCAACAAATCAAAATTCCCTCTCATCACTCATCTCCACCCTTAGAAGACAATTTAGAGACTATCTTTTGTCCTTGAACATGCCGTTAGGGGGTCTTACCCTCAATTTGCTAAAATATTTCCTCTAAAAAAGTGCAATACTTTCCCTGAGAGGCATTATAGTTATTTTTATTTTCTCCATCATTAGCATCTGGAAGTGGCCTTTGCCAGGCCTCCAGGAGGTGTCATGCCTCAGTACTTTGTACACAATGGCACTTAGGTTTTACTTAATAGGATTTTCTGGTTGTACTTCTGTATCCATTCTCCCCTCTGCACAAAGTAATAGAGTTTCGGGTTGGGCACACAGTCACCTACATAAAAGACTATTTATCTAAACCTTTTTGTCCTTCTAAACTTCATTCAACGTACAGTCTCTGATCATATACTCTGTGCTAGGTGATGGGGCCACAGCGCTGACTATGACACAGCCCCTACTATGACACAGCCCCTACCCACAAGAAGTTTATGGTCTACTCCAAAACAGCTATTTCTATATAATGTAATAAAGATGATGACAGAGTCATGAAGACTCAGCCCTGGGAACACAGGGAAAGAAATGCAGGAAAGCAGGGCGGAGCCTTGGAGCACAGAAGGCCTAAACCACTTTGCAAGGATAAAAAGAGTCAGCCAGACAAAGAAATGCAGAGGTGAGCTCGGAAAATTTGCAAAATGAGCAAAGGGCAAAGTCACAGAGGAGTGAAAAATCACGGGCACACAAGGGATGGCAAGAAGCCTTGTGCTCAAGGCACGTAGAGATGGAGAGGAGAAGAAGCTGGGAGAGAAAGACATGGCAAGTTATGAGGCTGCACACACCGTGCCCTGCAGCTTGCCTTTTATTCTGAAGGACTGGGGCCCATAGAAGATCCAACCCTTACAAAATAAGCTATCATTACCAAATCATAAAGCAATCAAGCAGCGAATGCCAGTTGAGATCACCAAGAAGCCCCATTCTCTCACTTTAAAAATTTAAAATTATAGCCTTGGGAGGGAAAGGCCACAAGCCAGGACAGAGTTAGGACGGGAGTCCCAAGGCCCTCTCTAGCACAGGGTTCTTCTACTGCACTCCACTGCCTTCTCCATTTCTAGCAAGTCCAAAAGTTACCCCTTGAAAACTAGCTGCCCTGCCAAGGACATTTTCCTGACCCTACTCCTCAGCAACACACAGGCTTTGCAAGCCAGGCTTTTCCACCAAAGCCACAGAAAGAATGTTTCTCCTTCACTCTTGATCTTGTGACAATTCTTCCAGAGCGCACGTCTATTCTAGGCCAAAGAGTATTTGAATTGCAATTAGCCAGGAATGCAATATCATGCAAATGAATTCAAAGAACTTCCAAAAGACAACTTAGGAAAGAAAAAGAAGAGGAAGTACAGGATAAACTTCACTCTGGTTACTCATCAGAATGATGTCTGAAAAGTAGGAGGAAAAGATCTTTTAGGTCTTTTAAAAATCAAGAAACTATTGCTATATGTTTATTCCTTCACTAGTTCGCAAAAAATTAATTGATCATCTGTTATGCGCCAGGCTATGAGCTATGTACTGACAAAACGTATGATGGAGCAAAAATAAAGATGAATTAGACTTGGCCAATAAATTTGAGGAGGAATTCAGGGAGACATAATCCATCTAGAAAAAGATTAAAACAAGTTACACATGATGGCATTTAACCTGCATTTAACCTGGCACAATGACTTTACCCAGATTAGGAGATAAAATGATGGCAAAAAGCACAGACAAGTGAGCATCTGACAGGGAAGGCTATGGAATAGGCACCATGAGGTGATTCACCTAGAGGAGCTAGAAACCCAGGCTCTAGGAGTTAAAGGCTTCTTGCAAATTGAGTCTGAGCTGAAAACTATTCTTTTTAATTAAGAGTTTACCTCATTTCTTTAGTGAGAATGCTATAACTTGCAAAGCACAATACAACTCTCTGTTCTTTTTTGCAATTTAAGGGATGTCATGATTTTTCCTAATTCCTTTAAAATTCTTGCTTCCAAGAAAAAAAGAAAGATCAACTGAGCCGGTGATGAAAATTGTACTTTCCTGATGTGCGCCCAGGACATAGGACCACCCTAGACGTTTTATGACACATGAGCCTGTCAGACACCGACCACTTGGGGGAAGTGCAGGGATCTACCAAATGCCCCTCACGTAGGAGAAAGTTTCCGTTTACATCAGGCTCAACTAGAAGAGGCTCCAAGCAGAGAAGTAGCCTATTTTATTCAGTTCTGTTACCCAAGTTCCAAAGCCAGTGCTGGACACAAAGCAAGTATTATGTAACTATTAGTTAAGTGAATAAATGGATGAATGAATGAATGAATGAATGAATGAATGAATGGCAGTGATGCTGGACTTTGCATTGAGCTGGCGTTCTCACGTGTACATTCCATAGTCTTCATCATCTGACTTCCCAGCATATTGAATTTTGAGGTTTAGGCTTCACGAGCACAATGACCATATTTTTTAATTTTTATCATCCGAAGACATCAACCTGAAGAAAAACTGCAGCAATGGTGCAATCAGCCTAAATATCTGACCACATTTTAAGGTAATTGATCTAAGAGGGTTAGAATACCTTACACAGGCTCTATGCATTTTGTGGCAATATTATCATTTTTTCTATAAGGCTCCTGTCAGCATTTTCACCCATGGAAATAAGAAATTTCTCTACCCTTCTATTTTTTAAATAAATTTTTAAAAAGCTAGAATTTGGCATTTTTCCAGAGGGCTAACAAGCTTCCAGTTTTCAACCCCATGCTTTTCTGCAGCTAAAAGATTTTTAGAATTTCTGACTCAAGTGGCCACCTACATCTTCACTTTTTAGTCTTTACGCACTGATATTTACTACAACAATTTCTCTTTTCCAAAGAGATCAGAAAAACAGACATCTGCTACTCAATGGGCTATGGTTGAAGCCTGACACATGCTGTTGACAGACATCCTAGATGCCTGGCTGGCCGGCGTCATAAGTGGGTAGTAAGTACCAAGACAGGGAGGTCCTCTCACTGGCTCCTGACACCAGCAATTGGAATCCTATGGCCTTGGGACTAGATTATGAAACGGCTTGACAGATGAATCAAACTACCATGGAAAGGAAATAATTCTTGTTTCCAATCCATAGAGTAGACTTTAAACTTTTTTTAACATTTTATTTATTTATCCATGAGAGACACAGGGAAAGGCAGAGACACAGGCAGAGGGAGAAGCAGGCTCCCTGCAGGAAGCCCCATGTGGGTCTCCAAGATCACACCATGGGTCCCATGGTGTCCCATGGGTCCCATGGTGTCCCATGGGTCCCATGGGTCTCCAAGATCACACCCTGAGGCAAAGGCAGAGGCTCAACCGCTGAGCCACCCAGGCATTCCAAGTAGACTTTAATTTGAATTCCAATCTGTAAAACTCTTTAGATTCAGAAACTGAAAAGCCCCTGGTTCAGTTTTCCTCTTTGTAAAGAGCAACAATCTGCATTCAAAAGGCTCCATTCATGCAGGAACCGGTGATTCATTTGCTGTATGGTTTTCTATGTGTCATTTATCTTCTCTGCACCTTATTTTCTTCATCCAAAAAGAGGTGAAGTGGCTTGCTAACATGTTATGTGTCCTATGTGCAAAGAGTCTTTTGTTGGACCCTGGCTCACGGGTGCCAACGTGTCCCGGTGGACGCCCCAGAGACTCAGACCCCAGACAGGCAGATGCAATTAGCAAGAGGGTTTATTGGACGTTTGCGCAAACGGGCTCTTCGCCTCCGAAGAGGAAGAGAGCCCCGATTAGCAATTACAGGTATCTTTTAAAGGCAAAAGGAAAAAAAAACCGCTTAAAGACAAAAGAACCTCGGGAGTCGCATAGCATTCAGGTTATTGATTTCACAGAGGGTCAACATGAACCTATTCAGGGACATTCCAATCAGGGTGTGGGGGGAAATGGTTTTCTTATTGTAAACAGAATGCTTTTAGTTGCTAAAATTTCAGTAAGGCACCTGGATGGGCTGCCTCTGGATTAGGGCTGGCCCTACTTACAAGGGGGGAGGTTTCTTCACTTTGTGACTATAAACTCTTCCCTTCCTAAAGTTCTAATCTCCTAAAGGGGGTTATATTATGGAGTTGGAAAGAAGCAGAAACAGAGTGCAAAAGTGGACGATGGGAAGGGCAAGAAACCTGCAGGTCCTGCAACAATGGGCCCTGGGAGGTGGCCAGTCCTAAAAGGAGCATGCCAGATGGTGTACCTAGGGAGGCAGGACCCCCGACATTAGGGACACTGGGCAAAGAGTCCTGAGCTCACACATAGCAAAGACCCATGGGCCTGCAAGGGACCAGGCAGATGGGGGCAGTGAGTATTTCAGCAGCAACTATAGAGGCCAAAGGCTGGAGAAAATCTCCCCAAAGACTTGCTCTATATGAATCCTCTGGGAATCTCAGGACTTTCCCTTGCATCTGGGAGGGAATAATTAGGTAATAAGTGAGAAATAATGTTCATTCACACTATAGAATAGGAAATAGGGTAAATCAAATATGACGGAAAAGGAACTGATTTAAAGAAATGATGGTGTGGACCATTCTGTAAATGCTGTAGTTATTGAAACAGTATGGTACTGGCATAAAAACAGACACATAGATCGGTGAATAGAGAGCCTAGAAATAAGCCCATGCACGTACGATCAATTGCTTTACAAGAAACGAGCCAAGAATATACAGTAGGGGAAGGACAGTCTTTGGAACAAATGGTGTTGGAAAACCTGGACAGTCGTATGCAAAAGAATAAAAGTGGGCCACTATCTTATATCTGTACAAAAATAAAACCCAAAAGGTATGTAAGACTTGAATGTAAGACCTGAAACCATAAATCTCCTAGAAGAAAACACAGGTGGTAAACTCCTTGACCTCAATCTTGGTGATCATTTTTTTTTGGGGGGGGGGGGGGTGGAGTTAAGGATGCAAAAGGAAAAATAAACAACTGGGACTACATCAAACTCAAAATCTTCTGCACAACAAAGGAAACCATTAATAATATGAAAAGTCAATTACATAATGGGAGAAAATATTTGCAAATATATATATATAGATATATAAAAGATATATATATATATAAAGAACTTAGACAACCTGATAGCATTAAAACAGTCAGATTTTAAAATGGTTGGAGAAACATTATTCCAAAGATGACATATACATGAAAATGTGGCCAATATCACTAATCATTAAGGAAATGCAAATTAAAACCACAGGGAGATATCCCTTTGCATCTGAATGACCGTCATCAGAAAGACAAGAGACGACAAGTTTTGGCACTGGATGCGAAGACAGGAACCCTTGTGCACTGTTGGTGGAAATGAAAACTGGTGCAACCACTATGGAAAACAGTACGGAGTCTCCTCAAAAAATTAAAAATAAGACGACCATATGACTCGGCAGTCTGACTTTGGGGCATGCATTCAAAGGAAATGAAAAGAGAATATTTTTGTTTTGTTTTGTTTTATATAAATTTATTTTTTATTGGTGTTCAATTTGCCAACATACAGAATAACACCCAGTGCTCATCCCGACAAGTGCCCCCTTCAGTGCCCGCCACCCAGTCACCCCCACCCCCCGCCCTCCTCCCCTTCCACCACCCCTAGTTCGTTTCCCAGAGTTAGGAGTCGAAAAGAGGATATTGAGGGAGATTATTACAGTCCCATGTTCATTGTAGCATTATTGACAATAGACAAGATATGGGAACAACCTAATAAGGGTCCATCAACAGATGAATGGATAAAGAAATGGTCTGTAACAGTAAAGTATTACTCAGCTATGAGAAGGAACAAAAATCCTCCACCTGAGACAACAGAGGCAGGACTGGCGGGCGCCGTGCTCAGTGAGTTGGGACGGAGAAAGGCAAGTACCGCGTGGTACCTGTCCTACGTGGAATCTAAGAAAAAGTTTTTAAGTAAAGCTAAGCTCATAGAGACAGAGTAGAAGGGGGGTTGCCAGGGCCAGGGGGTTGGAGGAAATACAAATAGATTTAGTAAGAAGGTGCTAACTTTCCCTTGTAAGGTGACTGAGGTCCGAGGACCTAATGCAGAGCTCGGCGACTCCAGTCAGTACAGGGTGTTGGAGAACCGACTGGAATCCTGATGTTCTCACCGAGACAAAAGGCAAAGAGAAGTATGTGGGACGATGGATGCGTTAACTAAGGAGGTGCGGGAGGACCCCTTTCACCATGTGTGCACGCGTCAAATGTGCAACGTATAGAGCAGAACAAAACAAAGACAAACAGAGGGACTGACAGCACAGGGCCTGGATTTAAGGAAACGTGACAACCTGGGGTGGGCTGTTCATTCAGAGCGGAGTGGCCATCCCTGCTGCACGGCCTGGTAAGCGACACGCAGATTTTCGGGGCCTGTTGGGAGATCATTTAAGTGGCAGCCAGATGCAGACTGTGGGGTGTCAGGCAAGTACCTTCACTCTACGGTGTGAAAACAGCCGGACACATGCAAGTTTTTAGCCTTTTGAGCCCAGCAGCCTCTGTCAAGGGAAGGAAGGCATTAACCTGCCCAGGGACAGAACCTTTCCCGCTTTTCTCCTGGAGGGATTTTAAAACGAAATCTACTTTAAAATAGAGTAGGGAAGTTTGAGGTTACTTGACATTTTGAGATTAAATTGTCTCTACTCAAGGAAAATAAAAAAACTCAAACAAAAATCAAGCAAAGTATTAAGGCTTTAACTCAAAGGAGCAAAAACTTTCTGTTCTGCATTACAGGATTATGCTCTTAGAAAGAAAATTGGCATCAGCCTAAAGAGTATCACTGCCTGTTGGCCTAATTTACAGCAACGGATAGAGCTCTCGGGCATTTGCTCATCTTACAAGCAAACCTCTCCACATAAAATAATGCCAGCAACTGCTCGCAGGAAATAAGAAATCAGATCCAAAACGTTTGAAATGTTTTTATTTGGGCAGGGGGTGAGGGGAGTGGTTCGATGGTGTGCATGTGTGTGTGTGTGTGTGTGTGTGCGCACTAATGTGTTCTTTTGTAGATACAGTTTAGTTTTAGTTTAAAAAAATATATAGATCATCAGGAACTGTTTAGACTTGCAAAAACTCCTGCAATCTAGTGCCACAGGCTTTTTCCAAGGGGCTTGGGGTCTGGAACGGTCATGTGAAACATGCGGCCGCCCCTCCCCCGACGCAGACCTCCCACACACACAGGACTTTAATGATCTGGGGCAGATTCCTTTACTGCTCTGTCTCAGAAAATGTACAAGATGCCTTGCAGATGATAGATCTACAGCAGTTAAAGCCAGTGATTGCACCTGGCAAGGAGCCCACACGCCACATTTGCCACAAACCATGTCCACGTGGCTCACCTTGCTCAGCCTTCAAAGGGCACAGGCTGGAGAGTCCCAGGCAAGGGGGGACAGCCGGGCCGTGGACCTCCCATTCCAGGAGGGGGCTCAGCTGACAAAGGCAGAGCTGAAGCTAAATCGAAACTTCCCTCTGTCAGAACCAGTCTCAACACGTTCTCCTGATAGACACAGGACCTGCTGTGATTCCTCTAACTGTCCCATTTTATAAATCTCCTTCCCAGGCAGGCAGACAATCCGGCCTCGAAGTCAGAAAGCAGACACTGGCAGTCAGAAGGCGGGAAGTGAGATGTGTCAAACAGTCCCTTTTCTATTTAAAATAGAGCTCTCTCCGTCTCATTGGATAGTAGCCAGTGTAGCATTCTCAAAGTGGGAAGGTCACAAGGACAATTTATGAAACCAATTAAGAAAAAAAGAAGAATGACTACTATCCTCCTGTAGAATCCTCAATGCAGCCACCAAAGATAGAGAAGGATAGTGGGCCCCAGCCCCCCATGCAGAATGGCTCCGGACCAACAGCCATTGGATCTGCTTGTTTTTTGAGGAACAATAGGGGTGGGGGAAGGGAAGCAGAGGACAAAATCTCCTTTTGCCATGTTAGTCAAATAATTAGAAAAATAATTCAATATTAGGCAGACAGAATTTAACTAGTTCACTTTTCAACCCTGTTTTTATTCTTCTGTGTCTTCCTGACCTGGAAGCGTAGGGTTGAGGGATAAAGCGTAGCTGGGGGTGAATTATCTGCAGTTGTCCACAGAAGCCCTGGGTGGGCTCCAAGGAAGTGTGCACAGCCCTTTAAAGGCCAGCCTTGGAATTGGCACATTTTATTGGGTAGAGCAAATTGACAAAATCAAACCATAGGCAACAGCTTTGACCTCCCAAGCTGCAAAGTCATAATACAAAGGAGATAACTACAGGGAGGGAAATAACTTCGGACCGTTTTTTTGCAATTACCACAAGAATGGTAAACGCCATCTGCACTAGTCTGTTCATGCTCTCATGACAAGGTAACACAGACTGGGTGACGGAAACAACAGAAATTTATTTTCTCACAGTTTGGAGGCTGTAAGTCCAAGATCAAGGTGCTGGCACAGTTGATTTATTCTGAGGCCATTTTCCTTGGTTTGTAGATGGTGGTCTTCCCTCTGAGTCTTCACATGGTCCTTCCTCTGTGCACACACTTCCCTGGTGTCTCTCTGTATGTTCTAACCATCTCTTTTTTTTTTTTTTGGTTAACCATCTCTTCTTAATAGAACACCAGTTAGGTTGCATTAGAGCCCACCTACTGGCCTCATTTAAAACCAGTCACCTTGGGGAACATGGGTGGCTCAGTGATGTTTTGTTTTGTTTTGTTTTGTTTTGTTTTGTTTTGTTTTTTGGCTCAGTGGTTGAGCACCTGCCTTCAGCTCAGTTCGTGATCCTGGGGTCCTGGGATTGAGTCCCACGTCGCGTTCCCTGCAAGGAGCCTGCTTCTCCCTCTGCCTGTCTCTCTCTCTCTCTCTCTCTCTCTCTCTCTTTGTGTGTGTCTCATGAATAAATAAAATCTTTATAAAAAATAAAATAAAACTAATCACCTCTTTGAAGGTCTTATTTCCAAAAACAGCCACATTCTGAGGTCCAGAGGGTTACGACATTACTATATGAATCTGGGGAGGACATTATCAATCTCATACCACCTCTGAAATAACAAAGATTGTTATATTGGTGATGGGAGATAAAAATGAAATCTTACCGGCGAAGGACAGAAGTCACCCCGGTACTGCCTTTATCACCTGCCGCTTGGATACACCGGAAACTTTAGTGGCCAGTTTCCTGCCTCCTGATCCCTTGCAAACATTTAGTCTGCCATCTGCTGCAATGTGCATCCATCTAAATTCACCCTTTTTGTGCAAATAAAGTTTACCTCTTCCCCTGAAAAATAACACTCACCAAAGCAGACTTTAAATCAGAGGACCCTGGGGAATCAGAATGCTGTAAGTCTGGTATGTCTTTGAGTAATCAGGGGCGTTCAGGCATATTCCGTGTCCACTGTGCTCAAGGCCAGTGATAGAATGATGTGGGAATCAAAGCAGTGAAGAGATAAACCTTCCCAGTCTTCAAAGCACAGACAGGGTAGTTGAGTCATGGGGTCCCTAGTACAATAGGGCTTCCTAGGTAGGAAACCACTGGAATGGTCTCTTCTTTAATGACAAAATTGCATCTTTACTGCTAAAGATCAAAATGAACAGAGTGAGGAAGTTCTGACCAGCTCTGAGAATTAATTCATTTTTTATTCAAAAGTTATTTTGCAAAGGCCCTTTAGCACCTCTGAGTGTGTCCTTTGCTAGTTGTCCAGGGCAGAGCACCCCTTCCTGGCAAGCACATTTGTGACAAGCACAGGCAAGGAATCTGATATACTTTTTTCCCTTTAAATTAAAAAAAAAAAAAAATCTGCTTCTTTAAGAACTAGGCTTGTGAGTTCCCAAAGCAAAATATATTAAGAGCACAAGAGAGTTCAGGTTTGTCCAAAATCTGCCTTTCTGTTTTTATAGCAACGCCAATCTTGTTTGATCAGCACAGGAGAGCTGTTGCTGACTCCCGTACCTGGCTGTCCCCCACCTCTGCTTGGACAGAACCGAAGTCAATGCCTTACTCCTGTGGACCTGAGTACTAACAATGGAGAAAACAGTCTGTAGGTCATATCATAATAAACATTAGAATAAAATTAATACTTCTTTTCTCTTGCAAAATTATGTTTAAATTTTAACTTATGGCTCAATAAGCTTCACAGAGATGTGAAAATCCACTGAAGAGGGTTTTTTCTTTTCTTTTCTTTTCTTTCTTTTCTTTTTTCTTTTTTCTCTTTTCTTTTCTTTTTTCTTTTCTTTCTTTTCTTTTCTTTTCTTTTCCTTTCTTTTCTTTCTTTTCTTTTCTTTTCCTTTTTGTCTTTCAGGGAAGCACAGTGGCATCCGCCAGTTACACACAATGACAACAGAGGGAATCTGTTTATAATCAGTAAAGCTCAGGAACCTGGAATATAATACAGATCCATTCCGAACTTGAGTGCTGAGAAAATTCAGAAATATATAGAGCATACTTCCAATGACTGAATTTCGTGCTTAACTTTTTAAAGATGTTTCCTTATTTCTGAATTTTATATGCACATTTAAACTATGAAAAAAGAATAAATATATATCTTAAAGGGTTCTCAGTGTCAGTCACTCTTTGTCTCTTATTAAGGAACCAGATGTTAGGTGCATCATTTCATAAGACTATGATATTTAATCTTCTACTTTCAGTAGGATCCCCATATTTGCATGAAAATGTATTTCAAAGTACTTGAGGTTAATGTGACCTATAAATTAATATCTTTTATTAAAATTATACCAATGGAATAGCTATAGAGAGTATTTTGCCAACATGCAAACCTAGCCATAAAATTCTACTTTTTATTGGCTTATTATAATTAATTACTTTTGTGGATCTGGGGAGGAAGGGGGCACTCAGCAAGACATTCTAAAGTGTGCCTGGTCCCATTGTCTCTACAGCGTGGCCTCCAAGGAATGTTGCTGCTCATGGTCTTGCCCAGCTTTGCATGTGACTTCCCAAAACCAGAAAGAGACTGGAATTAGACCTGGGAAAAAAGTGCCGCTGATAACCATTTATATCCATTTTTGAATGGAGGACACAATGTTGAAAGTTGCCTGCATTTATTTACTTCTTCCTGACTTTATGTAATGGAACTTCAAAATGACTGATATTCTTTTAATCTCTTACTCCATTTTCTAAAATTATGAAAGTTTAATTTGTCCAGTAATGAGAAATAACATCTGAGATGGGTTACGGAAAACACATATCCATATATAGGATATTAAGTCCTTTGGAGAAAAGACTTCCTCAGCAAAGATCTGACCAGAGAGAAAGTAGTAACAGCAACAACTGCCTTCAGCAGCAGAATGGACACATATATAATCACATTCCCAATGCAGTAATACATGTCTCACATGCCTGGCCTCATGGGGTTATTCTGAAGACCCCCAGCCTCACCCACACTACAATGAATCCTGAATCCTTTCTTCTTGCCTCCTTGACTAGCTGGTGTGTTGCAGATTTTCATTTCAACATTCCATCTGAACACATTATCAAGTCTCTCAATATCTCACCTCAGCTGCCCTCCCAGCCTCATGTTTATCTCTCTTTGGTTCTTGAATAAATATGAGTAACCCTTAGGGTTCCAGCTCTTCAGACCTATATCCTACACCAGGAAAGCCCCTGGCATGTTAAGGTAAGCATAAAAGTGCTATAGAACCACAGTCTTAGTTGGAAGGAACCATAGGAATCACTTTGTCCAAGCTTTCACATAAGAATGGTATTGTGGCTCAGCGGTTTAGCACCACCTTCGGTCCAGGGCCTGATCCTGGAGGCCTGGGATTGAGTCTCATGTCAGGCTCCCCACGTGGAGCCTGCTTCTCCCTCTACCTGTGTCTCTGCCTCTCTCTCTCTGTGTCTCTCATGAATGAATAAATAAAATCTTAAAAAAAAAGAATGGTATGTTGTCACAAGTTATTAGATGAGAAGATGCATTAAAGTAATAAAAATAACAGTTTTTAAAGGTTTATTTCTTGTGTGAAAGATCTCAAACACCAGTATACCAGGCACTCTCTAAGATGGCTCCCACAATCCTTGCCTCCTGGAGTGGTTGCCCTCCACACTGTACAAAGGTTGATATGTGCAACCAATATATAGTTAAAATGATGCTACATTACTTCTGAGATATAAGAAATAGACTGTGATTCCTGTAACAGTTTGTCCTTCTCTTTTGTCTGTCTCTCTCATCTCTTATTCTGGGAGAATCCAGCTGACATGTTGGGAAGACACTCCTAGAAGTCTATGGAGAGGCCAACATGGTGAGGAACTTAAGTCTCCATCCAACAGCCAGCAAGAAATGAAGGCCTTCCAGCAAGCACATAATTGAACTCAGAAGCCCAGCCTTCAGAAGAGACTAGAGTACTGGCTGACAGCATGACTGTGACTTCCTGATAGACTTAATTTAGAACCATCCAACTAAAATGCTCCCAAATTCCCAGCCCACAGAAATGGGAGATAACAAATATTTGTTGATTTATACACTAGGTTTAAGACAGAAATACATTCCTCAACATAATAAAGGCCATATATAACCAACCCACAGCTAACATTCCCCTCACTAGTGAAAGGCAGAAAGTTTTTCCTGTAAAATCAGGAGCAAGAAAGGCTTCTCACTCTCACCACTCCCATTCAACATAGCCCTGGAAATCCTAGGCAAAATAATTAGGCAAGAAAAAGAAATGAAAAGAATCAGAAAAAAACCTCAATCTAATCAAATTTAGTAAAGTTGCAGGACACAAAATCAACATACAAATATCAGTAGCATCTTTACACACTGACAGTGAATTATCTGAAAAAGAAATGAAAAAAATCCTATATGCAATAGCATCAAAATCAATAACATACTTAGGAAGAAATTTAATGAAGGAGATGAAAGATTGCTGCACTGAAAACTATAGGACCTTGATGAAAGAAATTTAAGAAGATACGAATAAGTGGAAAAGTATACCATGTCCATGGATTGGACAGATTAATATTGTAAATTGTCCATACTATCCAAAGCCATCTATAGATTCAATGCAATATTTATCAAGATTCCAATGGCATTTTTTACAGAAATAGAAAAAAAATCCTAAAATTCATGTGAAACCACAAAAGACCCTCGATAGCCAAAGTATTCCCGAGAAAGAACAAAGTAAGAGACATCCACTTTTGATTTCAACATATATCACAAAATTATGGTAATCAAAACAGTATAGCACTGGCAGTAAAACAGATACATGGAACAGAATCAAGAGTCAAGAAATAAAGCTGGTCAACTAACATGGGGTAACAGAGCCAAGAATATCTGATGGAGAGAAAATAATCTCCCTGATAAATAATGCTAGGAAGATTGGACATTCATGTGCAAAATATGAAAGTAGATTCCTATCCTATACTATTTATAAAGATTTACTCGAAGTGGATTAAAAACTTAAGTGTAAGACTGAAACCACAAAATACCTAGAAGAAAATATAGGGAAAAACTTCTTAATAAGGGTCCTGGAAATGATTTTTGGCTCTGACACCTAAACCACAAGCAACAAAATAAAAAAAATGATACTACATTAAATTTTAAAATTTCTGCATAGCAAGTGATCAGCAAAATGAAAATGCAATCCATGGAATGGGAGACTATTTGCAAACCACACAACAGGGTGATTAATATCCAAAATATGTAAGGAATTCCTACCACTCAATAGTAAAATCATCATCATTATCATCATCATCATCCAATTAAAAAGTGGACAAAGTACTTCTAAATAGACATTTTTCCAAAGAAAGTATTTAAATGGCCAACAGGCACATGAAAAGGTGCTCAACATCACTAATTATTAGGGACATGCAAATCAAAGCCACAGTGAGACACTTCACAACTCTTAAAATGGTTGTCATTAAAAAGATAAGAGATAACAAATGTGTCAAGGATGTAGAGAAAGGGGGAGGCTGGTGCACTATTGGTGGGAATGTAAATTGGTGCAGCCACTATGGAAAATAGTATGGAGATTTCTCAAAAAACTAAAAAGAGAATTTCCATCTGATCTGGCAATTCCACTTCTGTGTGTCTACCCAATGGAAACAAAATCACTCTCTCAAGAGGTATCTGTACCCCCCTATTCACTGCAGCATTATTTACAATACCCAAGACATGGAAACAACCTAAGTGTCCATCTGCAGATGAATGCATAAAGAAGATGTGGTATACAATAGAATATTACCCAGCCATCAAAAGTTGAAATCTTATCATTTACAATAATGTAGATAGAACTAGAGGGTATTACGTTAAGGGAAATGAGTCAGTCAGAGAAAGACAATTATCACATGATTTTACTCATATATGGAAATTAAGGAACAAAACAGGATCACAGAAGGGAGGAAAAAAATAAAATAAGATGAAATCAGAGAGGGACTAAAACCTAAGAGACTCTTAGCTGTAGGAAACAAACTGAAGGTTGCTGGAGGAGAGGTGGGTAGAGGGATGGGGTGACTGGGTGATGAGCATTAAGGAGGGCATGTGATGAGCACTGGGTGTTGTATGCAGCAGATGAATAACTGAACTCTACCCCTGAAACTAGTGATACACTATATGTTAACTAATTGTATTTAAATACACTAAAAAATTTTTAAAAGAAAATATGGCATATAAATACAATGGAATATTATCCAGCCATAAAAAAGAAGGAATTCTGACATTTGTGGCAATGTAGATGCACCTTGAGGGCATCATGCTAAGTGAGATAAGTCAGACGGAGAAAGACAAGTACTGTGTGATCTCACTTATACATAGAATCTAAAAAACCCAAACTCACAGAAACAGAGAAGAGATTTGTGGCTGCCAGAGACAGGGAGTAGAGGGAATTGGGTAAGGGTGGTCAAAAGGCACAAACTCCCGGTTGTAAGATAAGCAAGTTCTGGGAATGTGATGTACAGCATAAGGGTTATAATGAGTAATACTGCGTTGTATACTTAAAAGTTGCTAAGAGAGTAAATCTCAAAAGTTCTAATCACAAGGAAAAAATGTATAACTATGTGAGGTGATGGATGTTACTAGACTCACTGTGGTAGCCAGTATACACACATAACAAATCATTCTGTTCTACAGCTTAAATTCATGCAACGTTTTATGTCAATGTATCTTAATAAAACTGGAAAACAGTAAAATAAATAAAATGGAGGAAAAGTAAAAAAAAAAAATGAAACATAAAACACCAATCATTTGTTACACAGCAATAGATCACGAATACAATCAATGTCAGTCTTCTAATTGTTTCGGGCAACTCATCGCCATGTCATACCAATGCTTAATGTCACCGCTGATAAATTGTTTTATGTCTCATCTGTCCAAACAAATCATTTCGATCTTCTGAGCAAGCACAACTGCTTAACCACAAGTCAGATGAATGTACCACACAATACAAATGCTGATAAATATTTGTTGCTTTGCAAGATGACTTATAGAACCCCGGTGTAAATTCAGAATGCTGAGCAAGCCAGTACGATGTGGCCACACGGGGGATACCTGGCGGTGTGTCCCCACTCTTTCCCTTTCCTCACACCAACACTTGCTCTTCCCATGCCCTCTTTCTTCTGCTAGGGCCCTGTGAGCCCAGCCAGCCCCTCCATACGATGGAGCACGCGCCGATTCACTCACTCAAGTGAAATGTAGGCTAAGTAGAAGGAGGACTTGCTTGGGAGCTTCTGTGAAAATCTCTTCCCTTCTTCCGGACCTGGAAAGCAAGACGCTGCTGAAAACGACCGTGGCCCCCAAGAGTGAAGAGGAGGACAGAACAAAGACAGAGCAGCCTATGGACTAAATTCTGTTTCCCCCAAACTCATATCTTGAAACTCTAACATCCAACATAACTGTACTTAGCTATGGGGCCCTTAGGGAGGTAAATAATATTTAATGCACTCAAAGAGTGAGGCCCTAATCCAATAGTCCTGGTGTCCTTATATAAAGAGATAGAGACTACCAGGGCTCTCCCTCTGTCTACAAGTAACAACAGAAATAAAACTGGATGAGGACACAGAGAGAAGCCTGTAAGCCAAAAACAGAGATCTCACGAGAAAAACCTGCTGGTACCTTAATCACTGACTTGCAAGCATCAGAACTGAGAAAATAAATTTCCATTGGTTAAGCCACCCAGGCTGTGCTATTTTGTTGTGACAGCCCACAAGCAATACATATGGAACTACCATGTACTTACTTTACTAAACAATTTTGCATTTCTGCCAGCAGTGAATGAGTTTCTACTATTCTACATCCTCACCAGCATTTGGTATTGTCAGTGTTTTGGATTTTTACCATTTTAATACATGTATAGTGTATCATGCTGTCTTCATTGGCAACTCCCTGATGACATATGATGTTAAATATCTTTTCACTTGTTTATTTGCTGTCTATATATCCTCTTTGATGAGGTATCTATTCCAATCTCTTGCTCATTTTAAGAATCTAGTTGTTTGGTTTCTTGCTGTTGTTGAGGATTTTTTTTTCAAAGATTATTTATTTATTTATTCATGAGAGAGAGAGAGAGAGAGAGGCAGAGGCCCAGGACGAGGGAGAAGCAGGCTCCATGCAGGGAGCCTGGTGTGGGACTCGATCCCGGGTCTCCAGGATCATACCCTGGGCTGAAGGCAGCGCTAAACCTCTGAGCCACCCAGGCTACCAATCTATTGTTGAGTTTTAAGAATTATTTGTATATTTTATAACAACTTTCATCAGATGTCTTTTGTAACTATTTTCTCTGAATCTGTGGCTTAAGGGGGGTACTTTTACAATTTCTTTATTCCTCTCATATAGGCTTTTTAAATTGGGATATAATTCACATAGCATAAAAGTCACCCTTGTAAAATACACGGTTTCAATGGTTTTTAGAATATTCACAATGTTATGTAATCATCACTATGAATTCCAGGATATTTTCATCACTCCAAAACAAACCCCGTATGCTTTAGCAGTCACTCTTCATTTCCCTCTTCCAAATCCTCTGATAATCACTCACCTACTTTCTAACATTATGAGTTCATATTCAGGACAGTTCTTTTGGCTAGAATCACACAGTATGTGACCTTTTGTGACTGACTTCTTTCACTTTAGCGTATGTGTTCAAAGTACATCCACATTGTAGCATAAATTAGTACCTTTTCCTTTCTATGGCTGAATAATATTTTATTGTATTGATATATTGCATTTTATTTATCTATCCATCAGTTGAAAAAAACATTTAGGTTGTTTCCACTTTTTAGCTGTCATGAATAATGTTGCTATGAACATTCATGTACAAGTTTTTGTGCCGGCCTATTTTCAAATCTCTTATGTATCTATCTACATAAGTAGGAGTGGAATTGCTATTATTGTTCACCTTTGTTATTACGACCATCCCAGGGGTTGGGAAGTAATACCTCATTGTGTTTTTGATTTGTATTCCTAATGGCTAATATGTTGAACATCATTATCTTTTAATGTACTTTTAGGTCATTTTTACATAATTCTTGAAAAACTGTCTATTCAAATACTTTACCTGTTTTTAATTGGGTTATCTTTTCAACATTGACCTGTAGAATGTATTTATGTGTTTTAGATACATATCTCTTATCACATATGTGATTTACAAATATTTTGTCCCATTTTGTGAGTTGTCCACTTTGCAAGCCCAAAGTTTTGATTTTAATGAAGTTCATCTATTTTTTTCTGTTGTCATTTGTGCTGTTTTTAAAGTGAAATTAATCTTTTTTACTTAATTTTCCTAATCTTCAGATCTTTTTCTTCTTTCCTTTCTTGTCCATCATGGGTGTCATGAGTTGCTTAATGTTTCTGCCCATCTCACCTACCAAGTCCGTGTGCCATTGGAAGTGTAGTTTTTAATCAAACAATCAACTTCACCTTCACTGAAAATAAATAGTTTAAGACATTTCTTTCTTTGACAGTAGTCAAAATTCCCAAGCTGTGGGGTAGTCCAGGTCCCTACAGTATATGGAAGCTACATCTGTGAGAAACTATGTCCTCCTGTCAGTGGCATTTTCAGAAGAAGGGGTATGTTTCCTGTCTAGTGAAGCTCTCGTCAAGTTTCAGTCCAAATAAAGCTGCAAGAGTTTGCAGATTGGGAGGATGGAGGGCAGGGAACTTCTGGTGAGAGTTGCTCCATACATTTGTTTTTACTAGTACTAGGCTTGCCAATCAAAGGAATAAGTAAGTCCATGCTTAACCCCATATAGACTAAACAGCCAGGGGACTGGGAATGGGAATTTGCTTACAAAGGGATTTCCTGCATGGTCTGGAGGTCAGGGGCAATGAAAAAAAAGTTAGTTGAGGGGCTTAATCCATGACTCAACATATGTTCATGAATGTAAAGCCCACCTTTGCACCTAAAGCTTATAAGCAGGTTGACAAGAAGGGGAGCGTTCACTCAAGTCCACTTGTAAAAGGCAGATCCCAAGAAACTATCACTCTACGTGAAATACTTTACACCAGTCTTCCTGCAGATCAATGAAACTAGGTCATATTTTTCAAAATTGAACTGCTTTGCAGCAGAACTTTTAACTAGAATTCGATTCTTATGACTATTTTGTCAGAGAATATCATCAAAATTCATTTCTCAAAGTGCTAAAATAAACTGCCACAGGAAATAGTCCAAAATCAGCAAAGGTATTCTAGATTTAAAGCATATAAAATTTTAAAAATAATAAAAATTTTTAAAAATAAAGCTTATAAAATATTGGGAGAACAAACAATGAAAATTGGAGTGCTTTGAGAGATGTAGTAGTAACCCCCAAGAGTAATTAATTCAAATATATCATTGTACTTTATCAATATTAGAATGAAGGAGAGTGATGCTTAAATAATCCTAGGGATTTTCAAGTATGATGAAACCAATATGATACCATAAAGTAAACCACAAGAGAAAATGAAAGTTTGGGTTATGAAGCAATAATAATGACTATCAAAAGAAAGTAGAGTGAAAACGTGTCATGCAGTAGGAGGATAGGCTGCCATGACAAGTCTTAGACTTCAGTCTTTCCCACCCTCTTGGCCTCTCACCTTGTCCCCTAGGTTCAAACTTTCTACCTGGGTCATATTGTATGTCTTTAAAACATCTTTCTCTGGAAAACCTTTTCCAGCTCTTCCAAGCTGAAGTAGTTATTTCCCTCTCGCATCTGGAAGCATCCTGAACATATTCATAATGGAAGTTGGCCACACTATGTAGTGACCTTTGGGCATCTGGTCTGCCTCCCCTATGATAGGCTGAGCTCCTAAAAGGCAAGATCAGTGACTTGTTCATCTCTGTATTCCAATGACCTGGAAAGGAACCTAGTAGATAATTGTTATTGAATGAATGAATGAATGCATTTCATTTAAATACATAAATGTAGTTCTACTGTTAATATTATAATTACATTTTTCTTAATTAATCCAGAAAATCCAATGCTGCCTCATATATGACTGAAATAAGTGTGTGTGTATACATATATATATACTTAGAAATATATAAAGCAATTTCTTTTATTATAGACTTTAGTAAACCTCTTCTATTTTGAACTAATCAGAGAGAAAACAGTGGATTTAAGTGAATATATCATAGAATATAATGTAAAATATTAAAAAATTACCTTTTTATACCTTTATTACCTTTATTACAATAACAATTATTTTAATAAATTTGAGTGTACAGCATCAATTACTGTGTATAGGTTTTGCAGGGTCAATGCTGAGTCCTTTGTAATTACTCCTACTTACATAGAAGACCTTGTGGAAACATGCTTTTTTTTTCACCAAAGCTCTTTATGTCACCAATCTGCTAAGCAAATAGTTCCCTAGTATGTAATTCAGAGGCAAATTTCAATCTGCTTCTAATAAAATTATTACAAATTAAGGTGGGCTAAATTATTTAGTACTAAGAAAATATTAGAAAGAGATGGTTTATAAGAAATCATTCATGACAGGAACTAATTTCACATAAATAATTCTCTAGTATGCTTTTGTGTATTGATTTATTTTACTGATTTATGTTTGGCTAGCTTTACTTTTAAAAAAATGACAAACACATTTACGTATCTTTTATCTTTTTAAATAACATATAGCCTTCTTAGGAGAGAAAACTATTTTAACTGAGGCAACTCTCCCTGAATTCATAAAGTCAAGTTCCAATAGACTCAATTTAGCTTGATTTGCTCTCAACACTTGTCGATCACAACCTTAAAAAACTATGGACATCTGAAATAATGCAATCTAAAAAAAAGAAGTCCAATAAAGAAAAGTTAATTCCAAAAAGAAGGAAAGAAAGAAGAAAGAAAGAAAGAAAGAAAGAAAGAAAGAAAGAAAGAAGAAAGAAAGAAGAAAGAAAGAAAGAAAGAAAGAAAGAAAGAAAGAAAGAAAGAAAGAAAGAAAGAAAGAAAGAAAGAAGAAATAAAGAGAGAAAGGTTAATTCCCAAGTCCTAACATAGAACACAATCAGATCTTATCATTTTAATGTCTATCATTCAATCTATAATGTAGTGCAACACAGAAACTTTCCATTCAAAGCCAGGTCATTCCATTGCTAATAATGTGTTCTTATTTATATAAGTGATTTTCTATGACTTTAACTAATCTGTGAAATATACATAATCATCATCATTTTTGTCATCATTATGCTTACTTTGGATGCTACAGATGGAAGTATTTGTTTATGGCCTAATATCCGGTAATATGCCAAGTGCTCTGTGTTTCCCAAAGTAGCCTGACCATAAGAAATGCCTGGAGCACTCTTGAAAAAAAAGATTTTATTTATTTTATTTGAGAGACAGTGAGCGCAAGAGAGAGCATGAGCTGGGGAAGAGGCAAATGGAAAAGGAGAGACAGACTTTCTCCATCAAGCAGGGATCTCGATGTGAGGCTCAATCCCAGGACTGCGGGAACATGACCTGAACTGGAGGCAGATACTTATCCAACTAAGCCACCCAGGCCCCAGAGGACTTTTTTTTTTTTAATATTTTATTTATTATTCATGAGAGAGAGAGAGAGAGAGAGAGAGGCAGAGACCCAGGCAGAGAGAGAAGCAGGCTCCATGCAGGGAGCCCGATGTGGGACTTGATCCCGGGTCTCCAGAACCAGGCCCTGGGCCAAAGGCAGGCGCCAAACCCCTGAGCCACCCAGGCTGCCCCAGAGGACTTATTTGTTAAAAAGCACCCATGGCCCTCCTTCAGACAGACTCAATGAGTTAGAATTTCCAGGGAAAAAATCTTATAATCTGTTTAATTAACAAGCACCCTGATTGATTCCTATGGTTGTAGTTTGGGAAACTGTGCTAAAGGATCTCAAAGTTATATATACATACATAAAGGGTACCTAAAAATGTATAGAATCTCATAGATCAAATTCCAAGTCCATATAAGGAAAAGATCAATGTCATTCCAATTTCTTCTTACAAATCACATTGTTTTCATTTCCCCACTTTCATATTTACCTCACTACTACAGTAAAACCATCAGATCTAATCCTAATGCAATAGCCTAGGAGTCTGGGTAAAAAATCCTTACAACAGGAAGATACTGTTATTTATGCCCCAGAAATTCTTATGGACATAGGGCAGCGATGGTACAAGGCAGAGCAAAGACTCGGGAAAGACATTCTGTTACTAAGTGGCATGTGTCACCACATAACAGTCGAACTCCAAATCCCAAGTAACAGGAGGTGAATGCCCATTCAATCAAGTCACCATAGACAACGTAGGCTGCTCTTGATTACTTGTAATCTCTTGCCATCTTCAGCCTCCTGCTTCACATTCCAGGCTCTTCTTTTGGCCAGAGATGCTCTTTCTTACCCTCATTACACAGAGCCACTGTGACTTTTAAAGTGCAACTGACATTTCACATCTTCCATTAAGTTTTCCTGAACCTTTTTTAAGTTTTCATTCCAATTCCAGTCAGTTAACATCCAGTGTAGTATTACTTTCAGGTGTACAATACACTGATTCGATACTTCCATACAACACCCAGGGCTCATCATGACAAGTGCACTCTTTAATCCTCATCATCCATTTAACCCATCACCCACCTACCTTATTGTAGAAAGAAAAACAGAAAGAATAAGGAAAGAAAGAAAAAGAGGAAAGAAGAAGAAAGAAAGAAGAAAGAAAGAAAGAAAGAAAGAAAGAAAGAAAGAAAGAAAGAAAGAAAGAAAAAAGAAAGAGAGAGAGAAAGAAAGAAAGAAAAGAAAGAGAGAGAGAGAGAGAAAGAAAGAAGGAAGGAAGGAAGGAAGGAAGGAAGGAAGGAAGGAAGGAAGGAAGGAAGGAAGAAGAGTTAGGAAGCCAATTTGAATTTAAAATTTCCTAAATGTAGATGGTCTTCTCAGGCTGTTAAAATCCTATCCTGTTTTGAGGACATCTGAACATTTAGAAAACTTGTTTCCAGGTCTAGGGAAAAAGTACTGGCAAACCTCATTGTATTGTGTTTCATTTACTTTGCAGATATTGCATTTTTTTTACAAATTGAAAATTGGTGGCAATCCTGGGTCCAGCAAATCTTTCTGCAGGATTTTTCCAAAAGCATGTGATCCTTTTGTGTCTCTTTGTCACAATTTTTGCAATATTACACATTTTTTTCATTACGGTTATATTTGTAATGGTAATCTGTGTGTGGTGATCCTGGATGTTATGACTGCAATTATTTGGGAGCATCACAAGTCGTACCCATATGACAACAAGCTAGATCAATGCTGTATGTGTTCTGACTGCTTCACTGCATAGTAGTTGCCTGTCTCTGTCCTTCTTCTCATTCCTCCCTATTACATGAGACACAACAATAGTCAAGTGAGGCCAATACAATGGCTTCTAAGCATTCAATTAAAAAGGAGAGTCACACATCTTTCACTTTAAATCAAAAGCTAGAAATGATTAAGTTTAGTGCAGAAGGCATGTCAAAGAGCTGAAGGAAAGTGAGACACGGGCCTATTCCACCAAAAAGCCACGTTGTGAATGCAAATCAAAGGAAACTGAAGTTTCCTTCAGTTCTTTGACATGTTCTTGAAGGAAACTGAATGTGCTACTCCAGCGACCACATGAATGATTAGGATATGAAACAGCCTAGTGGCTAGTGTAAAGAAAGTGTTAGTGGCTTTGATAGATCAATCAGCCACATTCCCTTAAGCCAAAGCCTAATCCACAAGAAAGCCCTAACCCTCTTTATTCTATGAAGCCTGAGAGAGGTGAAGAAGCTACAGAAGAAAAGGTGAAATCAGAGATTGTTCATGAGATTTGTTCATGAGATGAGACAAGAAGCCATCTCCATGACATCCAAATGCAAGGTGAAGCAGAAAGCGCTGATGTAGAAGCTTCGGCAAACCATCCAGAAGATCCAGCTAAGATGACTCATGAGAGTGGCTGCACTGAACAACAGATTGTCAGTGTGGATGAAACAGCCTTCTACTGGAAGTGGATGCCATCTAGGACTCTCCTGGCCACACAGGAGAAGTCAATGCCAGCCTTCAAAGCTTCAAAGGACAGGCTGACACTCTCCCTAGGGGCTAATGCAGCTGGGGACTTGAAGTTGAAACCAATGAGCATTTGCCATTCTCAAACTCCTAGGGCCCTTAAGAACGATGCTAACTATGCTAAGCCTACGCTTTCTAAAAGGAAGGACAAAGCCTGGACGACATCTATTTATAACTCGGCTTATTGAATATTTTCAGCTCACTGTTGAGACCTACTGCTCAGAGACAAAGACTTCCTTCATCACGTTACTGCTCATTGACAAGGCACCTGGTCACCAAGAGCTCTGATGGACATGTACAATGAGACTAACATTGTAGTCATGCCTGCCACCACGACATCCACTCTGCAGCCCACGGATCAAGGAGTCCTTTCAACTTTCAGGTCTTATTATTTTTAAAAGATTGTGTTTATTTATTCATGAGAGAGAGAGAGAGAGAGAGAGAGAGAGAGAGGCACAGGCAGAGGGAGAAGCAGGCTCCCTGTGAGGAGCACGATGTGAGACTCAATCCTAGGACCCAAGGAACACAACCTGAGCCAAAGGCAGATGCTCAACCACTTGAGCACCCCAGATGCCCTCAAGTCTTCTTATTTGAGAAATACATTCTGTGAGGCTGTAGCTGCCAAAGACAGTGATGGCTCTGACGGATCTGAGCAAAGTCAACTAAAAACCTCCTGGAAAGGATTCACCATCACACGCCATTAAGGACGTTCATGACTCATGTGAAGAGGTCAAAATGTCAACATTAGCAAGAGTTTGGGACAGGTTGATTCCAACTCCCATGGATGACTCTGAGGGTTCAAGACTTGGGGGAAAACTGCGAATGTGGTGGACATAGCAAGAGAACTAGAATTCAAAGTGAAGTCTGAAGATGTGATGGAATTGCTGCAATCTCATGTTTTTTAAAAAAACAAACAGATGAGGAATTGCTGTTTATGGATGAGCAAAGATGCTTTTTTGAGATGGCACCTAGTCCTGGTGAAGGCGTTGTGAAGATGGATGAAACGAAAGCAAAGGATTTGGAATACTACATACACTTAGTTGATAAAGCAGGTGTAGGGTTTGAGAAGATTGGCTCCAGTTTTGGAAGGGGTTCTACTGTGGATGAAATGTTATCAAATGACTTTACATGTTACAGAGAAATTGTTCATGAAAGGAGGAGTCATTTGATATAGGAAACTTCATTGATTTTTTATTTTAAGAAATCTCCACTGCCCCCGCAGCCTTCAGCAACCACCACCCTGATCATTAAGCAGCCATCGACATGGAGAAATGACTCTACACCAGCAAAGAGGTTATGACTCGGTGAAAGCTCAGATGATGGTTAGCACATTTTAGCAGTGAAGTATTTTTTCGTAAGGTATGGACATTGATTTTTAGCCATAATGTTATTTCAGTAGGCTACAGTACAGTGTAAATATAACTTCTACATACACTAGGAAACCAACAAAATTTTTTTACTTCCTTTATTGTGATGGTCTAGAACCAAGCAAGCAATATGGTTGAGGTATGCCTGTAATTGTGGTGAATGCATCAAACTCAAACAGAGGCATACTTCTCCCAGAATTAAATATATTGGAAGGATAGCACTTACAAAATTTTTCAGTAAGTATGTATATTTTTTTAAAACAGCCCATATTCAAAGGACAATAGTTTTCAAATTCTATTCCAACTCTCCATTTTTTTCCCCAATAAGTGTCCATTCAGAAAAATCAGTTCAAAAATAATATGAACAAATATTGGAAATTTACTAAGTGATTGGTGTTGTACTAACTACTCTGAATATATCCATTGACATAATCCTCACAACAATTTTATGAGGTAAATTTTATTATTTTCCCAGTTTTATGAATGCGATAACTGAAACTCAAAAATGTTAAGTAACTTACCAACGCACAGAACTAGAAAGTAACAAACTTGAGTTAAACTCATATAATATGGTTCTAGAACCCATATTCTTAAATACTTCATCACTGTTTTTGAGAAATCATCACTGTGCTGAAGTCAAAATGTGTATGTGAGCATGTGGAAGGTCCTTCCTGGGCTCACCTACATTCAGTTCCCCTAAATTATATAGGTTTCCACTCACAGGCAGGTACATCTGAATAGTATAGTTCAATGAGCAGTGAGTGGAAGTGATGTGCATATTGAATTGTGGCTGTGAAACCCCACATGAATCTCTTCTCTTGCTTCAGTAGTTGAGGGGGCGTCTTAAACTACGATGATGAAGTCGCATGACAAAAGCAGTTTAGGACACTAATATTTGAGAAGAATGTCCCATGCCTCTTCCCCCGACCTACTTATCGTAATCTTACCAAGATGTTCTTTCCACATCTCTTACCAGCCAGCTAATCTATTATTCACTCCACATAAATCTGGTCCTTTAGTAAACAGAAAATCAGATGCATTAGTCAAAATTTGACCCAGTGACATTCACAACATACTTTCAGGACCACTTGAATAGGATTATGATACAGTTGCTGTTACTGCTTCTGGCTGGTTCCGTGCTGAAGGCTTCTGCTATCCATTCTTCTTTACTTCTCAGTTCTGTTGTCCACTTTTATTCATGTTCAAGGGGTCAGATCCCCATAAAATGCATTGAATAGACCCCCTGGTTCTCTGGCTTCCAATTAAATTTGTCCAACTTGGGGCTGTTATCTAAATAGTCAAAAGTGGTCTCCGTGTATTTGCTCTTAGCCTATTTATTTCTTCACTGCAGGCTGAGACCCATTGACTCAAAAGCCAACAAGTGCCAAATTACCATTTTTGCAAATCCAGTTATTCAAAAAATAACCTAAACCAGCACACATTTTTATCTATTTAGAGTCTGCCTGCTCTGAATCATTGAGGAAACCTCGTCCCACATCTGCTTATCATTGGTAAGATAAGACCACCATGCTGCTGGGCCTATCAGAGCTCTCAAAACAGACTCCCCCTCCTGCTGCTGAGCAACGTCCCCTAGACATGTGATCTCCTTCTCCCCAGGAGTTCCCTTGTCCTCCTCTCTTTCTGGATAGTGACTCCCTCTCAATAAGCTTCTGGACAGACTAATGCTGTGAGGGACTTTCCCTCCCATATAACCCTGTCCATATTCCAAAAAAACCTGTTGAGTGTTACAGCCTCTCATGGTCATATCTTTCCTAGATAAGCCCTAAATCCCTTGAACTCTTTATAGAGGCAGCAGAAGGGAATTTGAGTTTGGAAGATGAGAGAGGCCAAAGTATTTATTCTCTGAATCGTCTCTCTCCAGGATTATAGTACAGCAGTGGTGGTAACTTGACCCAAGTCCACAGATCTTGGGGGGGGGGGCGCCTTCTCTGTCAACTTCAGATCTCTTAATATTCACATTGGCATCCCTTTTCTTCCCCTTTCAGGCCTAGAATGTTATCAGCTTCACAAGGTTGTTAGCCCTGGGCTGCCAACTAGTCCTTATTTCCCTTAATTCTGCCTACTGATTTGTAAACTCATGCTACCTTCAGAGAGGGTCTATTTCATGCTAAAGTCTATACTTTTCTCTTTACAAGATGCATCCATTAACCAAGTCTCTGCTTTTTCCATTAATTTCATATGAACAACTGCCAGTGAAGACATAGGTTCAGCCTGCAAGAGAGGTAGTGAGGCAGTAGGAGAAAGTACCATGGGTACCTGCACACCTATGCATGGATACCTCGTACCAATGCCCTTTGGACCTGTTCAGATACAGTCTCATACATACCAATTCATTTAATCATTGAATGAAGTACTGTGCAGCCTAATTTTACGATTCAACTAGTGATGTAATACCCAGTTCTCAATGGGCATCTTGGGCCTACCACAGTATCACTTGGTTTCTCATGGTTAGGTGTTTGGTGCCCACAAAGAACCAGTAGCAAAAGAGTTGCTGCTTTTCAAATAGAAAATAACTTTAGCCAGAACAGGACAAAGCCAAACTCTAAGACCTTAGGCATCTGCCCTGTGATTCTTATAGTGTTCTTTTCCAGGCCTTCATTCAGCACCCTTATCTTTCACAGAGTGACATTGTATTTGCTGGCTTATATGACTTAAGAATTAGGACAGCTCGTATAGAAGCTAAAGTCATAGACAATTTTTTCTTATGTTGAGCTCCACTCAGCAGACTTACAGAGCAGCATGCTCAAATGTAATATATGTTGTCTGTAAAATTCAGAGGCCCATTCAGCATTGTGCTTCTTCGGCTTCTGATAAGCAGAACAAATTTCTGTGACCTGTCTTTCACTACTACGTTTTGCTATTTATATTCTACATGTCATATTTTCTTTTGTTCTTTAGTTACTCTATTACTGCTTTTTTATGTTTAATTAATTTTTGTAGCGCATTATTCTGATTCCTTTATTTCCTTTTTAATTCATTTTTATGACCATTATCTAATTTCACTAAAACTTTTTTTTGTCCAGAAATAGATTTGTTTTAACAAAACTTTAACTAATACTTTATAATGCTTTACAGTTAGAAAAAATGTTTTCGCATATGTTTTCATATGTGATTTCATTTAAATAATGTCTAACATGCATTCTAAATTAGGATCCACCAGAGTGAGATGACTGTGGCTTTCTATACCTAAAAAAAGGACAGCTCCTTTTTCTTCTGTAGGGGTTTAATTTTGTATTACTCATAAAATTTTATTTTCAAAAAGTACATTTTATACCATTTTCTTGGTGGTTACCTTGGGGAATAGAATCAACAATTTATAACAACCTAGTTTGATTTAATATCAACCTTGTCTCAAGAGTATACAGAATTGTACTTCTATACAGCTGTCCCTCTTCTTTTACATTGCTATTGTCACAGATTACATCTTTGTACAACTAACATTTCATACATTTGTCTTCTAAATCCTATAGAAAAAAAGACTTAAAAACCAAAATGTAATTAGATTGGCTTGTACCAATTTTTTTGTTTCTTCCTATGGCTTCAAGCTACTGCCTAGTGTCCTTTCCTGAAGGATTGCCTTTAGCATTTCTTATACAGCAAGTATACTAGAAATGATCTCCATCAGTTTTTGATTACCTAGGAATGGTTTGCTTTCCCCTTTTTTTTTTCTAAAAGCATGGTGTTGCTGAATATAGAATTTTTGGCTGAACTCTTTTCTTCTTTCTAGCACACTAAATATGCATCTCACTACATTCTGATCTTCATGGTTTATGCTGAGCTATTAATCTAATTGAGGATCTCTTGTAGATAATAAGTCAATTCTCTTTTTACTTTCAAAATTCCCTTTTTTATCCTTGGCTTTTGATTGATTATAAGGTACTCAGTGCAGATCTCTTTAATCAATTGGATACTCTCAAGATCCTTGGAAGTTTCGTATATTTTATGAAATTGGTAAGTTTTCAAGAATTAGTTATTCATATTTTCTCTGCTTTTGTATTTCTCTAGCAACTTCTGGAACTCCCATTATGCATATGTTGGTATTTTTATGTATCCTATAGGTTTCGTAGGCTTCATTTATTTTTCTTTATTATTTTTCTTTTTGCCCTCAGAGAAATTCATTTGACCTACCTTCAAATTCACCAATTCTTTTGTGAATCTGTTCAAATCTGCTTTTGAACATCTTTCGTCAATATTTCATTTCAAAAGGACCGTACTTTTCAGTCCTATGATTTCTATTTAATTCCTTTGATAATTCTATTTTTTTATATTCTCTACTTGTCAAGACATTGTTCTCCTGGTTTTCTTTGTTCTTTGCCCATGATTTTCTTTAGCTTCTTGAGCATATTTAAGACAGTAGTTTGAAACGTGTCTTAAATCATTGTCTAAAGTTGTTCAACATCATTAAACATCAGAGAAATGCCAATTAAAATCACAATGAGATACCATTTCACACATCTTGCAGTGGCTATCATTAAAAAGACAGAGATAACGGATGTTGGAGGAGATGTGGGGAAAAAAGGAACTCTGATGCACTATTGGTAATATAAGTGGTGTAGCCACTGTGGAAAACAGTATGGAAATTGCTCAAAACAATTAAAAATAAAGCTATCATATGATCCAGCAATTCTGTTTCTGAGTATTTATCTAAAAGAAACAAAAACACTAACTCAAAAAGATATCTACATTTCCATGTTTATCACAGCATCATTTATAATAAGCAAGACACAGAAGCAACCTAAGTGTCCATTGATAAATTAATAAAGAAGATGTGGTATTTATTTGTATATAATGGGAGCTATAATGTATATAATGGAAAATATCCAGCCATACAAAGAAGGAAATCTTGCCATTGCAACTACATGGAGGGACTTTGAGAGTGTTATGCTAAATAAAATAAGTCAGCAGAGAAAGAAAAAAAATATGATCTCACTTGTACGTGAAACTAATTTAAAAACTGGCTCAGAAGATGGCAGAGGAGTAGGGATCTTTTAGCTGGGCCCTAGAATTCAGCTAGATGGCTATCAAATCATTCTGATCACCTGAAAATTCAGTGGGAGATCTAAGAAAAGAATGATGCAATTCTACAAAAGCAAAGTGACCACTTTTTGCAAGAATGAGTAGGCAGAGAAACTCACAGCCTCAAAAGATAACAAAAGGAAGTACTGACTGCCAGGGACCTAATCAGTATGGATATAAGTAAGATATCAACAAGAATTCAGAATAACAATCATAAAGATACTAGCTGGGATTGAAAAAAAAAAGGAGAGAAGACACTAAAGAATCCCTTTCTAGAGAAATAAAAGAACTAAAAGCTAATCAGGTAAAAAAAAAAAAAAGCTATTAATGAGATGCAATAAAAAATGGAGGCCATAGCTACTAGGATAAATTAGAAGACAGAATGACTGATATAGAAAACAAAATGATGGAGAATAAAGAAATCGAAAAAAAGGAGATAAACAACTGGATCATGGAGGGAGAATTCAAGAGATAAGTGATACCACAAAGAAAAATAATATTAGAAAAACTGGGGTCAGAGGAAGAGAAAAGGGAAAGAGAGGGGTAGAAGGTATATTTCAGTAAATTATACCTGAGAAATTACCTAATCTGGAGAAGAAATGAGACATTCAAGTCCAAGCAGCACAAAGAACTCCCCTCAAAATTGATTAAAAAAAAAAAAATAGGTCAATACCTCGACATGTAATAGTGAAGCTTGAAAACTTCAAAGACAAAGAGGAAATTCTAAAAGCAGCTTGGGACAAGAGGTCTGTAACCTATAAGGGTAAAATCATAAGCTTGCAGGAACACTATCCACAGAGACCTTGTAGGCCAGAAAGGACTGGCCAGATATATTCAGGGTATATGAGAAAAATATTTAGCCAAGAATACTTTATCTAAAAGGCTTTCATTCAAAATAGAAGGAAAGATAAAGAGATCTCAGGACAAACAGAAACTAAAGGAATTTCTGATCAGTACACCAGTCCTGCAAGAAATATTAAAGAGGATCCTTTAAGTGAATAGATAGCCCCAAAGTAACAGAGATCAGAAAGGAACAGAGACAATATACAGAAACAGTGACTCTACAGGGATTACAATGGCAATAAGTTCATATATTTAAATATTTAAATAATTACTCTGAATGCAAATGGGCCAAATGCCCAATCAAAAGACACAAGATATCAGATTGGATAAAAAAGCAAGACCCAGGAGGATGCAAGATACTGGAACAGTAGGGGGTTCTCCACTCATCTTGTCCCACAAACGTACCTATATAACTTTCTTTTTTAAAAAAGATTTTATTTATTTATTCATGAGAGATGGAGATTGAGAAAGAGAGAGAGAGAGAGAAGCAGGGAGCCCAATGTGGGACTTGATCTCAGGCCTCCAGGATCATGACCTGGGCTGAAGGCAGGCGCTAAACCACTGAGCCACCCAGGGATCCCCTCCCCCGGATAACTTTCTAAACACCCTGAACAGCCAGGATGTGAGATGTGAAGAGAAAACAGCTGGAATGCTACAGAGAGAAAAGTGTTGCTTCTGACAAGGTAGGAGGGTGAAGTAGAAGAGGTGGCGCAGGGGAGCTGCAATGAGCAGGGGGAAGTGGAGCCCAGACAAGCCAGCAGGAAATTCCAGCCTTGGAAAGTCCAGGCATGAAAGCCCGGCCCTGGACAAGCGGGAACTTTAAAAATCCGCACCTGAGTCTTCCCTGACTGGAAAGTGCTTGGCAGGGAAATAGCGCAGAATCCCAGGAGGGGCAGTGAAGCCTCAATATTCTCAGAGACACTGCAAGAGGAGGGGTGCAGCGGTGGGGGGGGGGGGAAGCCCCTTGGTAAAGGGCTGGAATGGTGCAGCCCTCGGGGCATTTGGGGAAAGCCAGCAGGTTTTGCAGCCAGGCTCCAGGGCTCCCTTTACCCTAGAGCCTGGCAACAGATGGAGGCAGCTGTTCCTTGAGGAGAGGCAATCCCCAGGAGGGCACAGGACAGTGAGAACGATCCTGCTGCTGGACGCCCTTCAATTTGTGCAGATCAGTGGACCCACACCTGCCCCCAGGAGCGCCCAGGCCGGTGTGGATTGAGAGACTGAGGTTCAGGACTCTCAGGGAGTTTTTGGCTCCAGAGCTGGAGACCTGGACACCGTCATTTTTGTTTTCTTTTTTCTCTTCTTTTTGCCTTTCACCTGGGAGAGGCAGGGCTGCCAGGGAACAAAGGCCTCATGGGATAAACAGTTCTTACTAAGCCAGCAACTGGCAAAGGGCAGGGCATCCCTGCCCAGGCACAGACACCTGAGAATCAGCACAGCAGGCCCCTTCCCCAGAAGACCAGCTGGAAGAACAGGGGAAGAGCAAGTTTACTGAGCAAGCAGCCCTGGAAAGCTCCAGGACTGAGGGAAAATAGTATACAGAACTAGAAGGATTTTGTTTTTCTTTTCATTATGATTCATTTTTATTTCAGGTTAAAAATTTCCAATATTTTTCTCTTTACCTGCCTTAACTACAATATTTTACCAACTCTTCATTTTTAAGCTTTTTCCTTTTTTAAATTTCTACAATTACATATCTTATATTCTTCATTTTGGATTCTCTTCAATGTATTCAACTTAATTGTGGTAAATATACAAGTTATGGGTTTTTCTTTTTGTTTTTTCAGTCTCATCTTGGTTTTCAATGGTGGAAGTTAGTACCATATAATACACAGACCAAAATACATGCAGAATCATGTGGAACAACATGATGGTTCATTCTGTGAGACTATATTCTCACTACCTTCTCATTCTGCCCCTCTCTTTTATCTCATTTATGTTTTTGTGGTGAATGTTGGGATTTATATAAGTTTTGTTGGTTTATATAAATTTGTAATTGAGCATATTCTAACATACAGAACAAAACACACTCAGAACCAAGAGGATCACCCTCTAGGTCGCCTCTGGGAGACCATATTCTCTCTCCACCACCACTTGCTCACCACCACCCCTTTTTTCCCCTTCATCTTTGTTTTTTGTTTCTCTTTTTTTATTCTTAATTTTTTGTTTTAAAATTTGTTTTTCATTTTAGTGGCTCTTTTCTTTTGTTCTGTTCATCTTTTCCTTCTATTTTCTGGTTTCTGATCTCTTCAAAATTGTCTAGGGTGTATTTTACTTAGGTCATGCTTGATATTTTTGACTCCGCTCACTCATACAGCCACTCTGCACTGGACAAAGTGACTAGAAGGAAGAATGCACCACAAAAGAAGGAACCAAAAGCAATACTCTCTGCCACAGAATTGCTGAAAGTGGATTTAAAAACAATGTTGGAAATTCAATTCAGAAGTATAATTATAAAGTTACTGGTGGCGTTGGAAAAAAGCATCAAGGAATCTAGAGACTCTCTTACTGCAGAATTGAGATCTAATCAGGCCAAAATTAAAAATGCTTTAGCTGAGATGCAGTCCAAACTGGATGCTTTAACTGCTCGGGTTGATAAGGTGAAAGAGAGAGTGCGGGACAAAGAAAACAAGGTGATGGAAAGTAAGGGAGCTGAGGAAAAAAAGAGAAAAACAATTAAGACCCCATGAGGAAAAGCTTAGGTAAATAAATGATAGCTTGAGAAAGAAGACTATATGTCTTATTGGGATTCCAGAAGAGGCTGAGAGAGAGAGAGCAAGAGGACCAAAAGTATACTTGAACAAGTCATAGCTGAAAAATTCCTAAATCTGGGGAAGGAAACAGGCATTCAGATCCAACAGATAGGAATCCCCCAAAATCAATAAAAAAAAAAACATTCAACACCGTGACATTTAATAGTGAAACTTGCAAATTTCAAAGATAAAGAGAAAATTCTTAAAGCAGCTCCAGACGAGATTCCTAACTTATATGGGGAGAAATAACAGATTAACAGCAGACCTCTCCACAGAGACCTGGCAGGCCAGAAAGGGCTTGCAGGATATATTCAGGGTCCTAAATGGGAAGAACATGCAGCCAAGAATACTATACACAGCAAGGCTCTCATTCAGAATAGAAGGAGAGATAAAGAGCTTCCAGGATAGGCAGAAACTGAAAGAATATGTGACCACCAAACCAGCTCTGTAGGAAATATTAAGGGGGACCCTGTAAAAGAAAGAAGGAGCACAAGGAAACAATCCACACAGACAGGGACTGAATAGGTATTATGATGACACTAAATTCATCTTTCAACAGTTACTCTGAACATGAATGGGCCTAATGATCCCATCAAAAGACACAGGGTTTCAGACTGGATAAGAAAGCAAGACCTATCTACACGCTGTCTGCAAGAGACTCATTTTAGACCGAAGGACACCTACAGCCTGAAAATGAAGGAGTGGAGAACCATTGACCATTCAAATGGTCCTCCAAAGAAAGCAGGGGTAGCCATCCTCATATCAGATAAATTAGAGTTTATCCCAAAGACTGTAGTCTTTTGTCCAAAGACTGTAGTAGTAGATGAAGAGGGACACTACATCATACTTAAAGGATCTATCCAACAAGACGACCTAACAATCATGAATATTTATGCTCCTAATGTGGGAGCTGCCAAGTATATCAATCAATTAACCAAAGTAAAGACATACTTAGATAATGATACACTAATAGTAGGAGACTTCAACAAGGCACTATCAGCAAAAGAAAGATCTTCTAAGCAGAACATCACTAGAAACAAGGGCCTTCAATGATACACTGAACCAAATAGATTTCACAGATATTTACAGAACTTTCCATCTGAATGCAACTGAATACACATTCTTCTCAAGTGCACATGGAACTTTCTCCAGAATAGAGCACATACTGGGTCACAAATCAGGCCTCAACTGATACCAAAAGGTTGGGATTGTCCCCCTGCATATTTTCAGACCATAATGCTCTGAAACTAGAACTCAATCACAAAAAGAAACTTGAAAGAAACTCAAACACATGGAGGTTAAAGAGCATCCTACTAAAAGATGAATGGGTCAACCAGGATATTAGAGAAGAATTAAAAGATTCATGGGAACTATTGAAAATTAAAATACAATTGTTCAAAATCTTTGGACTACAGCAAAAGCAGTCCTAAGAGAGAAATACATTGCAATACAAAAATAATTGGAAAAAGCTCAAATACACAAGCTAATCTCACACTTTAAGGAATTGGAGAAAGAACAGCAAATAAAGTCTAAGCCAAGCAGGAGAAGAGAAACAATAAAGATTAGAGCAGAACTCAATGAAATAGAGACCAGAAGAACTGTAGGACAGATCAATAAATCCAGAAGCTGGTTCTTTGAAAGATTAATAAGATTGATAAACCCCAAGACAGTCTTATTAAAAAGAAAAAAGACTCAAATTAATAAAATCACAAACAAAAGAGGAGAGATTCCAACCAATACCAAGGAAATGCAAAAGATTTCAAAAACATATTATGAGCAGCTATACACCAATAAATTAGGCAATCTAGAAGAAATGGATGCATTTCTGGAAAACCACAAATTACCAAAACTGGAACAGGAAGAAATAGAAAACCTGAACAGGCTGATAACTGGGAGGAAATTGAAACAGTCATCAAAAACCTTCCAAGACACAAAAGTCCAGGGCCAGATGGCTTCCCAGGGGAATTCTATCAAAAGTTTAAAGAAGAAACAATACCTATTCTACTAAAGCTGTTTCAAAGGATAGAAAGGGAAGGAGTGTTTTCAAACTCATTCTTTGAAGCCAGCATTACATTGATCCCAAAACCAGACAAAGACCCCACCAAAAAGGAGAATTATAGACCAACACCCCTGATGAACACAGATGCAAAAATTCTCAACAAGATACTAACCAATAGGATCCAACCGTACATTAAGAGGATTAATCACCAGGACCAAGTGGGATTTATCCCCAGGATACAAGGCTGGTTCAACACTCGTAAAGCAATCGACGTGATGGATCACATCAACAAGAGAAAAAACAAGAACCATAAGACCCTCTCATTACATGCAGAGAAAGCATTTGACAAAATACAGCCTCTATTCCTGATCAAAACTCTTCAGAGTGTGGGGATAGAGGGAACATTCCTCAACATCTTAAAAGCCATCTACGAAAAGCCCACAGCAAATATCATTCTCAATGGGGAAGCACTGGGAGCCTTTCCCCTAAGAGCAGGAACATGACAGGGATGTCCACTCTCACTATTCAACATAGCACTAGAAGTCCCAGCCTCAGGAATTAGGCAACAAAAAGAAATAAAAGGCATTCAAATTGGCAAAGAGAAATCAAACTCCCCGTCTTCACAGATGACATGATACTGTACCTAAAAAACCCAAAGCCTCCACCCCAAGATTGCTAGAACTCATACAGCAATTCGGCAATGTGGCAGGATACAAAATCAATGCCCAGAAGTCAGTGGCATTTCTCTAACAATGAGACTGAAGAAAGAGAAATTAAGGAGTCAATCCCATTTACAATTGCACCCAAAAGCATAAGATACCTAGGAATAAACCTAACCAAAAAGGTGAAGGAGTTTATACCTAAAAACTACAGAACACTTCTGAAAGAAATTGAAGAAGACACAAAGAGATGGAAAAATATTTCATGCCCATGGATTCGAAGAATTAATATAGTGAAATGTCTATGCTACCCAGGGCAATTTACATGTTCAATGCAATCCCTATCAGAATACCATAGACTTTCTTCAGAGAGTTGGAACAAATAATCTTAAGATTTGTGTGGAATCAGAAAGACCCCGAATAGCCAGGGGAATATTGAAAAAGAAAACCAGAGCCGAGGGCATCACAAGGCCGGATTTCAGGTTGTACTACAAAGCTGTGGTCATCAAGACAGTGTGGTGCTGGCACAACAGACACACAGATCAATGGAACAGAATAGAGAACCCAGAAATGGGCCCGCAACCCTATGGTCAACTAATATTCGACAAAGGAAGAAAGACTATCCACTGGAAAAAAGACAGTCTCTTCAATAAATGGTGCTGGGAAAATTGGACATCCACATGCAGAAGAATGAAACTGGACCATTCTCTTACACCAGACACCAAGATACACTCAAAATGGATGAAAGATCTAAATGTAAGACAAGAATCCATCAAAATCCTAGAGGAGAACCCAGGCAACACCCTTTTTGAACTTGGCCACAGCAACTTCTTGCAAGATACATCTCTGAAGGCAAGGGAAACAGAAGCAAAAACGAACTATTGGGACTTAAGAAGATTCTGCACAGTAAAAGAAATAGTCAACAAAACTAAAAGACAACCTATAGATGGGAGAAGATATTTGCAGATGACCTATCAGATAAAGGGCTAGTGTCCAGGATCTATAAAGAACTTATTAAACTCAACAGCAAAGAAACAAACAATCCAATCATGAAATGGGCAAAAGACATGAACAGGAATCTCACAGAGGAAGACACAGACATGGCCAACATGCACATGAGAAAATGCTCCGCATCACTGGCCATCAGGGAAATACAAATCAAAACCACAATGAGATTCCACCTCACACCAGTGAGAATGAGGAGAATTAACAAGGCAGGAAACCACAAATGTTGGAGAGGATGTGGAGAAAGGGGAACCCTCCTGCACTGTTGGTGGGAATGTGAACTGGTGCAGCCACTCTGGAAAACTGTGTGGAGGTTCCTCAAAGAGTTAAAAATAGACCTGCCCTACGACCCAGCAATTGCACAGGAGGAAACAGGAGAAGGATCCTAGGGTCATGGTAGATGGTTTTCCCCTTATACCCAGACCTTTCTCAGTCCTACCCGAACTCTTTTCATGCTCGATGTGAGTGATTTTCTGAGGAAACCCGTACAAGAGCAAAGCTATATTCACAGGGTATGTCATTGTTGCTAAAACCTTACAAGCCTCAGAAGTTATCTGAGTTACAAAATTAAAGATAAAATACCTTCAGCATTCCAGGGGCCCTTAGAGGGAGCACAGAAGAACTTCCACAGCTAGTTGGTTAGTGCTACTTATCAGCAGGGCAAGAAAGCGGAGCATGCAATCTTCCTGGCTTCTGGAAAGAAGACTATCACATATTTGTGGGAAATAAGTCTGTAAATGTGTGCAGTTTTCCTCACATAGACAGACAGAGATGGAGGAACAGAGAGAGACAGAGATTAAAATAAGAATTGTCAACTGGCATCATTGGGGAGGACGTGACTTGTTGGGAGGAGCAGCTCTTAAAGTCCCACAGGATATAGCCCTACTGCATCATCCTAAGGGTCCAGCTTCCCACCAGGAAATATTCTAGGAATGGAGGAAAAGAGTTCTGGTAAAAGAATTAAAAGAATGATGTAAATTAAGAAAAACAAACATTCCTGTGTGCTGGAGAACTTTACTTCAAAAAGACAGTTATGATACTGTACCACAGCCTGCACGTATCACGGCTGCGTAGTTCAAAAAGTAAAGCCTAAAATATTGAGTCAAGAATGATTAGAAAATATTGTATTTTAACGGATCCAGCATACTTTAGCTCACACTTGCGCAGAGAATATGGTCAGATACTCGGAGAGATTAAGTACTTCTTTCGGCCATTGTATATGTAATGCAACCTATGTTCTTATCAGGTAATTCTATTCTCTTTAAAACAAGATAAATTCAAAATAGCACTATTTTATTACTGTCGGCCAACCCTGTCCATTTTTATATATATACTCAGAAGTACATATATTGAACATCTAAGAAGTTCAAAACTGGAAATGCAAGTGATACAGAGGATCTGACTGCATTATAAAACAAGCCACCCACTACAACTGTATAGCGATGAAAAGGTAACTTTCAGATGTAAAAAATACAAAGACTTACACTTTTACTTGGCTAAAAGCAAGGAAACTTCAAAACCATATTTATTAGCATATTGATAATAACCTAAAACAATTTTACTTTTAAATTTATCTGCCTTGTAATTTTGAGAAACGAACCAAGCTGTATGGTATTTTTGGCAAATAGTAAATTGATTTTGAAAATTCAAAGCCTTACAAAGTACTATTACTTCCATTTCAATGGTCATAAAACGTTCCCTATATTTTTGCCTGTTTTAATTTTTGAGAAATCAGAGCTCTGCTAATATCATTCAAATCCGTGTTAATATTCTATGGCAATTATTGTAAAAGCTTATTCTGATTTTCAGCAAAGTGTTTCCTTTACACTATGTACCCAAAAGGTAAATAAGCTAGTTACTCAGACCTTTTGTTTTATTTAATGTATAGTGCAGGACCTTCTTTCCTATTTAATGCTCAGAGGTATGTGTCAGCACGGTACAGAACATAAAATCAGCTCTTCAGAAAACTAGTTTGCAAGATTTTCTGTTCCTTAGGTACATACACCCTTGCTGCTTGTGCATATTTACATACATTTATGGAGAGTACTGGAGAACTGTCGCTACACTTTCTCTGATGAGAGTCCTATGCTAATTGAGGATTATGAGGATAGAGAGATAACAACTCCCTTTTTTCTTAATCAGTATGTGAGTTATTACTTTTTCAAAAATGCCCTGTGCCTCGGCGTTTCAGAGCATAGCTTCACTGAGAACTTGAGAAAGGATGTACATAACACAGCATCGCCAGTGCTTACGGAGCAGAGACCTTATGATCTTAGTCGATGTGCTGGGTGACGTTATATGTTTTTTTTTGTTTCATGAACCCTACAGGCAGGCCACTATGTGGGATTTCAGAGTTTTGGAAATAAACTGATTTATTGATCTATTTATCTATAGTGAAGCCCTTTTCAACAGCCAAGAAATAACAGAAAGGAACCTTTATCTAAGCAAACTTCCCAAGCACCTCCCCAGATGTTAGTCCTAGGTAGAGCCAGCTTAGGATCTTTGAGAAACAGGTTTGGAAAAGGAATCTATTCACGGTCACAACACTGCAGACTTCTCAGGGAATGAGGACTCCCCTCCTATCTATTCAGTAATTCATTCACATTTATGGACCACCCATTATGTGTTCAATTATTCTCACATCAGCCTGTGCTTTTCTCTACTCAATCCTCCAGGCAATCCCCCAGGGCCCCAGAGTCAGACTGGCCTTACTTTGGGTCCTATTGATCTATACAAGGGAGATTGGTCCCAAACAGACTACAGATCTAGAAGTGACCTAAGAGAGCGTCCATCCTAACCTTCCCCAGAGAGGCTGATGGAGGCTAAGCCGTTGCCAAGCTCATGCCTGTTCTGCCTCAGGGCCAAGTGATCCAGCACTGGGTCCACCCACAGTGTCACCACGCTTCCTTCTGAGACATCCAACTTCAGAAATTTCAAGATTTCCAGCTTCACCATCAGGATCCTCCTGTTCATTATATCCTGGTCTCTATGTTGTATCTCGACCCTGTATGTGTCAAGGAAGAGAGAGACTCAGAAGAGGCTTTCCTGCGATGTCACCTAGTACAGGGTTTCCAAACCTGTCTGATCATCAAAATCACTGGGGGGAATATTCATAACTCAGATTCCTGGTTCAACGCACACCCCCAGAGTGATCATACTGAACAACAGAGACCACAAACCCAGAAGAAGGCCTTCAATTTCCCTCCAACTACAGATAATGGAACCAGGATCTTCAGATGGTGATATTTCAGCCTGGGGCACTCGGTCCTCATTCAGAGGGAGGCCTGATTAGAATTTCTAAAGCTTTAGCACTATTACTCAGCCATTAGAAATGACAAATACCCACCATCTGCTTCAAGGTGGATGGACCTGGAGGGTATTATGCTGAGTGAAGTCAATCAGAGAAGGACAAACATTATATGTTCTCATTCATTTAGGTAATATAAATAATAGTGAAAGGGAATAAAGGGGAAAGGAGAAAAATGAGTGGGAAATATCAGAAAGGGAGACAGAACATGAGAGCCTCCTAACTCTGGGAAACGAACTAGGGGTGGTGGAAGGGGAGGAGGGTGGGGGGTGGGGGTGACTGGATGATGGGCACTGAGGGGGGCACTTGACGGGATGAGCACTGGGTGTTATTCTGTATGTTGGCAAATTGAACACCAATAAAAAATAAATTTATTATTAAAAAAGACTTTTTTTCTCTGAGATGCCTATTATAGCATTGGTCATTTTCCTTTTGAGACGTTTACTTTTTGCTTATTGATTTGTGACACTTTTTTAATAATAAAAAATTAGCTCTTTGTCATAAAAAATTTTAAAAAAAGCTTTAGCACGATGGCTCTAAATACACAAGCATTTCTTTTTGGTACGAGGCTGAGTATAAATAAGACATATTAAGCAGTGGGTGTTCAATAAAGGCAAACTTTTAGCCTGAAAAGAGGATGCATGTGGTTTCTGCCTGAATGTCATCAAGTCTAGTTACAAGTTACAAGTCCAGTCCTGGATGGGTCCAGCTAATTCTTTCTTGAGTAGTTGATAATGAATAATCTAGTACATCTGCCAATTCTAAGCAGTTTGTGCCTGAAGAGACTCTCAGCACCAGACCCTTGGAAAGACAGGATTCTGGGAATTAAATATTACCAGGAAAAGGACCGGGCCCAGAAAAGGTGGCAGGCAGCTGAGGGAGCTTTATTTGATTCTCTATAACTTCAGCTCTAATTGGGGGAGAGAGTGACTCACACTTGTGTGTCTAAATAATTTATATAACCTTTCTCTCAGGCTGTGTAAACAGAAGTGATCACATTAACTTTTTCAACACTAGAGATAGAAACACTTAATAGCTTCATATAGGAAAGAGGAAATGAAGCTAAGAGAAAATGAGTAATTATCCCAAGGAATGAAGCACAAAGAAGATAAGTAATTATTTTGAGGTTAGAGAAGAATTTGTACTCTGATTTTAGAAAAAGTGTCTTCCTTTAAAATGACCAAAAACACTCGTAGAAACAGAGGAAGGTCATAGCAGACGTGGAAGATAGGAATAAGAGTAAAACTGTAATAGTGACAAGCTTGAGGAAATAAATGTGGAGTCTTGGTGACTAATCTAGATGACTAATGTATGTTTAAAATAAAAAAACTGGAAACAACCCAGATGTCCTTCAATGGTTATATGATTAACCAAACTGTTGTACATCCACACCATGAAACCCTACTAAGCAATATACAGGAACAAAATATTTATATACACAATAATTTAGATAGATCTCAGGGGAAATATGTTGAATAAAAAACCTCAAAAGGTCAAATACTGTATTATTCCATTTATACAACATCTTGAAATAACGAAATTGTAGAGCTGGAGAATGAGTTGGCGGTGGCCAAGAGTTAGGGAAGGGATTGGGGCCTATGTTGTGTGGTCTCCCAAATAGAGCACAAAGGATCCTTGTAATAGAACAGTCCTCTGCTCCGTACCCTGATGTGGTGCTGCTCACTGAAATCTGCATCCATCAAGGAACTAAAATGCACACACAGAAAAGAGTGCAGGTAAAACAGTGAAATCTGAATGAGATTTGTGGATTAAAGCAGCCAATTTCCTGGTCGTGATATTGTACTGTAATTTTTCAAAATGTCCTCATTGGGGGAACTTGGGTGATGAGTGCCTGGAGTCGATCTGCATTGCTTCTTACAACCCCATGTGAATTTACAATTGTCTCAAAGTAAAATAAAGTTCTCAAAAAAGACACAGTGGATATACTTAAGAAGATGTTCAACAGGAAAGTATGAAAGAAAGAAAGGTAGGTGAGCCATAAATACCAAGTCCATCTAAAATACCTAACTCTGGGAAACAGAACTAGGGGGGGTAGAAGGGGAAGTGGGTGGGGGGTGGGGGTGACTGGGTGACAGGCACTGAGGGGGGCACTTGACGGGATGAGCACTGGGTGTTATGCTATATGTTGGCAAATTGAACACCAATAAAAAATAAATTTATTAAATAAATAAATAAATAAATAAATAATAAATCCACTGCACTGAAAAAATAAAATAAAATAAATAAAATAAAAAATAAAATAATAAAATAAAATAAAATACCTTAGAGTACCCCAACCTTCCCTTTCTGATGTATTGCATCAGAAATCATGCTAGTAGCAAAAAATACATTTAAATAGTAACCCTTGCACATACAAACTGTGTTCTGAGATGGGGAGAGAAGATAGTAACCCTCGCAACAAACTGTGTTCTGAGATGGGGAGAGAAGGATGTGTTTTTATTTTTTATTTATTTATTTATTTTTTTTTTTTTAAGGATGTGTTTTTAAATGTAGGTTTTGTTATTATTATTATTCAGGTACAGTGAGGCCAAAGATCAAGAAACGGTGGCCACTCTTACTCACAGTCCCTGCGAGTAGGGGCAGGCCCTGCCATGCACGGCCACACAGGTTAGCACAGGACTGGTCAGCAGACAGGAGCGGCGAAGGGGAAAAATGGAGCAGAGACTTTCCTGGGGCTTTCACAGGGGATGGATGTAGGCACATGGGGGGGTGCACAGGCTTGAGGCTCACCAGCTGAGTAGCTCCAGCGAGCTTGGGCAAGTGGGCAGGGGTAGACACCGGATTCGCTGTCTTTCACTTGAGAGGCCCAGTCCCCAGGGAGTTGTTCACTACGGCTAAGGATTAGCTAAGCACAAGAGGGACAGTCCCTCGGGGGTCAGCGAGGCCCCAGATGTCAAATCATCTGAATAAAAAGGCAGACTTAATTCAGAGCACTGTGGACCACCGCCTATGCAGAGCAGACCTCTTTCTCCACTGCCTTTCACACACTTCATCAGGCAGGAAGAAACGTTTGAGTGAAAAGACCTCCTGATGTCTCCAGTGACCATTTCTTCTACACTATGGAACCTACAGCTTGTAAGTTGTTTCCTGGCTTTTGTCAACAGCAAGATCAAACCCAGATATTTAAGTTTTCACGTGTGTGTATTCTCTGTCTGACCAGCCACGGCTCACGAGCCAGAGTGCTTTCTGTCACTGTGGTATCTGTAGTATTTAGATCTGCGCTGACCCCACAATCAGGACTCCCTAACGAACTGCAAGATCCTTGATGACCAGCTATCATCAGGATAGATTCCTTGAAACACCTTCCCTTTCCCCAGAAGTAGCACCTGCTCAGCGTGGGTGCTCTCCGCCCCAGCCCTCACCGACTCTTACCCTGAGAGAGAAGCTGAATGACAGATTAGTGACTTTAGGAGAAAGAGTGGAGTCCGCTCAGTTCAGGCGTCCCGTGCATCTTTCAGATCTCTCTGCACGCACACGAGTGGAGCCTTGGCCATGTGGTAAGTTGAAGGGATCTGCAGCTGTCCAGCTATGCCTGGAAGTGAGTAGGTATGTTTAAAATCAAGCTCATTTGGTGATGGATCTAAAGTCCTGTCTCCAATCTGCCCCTTCAGTAACTTATCTGACCCTCGAGTTTCCACCTGAGCATCTCCTGTGCCTTATCTCTCACTTGATTCCAAACACAGGGGGAAAGAGGGTGCTATTTCTGGCCCTCCCCAAAATGCTAATAGTTATAACCAAGTCAAGAAAAACAGTCACTACTTGACTCCCAGCATGTGCCTTTATAGGATTGATTGGCTACAGTAAAAACTACGTTATCTTATGATACTTGAATTAAGAATCCTAGACTGGTCCAATATAAATAAATAAAAGTTCATTTTAGAACTTGCCAGTTCTTCACCACTTGACATAAAGACATCTAGAGTAACAAAGTTAACATTAAAGCCCTATTTAAGTTTTTAGATTCCTACAAGTATTGCTATTACACAAAAGAGATTACGATTTTTATGCAAGGTTAGGTTACAACATTGCAGTTTCCAACTTGTCCTCTCTTGGATCACTTACTCTGGAGGAACCCTACCCCCATGTCGTGAGGACACTCAAGCAGACCTGTGGAGAGAGGTCCACATGGGGAAGGACTCAGGGCACCTGCCAACACCCAGTACTAACTTGCAAGCTATGTAGCTATGAATCCCGCAGTCCCATTGAAGCATTCAGAGAACTGCAGCATCAGTCAAAATCTTGACTAAAACCTTAAAAGAAATCCCAAGACACAGCCATCCAGCTAAGCCACTCCTAAATTCTTGACCCTCAGAAACTGCGTGAGATAATACACATATATTGTTTTAAACTACAAAGCTTGGGGACAATTTGTTATGTGGCAATAGATAATAAAATGGTGAACAGCTACATAAACAAAAAAAAATTAAGCTAAGTGAAAGAAATTAAGTCCTTATGCCTAGACGTCTCCTGCTAAAACCTGGTCCTATAATCCTTAAGCACTGAGGGCCACCAGCTTTGAGGTAGGTGCATTGCCATAGCACCCTGCAGTTGGTCCAAAGGCAGTCATCATATGCTCGACTCTGCCCATTGGGAAGAGGAAAATATTCATATTTCAACTCATACACAAAGCCAGTGATGTAGGCCAAAACACACCTCTTTTTCAGAGCCCTTTTTCAGCTGTTTTATGTGACCCTAGAAAATTTACATCATTGTTTCAGTTTTTCATGCTCTTTCAATTAATTGGAAATTGTAGTTCTCATCACCAATGAGTTGGATATAGTTAGAGAGTTCTTGGAAAACTACAGTTGTTTTGTGAAATAAAAGGCACTTAGCCTAGTATGTCGAGTGTAGGTGCAAGCACAGAAACCCATTTAAATGAGCTCAGGTAAATGATAGTTTATTTTATGGATACGAATCCCATGCTATAAGGGGAATAGAACTGAAGCAACAGGTCAAGAAATCCCCCAAAAATCTCAGCTTCAAATATTCATGGAATTAAGATGTTGAGGGACCCAACAAGTACATCTCATCTGCTCTTTAAGTTTTTACTCAGTCAAAAATGTTAACACACCTGCAGGTTCAGAACCAACTGAGAGAGAGACGCAAGCATAAAATGACTACTTTCATCCTGATAAAAACTTGCTTGCATCAGAGGCTTCTGTACAATAATCATTAATTGTTAAAGCGTTTTACTTGTGCAATTATAAATATGCATTTATACTTTAGCTGACCATTATAATTTCAACCTATAAAACACATAAGGATATTGTTTTATGCCAACTTACATCTTTGAATGATACTTTATCTGAAGGTAAACATTTGAATATTAAAAATAAATATGAATGGGGGCGCCTGAGTGGCTCAGTCAAGTAAGCATCTGTCTTTGGCTCAGGCCATGATCCCAATGTGCTGGGATCGAGCCCCATGCCAGGCTCCCTGCTCAAGCAGAGAGCCTGTTTCTCCCTCCCTCTCCGCCCCTCCTCCTCGCTCATGTGTGCTCACTCTTGCTCTGTTCTCTCTCTTAAATAAGTAAAATCTTTTAAAAAGTAAGAATAAACATGAATGCCTCTTGTAATATGGACATTATCAAGCCTAATAAGTATGATGACAAATATTCATTGATTAAACAAGTCAATAATGTCAGAAATGGCACAAAATAGGTGTTTTCTATTAGTCTTCTAAAAGCTGACACTCAAGCCAAAGCCGAAGACAGTTTTTGTTGGAATTTTGAGGTCTACTCTAAAGTTCCCTATATAAAGAGAGATTAAAGGTAGAGAATAGATTGATATATAGACCAAAAGGTACTTTAGTAATGCAGAGCCTCTGAATTATCAAGGAGCCTCTCCTTCAGCCCCCTGAAATTTGGTGATTTCATCATGGGTTATAAATGGAAGGTATGCAAGGTCAAAGAAAAAATATAAAATCCATCAAATTCTGGTTCATTGATATTCAATAGTTCTTGCACAATATTGGAAAGTAAGATAATTATATAAAAACTAAAATTAGGGATTTTATGGGAAACTATGAATTTCAGTGGTTCTTATTCCCCTTCATTGTAATAAAAAATTGGTTGTATAAAATGTACACCTGGGTTTAGTCATAAGATTTTAAATCTTTCCCATTTGGAAGCACTTCACAACAATCTTTTTAAAAATATTACTAATATGCTTTGCTTGAAAGTCTTGGCATTATTTCCTGGAGGAAAAAAAAAACTATTCTGGCTTGTATGCTAAGAAGTAGCAGAGCACACTTAATGGGTAGCCTAAAGAATTGCAGAAGTATGACCTGAAAAACTTTAATTCTCTACATTTCAATGCTAGATTTTGTCTAGGTTGCTACATACTCAGAGAAGGGAAAGATTTCAACACAAACTGTTATTTTGATGTGATTAATTTCAAATCATATTAATAGACATTTTGAAATCCCTCCCCTAAAATCAAATGTCTTGTGCACTTTTTTATGCATGTAGGTATCTCCACCCCTTCTCTGTTAAAGGGCTTGAATCTTGACTCTAGCCTCACATATCTTTTCTCAACATCTGACCAAACATAGGTTCTTATCCCAACCAGAGAGTAAAACAAGTACTTCTTTTCTCAATTAAAGGTCAACGTGAATAAGCCACACTTTGCAAGCACTGTCCAGTAGCCCAGTATACATATCATATACCTTCACATCTTTTCAAATTCAAAATCCATGACAGGCTCCAGATGGTTTTCTATGTAATGTTCATATTAAGAATCCTAAGCTATTCTGCATACGTTGTTGTCAAAATCACAAAACGATTGTTTTCCAAAATAACAATGAGATCTCTCCAAACAAAGCATTCCTGTGCGGAATATGGTAAAGTCTCCAATGGACATTTCCTCCATTTTAAGAATATAGGCTTATTTAGAGCATCAAGAAGTTGACAGTATGATTTGACTGAAGAAATTGTGGGATATTTAGGGGACATAACACAATACAATCTGATATTTTCAGATTGTCTTTACTCTAAAACTTTAAAATCACAAAGGTATTGATGAACTCCTCGGCTACCAAAAGAGAGTCTTTACCAATTTATACTAACCCTGTTCAGTACATGTTACTATTGCAGATTAGTGTTTAAAAATTATACTCAGTGGATATGAGTGTTAGATGTTTATATTCTCTAACATGTACTGACATGACCAATTTGGAAGTCAGTCAATGCCCACCATTTTAAAGAGAGCCATTTAATGCCTGAATTTGTTATAATGAATTGTATTTTTCCAGAAAACTTAACAATGACTGACTGTAGGGGAAAAAGTCACACTAGAAATTGAATAGGGCCTGAAAGAATGCAATTATTGCCGTGCTTTGGGAATTGGCATAAATAAACTCTAAAGGAATTTATGTAATAAATAAAAATTTCTTTGTTTTTTTGTATTTTCTTAGAAAGTTGTTGTATTGAAATCATATTGTATTCCCTGACACCTTTTTTTGAGAAACATATGGTTTGTGCTTGTTTGTTTTTTATTGAAGTATAATACACAATGTTATATTAGCTTCAGCTGTATAGCATATTGATTCAACAATTCTATACATTACTGAATGTTTACCATAAATATAGGCACCATCTGTCACCATACAATGTTATTATAATATTATTTACTATATTCTCCATGCAGTACTTTTTATCTCTCTGGCTTATTTATTTTATAATTGTAAGTTTGTGCCTCTTAACTCCCTTTATCTATTTCACCCATCTCTCCTCCCACCTTCACTCTGGCAACTACCAGTTTGTCTCTGTATTTAAGAGTTTGATTGATTAATGAGAATAGCATCAAACTATGACACTATTCATCCTTACATTGCAAACATATATTGCTCCTTGGCATGAAGAAGTAGAGGAAGAATTTTTGCCCCTTATTCCAATTCCCATCCTTCTTGTGAAAGGTAATGTGCAGAAATTTTGCAATCCTAAAAGATGTGGTAGGTTATACTAATCTACCCAACTATTTGTGTCTTCTTCCTTTTTTAAAATATTTTATTTATTTATTCATGTAAGGCACAGAGAGAGAGGCAGAGACACAGGCAGAGGGAGGAGCAGGCTCCATGCAGGGAGCCCGACATGAGACTCGATCCCGGGATCCCAGGATCATGACTCAAGCCAAAGGCAGGCACTCAACCACTGAGCAACCCAGGTGCCCCATCTTCCTTTTTTTAAAAAAATATTTTATTTATTTATTTGACAGAGAGAAAAAGCACAACCAGGGGGAGGGGAAGAGAGAGAGGGAGAAGCAGGCTCCCCACTGAGCAGGGAGCTCAATACAGGGCTCAATCCCAAGACCCTGGAACCATGACCTGAGCCAAAGGCAGATGTTTGAGCCACCCAGGTGCTCCTATTTGTGCCTTCCTATTAGAGGATACCATATTCCTGCTGATTGCCATGGGGCTTTCAGTGTTCCCTTGGGAGAAGAACACATACCCACTCTCAATGCTCAGATGTGGTCACGTGACTTATTTTGGACACTGGAACATACCATACACCATATCCCAATGTGAGATTTAAGGGCCATTCTATGATTCAACTCTGACTCCATTTTCTTCTCTCATGGGAGTAGATGAAGGCTTTTCCCCAAATTTATATTCTGGAATGAAAACCTGAAGACAACGTAATGTGAGTAAGAAGTAAACTTTTGTTGTCTTAAGCCACTAAAATTTGGACATTGTTGGTAACTGCGGCATAAACTTAAAAAGATGAATACCCCAAACAACAAGGCTAAAGATGAGAAGCCCCTACAATAAGGATGGCAGGTTAGAAAGACAAGAGTGTTAAATTCCTTTTACCAACCTCTGATCCACCTAGCTTTAGAACTTTCAAAATATGAGACAACTAAATGTCGTTAGTGCTTAAACTTGTTAGTTAAGCTTACCTTAACTGAGGAGAGAGCTTTCCTACCTGATGCGATGTTTATACTTTCCTTCTGCTTCCTACAGTGTAAGAAGAGTCTTGCTTCTGCTCTGTGTTAGGCCCTCTCTTCCATTCTCAGGGCCATTTCTCCATCATTTGTCATTTCTCTCTGTACCGGTTCCTTCCATTTGCATTTGAGTATGATCAGATACCATCTGTTTCCAGAAGTCTATGTTAACCTATTACCATTTGCCTGATTATCAATCTACATTTGTCTCCCGATCTATAATCATCTCCGGTGTGCTATGCTTAAGTCTATCCTACCACCTAACTTTTAAGTATCCAAACACCTATACTTTATCTTATTCATCTATTTTATTGCCTATTTTCACCTTATATGTAGGTTTTTAACTATTTTCCAACAATTATTAAAGTGACACATCTACAGAGAAAATTTGGAATATTTAGGAAAGTGTAATTTTTTTATTCATAACACCTACCAAATCTATTAGAAACAAAACAGAAACTCAATAAATCTTTACTGCACAAATTAATGAAGGAATAAAAGAAGGAAATATTTAGTACTACTAGAGAGTGGTTGTGGAATGTAAGAGCATTGGAGATTAGGTTGGAATTATAGGTTGCCGTCTGATCATAGACAGCTTTGAAATTTGCATTAAATGTTAGTTCTTGGGATGCCTGGGAGGCTCAGTTGGTTAAGTGTCTGACTCTTGATTTAAGCTCAGGCCATGATATCGGGTCCTGAGATGGAGCCCTGAGTCAGGCTCTGCACTGGGTATCAAGCCTACTTATGATTCTTTCTCTCTCTCCCTCTGCCCCTCCCCCAACTCACTTATTCTCTCTCATAAACAAACAAACAAACAAACAAATGTTAGTTCTTCCCTTTGTAGGCAATGGAATACAATTGGCCCTTGAACTATATATGGGTTGAGGCATTGAACCCCTGTGCAGTCCAAAATCCGTGTATAACATTTGAGTCCCTCAAAACTTAACTATTTATAGCTTTAACTATAGAGCGGACTAGAGGCCTTACTGATAACATAAACAATAAACACATATTTTGTATGTTGTATCGATTATATATTATATTCTTATAATAATAATAAATAAATAAATATGCTAGAAAAAATAAAATGTTATTAAGAAAATCATAAGAGAAAGTACATTTATAGTACTGTACTGTACCTATAAAAAATTTCCATGTATAAGTACACGCACACAGTTCAAATCTGTCATTCAAGGCTCAACTATACTATTAAAATATTTTGAGCAAGGGGATCCCTGGGTGGCGCAGCGGTTTGGCGCCTGCCTTTGGCCCAGGGCGCGATCCTGGAGACCCGGGATCGAATCCCACGTCGGGCTCCCGGTGCATGGAGCCTGCTTCTCCCTCTGCCTGTGTCTCTGCCTCTCTCTCTCTCTCTCTCTGTATGATTATCATAAATAAATAAAAAAATTTAAAAAAATATTTTGAGCAAGAGAAAAAGCACAATTCAACCTGCACTTTAGAAAGAATGTTGGCGACATAAAGGATATGGATTGGGACAGGATAGGCTGAATAATGTGATTATATCAACCTAATAAAAATCAGGCTGAGAGATTAATCACCCAAACTAAGGAAGCAATAGTATAGGTCAAGAAAATATGATATAAGTTGCATTTAGGAAGTAGAGTTGATATAGATCAAGCATTGACTAGTTTTACAAAAGAAGAGAGACTAATTGAAAATGATGCAGTTTTCCAGCCTTGCTGGTGGTAGCATTAATGAAGACTTGAGGACAGAAGAGGGAAACTGTCCTAAAGGATGATTAAATCAGTTGTGGAAGCATTGAGACTGAAGTGTTGGCAAGTTTCAATACAGCAGTCTTTAGGATTAGTAAATATTGAGGCCAGACATAATGATCTGTGAGTTAATGCAGAGAATTAATAATTAGGAGATGGAAATGAGTATATCCCAAGGGGAAGTTGGGTTACAAAAAGAATCCAGTTAAAGACACAAGCTTACAAAATGCCTATATTTCAGAACATCTTAAAAAGAGGCACCAAGTGGAATGCTTATGAGGAGTGATTAGAAATGAAAAATCAAGAAAATATGTTCCACGGAATCTAAAAGCAGAAAGAGCAGAAGGACGGCATCTTCAAATGCTGCAAAAAAAAGAACATTGGCTCTGAACCAAAAAGTCTCTGGCATACATCATTTTTTAAAAGTAATGTCCACCACTCCCATATTCAAATAAACTGATGGTGGGATAAAAGATAAAAATGGAAAAAAAATAATTTAATATAAAGATATTAATAAGGTTGTTTGTGAACAGAAGGATTTGGTTTCCAGTTATGATGTTTTCATTGAATATATAACTTTATAAAAATCCTGTAATCCCTATGGGATCTCTGTTTATCATCTGTAACATTAATTAATAACATTGAAGAATCATTGGCTATTGTGTCTACCTCTATGAGTCTGTGTACATCATGTTTAAGTTGTAAATAAATTTGCTTTCATGAATTTAAAATGCAATATTCAATAGATATATAACTCTATCCACTGTCTCCTTCAAAACCTTATTCTGTAGAGATGAGGAGGATTTTTAGGTATTAGTCACTAATTTTCTTATGAATAATCCAGCTTTCAAGCAATAGTCAAATCAAAGTTTTACAACCTTAAAAAGTTTTTAAAAAGTAAATAAAAGCTCAAAAAGTTTAAAAACCATAATAAGATGCATATGTCCTTTTAAAAATTGTGAAATTCTTATGAATACCCTTTTAAAGCTTCATCCCTAAATCACAAAAGTATTTTTGCAAAAAAGGGTGTGGTGTGATATTTATTCACCACATTTAGGTAACATTTCTTCCAACACTTAGCAGTAATGTATCCAAAAGTCTCAATTATAGTAGGTAAATATTTCCATAAAGAACATCTGGCTTTTTGCAAAAACTTAGGTGGTTTCACTGATAGTTATTCCACTTCTCTGAGATGCTTCAAGCTCTGATGGTACAAATACACTATTCTTGGGATGCTGAAAGTTTTCCCTTCGACCTAGAAAGTAATTCTTTTTTACTTGTTTTCTCATTATTATTCTGATTCTGTTCCAAGCTTAATGGCAGTGCCAGACTTGAGATGCAGATTTTCACGTTTTCACTCACATGTATCCATCTATACATTTTCTTTATTCTCTAAGCTTTATTTTGTGCATGCATAATCTAAAAGTATAACATATTAATTAGCATCTATTATTTCTAGGCCTTGGTTCTGCTCAACTATTGTCTTGTGGCCTGAGATAGTTTATATTTATGAAGTTTGTTTTGGGGGTCAAGATGGCAGGTAGAGCACATATGGAAATCCTTCTTCTACTCTCTGAGCAATTAAAAGTGCCTAGAAGTATATAAAATACTTAGACATAATCTGTAAAGCATGAAATGAAGCCCTAATGGAAGCAAGAACACATAGCAGTAAATAGGATGTGAAGATGTAGAGCTCCAGGAAATGATAGTTAGGGATTTTAACACTTGCTCAAGCAAGAAGAGTCAAAATAGCATGTTCTAAATCTAAACAAAATTCAAAATCTGGCTGTCTGCAAGAAACTAAAAATCCCATAATTGTGTCTGTGAACACAAATCTGAATATCTCTGTCTACCAACCATGGCTACTATATCTCTAACCATGGCTTTGGTGCACAGCTTGTTTTTGGCTTCAAATTTAGTGAGTGGAAATTAGATTGTAAAATCTTCCATATTTTGTACCTACATAATAATTCCCCTGCAACCTAATATCCATGTAAAAATAAATTGATAAAGGAAAGGTGGCACACAAAGGAGCTGGTTGGCACCATTTCCCTCCTCTACTCCTCAGTATAACACAGAGCCAGCTGTAGGAAACAGCATAGTACCAAACTGGTTGCCTAACTTCCTTACACCAAGCCCCACTGTCCTGTGCTCTGAAAGGCCTACCTTTCTCAGTCAAATTTCCCTCAGTACCAGCTTCTCCCCCAGAAGACCAACGCCAACCCCTGCTTACACCACATCTCCTGAACAGAGAGATTAGCAGAGCCTCAGTTCTGGTGGAATTAGTGTCAGGTCTCATTTCGCAAGCAGACCAGAGCACACCTTGTTAAAACTTGCCGCCATCAGCCAGGAACCAAACACTGCCCATAGCAGGCAAAAAATCCTTTCCAGGTGACTGGCCTGAAGGACAAAGCAGCCAAAACACACAGCAGAGTGCACATAGCACACACTAGAGACACTCTAAAGCACTAGGCGCTGGGCACTAATTCACATCTTCTTCATAAGGCCATTACTTCCAGGAGCAGGAAACATAACTGGATTTTCTAACATGGAGAAGGCAGAGACATAGATAAAATGCCAAAATAGCGGAATTTATCCCAAATGAAAGAGCAAGATAAGGTCATGGCCAGAGATCTAAGTGAAACAGATATAACTAACATGCCTGATAGAGACTTGAAAGCAAAGACCATTAGGATACTCACTGGGCTTGAGAAAAGAATAGGAGACATCAGTGAGATCCTTACCACAAAGATAAGAGTTTAAAAAGAATCAATTGAAGATGAAGATTGCAATAAATAGACTGGAAACAGGCTGGATGCAATGAACAGAAAGCTGGAAGAAGCAGAGGAATGAATTAGTGACCTAGAAGATAAAAGAATATAATATAATGAAGCTGAACAAAAGAAAGAATTATGAGACATAAAATAGACTTGAGGAACTCAGTGACTATCAAATGTAATAACATTAATATTGTAGGAGCCCTGGAAGAAGAGAGAAAAAGGAGAAGAAAATTTATTTCAAGAAATAATAGCAGAAAACTTACCTAATCCTGGGAAGGAAACAAACATTTAGATTCAGGACACAGAGAATTCCCATCAAAATCAACAAAAGCAGACCAACACCAAGACAAATTGTAGTTAAATTTGCAAAATATAGTGATTAAAAAAATCTCAAAAACAGCAGGATAAAAGAAGTCCTTAATTTACAAGGGAAAACTGATAAGGTTGGCTGGAGATTTCTCAACAGAAACATTCTAAGCCAGAAAGGAGTGGCAGGATATATTCAAATTGCTGAGTGGGAAAAATCTGCAACCACAAATACTCTATCTGTGGTACCTGGGTGGCCTAGTCAGTTAAAGTTCTACCTTCAACACAGGTCATGATTTCAGGGTCCTGGAATTGAGCCCTGCATTGAGCTCCCAGCTAATCAGAGAGGCTGATTCTCCCTCTGCACCTCCCCCACATTCATGCATGCATGCGCTCTCTCTTTTTCTCTCCCCACTCTGTCTCTCTCAAATAAATGAATAATATCTCTTAAAAATATTCCATCCAAGAAGACTATCATTCAGAATAGAAGCAGAGATAGTTTCCCAGGCAAACAAAAACTAAAGGAGTTCATGATCATTAAACTAGCCCTGCAAGAAATATTAAAGGGGACTCCATCATGGAAAGGAGAGACCAAAAGTTAGGAAGACAAGAAAGAATCAGAGAAAATCTCTAGAAACAATAAAACAGGTAATAAAATGGCAATAAATACATATCTACCAATAATTTGGTAAAATTACTTTGGTTATTTTACAAACAATTACAACAATTACAATTATAATTACAACAAAGTAATTACAAACAATTACTTTGAATGTAAGTAGAATAAATGCTCCAGTGAGTGTCAGAATGGGTGTCAGAATGGATAAAAAAACAAAACCATCCATATGCTGAATACAAGAGAGTCATTTTATACCTAAAGCCACTTTCAGATTGAAAGTTAGAGGATGGAAAAACATTTATCAAACAAATGGATGTCAAAAGAAAGCCAGAGTGGCAATACTTATGTCAGACAAACTAGACTTTAAAACAAAGACTGTAAAAACAGACAAAAGGACACTATGTAATCATAAAGCAATCAAACAAGAAGATCTAAAAATTGTAAATATTTATGCCCCCAACATGGGAACACACAGAATATAAAGCAATTAATAAAAAATAGAAAGCAACTAATTGATAATAATACAAAAATAGTAGGGGATTTTAATACTCACTTATCAGAATGGATAGGTCATCGATACAGAAAATAAACAAGGAAAAAAATGTCTTTGAATGACATACTGGACCACATGGACTTAACAGATATATTTGGAACCTTCCACCCTACAATAGCAGAATACAAATTCTTTTCAAATGTACATGGGGCACTCCAGAAGAGATCACATATTAGGTCACAAAACAAATACAAAAAGATTGAATTCATACCATACACTTTTTCTTACCACAATACTATGAAACTAGTAGTTAACCACAAGAAGAAATTTGGAAAGACCACAAATGGAGGTTAAACAACATGCTACTAAACAATGAATGAATCAACTAGGAAATCAAAGAAGAAACTAAAAAATACATGAAAACAAATGAAAATGAATAAACAGTGGTCCAAAAGCTTTGGAATGCAGCAAAAACAGTCTTAAATGGAAAGTATATAGCAAGACAGGCCTACTGCAAGAAGCAAGAAAATCTCAAACAACCTAACCTACAACTAAAGGAGCGAGAAAAAGAGCAACAAATGAAGCCTAAAGCCAGCAGAGGGAAGGAAATAATACAGATTAGAAAAGAAATAAATGATACAGAAAGTAACGAAAAGAAAGGCAATAAAATAGATCAATGAAACCAGGAGCTAGTTCTTACAAAAATTAATAAAATTGACAAACTTTCAGCCAGAATTATAAAAAAGAAAAGAGAAAGGAACCAAATAAATAATATCACAAATGAGAGAGGAGAAATAACAATCAACACCACAGAAATACAATTATAAGAGAATATTGTGAAAAATGATAGGCAAAAAAATTGAACAACCTGGAAGAAATGGATTCATTCCTAAAACTATATAAACACCAAAACTAAACCATGATAAATAGAAAACTTGAACAGACCAATAGCCAGCACAGAAATTGAATCAGGAATTAAATAAATAAATAAATAAATAAATAAATAAATAAATAAATAGGAATTTTAAAAAAACCAACAAGAGTACAGTGACAGATGGCTTCATAAGTGGATTCTAGCAAACATTTAAAGAAGAGTGAATAGCTATTCTTCTCAAAGTATCAAAAAAAAATTAGAAAAGGAAGAAAATCTTTCTTTCCATGAGGTGAACATTACCCTGATACCAAAAGCAGATAAATACTCCACTAAGAAAGAAAACTGCTGGGGATCCCTGGGTGGCTCAGTGGTTTGGTGCCTGCCTTTGGCCCAGGGCATGATCCTGGGTCCTGGGATCGAGTCCCGCATCAGGCTCATATATACCTCAATGTACTAGAGGCCATATATGGAAAACCACAGCAAGTATTATCCTCAGTTAGGAAAAACTGAGAGCTTTTCTCTATGGTTAGGAACCAGACAGGAATGTCCACTCTCACCACTGTTATTGACATAGTACTGGAAGTTCCAGCCATAACAATCAGACAACAAAAAGAATTGCGTTAAATGTGTAGATTGCTGTGGGTAGGATAAACATTTGAACACTATGCAATCTCTATCAAAATACTACCAGCATTTTTCACAGAGCTAGAATAGCAATCCTAAAATTTGTATGGAACCACAAAAGACCCCAAATAATCAAAGCAACCTTGAAAAAGAAAGGCAAAGCTAGAGGCATCACTACTGATAACTATTTAAGCTGTATTACAAAGCTATAGCGATCAAAGTAGTATAGTACTGACACAAAAACAGATACGTAGATCAATGGAACAGAGTAGAGAACCCAGAAATGAACCCACAATAGTATGGTCAAATAATCTTCACCAAAGCAGGAAAGAATATTCCATGGAAAATGGGTCTCTTTAAGAAATTATGTTGGGACAACAGGATAGCAACATGCAAAAGAATGAAACTGGACCACTTTCTTACACCAAACACAAAAACAAATTCAAAATGGATTTAAAAAAAAAACTAAATATGAGACATAAAACCATAAAAATGCTAATGGAGAACACAGGCAGTAACCTCTCTGACATCAGCAGTAGCAACTTATTTCTACATATGTCTATGAGGCAAGAGAAACAAAAGAAAAAATAAACTGTTGGGACTTATCAAAAACAAAGCTTCTCCAAAGAGAAAGAAACAATCAACAAAACTAAAAAGCAACCTACAGAATAGGAGAAGATATTTGCAAATGACGTATCAGATAAAGGGCTGGTGTGCAAAATCTATAAAGAACTTATAGAACTCAACACCCAAAAACCAAATAATCCAATTAAAAATGGGCAGAAGACATAAGTAGACATTTTTCCAAATACCTACAGATGGCCAACAGACACATGAAAAGATGCCCAGCATCACTGAGCGTTAGGGAAGTACAACTCTATAATGAGACATCACCTCGCACCAGTCAGAATGGCTAAAATCAACAATACAAGAAACAACAGGTGTTGGTGAGGATGCAGAGAAAGGGAACTCTTTTAACCCTGTCAGTGCCAATGTAAATTAGCACAACCACTCTGGGAAATAGTATGGAGGCTCTTCAAAAAGTTAAAACTACCTGATTGTCAAGCAATTGCACTATTCAGCATTTACCGAAAGAAAACAAAAATATCGATTCAAAGAAATGCATGCACCTTGGTGTTTATAGCATCATTATCTGTAATAGCCAAACTGTGTAAACAGCCCAAGTGTCCATCAACAGATGAACGGTAAAGAAGGTGTGGTGTATATGCATACAATGGAATATTACTCAGCCAAAAAAGGAATGAAACCATATGCAGTGCATGGATGGAGCTAGAGAGCATTATGTTAAGTGGAATAAGTCAGTCAGAGAAAGAAAAATACCGTATGACTTCACTCATATGTAGAATTTAAGAACCAAACAAGCAAAGGGAAGAAAAGAAGGAGAGAAGCAAACCAAGAAACAGTCCTTAACTCTAGAGAACAAATTGATGGTTACCAGAGGGGAGGTGGGTAGGAGGAATGGTTAACTAGGTGATGGAGATTAAGGAGGGCACTTGTCCTGATGAGCACTGGGTGGTGTATGAAAGTGTTAAAAATTACTATATTGTACACCTGGAACTATTATAACACAGTATGTTAACAGCTGGAATCAAAATAAAAACTTACAAAATAATTATATGGTGACATAAAGATTTAAAAAAGCCATATGGAACAACATGGATGAACTTTAAGGACATTATGCTAAGTGAAGTAAACCAGTTACATGAGAACAAATACTGGATGATTCCACGTGTATAAATTATCTAAAATAGTCGATTCGATAGAAGCCAAAAGTAGAATAGTGGTTTCCAGGGATTAGAGAAGAGGGAAATGAGAGTTGCTATTCCACAGGTACAATGTTTCAGTTATACAAGATGAATAATTTCTACAGATTGGCTCTACTTGAGCTTATAGATAACAATATTGTACTGTACATTTAAATTTTTAAGAGAGTAAATGTTATGTGTTATGACCACAGTAAAAAAAAATCACCCACAGAATAATTTAATTCTATAATTTTCAAAAACTAGCAATCAATAAAAGAAACACAATTCTGAAACAAAACATCAGCGTTCACAATTTAAAAAAAAATCTTAAAAATTATTGACTCATCGATATGGCTACTTATGAGAGGTGAAAGAGGTGATCTCTCCTCATAGTCATATAGATAAGTCAATAATATTTTTTAGAATTTTTTTTAGAATTTTCAATACTACTTCAGAATCAGAAGTTAAGTAAATTATAGAGGAGTTCTTGCTCCTTCCCCTTCTGAACAAATACTAAAAAATGTGAACTTTACATCTCAAGGGCCTGGGGAAAAGAAGAACAACATAAGCCCCAGGTTAGTAAAGAAAAGAAATAACAAAGAAAAGAGTAAAAATAAATTAAATAGAAAAAAAAAATCAGTGAAACTGAGTTGGTGTTTTCAAAAAAATAAGCAAAATTGACAAACTCTTAGCTGAACTAAGAAAAATAAAGAGAACGCTCAAATAAAATCAGAAATGAAAGAACATAACTTATGTTACAGAAATAGAAAAGGTTATTTTAAAAAACTTTCCTATTAATAATTATGCACCAACAAACAAGATTACCTAGAAGAAATGGATAAATTCCTAGCAATCCACAACCTTAACACCGTGACTAAATCATGAAGAAATACATACTCTAAACAGAGTATATAACAGAGTGCATTAGTAAGCAAAACCCTCCAAAAAGAAAAGTCCATGACCTGGTGAATCCTACCAAACATTTAAAGAATTAATAGCAATTATTCTCCAAGTCTCCAAAAACATTCAAGAGGAATGAACACTTCCAGACTCATTTTATGGGGCCAGTATTACCCTTATACCAAAGTCAGACAAAATGCCACAAAAGAATACTACAGGCCAAGATCCCTGATGAATGCATGTGCAAAAATTCTCAGCAGAATATTAGCAAAATGTGCTAAGTTAACATGCTAAGCAGCATATTAAAAGGATCGTATTCAATGACTAAGTGGTATCTATCCCTGGGACGCGAGGATGATACAACATATAAAAATCAGTTAATGTGAAAAAGCACATTAACAGGATAAAAGGTGAAAATTTCATGATCTTCCCAACAAATAGAGAAAAGGCATTTGATGAGACAGGATACCATTTTATAATAAAAACTCTCAGCGAACAAGGAATAGAAAAAAAGTACCTCAACCTAATAAGGGCCATTAGGAAAAGCTCACAACAACCAACTTACAAAACAGTGAAAAACTGAAAGTGTTTCCTCTAAGATCAGAAAAGGAGGCAAGGATCCCCAACCTCACCAGTTCCATTCAATGTGGTACTGCAAAGCCCCACCCAGAACAATTATGCAAGAAAAAGAAAAAAAGACTTCCAAATTGGAAAGGAAATACAATTATGCCTATTTGCAGATTACACGATCTTATTACAGAAAACCCTAAAGACTCCATTTAAAAATCTGTTAGAACGAATAAACAAAATTAGCAAAGTTGCAGTATGTAACAACTTTCAAAAATCAGTTGCAGTTCTAATCATTGACAATGAACTCTCTGAAAAGGAAATTGGGAAAACAATTCCATTTATAATACCAGTAAAAAGAATAAAACACTTAAGTAGGTAAAAGACTTGTACACTGAAAGTTACAAAAGATTGATGAAAATTTTAAAAGAAAATACAAACAAATGGAAACACATCTTGTGCTGACGGATTGGAAGACTCAGTATTGTTAAAATGTCCACGACACTGGAATTAATCAACAGATTCAGTGCAATCTTTATCAAAATCCCAATGACATTTTATATAGAAATAGAAAAAATTATAAAATTCATATGAAACAAGAAAAGATCACGAATAGTCAAATCAATCCTAAGAAAGAGGAACAAAGCAGGAGGCATCACACTTCCTGATTTTAAAATATATTATAAAGCTACAATAATCAAAACAGTGTGATATTGGCATAAAACAGACATATAGGCCAACGGAGCAGAGAACCCAGAAGCAAGTCCACACGGGTCACCTGATCATCAACAAAGGTGCCAAGAACACCCAAGGAGGAAAGGATTGTTTCTCAATAAACGGTGCCGGGAAACCAGCTATCCATGTGCAAAAGAATAAAATTGGACTCTTATCTGACATAATACACAAAAATAAACTGAAAATGGATTAAACACCTAAACCTAATAATGTTCAAATTTGCTTCTCTTAGAAGAAAACAGGGGGGAATCTTTATGACATTCATCTTAATCATTTCTTGGATATGACGTAAAACCACAGGCAATAAAAACAAGAATACACAGGTCAGACGACCTCAAACTAAAAAGCCCCTACACAGTATAGGAAGCGAAACAATCAACAGAGTAAGAGCACAACCTCCAGAGCGGGAGGAAATATTTACATACCATGTTTCTCTAAAATATATAAGAAATCTGTAACTCAATAACTAAAAAACGAGCCAATTTTAAAAAATGGGCTAAAGACTTGAATAAACAGTTTTCCAAAGACAACAGATATATGAAAAAATGCTTAATGTCGCCAATCATTAGAGAAATGCAAATCAAAAAGAGGAGAAATATCACCCCACACCTGGCAAGATGGCTATTATTAAAAAAAAAAAAAAAGACAGCAAGCACTGGTAAGGATATAGAGGAGGTGACGCTCTTGCACACGCTGGAAGGAATGCCAAATGGGGCAGCCACTGTGGAAAACAGTATGGGGTCCCTCAAAAATTAAAAATAGTGCCACCATGGCATCCAGCAATCCCACTTCTAGACATTTATCCCAAGAGAATTGAAACAAGCATTTTATTTTATTATTTTATTTTATTTTATTTTATTATTTTATTTTATTTATTCAGGAGAGAGACACAGAGAGAGAGACAGAGACACAGGCAGAGGGAGAAGCAGGCTCCATGCAGGGAGCCCGACGTGGGACTCGATCCCAGGATCCCGGGGTCACGCCCTGGGCTGAAGGCAGGTGCTAAACCGCTGAGCCACCCAGGGACCCCCTTTATTGAGGCACAGCTGGTGCACAGTGTCATGTCAGCTTGACATGTATGAGGCAGTGAGTAGACAAGTCTGCAGGCTGTGCTCACTGCAAGCACAGCTCCCCCTGCCACCATACATGCTAAGACAATGACATGGACTGTTTTCCCTATGCTGTGCCTTTTGTCCTCAAGATTTATTCACCCCATAACTCGAAACCTGGATCTCTCACCCCCCTTCGCCCGTTTTGCCCTTCCCTGCTTCCGCACCCCACTAGCAACCACCAATTTGTTCTCTGTACTCATGGATCTGTATCTACTTTCTGCTGCTGCAGTGTTTTGTTGTTGTTGTTGTTGTTGTTTCAATTCCACGTTTAAGTGAAATCATCTTTATTTGTCTGACTTATTTTCCTTAATACCCTCTAAGCTCATCCATGTTGTCACAAATAGCAAGATCTCATTCTTTTTTATGGCTGAATATTAATTCCACAGTGTGTGTGTGTGTGTGTGTGTGTGTGTGTGTGTGTACCATTTCTTCTCTGTCCTTTCATCGTGGACACTTGCTTCCATATCTTGGCCATTATAAATAATGCTTCAATAAACGTAGTGGTGTGTGCATCTTTTCAACTTCGTATTTTCATTTTTGGGGGGAGAAATACTCAGTAGTTGGAATTGCTAGATCATATGGTAATTCCTTTTTTAATTTTTTGGGGGAAACTCCATACTGTTTTCCCCAGTGGCTGCACCAGTTTGCATTTCCCAACAGTGCATAAAAGTTTCTTTTTCTCCACAGCCTCACCAATACTTGTTATTTCTTGCCTTTTAGTTTAGCCACTCTAACAGGTGTGAGGTGATAGCTCATTGTGGTCTTGATTTGCATTTCCCTGATGATCAACAATACTGAATATCTTCCCGTGTCTGCTGTCAAAAGGCTTTTTATTTTGGCGTAGCCTCAAGAGTTTATTTTTGCTTTTGTTTCCCTTGCCTGAGAAGACATATCTAGGAAAACATTGCTAAGGCCAATGTCAAAGACATTAGTCCCTTTGCTTACTTCTAGAGATTTTATGGTTTCAGGTCTCATATTTAGGTCTTTAATTCATTTTTACTTCATTTTTGTGTATGGTGTAAGAAAGTGGCCCAGTGAGGGGCACACCTGGTTGGCTCAGTCTGTTGAATGTCTGACTTTAATTTTTTTAAAGACTTTTTATTTATTTGACTATTTATTTTTTATTTTTTTAAATACTTTTTATTTATTTATTTGACTTTTTATTTAGTTATTTATTTGTTTAATTAATTATTTATTTTTTAAAGACTTTTTATTTATTTAATTGACAGAGAAAAAGAGCAGAAGCAGGGGGAGCAGCAAAGGAAGGGGGAGGAGAAGGCTCCCCCATGAGCAGGGAGCCCTATGTGGGGCTCAAACCCAGAACTCTGGGATTATGACCTGAGCTGAAGGCAAACACTCAACTGACTGAGCCACCCTGACTTTTAATTTTGATCCAGGTTGTGATTTCGGGTTGTGAGTTTGAGTCCTGCATTGGGCTCCATGCTCAGCATGGAGTCTGCTTATCTTTTTCCCTCTCCTTCTTCCCCCATTCCCTCTCTCTCTCTCTCTTTCTCTCCCATACACACACACAGACACAAATAAGTAAATAAAATCTTAAAAATATATATTAAAAAAAAGAAAGTGGCCCTGTTCCATTCTTTTGCATGTACCTGTCCAGTCTTCCAAACGCCACTTATTGAAGTGTATACTTATTTCTTTTCCCCTGTGTATCCTTACCTCCTTTGTTGTCAATTAATTGACTATATCAGTACTGATTTATTTCTGGACTCTATTCTGTTCCATTGATTTATGTGTTTATTTTTGCACCCATACCCTACCGTTTTGATTATTGTAGCTTTGTAGAATATTTAGAAATCTGGGATTGTGATATCTGTAGTCTTGGGGTTTTTTTTTTTTTTTTATTCATTTGTTTGTTTTCAGGATTGTTTTGGCTATTCAGGTTTTTTTGTGGCTCACACAAATTTTAGTACTGTTTATTCTAGTTCTGTGAAAAGTGCTGTTGGTATTTTGATCGGGATTGTTTGAATCTGTAGACTGCTTTAGGTAGGATGGACATTTTAACAATATTAAGTCTTCTAATTCATGATTATGGAATATCTTTCCATTGTTAGTGTTGTCTTCAATTTCTTTAATCAATGCTTTAAGTTCTTGGAGTATAGGTCTTTCACCTCTTCAGTTAAGTTTATTCCTAGGTATTTTATTCTTTTTTTGGTACAATTGTAAATGGAGTTGTGTTCTTAATGTCTCTTTCTGCTACTTCATTATTAGTGTATAAAAACACAGCATATTTCTATGTATTAATTTTGTATCCTGAAACTTTACTGAATTGATTCATTAATTCTAATAGCTTTTTGGTTGAGTCTTCAGGGTTTTCCATGTAAAATAATATCATGTCATCTGCAAATAGTGATGGCTTAACTTCTTCTCTACCAATTTGGATGCATTTTATTTCCTTTCCTTTTCTTGTTGTGGCTAGGATTCTATGTTGAATAAAAGTGCAGAGAGTGGATACTGTGTCTTGTTCTTAATCTTAGAGGAAAAGCTCCCAGTTTTTTATGTTAGCTGTGGGTTTTTCACACACGCCCTTTATTATGTTAAGGTATGTTTCCTCTAAACCTACCTTGTTGAGCTGTTCTCATCATAAACAGGTGTTGAATTTTGTCAAATGCTTTTTTTGCATCTATTGAGATGATCATATGATTTTATACTTTGTTTTTTTGATCTGGTGTATCACATGATTCGTAAATATTGAACCATGTCTGGAATAAAAACATGATCTAAAAGTGATAGCACTCTCATGTTCGCTGCAGTGTTATTCACAAGAGTCAAGATGTAAGAGCAACCTAAATGCCCACTGACAGACAAATGGTTAAAGAAAATGTGGTGCATACATGCAATGCAATACTACAGACACTTGAAAAGGAAGGAAATCTGGATATGCTGTAACATGGATGAACTTTAAAACAGTATTCTAAGTGAAATAAGTCAGTCACAAAAGACAAATACTGCATAATTCACCCACATGAGATACACAAAATATTCAAATTCATTGAATCATAATACGCAATGGTCGTTTCCAGGAGCTATTGGAGAGGAAACGGGGAGTTATTAATTAATGGCCATAAAATTTCAGTTAAACAAGATGAATAAACTCTAAAGATCTGCTGTACAACCTTGTACCTATAGTCAACAAAATGCACTGTACACTTAAAGAGTTGTTAAAAGGGTATATCTCATGTTCAGTGTTCTTACCAAAATGCAATGTTATTATTTTAAGTTGGGCATGAGTTAAACCCTAGTCTGTACATTTAACAATGCCTCAGAAGAAGAGTGGGATCTACATTTTCTAATAAAGGTATTTACCTCTTACGCAGAGTTTTCCTTTGGTTTTACTTCAATTTATTTTATTTCTGATACATCCAGGTAATATTAAACTTGAAACATTCTTAACATTAATAAGAGCATCTATACAATGAGCCCATTTTCCTAAAAGTATTTTTCATTTACTTCTCTCTATATATATAGATCTTCCTCCACTTGTGATGATATTACATCCCAATAAACCTTCTGGGGGCTTGTACCCTCTCAAAGGCAAAGGGATCACCAAAGAACTCAATCTCTTGCTCTCCAGTTTTTCTCTGTTTAGGAGAGAAAAAAAAAAAGTATGTCTCTAGTCTCTTCTTCAGCAAACCTCCTCTTCCAAAGTCTTTAATAGTTTTTGTGTTGAGTGAGCAATGTGGTTGATTTCTCAACATCCTTCCCACCCCAGGTAGTAGAACCCAACTGTAGTAATCTGACCCTTTATTTCCACTTAGGCCAATGAGTATAAGGAAAAGTTTGTTTGGGGACTTCCGAGAAACAGAAAGCCGTACCTCTGATTTGTTTCATATGAACAAAAAATCTTTTGTCCCACTTTTTGCTGGTAGTCATCTTGCTTTTGTAAGATTTTATGTATTTATTCATAAGAGACACAGACACACAGAGAGAGACAGAGACACAGGCAGAGGAAGAAGCAGGCTCCATGCAGGGAGCCCAAGTTGGGACTTGATCCGGGTCTCCAGGATCACACCCTGGGGCAAAGGCAGGGGCTCAATTGCTGAGCCACCCAGGCGTCCCTTGCTGGTAGTCATCTTGAAACTATGAGGAAAAGCAGCCAGAGAAAAATCTGATACATGGATGATCAAAGAGCCAAATTTGTCATGGAGTATTCAAAATAGACAGAGCCAGAAGGGGTCAACGGCCTTATCCTCATGCAGCCTTGAGTCAGGGAGGAAAACTTTCTTCAAACCAACCTCTCCTTAAATCTCAGGAGCAGGAGCAGGTCAATGCCTATCACTGATTGGCAAAGAGAAACGAGATTGCCAGGATAGAATAATCATCAGATTATTTATCAGATTATTATCCCTTAACGCCAGGCATACTGCCATCTACATAAAACCTGCCTTCTGTTAACAAATGAAAAATGGGCTTGCTTTTGAGCAAACAGTACCTACCACCTCTCTGATCTGTTGAGGCCCTGAGTTCGGGACACTGAGTCGGACTTTACGTCATTGGGGCACACGCTATCTGTCCTGGAACCATCAGGAGCTGAACTCCTTTAATCAGTCACGCTCCCAGAGTGCCACCGTGGATGTCTGCACAGAAGGAAGCAAAAGCTTAGTTTTGCTAAGCTGAACTTTCAGTACTGCGCTGAAAATGAAAACACAAACTTAGAGTTGGGTTGAACTGGGGGTTACTCAGTAATTCTTAGCTAGGAATGGCTACAGCATCGACCCGATTCGGGAGCTTTTCATCCTCAGGCCATGCCTCTCTTTCCCCGAGCACATCGCTGACTAGAACACCTAGAAAATGTCTCTCCTTGCTGGTGATGAATTATGAGGACTACAAATAATGACCATTATGAACTATGAATCTCACACAAAACCTTATCTACTCCACATTCACCCAAGACAGTGAAGCATTTGGTCTGAAAAAAAAAATAGAGGAACTGATGACATTGGGCCACAACAAAGCCTGACACCTGACCTGTCAAAATACTCAAACGGGTATTTTCATGCCTCTGGTGTTTGCCATTCTTGTGTTGTCTTATTATCCATTTCTAATGATGGCTCGCAGAATTTTTCTGAAGTTGCTCACATGTAAGCTTCCACAAATTTCCCCACATTCCAATAACAAGTTTCCTGTGCTAGTGGTTCCCGCATGATGACGATGATCGAGGTCACATTAGAATCCACAAGACAGAATGCATACTGCTGAAAACAGAGTAAGTGACACGAATAGCCTTGGAAATAGTTGGGATCCCTGGGTGGTGCAGTGGTTTGGCGCCTGCCTTTGGCCCAGGGCGCGATCCTGGAGACCGGGGATCGAATCCGGGGATCGAATCCCACGTCGGATTCCCGGTGCATGGAGCCTGCTTCTCCCTCTGCCTGTGTCTCTGCCTCTCTCCCTCCCTCTGTGTGTGACTATCATAAATAAAGAAAAATTAAAAATATATATTTTTTAAAAAAAGAAAACAGTTGCACAGAATAAAATGGAAAATAATTTTTTTAAGTACTGGGGGAAAAAATCAATGAATCTTAGCTACTAACTGGGAAAGATACACAAAATACATAAAGCAAAAGAAACAAAAGCTGACTTAGACGTTTTCTGGTGAAGTTACTTATCTCCAAGGGGAAAAAAAAAATCTGTGACAATTTAAGCAAAAGTAATTCATATGTAAATGAGAAAACTCAGGCTGACTCAGCCTTTTCCACATCAACATTCCAACATTCAAAGCCAGAAGATGGTAAGAGGAAAACTACTAGGAAAAAACTGAACGTGTGCACTAAATATCAACCAATCTATAGGACTGCTCCCGAGTACCTGTATTAATTATACTTGTGGAAATGAAGTTAAATGTCACAAAACATTGACATTGTAAAAATAAAAATGCTACTAACAAAAATTGGATACTGAGAATAGCAAAAGTGAGAAGTGCAGTTGAGCTAGTTTTTCCATATTACAAAGTGGCTCCCTATTAACCAACAAATGGAGTCAAAAAAGAAGGAAGAGAGGATGCAAGGATGCAGGACGCAAGGAAAGGAAGGCAAGGAAACAATCCCATACCTGTCGGCACAGAAGAACAACGATTACAGTGTAATTGTGCGGGAGAGAGTTAGGGTCAGGGTTAGAAGAGTGTGCGTGAGAAAAAGAAAAAGCCAAGTGAGAACAGTAGGCAGAGCATGATCCCATTTTTGTAAAAACAAAATTAGATTTTTGTATATGCACAAAAATGAGGCCGAAAGAAACTGTTTCAAAGAGCTATCAATTGCAACCTCTAGAAGTTGAAAGTGGGCCACGGTAAACGAGGTGTGTTCACATTTAGCTTTATGGACTCACACCTTTATGAGTTGCATTTTTTCGACCTAAAGTTCAGGGCATTAATACCGTCCATTTGTAGGATATTATTATCATTGGTCTCTTCATGGCTTGCCTCTCATTGCATGGATGTGCGTATTTATGAGTTTCTGTCTTCTGTCCCTGTTGATCACCCCCCACGTGCCCCTTCCTGTGGGCAGCCATATTCATGCCTTTAATAAGCATCATTCCTTGTATGTGTTTTGTGTTAATATACTTTCATTTATATGAAGATATTGTATTACATATTCTGACCCTCATGTTTTAAACCAGCATTATAATTTTACTATTATCCATATTACAGCTTGTGTGCAGCTTGTCCATTGTTTCTAATTGCCCCATGGCATGCCTTCCTGTGCTTAATTGATCCACTCTCCCAAGAATGAACATCCAGGCTGGCCCAACCTCCTGCCTCCTCAAATAATGCCTCGTGAAGCTAGGTGTGATTTCTTTGGTGTATAAGCCCAGGAGCAGAATTGCTGTGTAATGAGTATGTGTATATTTAATTTAACTAAGCACTGCCAGACATTTTACTTTTACAAGAAAATGCTAAAGAGAACATTAATATTTTTTAAATTAAAGAAAACACTTTAAACTTTGGTAAAAAAGAAAGAAAGATTTGTTGTATAGCAATCAGCATTTTTTTTTTAAAATAAAGCTATCAGGCATTCTTTACCCACAAAACAATATTGCCACAGACTAGAAAAATGAAAACATTTCCCCAATGAATCACAGTTTTAGAATGAGAACACACTTCTCTTTCATGGGGCTGCCTGTTTCCTGGCAGGGACGGCGGTGCAAATTTCAATTCGGGTTACACCAGTGTGGCCCAGGTGCCAGGAGGACTTGACTCTGCGTACCGGGCCCAGTCGCCTGAGAACTGCACGACAGTGAGCAGGTCTAGTTAAGTCATGTAGTGATGAAGGTGATTTAATTAGAATGCATTTGCCATAACTACGGGCACAGTTTTCTTAATTTGCTCACAATAGAAAAGCTCAAATGCCAGATAGCCTGGTTTAAAACTGGACATCTGGCAACTCTAAAAAAATTCAGTTGTCTTTTCCCAGACAGAAAATTGTGCATATCTCCTGATGTGAAAAATATAATTTCTGAAATTGGGTCAGATTATAGCAAATTGTGGGATATAGAACTGATAAATAAAATTTAACAGATATACTACATGGGCTGAATGCAGCTGTTGGGTGGGAACAGCATGAATGATTAGATATTGTTAAAAGTCATAATTATTTTGCCGTGTGTAACATGAACTCATGTACTCTATAATATACTGAGGAAAATTTACTTCTGTCATTTTATTCCATGGGTTTATTTTAGTGTCGACTTTAAAAGCTACTACAAATATTTATGTAAAATTTGTTTACGTAGATAGGGACATCATCAAGGTGGTGACATAGGTCATCCTGAGTGCTCCCCTTCACAGGAAGAACCACGAACATCTATTGGGGAGCAGGATCCCCCTGGAAGGACTTTAGAACACTGGGTGAAGCTGAAGCACCTTCCTGCGACCCCGAGACCAAGGCAGAGAGCATCAGAAGGTCAGAGAAACGGCTACTCGTTGACCCCATGGCCCTTCCCCAGGACAGTGTGGGAACACGGGGAGAGGCCCCTGTGGGCCCCAGGTCCTCCCTGAGAAAGCGGAGCCCCAGATGGGGGACGACCAGTGCCATCTGCAGCTCCAGCTTTGTGGGGAACCTTATGGGAAGCTCTATTCCGATTTTGCACCAGGAGGGTTGGAGGGGTGTCTGGGTGCTGCAACCACGGGGAACCTGACTGTTCCAGAGAAGTGGGGAGGGTCTTGCAACAATCAGCAGTGAATCGTGGCGGACCAAGGTCCTACCTGCCACACCTGAGTAGTCATCCCCCCCAGAGGTCTTGCTCAGCTGCAGAAACAAGTCGGTGATGCACGCAGGGCTCAGCAGAGCCATCTGCATGGTTTGGATCCTCAGGTGAGGAGCGTTGCCAGCCCCAAAGTGTGGCTCCCCACCCCGGCAAGGCGCTGAGTCAGGCCCACCATGACCGTGGGGGTGACCTCCAGCCCCCTCCGGCCAGCAGACCTGGAGCCCAGCAGCATGTGAGCAGAGAGGGGCCAGGCGAGGCTGAGTGTGCCCAGGGCAAAGCCAGTGCCAGGTGAGGGGGCTTTGCGTGCTGCACACACGGGGAGGTTAGCTTGCAGGCCAGGGTAGGAGCGCCCCCGAGCCCTCCAGCTGGGTGCCTGTGGGAGACAGAGAGCAGCCTGGGGCCTGTCCCTTTCCCACCTAGGTGGAGAAGCTGGCACCCATGGGACAGAAGGTCTTCTGGCCAGGTGGGCTGGTCAAAGCACCTGCAGCCAGCGGGCCGAGGGCCGAGAGAAGGGCAGAGAGAGCCAGGAGTTTGCAGGACAAAGCAAGCGGCCTGTTCAGCCAAGGAGCCTGGACCAGCTGGAGGTAAGACAACAGCAGGTTTCACCAGCCCTACACCCGCTTCTCCCACTGCTTGGAGCAGAGAATCGAACTCCTAGGCTCGCTCACCTCTGAATACAGCCTTCAGCCTGTCCAACCAGGGAACCTAACCAGGGGCCGTGGAGAGCTGTACAGACATTCAGCACCCCAGTGCCTTCCACCTCAGTGGAACTCGAAAAGGGAGCAGGGACTCTGGCTTCCCCAACTGCAGAGAAATCCTGGTAGCACTCTATTTTTTTAAAGTATACTTAAAGGAGCAATGGGTGAAGACTTTATTAACTGACCCGGAATTCAGTGCACACTCAGGCCTGACTTGAACCCCAAACAATGAGCTGTGCAGGCTCTAGGTCCTGGCCTGTGGCCCTGCCATGCCAGGAAAGCTCATTTATGGCCCAAACTACTATCGGATATGGTTCCAAGTCCCAAGCCTCCAGTAAGCTTGGCCAGAGGATTCAGGCAACTGTGGAGCCCATCCTACAGGCTCTTAGCCAGTAGCACATCACCCTCCACCCCTGTCCTCAGAGTTTGAAGTTACCTCATCACAGCAGGCCCCACCTGCCCAAAGACATCACTAGCAAACACATCCAGAAACCCAAACTGAGCTGACTGGTGACAGACTATCTCTGTCAAAGCAAACCTGTAAACTCTAGAAGAAGAACCCTGTTAATCAAATGTGCAGATACTAACATACGAAATCAAAGATCACAAAACAGCAGGTGATGATGACACCACCAAAGGAAACTAATAAAGATTCAATAATTGACCCTAACGAAATAGAGATCTATGAACTATCAGATGAAGAACCCAGAATAACCCTCTTAAGGAAGTGTATGACCTATAGGAAAACACACTAAAATGCCTACAAGGAAACAAGAAAGATCCCAAATAAATAATCTAACTCAGAGCCTTAAGGAAATAAAAAAAGAAGAACAAACGGAGCCTAAAGTTAACAGAAAAAAGGAAATAATTAAGATTAGAGCAAAAAGAAATGAAACAGAGAACTGAAAAACAACAGAAAGGATTAACTAAACTGAGTTGGTTTCTTTGAAAAGATAAGTAAAATTGGCAAACCCTTACCTAAACTAAGCAAGGATAAAAGAAAAAGGACCCAAATCAACAAAATTATAAATGTAAAAGGAGAAATTGCAAATGATATCACAGAAATTCAAAGGATCATAAGAGGCTACTATAAACAACCATAGCCCATCAAACTGATAAACATAGAGAAAACAGAAAAATTCTTAGAAACATACAACTCACCAAGACTGAATCAGGAAGAGATTTAAAAAAAAAAAAATCTGAATAGCCCAATTACTAGTAAGGTGATTCAATCAGTAATCAAAAATCTCCCAACACAGAAAAGTCCAAGACCAGATGGCTTCACTGTTGAATTTTTTCAAACATTTAAAGGATTAACACCAATCATTCTCAAACTCTTCCAAAAATTTGAAAGGAGAGAATAGTTTGAGACTCATTTTTTGAGGTATCTGGATTCCAAAACCAGAGGAGGACACTACTAGAAAGGAAAACTACAGGCCAATATCTCTCATAAGTATAGATGCAAGAAGTCTCAACAAAATACTAGCTAACTGATTTCAGGGGCACATTAAAAGGACCATTCACGGGCAGCCCCAGTGGCCCAGTGGTTTAGCGCCGCCTTCAGCCCAGGGCCTGATCGAGTCCCGCGTCGGGCTCCCTGCATGGGGTCTGCTTCTCCCTCTGCCTGTGTCTCTGCCTCTCTCTCTCTCTCTCTCTCTCTCTCTCTGTGTGTGTGTGTGTCTTCCATGAATAAATAAATAAAATATTTTTAAAAAAAGGACCATTCACAATGTTCAAATCAGATTTATCTCTGGGATGCAAAAATGGTTCAACATACGCAAATCAATCATATGATACGTCATATTAATAGAATGAAAGAAAATAGTCATATGATCATCTCAGTAGATGCAGAAAAAGCATTTGATAAAATTCAACATCTATTCATCATAAAACTCAACAAATTAGACATGGAAAGAATATATCTCAACATAATAAAGGCCATGTATGAGAAGCTCACAGTAGACATTGTACTCAGCGGTGAAAGGTTGGGAGATCTTCCTCTAAGATCAAGAACCAAAAAAGGGTGCCCGCTCTCATCACTCATATTCAACATAGCACTGGAAGTCCTATAGCTGGAGCAATTAACCAGGAAAAATAAATGAAATTTACAGAATTGGAACAAAGAAGCGCAATTTCCATTTTGCAGATGACATGACTTTAATATATAGAAAATCCTTAAGACTCAATCAAAAAAATATTAATCATTGAATTTGGTGAATTCAGTAAAGTCGCAGGATACAAAATTAGCAAAAATCAGTAGTGTTTCTATACACTAATAATGAAATTTCTGAAAAGAAATAAGAAACAAGTTCTGTTTATAATAACATCAAAAACCAATACTTAAAGTAAGGAAAGATCTCTATGCTGAAAAGTATAAGACACTGATGAAAAAAATTGAAGAAGACATAAATAAATGGAAAGGTATCCTGTGATCAAGTATTGGAAGAATTAATATTGTTAAAAACTAAAAACCATCTATAGATTCAATCCAGTCCTTATCAAGATTCCTTTGCATTTTCTTCTGAAATAGAAAAAACACTCTTAAAATTTATATGGAACCACAAAAGACTACAAATAGTCAAGAAAATCCTGAGAAAGAGAAACAAAGCAGGAGACGTCACACTTTCTGATTTCAAGCTCTTCTATAAAGTGACAGTCATCAAAACACTATGATGTTAACATAAAAACAAATAGACCAATGGAATAGAATCAGGAACCCGGAAACAAACCTAAGCATACACAGTCAACTAATGTTTGACAAAAGATCCAAGAATACCCAGTGGAGAAAAGATAGTCTCTTCAATAAGTGGTGCTAAGGGACGCCTGGGTGGCTCAGTGGTTGAGCATCTGCCTTTGTCTCAGGGCGTGACCCTGGGTCCTGGGATCGAGTCCCACATCAAGCTCCTTGCAGGGAGCCTGCTTCTCCTTCTGCCTGTGTCTCTGCCTCTCTCTGTGTGTCTCTCATGAATAAATAAATAAAATCTTTCAAAAAATAAAATAAATGGTGCTGAAATATTCACACGTATGATTGAAACTGGACCATGTTTTACACCATTCACAGAAATTAACATGAAATGAATTAAAGACTTAAATCTAAAACTCGAAACCATAAAACTCCCAGAAGAAAAAAATAGAAGGAAAACTTGACATGGGTTTAGGTAATGAGATTTTGGATAGGACATCTACACAACAACAATAAAAAGTAAACAAGTGAAACTACATCAAACTACAAAGCTTCTGCACAGCATAAGAAGCCATCAACAACCATGGAAAGACCATCAATGGAATGAAAACAAAAATATTTGCAAACCGTATATCTGATAGAGGGTTAACATCCAAAACATATAAAGAACTCCAACAAGTCAACAACAAAAAGACAAATAACACAATCTAAGAATGGGCAAAGGACCTGAATAGACATTCCTCCAAAGAAGATATATGAAAGGCCAACAGGCTCGTGGAAAGATGCCCAACATCACTAATCATTATGGAAATGCAAATTAAAATCACAATGAGGTAGCACCTCGTGCCTGTTAGAATGGCCATCATCAAAAAGACAAGATATAACCAACGCTGGCCTGTATGTGGAAGAAAGGAAGTCCTTGAGCACCATGGGTGGTAGTGTAAACTGGAACATACACTGTGGAAATCAGAAGGGAGAATCCTCAAAAAATCAAAAATAGAACCATTGTATGATCCAGCAATTTCACTTCTGGGAATATATCTAAAGGTAACAAAATCACTGACTGGAGGAGAAATCCGTATCCCCATGTTCACAGCAGCATGATTTACAATAGCCAAGACCTGGAAATAAATGAAGTGTCCATTGATGGATTCTAAGAAGTTATGGTGAATGTGTGTACAATAGAACATTATTCGGCCATTTTTGACAACATGGGTGGATTTTAAAGGCATTAGGCTAAGTGAAATAAGTCAGACAAATACACTGTATGATCTCACTTATATGTGGAAGAAGAAAGAAGAAAGAAGAAAGAAAGAAAGAAAGAAAGAAAGGAAGGAAGGAAGGAGGAAGAAGGAAGAAGGAAGAAGGAAGAAGGAAGGAAGGAAGGAAGGAGGAAGGAAGGAAGGAAGGAAGGAAGGAAGGAAGGAAGGAAGGAAGGAGGAAGGAAGGAGGAAGGAAGGAAGGAAGGAAGGAAGGAAGGAAGGAAGGAAGGAAGGAAGGAAACAAAACTTGAGTAGGTTTCTATGAGTTAGAAAAAGGAATTAGCCTTGCGGTTCCTAGAGGCAGGGTCTGGGGCTAGAGGATTGGAGAAAGGGGATCAAAAGCAGCCACCTGCTAGTTACAAGGTGAGTGAGTCCTGGTGGTGTAATGTCCAACACGGGGCTATCGCTCACGACTATGCGATAAAAAGGAAAGTTAAGAGAGTAGGTCCTAAGACTTCTCTTCCCAATAAGAGATGTTTTCCCCTTTATTCTTTTCCTCTTTTTCTTTTTATAGGAGATGGGTGCTGGCTGAACCTATCAGAGTAATTATTTTACAATATATGTAAGTCAAGCCGTCATCCTGTACACCTTGATCTTACACAGTGGTGAATGCCAATTATTTGTCGGTAAAACTGAGGGAAAAGTATGTTTTAAAGCAATATGTAGGGCAGCCCCGGTGGCTCAGCGGTTGAGCGTCTGCCTTCAGCCCAGGGTGTGATCCTGGAGACCCGGGATCGAGTCCCACGTCGGGCTCCCTGCATGGAGCCTGCTCCTCCCTCGGCCTGTGTCTCTGCCTCTCTCTCCCCCTCTGTGTCTCTCATGAATAAATAAATAAAATCTTTTAAATAAATAAACAAATAAAGCAATATGTAATAAAATCTCATGTTCTTAAAATAGCAAAACCAAACTGTTTACATAATTACAGCACCTCCACCTCTCAAAGGTTCTCCTAATCTTGATTTTAAAATGTCAGGTGCTCGTTATTTTTGTTCTCTCTGAGCAAACGTTCTATCTGTTCAGCTAGGATGTGCAAACGAATAGTAGTAAAAAAAAAAAAAATGAAGCTCTAACATCCAGATGCTCGCATTGAAATCGGAATATATAAACTTAAATGTTGAAATGCTTAGACTAATGCCTTAATCACTTTGTTTTTGCTGTCACTCTTCAACATTAGGTCCCATGTGTTGAGCTCCTTGGTGTGCTTCGGGGTCAGGGAAATGTGCCCCTTAACTCCTACTGCGCGGGTATGGGGACGGCAGGGTGTTTATGTCTGCTGGCTCCTATATATGCATGTATACGGGGCGCCTTTTCATTCATTTAGTCTGTCATTAATTCATTCATTCTACGATTTAGTCTCCGTTCACTGCGAAAAACCTGGAAGGCAGAACAGAAAAAGAAAAGAATGCGCTCACCAGCTTTGCCTGCTTTAGGTCAGTAAGATGACTTTTACATAAATACCTGATTCACACAAACATTTAAATAATCACACACAACTTTAAAAGGTGACTTTGCCATCTCTGAAACCTTATAATTCCAAATCTCCTTACCCTATAAATTCTAAGCAACCAGAGAGATAGAACTCAAATCTAAGCAATAATCGTTGGGCTTTTATCATATCATTAACCCTTTCACTGATCACTGAGTGCTTTTTGGTTGTGCAAAAGAAACTTCTTAAATCAAGTAGACTGGAATCACCTGCGGCAAGTGCCCGATGCATGTGTGCCCATGATCCTAAGGTAAGAAGTCGTATTTATAATGTGCCAGTAGGGTCGGCCTCATTGCTAAGTGTTATATGTTGTGCTACAAGCACTATGTGTACCTACAAGACCGCGGCTTGGGTGAGCACAGTTTCGTACCAGGACAGGCAGCGGGGTCTCGGTGGTGACCTTCTCCTCCCGTGTAAGGCACCACAGTCCGGCTCGGAAGTGGTGGGACTCGCCGTGGGGGAGGTGAACTGCCTGGGCCCTTGCGGAGCAGCCTGGGCAGCTGGAGACTCACCCAGCTGCGAAATGAGAGAATTCAAGAGTGAACCACAAGAGATCTTTCTTCGAAAAGAAGTAAAGAGCATAAAGTCAATCGATTTGGAATTTTTCTATGATTCAAAACACATTTCTCTGAAATGTTCCTGTGTCTGAAAAATACATATCACCACTTCTCTGAATTGAAAAACGGTGAATTAAAAAGTCAAGGGGGCACAACTAGACTATAATTTATTAAATATATACATATGAATCTGACTGCCTGCTGTATCATTTATTACACATAAAATTCCAGTTTTGGAAATTCTTATAATTTTAATTATTTTTAATAAAAAGCTAATTTTATTAAAACTTTAAAATATAAGTAATGTTTTATTCAGACGCCCAAATCCAAGTAACTTAGCAAGGTTCAAACATCTGCTTCCAAAGCAGGCTTAGCAAATGTTAGACAATAAAATTGTTTCTCCATCCTCACTCAAGTAACGTGTAAATGTTATACAGAGGTTGCTGGAAATTGCCAGGCAAGCTTCTAAGTTTCCACTAAGTCACAAATAGGCAAATGGACTGAGAGGATTCTATGTGATTTGCAGAGCTAAAATGACACCTGAAGGATAAAACTCAGCCGGTCATTTTACAAATAAGAAAAATAAATCCAGAAAGGCGAAGCAAATTACCCAAAGCCACCCAGTGAGCTCACACGACAGCCAGACTCAGAACCTGAAGCTCTGCACTCCTGTCTCCGGGGAGTTTCTCCCGGCAGACTTGTTCTCTCCCAGGCTCCTAATAAACTATTTTAGGTTCATGTGAAATAACATAGATTAATCTACATTTGTTTGAAATGAAATCTCTGACAAAAATTTAAATCATCAATTCATATCACAATTGATTCTCCAAAAACCCACTAATGCTCGTTAGAAAATAAATTTGGACTTTTCCACATTAAGATTTTGAAAGCGCCATATGTTTAAAGCCAATAGCTTTATTGATAGTTTTTGTACAATCTAATTCATTCATTCAAAGTGCACGATTCAAAAAATAAATAAATAAATAAATAAAAATAAAGGGTACTATTCAATGTTTTTTAATCTATTCATAGAGTTGTACGTCTGTTGCCCCAATTTTAGAATATCCTTTTACCCCAAAGAACCCCTGCTCTCCTGAGCCATCACTCCCAAACCTCCAACACACTCCTCGGAAGGAAGCAACCATCTACTTCTTGTCTTTATAGATTTCCTATGTGAGATGTTTCATATAAATGTAACCAAACAATATGTGGTCTTTTATAACCAAAGTCATTTTCTGAGTAAAGACCTAAAAAAAGAAAGAAAATCAATATCCAGAAGCATTTCTTCAAATCTCTATTTTTTTTTATCTTTTTCAATAATCTGGGAGAATTTTCAAACTTAATTCAAACTTCGTTTTTCCCAGTTTTGAAATGTAGTTTTATTTTTATCATCAGGAGCATGATGCATGTTTTGCCCGACTGGAGCTCCCTAGAGAAAGAACCGCTTCCAGAGTCATTGCATATTCTTTCGTGACCCCTGCTGGTCAAACGTAATAGTGTATTTTCAAAATCCGTCCCTTGGAACTCCTCCTCTCTTTAAACCTTAAAACGCTGAACAGTACACATAATTATTCATTGTTATAAAATGTAATTTGAATTTGTTTGCTGGGTTCAAGTATCCCATTCTCTTCCTAGAAATTATAAACCTTTCAATTAATCCTAATCAAAAAACGCTGTCCAAAATTGTTGCCTTAATACTTTTCATTTTTCACAAGGAAAAGGCTTAATCCTAAAGAATTTCATTTCAATCCTTACAAAAACATAAAATCTGAAAGACTGTTTAAAAGAACAAAACTTACAAGTGATACAGGCTCCTCTAAAGCAATGTGTGAGGAATCACAAAAATGGGAAAAAATAAAAGTTCAAAATGTATAAATAGCAATAAAGTCCCTCTAAGACTTATAACCATGTGAAAATTATTTTTAGTAGTTATTTAACATATATATTACTTAATTTTTAAGCGGCTTTCAAATTGAAATTTTATTTTCTTTTTTAAGATTTTATTTATTTATTCCTGAGAGACACAGAGAGGCAGAGACCCAGGCAGAGGGAGAAGCAGGCTCCATGAGGGGAGCCCGATGCAGGACTCGATCCCGGGACTTCAGGATCACGCCCTGGGCCGAAGGCAGGCGCCAAACCACTGAGCACCCAGGAGTCCCTCAAATTGAAATTTTAATATTTCTTTAATATTTCCCCTAACCTTAAGTTTCCTTTCTTTTCTTTTTTCTTTCTTTTTTCTTTTTGAAATTTAAAATAGATGGTGAAAGAAAGTAAAATTCGTTAAAAATTTTCTATGGTCTTCATAATATAACAATTTAAATATTGAAATCATCTTTAAATTGTCAATAAAATACCATAATCCTGAGACTAGTGCTTCAAAATCTATGTTTAAAAGTCTTAGTAGGAATTTAGCCATTTTTTTAAACTATCATCCCTAATCTCACAAAAAGTTTTAGAAATTTTCAGAAGTGAATGTTTGACTTAATATACCTTACTCCAAATTTCTCTCCTGGTTTAAAATAAGGAAAAATAACGTAAAAGTTTCATTTGGGACAGATGAATGATTATATTTTATTAGACTTTCAGTTATTTTACTATTATTTATATGTCCCGGGTAAGCTTACAGAAAGTACTTTATTCTATTTTCTGGAGATTTTGAAACATATCCATGTGTCACATGGGACAAAGAATTTTTGTAATCAGTTTATGTGTAGATAAATAAACCTTTTCAGTTAAAAATGCAAATTGGGTTACTGTATTTAACTTCTTAATAAAATATTTTAAAAGGAAATGTATGAAGAAGATATGGAGAATAAATTATGTGTTTGGGGACATTTTATACACATGCGAAGTACGATGAAGAAAGGAATGTTGCCTTAAATCTGCATTTATATGTTGGCAAATTGAACACCAATAAAAAATGAATTTATTATTTAAAAAAATAAATAAATAAATCTGCATTTAGATAAAAAGCTCTGGCTTCTGAAGGTTAACAAAGCAGGATCAGGCCTAGGAAACGCATCACAGGGCTTTGATCACAGGGATCCCACCGTCTGTGAGAAGGGAGGGGAGGAGAGGACAGTTGGTCTCCATCCGTCATTACAAAGGAGAATATTCTCAGGATTATCAGCAGGACTGACGGTAAAAGAAAAGCTGGACGAGGGGAGCATGTTCACATTGATTATTGCCACATTTAAAGTATGTTTTTACATTCACTGCTGCAGTCACCTCCTCAGAATGGTAAAATTGACACATTTTAATGTAAAAGGTAATGCCGGGTCTGTTTTCCGCTCCCTCTGTGTTACGTCATTGCCTGCAAGATCAGCCCAGGCTACTGGTTTGTAAGTAAAAGCCTTGACTTCTCCTATGTTTCGAGGCTACACAAAGAGTATGAACGTTCCTCATTTCTCGTGGGGTTTCCCTGACATTTGTTTAATCGCCCGTGACCTTTGTTTTTGCACTCTAGGACCTCTTACCTTTACTTTGTCAAGAAGTCAAAAGGAAGCTTCTAGTGGCAGCAAAAGGCATTTTCTAAGTTTGCTAGTTTTACATTTTAGAAGAGGGCTCGCTCAACCCAGCTTTTCCATCCAACGAAAAGAAATAAAACATCAGACGCCGATTTATTCTCTTGGCCTGGCTGAGGCCAAGCAAGGATTTCTCGTCTTCCTTGAGAATGGAAGGCTTTGTCTTCAAGGACTTCCACCTTTTCTTGGAAAATAGCCGGTAACTGGTCCCAGCTCCAGCCTCCTCGATTGTGGCCCGTGGTTCATCTCCCGGCCCTCAGAGGCTCTGGCCCAGGAGGCACCGCACACTTCAGTACAGGGACGCACACGTGTGGCTGAAGCCTGACCCTCTGCTCTCCGACTCCCATGATGCAGAGGTCAGAGGGGAAAAAGGCCGAAGTCCGTTGGTAACAAAAGCAAACAGATGGAGAAGCCCTGAGTGCCTTTCCTTACAGCCGCGGAGATGCTAGAAATCCGTGGGTAGAGGCTTTGGGTAGACGAGCTGACAGATGGGGCAGGGAGGCCTGACAACAGCAGGCGTGGCCTGGCCCCGTCCCTTTCTCGGTGGTGGTGTCTCCCCTCCAGGGGTAGCCCCCTGTTATTCCATTAGGGCAGGAAACCTGGAATGGGGACGCCCAGGCCCAGCGAGACACCGGAGTCTCTGTGCTGGGGTTTATACTCGGGGCTTCCATTCCGTACCAGTCTGGATACGTTCCCTGCGTCTTGGTCTTGGGCCAGAACCCATCACCAGAAGCATCCAAATGGGGACATTGGAACAGAGGGCAGTGGGCGCATCTCCAGTCTGGGAGGCGCTGTTCCCAGGGGCCACTGGGGAGATTCCTCACACGGTTATTACGCTTAACTCTCTTATTTTAGACAGTAGTTTTGGCATTTTTGAGCGGACAAAATCCGTGACTGTGATATTCCCTAAAACCCTTCCATGAACATTTTAAATTCACCTTGAAGTGACATAGATGAAAAGCCCTCTGTGCCATTATGCCTACTAAGAAACCTATGTTTTTTTTAATTCCCTGACAAAATTATTATGACCCTCAAAGGTTTCTTCACATTTATTCAATTGCAGGTGACCTTCAGGTCTGCACAATTGGATTCTTTACATCTACTTGGTCAAAACAATCAAAGAGGAGCCTAAAATGCCAGGAATACAGATGTACTTCTCTATGATACTTGTATCCATATCTATATACGAGCTCCAGAGTTTTATTGTTACTCTCCACTATCTCTATACCAGACGACTGGGGAATGAGGTTCCACAGTATCTCAGGTTCACTGGGAAATGCATAGGGAGCGCTTCCTGCCTGCCGCCCCCTTGACAGATGGATAATGTAGAGAGGGAGAGGAACAGGACCTCTAGGGAAGCAGCTCCTCAGAGCTGATGGCTGCGCGTGAGATGCACTTGTCCCCATTAGGATGTCGTCCTCCAGCAGGTTTAACCACCGTCTGCTCAACTTGGACACGCGGTCGTTGACACTCCCCAGACACTCAGGGTCACCTCAGCCCCGGCCCGACCCAGCCGCAGCGCTCTCTCCCCTCCCAGCCCACCGGGCTGCCACGTCAAGCTATAGAAGGGAAGTCACCATCACAAAATCACGCTCCAACTTGCAGCATTAAGTGGGCGTCTGACCAAATTCACTAGGCTCCGTGATAGCCTGTAAACTACGGACTTCCCACACCGTGTTCTGCACGTTCCAGGTCACAGGTGCACTTTGCAAACTTATCCTCATTTTGAACACTACATGCCTTTCTACACACATGGAAGGATGTGTCTGTAGGATCACATGTCTGTATGTGTTTATAGACATGGATGGAAAATGATGCAATTAACTCATTTAAACTTTGTTAAAGCATGAAAATAGGCCATAAATGCCATTTTAAAAGAAAATAATTTCTTTCTAAGCAACATATAGCGAGATGCCAGGGTCCCGAGATAGTCTAAAATAAATTCTGATGAAAAAGATGTTGAATAAATTATTTCTATTAAAAAGTCTATGAATAAAAAAATTTAAAAAATAAAAATAAAAAATAAATAAAAAGCCTACGAATACAAAACAGAGTATGAATAATAAGGAAACTATTTTAGTAAATGTTACCCACAAAAGTCTTTCAAAGTGCTTTTTAATTCTTAAATTCTATGATCTAAGAAAACCCCATTTTTAGGGGTAAAACTCACAAATATAATACCAAAAAAAAAAAAAAAACCTGAATTGGAAAAGAAATTGCATTTGTTACATTTAGTGCCATTTTAAAGGCTGAGTCAAAATTGAATGTCAGAGCTAACGTTTATTATACACGTGCTGGAGCTCGTTAAAGCTTTCGTGGAGCAACTAAAGTGCCCCACGGGGATCCCCAAGTAGGGACGGAGCGGTCAGAGAATGAGAGGCCTGTTTCCAAAGGACAACCGGCCCGTGCCACGTCCTACACCGGTCACAAGTCCCTGAAGCAAATCCTGCGTTCCAGTTTTCAGCCAAGCATCACTCCTGTTTAGTGGGCCCTTGGTTTGCAGGCCGCCCGCTTCCTCCTCCTCCTCCCCTGTGAGGCAGAGGTGGGATGTGGGGGGACCCAGGGCCGGGAGAGGGTGTCGCCTGTCTCAGAGTTGGCTGGGGGGCCGGGAGCACCTGGACCGAGGCTGACCCGCTTCTTAGCTGCTTCTGTTCTTCTCCAGCTTCCTGGGCGGAGGAGAGGCCTCTCCATTTCATAAAAAGAGAAATTTCGACAGAACCTCAGACACATAGTAAACTGTAAGACCAAAAGCAAATCCCAAAACTAAATATAGATACTTTCTGGATTGCCGTTATGTTGAATTATTACTGATTTTTTTTCCCCTTAGCTAAGAAATGAAGAGATAAATTTGTTCCATGAAGGAAAATGAACAGATTTCCTTATCATTCAATTTCCTACCAAGAAAGTAAGTGGGCCCGTTGCTCATCAACACAGCAGCCCACGTTCTTCCCAAGATGAGAACAAACCCTGTCAAGAATCTTAAGGACTGGTCCTATTTCCAAGAAAGTCTGCTGCTTAAATCAGTGTCTCGAGTACCGCCGCGTACCTGGTTGCCCGGCAAGGTTCTTCCTGCACAACCTCAGCCTTTCTGGTTGTGGCTCCTGCGGGGAGAAACTGCAATGGCCTGGACTTCCGCGCCAGCCCCCAGTGAGCAGGAGCCGGTGCATCCTTTCTGAGCCACACAGAACGATGCAACAACAAGGGAAGAACAGCACGACGGTATTTTGGCAACAGCGCAATTCTCCAGGAAGCTGTGCAAAACCTGAAGGGAAAGTAGATCTCCTCAACAGGTCCAGTCTGATAGGAAGTGAGCAAACACGGAAAGTGAGGAGTAAACAATAATTTCGTAGAGACTTAGGCCAACACTTTCTGGATCCGGGGATTTGTGGTCCGCCCATGGGTTTCCGCTGCACAATTGCACATCTTTCCATTCTTACTTTATATCATATTGCATATGATATATGCAATATATATATCATATGATATATGCAATATATATATCATATTGCATAATAGCAATAATAGCTCCCGTTCTAATGTTCCCAATCAGCACCCACTTTAGAGATGAGCAGTTATACAACAAACCCAAGGCCATCCTTGAGCTGTACGTAACTGCACCAGCTCTACCTCATTCCGAGTTTGCGTGTTGTAACCGTATCACATTATCAAACGCTAAACTTGAAGGAAGCACCAAAATGCATCACTAGCATAACCTATTTTCAAATCTGTAACACGGAAACAAAAATTCCAGAAGGTGAGACTAGGCTCTACTATAAATCTATTAAGTTGAATAGGACTCATGTTGAATGTTTAAGGAAGACTCTTTAGACCGTCGTCTTTAAAATTCTTATGAATCTGCTACAGAACATGCACGCTCAGGCTACTGTGAAGAGCAAATGAGCTAACTCATGAGACCCTCCTGACAGTGCTGCTCCTCTCTTCAGCCTATGAGGACCAGTCTTTAAGGCTACATTGATGATAAGAGAAGTTGATGAAAAATGCATGAAGACACACATAGTATTCTCTTACAAGACCTACATAAAAGACATCTCCGTGGGCATAGGGACATTCTAGAATTAGCAAGCAGCACAAACTGTTTTTCTATCATTGGATATTCAGCCAATGTTATTTCCATCCCCAAGAGTATTCTGAAGGCAGTCCACGACATCCGGGAAGTTTGACTCTGTTAACCGTTTAATCACACAATGTTCACTTAGAAAAAGAAATTTTATATCATAAAATAGCAGGAATTTCCTGCTGTTTTAAGCAACCTCTTTTAGAACTTAAGTTCTATTAGGAGCTCCTGGGTGGCTCAGTCAATTTAAGTGACCAACTCTTGATTTCGGCTCAGATCATGATCTCCAGCACCAGGTCCTGGATAGAGACCCACATCCCTCTGCTCCTCCCGCCATGCTCTCCCTCTCTCTTTGTCTCTCTAAAATTAATAAGTAAAATCTTTTTTTTTTAAAGTCCTATTAGACCGTAGACAAATTAAGGCATTTCTTCAGTTTTTTCCCTCCATTCTAAACCTGCTATAAGTAGTTTGATCTTGAAACTTCCTGAATACTAAAATTGCTGGCTCTGGCTAATTAACATTGATCGGAAAGCAGCTGAATTAATTGGAAGAAGGAAAAGGGGACAGATGGAATCAGGCCTTGCTCATTCGCCAATAGGCCATGTGTCTTCAAGACATTTTTTCTACTGTCTGAGCCTTAGTTTCCTCAACTGTAAATGAAGATGGTTTACCACATAATCCCATGACATGAATTTGCAAATCCTGTGATTCAGCTGGGATGGTGGGAGGCTCTAGAATAAACTCAAGAAGGGGAGAGTGAGTGGCAAAGTAGTCTGGATCCAAATTACTTAGATCCCAAAGTTGAAGCATCTCAGGGTTTTAGATCATTCAACTCTCAACTATCCCTTGTTGGCTGTTGTGTTTTTCCCCAGCAATCTGCAAAATCAAGGTGAAGACGACATTAGTGCAGTTTCTAACATAACCGATTCTATGGTGCCTTCAGTGCTTCCCCTTAGGAGCAGGAAAAGCAAACAACAGGGAGTTTCTCCATCATTTTTCTTCTCCAGTTACAAGGTTAGTAGAGAAGGGATACAAAAGAGACTTTGACCTTATCTATATGCTTTATTTAGTTTATATAAAGAATGAACTGAAGCAAATAGTCTAACATTAGCCTTCTTGAAAGGTGAACACCTGAGTTTTGTTATAATATTTTTAGTGTTTGTATTTTCTAAATTTCCAAATAGAAGAATCATCAAGAGACATTAAACACCAAATATCAAGATAAAAATTTAAGATTTCCTAAAAAAAAAAAAAAAAAATTTAAGATTTCCTAAGAAATCTTAACAAACCTACTTAGAAAATTTGAAATCAGACATGTATTTTATTTTTCTAATGCCTAAATTTGTTAATAAATCGAATATTTCTTTCCTGTAAAAAAGAAAGTAGAATTCAGAAATGAAATTAATTGCTACTGAATAATATTTTGGTTTTCTACAATAGCTTTAATAGTTGCAAAATGTCCATAAGACTTCAAATTCTCTATTACCAATCTTTTTATTGTCAAACCAACTACATCAAGATAAAGATAATTCAGTGTGCATCTGCTTGTATTAATTAGACGATTTTAGGTTGCAGGGAAATTGATGCTCTTAGATTACTTAGTATTAATTACTTGCTATAAACATCATATTCACTTTTACATAAAATGTACAGATACATAAGTTGCATCTCAATTTTTAAAGAAAATTTTTTGAAAAAATTTAAAGTGATTTTTAAAGGATATGTAATATGACCTATTAATTCCGAAAGAAAAATACCAAGTCACGATGCTAAAGAAAATGCATAATGATTAATATGGACATATGCTAGGTGACAAAACAGAACATATTTGCTGCTAGATTAACTTTCACACTATACAGGGGCACTGAAGGAGCAAATAACACTAGTGTCTTCTGGCGAATATTAGGGACTGAACAGCAAGCCACATTATAAAATAACTTTGATTGACTTCTAACAGAAAACATAACAGACAAACATAACAGTAAAAATATGTAAACAAGCAGCAAAATAAAATTCTGAATGAATTCCTAAACAGGTAGTTTTAGTATTTATAGACAAATCTTTAAAGTCACAAAAATATAGGAAAATAATTTTGAAGGCTACGGTGTCAAGATGCTGCCTTTCTTTGGAAATACCCATGTTTGTGAACAGTTATTTTGTTATGAAACTGAATAAATACTAAATTTTATTCTTTAAAAAAAAAAAAAAAAAGAAAAATAATTTTGAAGGAACTTTTGACTGAAAGCAAATCCAGCCCTAACATTAACACAAACAGGAAAATGGGATAATAAAAAATGTATTATAATAGAAACGAATTATTTCAATAATTATCATTTGTATATATGTAATAAGCAGAATAAGTGTGGAAAAAAAAGTACCAAAAGTTTCAATCTTCATCCTCAAAGACTAGAAAACCCTCATCTTCAAAAGCAGGGAAACCACCTTCCTGGAAATCCATTCTTGCTGCTAGAATCCAGATAATTCTCTTTCATCATCACTGGCTTCCCTCTATTGGATACTGAACCGTCACTATCTTCAAACAATAAATCATTGTCCATAGAGTGGGAGACATTGCTAATTCCATATGTTTACGGGCATTTACCACTACCTCTTGATACTCAGCATTCCTCGACCTCTTCATTCATTCACGTGCTTGTCAGATGGCCACTTCTTTCCTCCAGGGTCATTTCAGAAGCCCAGACTTGTAATCACCTGTTCCACCCCTTCTTCCTGAATCCTTTAAATCACAGAAGGGCACTCACATCTGAAGCTCACGACCGGCCTTAGCCTGTTCAGAATTACAGCTGAATAAGTGCATCCTCCAAACACTTGCACAGACTAATAAAGCTGAGATTTTAAAAAGCCCAACAGGTTGCCTGGACCGCTCTCTCTCTCTCTCTCTCTCTCTGTTAACAATTTTACTCCATCATTGTTCATCCACCATTTACATGGACATACATATAAATTTCATTTGAGATTCTTTTGATACAATATTTATTATTATAAATGGCCTTTCATGAATTTGGCAAATGCCAACACAACTCTGTGGTGTTCCTTCTCAGGTCCAAAAGTTTTAACAAGGACATATTGTATGTTTTAAAAGAGTCTACCTCTTTTTTTTTTTCTTTTGGGATGCACGATAAATATCAAGAGAATTTTGGCTATATATCTGATTTATGAAAGGCAAAACTTAGCTTTTCTCTTAGCATTGTAATGTATTTAAGTTGATGATTCTAACTTCTACGGGCTGGGTATATTTGTGCTCAATATGACTCAATTGTCCTCATTAGTCTGCAGCAACAAAAGAGTTAATCCATCTGCATATTGTTACCAAGAGTGGGTACATTTTCATTTCAATAGTTACTCAATTCTCTGAATTTCTTTTATCTACTATTCAAGTTTATAAGATGTTGTGGCTGTGGCCACTGTGGAGATTGTTTTGCATGTTCTTTTTTTTTTTTTTAAGATTTTGTTTATTTTTTCATGAGAGATACACAGACAGAGGGAGAAGCAGGCTCCATGCAGGGAGCCTGATGTGGGACCCTATCCTGGGACTCCAGGATCACACCCTGGGCGTGAAGACAGGCGCTAAACCACTGAGCCACCCAGGGATCCCTGTTTTGTTTGTTCTTATTACAGTTGCCAGCTTCTCCTCTCTCTTCTTGATATCTAGAATCCTCATTATTTTGTTCAGGTTTTAGTAAACAAAAGGCCAGTCACCAAACTTTCCCTAATTTCTTTTACTAAATTATTAATATGGAGCATCTACTTAATATTGCAGCAATATTTCCATTGATTTTGTGTCATGGGTTATGGTACCAAAAATATAAAACTGAAATGTGAAAAGAATAACCAATATTCTACCTATGATGATGTGCATTGCTATTTTTCTTTTAAAAAAAAAAAGTGGGTGTGAAACACCAGTCTTGGCTACGTTACTTTGCGATAGCATCCCACCGTTAGGAGGTCACAGCACAGCCATTGTCCTTCGTTCACTCTTTGCAAATAGTAGACTTATGGACTGAACTTTTATCAACATTTCCCTAACCCTTCTAGGCACACTCTTCATTCATAATGTGCATAAGTGCTTATCAGAGTTAACAGAGTAATTAAATGATTTAAGAAATTATTCTGATGTGAGTTATGCATACTGTTAAGTACAGACAGTAGGGTGATATGAACTTCTTTCTGCCTTTAGGCCATCCATTCTTTTATAGCTTCAATTTCTAACATTCCACTCATAACACAGGCACTGTCACAATTCTTCAGGGAGGAGGAATAATGCATCTTTTGTATTATCAAATGCAGTATAGTTAAGGAAGTAAAAGAAAGAAACAAACAAAAATCACAGAAATCACAGAGACTAAAACATTATTCGAAGTACGGAATTGCTCTCTGGTCTAACAGCTTCCATGACTCCCCAGTGTTTCCAGAAGTCTCCCTCCCCGGGTGCGAAGCCTACTCTTCCCGTAGTGGGTGGACTAATTAGGTGGCACAACTACTCCCTGTCTCTATTCTTGCTCCTTCTGCTACAACCAACTCTTTTTTCTCTATTCTCTCTGTTCTCATTCGTAGAATCTGCTGCCTCAACTAACACACAGCGTTTGCTTACCCTCTCACCTCTGCTGATCTCTTCATTTTAGCACAAATCTATCATTTATTCAAAAACTATTTTTTGAGTACCTAATGCGTAGCAGGTACTCCTCTAGGTACTGGGCATACAGTATTAAACAAAACTATAGCTCACATTCTAGTGGGGGCAATGAACAGAATAAGTAAGTACAAAAAATAGAGTGCAGATGATGAAAATTATTGCAGGGAAAAATGGAAAGTCAGCAAGTGAAGTAGGAAGTTCTAAAGCAAGACGGGTGAAATTTTAGAAAGGGTGATGAGGCAAGTGACGCTTGAGCAAAGATTTGATGGAGATGAGGGAGTGAGAGATGAGGATGTCTGGAGGAAGAGAGTAACAGGCAACTCTATTGAGAAAACACCATGGTGAGAGGTGGGAAATATAGAAGCAGAGGTTGGAAGAAGACACACAAGAAAGTAAGTTAGGAAGTTATTCCAAGCCTTCAAATGACAAAGCATGGTAGGAAGGTGGAAGCTATGATTTGGGATATGTTTTAAAGGTAGAGCCACATGATTGATCCATGGATTTGATGTGATGTGTGTGATAAAAAAAAGAAAAGAAAAAAAAAATGACTCTAGGTATGATGGTGTGAAAAACTAGAAGGACATATTTGCAACTTGCTGACATGATCAGAAATCTGCTTTTAGAGAAGTGGTATGTGTTAAGTGGTTATTAGATATCCAAGTGGAAATGTCAAAGAGATGGCAGGATATTTGGATCTGGATTCTAAGAGAGGGATCTGAGCTAGAGACATAAATTTGGAGAGCTTTTAGGTTATCAAATGATATTGAAAGCTACAATACGTGGATGAGAAATCCAAGATGTAAGTAAGAAAAGAGATCTAAACACTTAGTTCCAGAGAAACTTTAATTTAAAGGTTAGAGAGATAATAAAGGCCAGTGCAGGAGACTGAGAAAGAGAAGTGTGTGAAGTTAGAGGAAATCAAGGAAATATCATTTTCTAGAAGCAAATATTTCAATGAAGAAGAGATGATTGTGTCAAATGTTACAGACCATAGAAGTATGATAAAGGCTTAGATCTGACTGCTGCATCAGCAACATTTGTCTTTGGTGATCTTAATAAGGATGGAGTAAAAAGCTTGACCAGAGTAGATTTGAAAGAGCATAAAAGGAGAGGAATCACAGCAAGTATGGACAATTTTTAGGACATTTTCTGTAGAAGAGAATTTAAAAATGACTGTTAGGTTGCAAAAAGTTTGTGCACTGCCAGGAATGAGCCACTAGAGAGAGGAGATCAAAGGTACCGAGACAGAGGAGAGAATGCTGGAGAGATACCTACTAGTAAATTAAGGAGGATGGAATTCAGTATATTCAATCAGTGAAGGGAAAGTGTAACCCATGGTCACCAAAAGAAGGCATGCAAGAAAGGAGTAGACATAGGCAAGTAGTGGGTTCATTGCTGGAGGGAGCATAGAAAGATATTTTCTGAGTGTTTTTATGTTCTTAGTGAAATGAAAAGTAGCTGAGAGTGAAGATGGAGGAAGAGGTGCTGGATGCTTGAGGAAAGTGAGAAGCTATGAAAGAGTTAAAGAAAGCGAATGAGTGAAGGGCCACTTCAGCAGCAGAAGGGCCCACTGGAGATGAGCAGTCATAAGGTTAAATGAGACCTGCCAACATGATTGAATGTTCTCCAGCTACTTTAAGATACATGGTCCATGTTAGCCTTGACTTGACTTTAACCAAATTATTCTGATTTTAAAAAGAAAATGTAGGTTACCTGGGTGGCTCAGTAGTTGAGTCTCTGCCTTGGGCTCAGGTCGTGATCCTGGGATCCAGGGATCATGTCCTGTATTGGGTTCCCTGCAGGGAGCCTGCTTCTCCCTTTGCCTATGTCTCTGCCTCTCTCTCTCTCTCTCTGTCTCTCTTGATTAAATAAATAAAATCTTTAAAAATAAATAAATAAATAAAAATAAATAAGAGAAGGCAAGGGTAGCTTGAAGGGTCTATGTGAGGGGTGGATTATAATGATAGAGCACAAAGTTCACACTGGGTAAAGAGGGACATGGGTATGTGAGGTGACATGTGGTAGCAAAAATAGTGGGGTCAGGGGGGTCTGGGTAAGGTCCAAGCTTTGTAGGAGCTTGGACAGAAAGCAAATATATCACAAAGATGAGCCAGCGGGGGCAGGGATTGTGCTTGAACTGAGATGGTGGAGGGCTGCCCTTATCAAAAAAGACAAGGTCTGAAGACATCTAGGGAATGAGTGACTGAGGTTGAGTGAAGGAAACTGTCTTTGAAGAAAAAATGGCAAGGAAGGGAGAGGCCAGGAAATTAGAGAAATTATATCCGTGGGCATTAAAATCAAGTTTAAGATCAGAGTAGCAATGAAGTGAATAAAGAGGCAGTAGCTGAAAACTTCAAGGAATACTCTGGGATAAATTCCGATTTTTGTCAGGATAAAGCTATACAATTTGGAGAATGCTCTTTTATAAAATGAATGCAAAATTACAAGTAAAAATCATAAAACCCAGAACAAAAACACTATCAGTAGCATTAACTGTCAGACACACTTCTATTATTTGCCTGAATCTTCTTTAGTTACCTTTTCATACGACAGTGATTTTTTAATATTTTGTATAGAAGGAATATCAAAATAATTCTTTTTTGAGCATCACTGACGGAAATTTGGGGGTTCTTTATTATTGATAGTTTGTGTTTCCTTAATAATTGATATTGTTTCCTTCAATTCCAATAATCTCCGTCTTGGTGATACTACAACTGAAACTTCTTCCAGTTTCCTGTTTAGAGGCTCTTGTCCAGGGACCTGTGCTCTGAGAACTGCAGTCCTGTAGCTCACTTGAGAAGGGTCCCATCAATCATATGATATTCATTTTATTCTCATAGTTAGTGGATATTCAAGTGTCTGCAGGAGCAGATGGTCTCCATGTATAAGTGGTGAGAACCCCTCCAGGGCGTAGACAGAGACCCTCAGGTGGGCACACGCCAGTCCTTCAACACCAGACTATCACCGTGGCTTTCCTTCCCTTGCTCTCGAGGAGAAAAAGCCTAGCTTGGGAAGGGACATGTGATGCGAGGGGCCCTGAAACCTAAACTTCATTGGCATCCTGGTAAATCCACTTCTGGGTTTAGGAGTTGGGGACAGAAGGAAAGAGTCAGAAAAGAGGATATACAAAGCCATGTGGGGATGGGGGTGGTGACCTCAGAGGCCTGGGCTTCCGGTGGAGATAATATGAATGGGATAAAGAGCCTGGTAGGCTCAGGCATGCATCGGTGATGGCATGCAGCTATGAGGAGGGGAGTGACAGAGGCAGTGGGCAGTGAGTGGCAACTACCCGGAGTCCTGGACACCTCTTCATCCCACAGTAGTGATGTAGGCTCCAGAAGAAAAGCGGTCTTAGCCATTGGTTGTTAGGGTTTTGTTCTAAATCCCGAAATTCTGATGCCTCTGGCTCCACCTTGACTCCTGCAAGTGAGGGGTAGAGGCCCAAGAGAAGGCCGGCCTTCCCCTGCAGTACACAGAGCTGTTGATCCTTTCTGCGGAAGCCGAGGAGTAACCTGGGATGCGACTTGGAAGTGGGGTTAGCTTGACAGATCAGGTTTCATCCAGAAATTTATGGCATCAGTGTCGTTAGCGGCCACCAGAGCATTCCCGGGGAGAATGAACACCCTAGTGTCCAGAGCCTTCAGGCTAAACACCAAGTGCAGAAAATAAGAGAGAATCCAGAACTGCCAGGCTGGCCGGTAGTGAAGGGGACTGGGCAACACCTCGCTCCTCCTGGTGCAGAGTCTGTACTTTGCACCACCTGCTGCATTTAAACTCCCCCCAAGGATACCTGATGGGATTAGCCAGGCACCATTTACTAGAGCCAAACTGAGACCAGGAGCAAACCCCTTTGCAGCTGACTGTTAGGAGGAGCATTGGCGTGGAGCTGACATGGGGTGGGCTCCACTGTAAGGGAGTGGGTTTTCACCACTGGAAATATTTTAGCAAAGAAATGTAGGATCACTCTCAAGAAATGATTTCGAGAGGATCCATTCATAAAATAGGAGTAAGTTCTAAGTTTCCTTGTAACTAATAATTTTAGAATTCTTTCAGGCTTCTATGAACCTCTGTTACTTTCAGCCTCTTCCTATTTAACACTGGCTTCATGTACGTCAGTATGTCTGTCCCCAATACTGCAAGCTTCCTCGAGACGGGAACCACATTCATTTTCTTTTTTGTATCCTCAGAATCTTGAACACGCAGTTGAAACTAAGTATTTTTTTTTTTTTTTTTTTTTTTTTTAAACATTTTTTTTTTTTTAATCTTTATTTATTTATGATAGTCACAGAGAGAGAGAGAGAGAGAGGCAGAGACACAGGCAGAGGGAGAAGCAGGCTCCATGCACCGGGAGCCCGACGTGGGATTCGATCCCGGGTCTCCAGGATCGCGCCCTGGGCCAAAGGCAGGCGCCAAACCGCTGCGCCACCCAGGGATCCCGAAACTAAGTATTAATTGGCTGATTGGTGGTTTGGTAGACATATTATTAGTGGGGTTGCCTAGTGTAAAAAATTACTATGACCCTTTCTTTCAATGATGTTGATAACAATAAAACAAATAGGGCAAAGTGTTAAGAAATGATGAACCTAATCTTAGGGTTATGGAAGTAGATGGTACTATTTCTGTTTTGGTTTTTTCCAAAATAAAATGGTTTTAAAGACAAAACTCACTTTTGAAAAAAGACTGAGAATGTCTGACAGTAGGGGTTTGGTTAAATCAATGTGATGTAGTCATCCAGTGGTTGTGATTAAATATGGGAAAATGTGTAAGAAATTTTGCTTTAACAAGGAAAAAAAATGTAATCACCTTCACTGAACCCAAATCTCTTGTATCCTCTCTACAGGAAAATGTTCATATGGCTTTTCCCCTTAGTTGTTAATATAGAAACAGCATAAAGAAATTTTATACTCACATGCTCACTCTTTCTTCATCTTGATCTCCTGAGGTCCCATAATTATTTTCTTCCAATAAGAAGAGGCTAGCAACCACATTTCTTCTCATTCCTTCCAGCTAACTTGCTTCCTTATAGCTCCTCATTGGAAACATAATTAAAACTGCCCAAACACTGCATAAACATAACAAGAGGCAAAGGGTAGAAGTAGAAATCTGGGCTGATCCTGACCAGTGTTCAGCACCCGTGATCCTTCCAGAGCTGACGTGTGTCTCTATTACACTATTTCACTTACAAAGTCAACTCCATGAAAATGGTTGTTGCAGACAGAGCTACATAACAGAGACAATTCTGCTTCCTTGGGAATTTATTTGTCCTTTGTTTACTCTTATCTTAAACAAGAACGTACCTCTATTCTGATCTTTTCCCTCCCACTCGAAAATCCCCCCTGGTATGTCATTATAGAGTGTGTAGAGCAGCCCTGATGCACATCTGAGGCGTAGAGCATTGGACAGCCCGCAAGGAAACTAATATGGAAGGCAGGAAATGTAGAGCTTCGTGTTAACCCAGCAGCGTGGTGTTTGGGAGAGCTATTGACTGTGATGACACAGGGGGCAGGCCAATGCCTACAGCTTGTAGCTGGAAGGGAAGATGAGGGAAAACTGGAGGTGAGTGCTATGTGTGGCTGCCCTGGCTCCAGTCATCAAGGTATGTCAAGAAATAAATGGTGTGAGGAATGATTCATCCAGCGTGCAACAAGCGGATATAAAAGTGAATAGAGGAAGTCCAAAATTTCAAAGCCTTAAAGGATCGGAAAAAAAAAACAAATACTTCTAAATCCCAAGCATTAACAGATGGGACTAAGGGAAAGGTCAAGAGCAAGGGTCCACAAACCCTTCAACTTGGTTAAATGACTAAGGGCAAAGAACACATGGAAGGTATGGCCTCCACAGTTATTGCAGGGAGCCCCGGCATGAAAGGGGGAGAGAGCAAGAGCCAGAGAGAGACTGAGGGGGGTGGGAGGAGCTAGAGTAGTAAGAAAGCAAAGTAATTAAGCAAATTTGAGAATTATTCTTAAAATACCTTTTGAGTGTGGTTAATGGCACATGGAACTGACTGGAAGCATGCAGGACAGAAACCTAAGTTCTCAAGAGCTTTTTAAAGATATAATTCACCTACTCAGAAATTGCCCACTTAGTGTGTATAATTCAATGGCTTTTAGCACATTCAAAGAAGTGCACAATCATACCACAATCAATTTTGGACACTTGAGTCACCACAGAATAACCCCATACCCGTTGGCTTTTTCCAACCATCCCCCACCCCAACCCTCTTCTAGGCAACTGCGATCTATTTAATGCCTCTATAGATTTGCTTATTCTGGAAATTTCATATGCATGAAGTCATATGATACGTCTTTTGTGTCTAACTTCATTTATGAAACATAATAGTTTCAAGATTCATCCATGTTGCAGCCTTCCTTCTTATGGAGCTTTCCTTTTTACGACTGAATAACATTTCACCGTATGGCTATACCACATCTTGTGTACCCAGTCATCGGGTGATAGACATTTGGGTTTTTCCTACTTTTTCCAATTGTGTATAACGCTGCTATAAAGATTTATGTACAAGTTTTGGTGTGTACATATGCTTTCAATTTTGTTGAGTATATACTTAGGAGTGGAATTGCTGGGTGATATGATAACTCGCTATATTTACTTTTGAGTAACTGCCAGTCTGCTTTCAGAAGTGGATGCGCCATTTTGCAATCCCACCAGTAATGTGTAGGGATTCCAATACCTCTGCGTCTTCTGCAACTCTTGCTATTTGTCTGTCTTTTCAAATTATAGTGTCTGTGAAATGGTATCTCTCTGTGGTTTGCATTTGCATTTGTCTGATGACTATGTTGAGTATCTTTTCACATATACCTTCTTTGAAAAAAATGTATTCAAATCCTTAAAAGTGGGTTGCATTTTTATTGTTGAATTTTAAGAGTGCCTTATATATTCTGGATGCTGTTTTTTCTTTTATTGCTAGCGCTTTTGGTATCCTAACTAAGAAATCAATTCCAGCCCATCATAATATTCCATTTTAAACACCTCTAGGAAATTTTGACAGTTATGGAGAACTTAGGACTAGCCCATAAAATTATTCAGTTGCATTTTTTTAAAAATCAGAGATACAATACAAAAAATATTCTGAAATGAGTGAAGTACTGAATTTGCAGATAAAAACAGCACAGCTTTATTCAGAAAAGAAAATAGAGATTAGTCAGAGACACATCCTGGTTAGGTTATTGAATTTCAGTTAAATTGTACAGGTAATGAACATTTTTCTCTTAATAATCAAGCAGAGAAAAGAAAGTCACCTACAAATGGGAAAATTCCTTTTAGGCTCAGAGTTTTCCAATGCTAGAAGACAATGGAAGCAAGTTTGTGAAGCTCTGTAGGAAAGAAAGTGTGACTATAAATATCCATGCAGTCAACTTGTGATTGAAGTTTAAGAGACATAGTAAAGTTTTTTAAATAGTCTCTGTAATATTGCCTGTGTTACCAGAAAACCATCCATAAATGTATAAACTTAAATTTGTAATTATTTATACATAATTCTATACTGTTTATTGATCTCTAATTCTTCTGTATGTTCCTAGTGAGGACTATAAATTCCTTGAAGGCAGGAATATTTCTCTCTTGCTTTTCATAGAACTGGGCCACAGAACATTCTCCACACTCTGGTGATTGATTGTTAAATATTTATGTCCAAATAAAAGAAATTATGCCTTGAGACACTTCTGTACCCAGCCTCTTTTCCTGTAGACTTTTAAAAAGTTAATTTCTCTAATACAGGTGTTCTCAAATTTTGGTCCACCATCAGAATCACCTGGAGGTTATGGTACCATGGATTGCTGCGCACCACTCTCAGAATTTCTGATCCCACAGATCTGGGGTGAGACTGGCAAATTTGCATCGCCAACAATTCCTAAGTGGTGCTGGTGCTGCTGCTGCAGGGAACACAGTTGGAGAGCCACCGTTCCAATGCATTGGTCCCCCACTTTGGGTGCACATTGAAATCTCTAATCATCTGATGTGATAGTTACTGATGTCTGGGTCTCACCCCCAGACATAATGATTCAACCTATCAGAGAAGGGGCTGAGCACTCAAATGATTATAAGGCACATCCAAGGTCGAAAACCACTACTCCAGTGCCGTAAGCAGGTCTTCCCTTCTCCTTTAGGATCCTGTGTCTTGGTTTGCATCAAGATATGGATATGGAGAGAGATATCCTTACCTGAATATGATGACTGATGAAGGCAGGGACTTCGCCAGGTTCATGTGTTGCTTCACTTCTCACCATCTCTAATATTAATCACTAATGGGTGGTCCAAAATGTTTATTTGAAATGAAAGAAGGAATGAAGAAAGTAATTGGGACAGATCAAAAAAGGAATTACAGGGTAGTGCCTTGGTAGTAATTCCCTCCCACATCCTTCCATAAACCCCAGCTTCATGTGTTTGATAGAATCTCATTCCCCAGAAAGTACATTCCTGCTCCAAATTACCTTAATCTGTGTCCCTAGTCTCTTAAACATCTCAGAGTCCTGACCTAGAATTTGGTGATGCTCCTTGATAGCTAAGTTCCACAGGGGCAAGTAGTTGGGAATGCGGGCCAGAGATCTTGTCCCATGATCTGGAGGCCACATCAGATCTTTCCCCCTAAATTTCTCATTGTCACAAACAATGAATATGCCTATTTCTTGAATAACTAAACTTTTTTATGTTAGTTCTGGCAAAAGGAGCTTTTTCACGCCACTATTCACAGAAATTATTCTTGTCAAGTTCAGCAATGGCCTCCCTCTTGTCAAACATAGTGATTACTTTTCTGACTTCATCTTATTTAACTTCTCAACAGTTTGACAACAATTAGCACCAAAGATGCTTTCATCCCTTAGCTTAGGCCATATCCCACTCTCCATTTTCCTTCTACCTTATGGCTACTGCTCAAAGCTCTTTTGCTAGTTCTTCCTCTTGCCTCAATCTCCAAATTTTGGAAGATCCCTACATTCTTTCCTGAAGTTCCTCTTCATCCTCATAATCTTCATCTAGTGATATTTTTCAGAACTCTTGAGAGGGGACTGGAGAGAGAATGGAGGGGAAGGGGGGAAAAGTAGTAAATTCTTCCCATTATGCTATATGTATATATAATATACAGTATATAATTCATAGGTAATATTCTCTCTCTATTGAGAGAGACCTTCTGAATTACCAACAGCTTTACTTATTCTAAATACATGAAGACAAGGAAGATTCCTCATTCAGAATCTCCCAGGACCTCATGATGAATTAAGTTGGAAATAGGACAACTCAATCATTTCTTGGAACTTCCATTTCACTTGGTCTGCTCTATGGGAGGTCCTTCTCTTTGGTCTTACATGTACTGCTAATTAAAAATTCTGACTGGGTTTAGGATCAAAGAACCCTATCCCATTGCATTTCCACATTCTTCCTTCTTCTTTCAGTGTCTTCCAAGATCTATTTTAAACTGGAAGTGTTGCATACTTTGCAAAGGCCCTTTGACCTGTTCCCATTAAATCAAAAGGGGGAAATAGGTCTCAGCCATTCACCTAACAGCCAATCAGTATAAGTCTGAGGCCTGAACAAGTTTCTCTTGCTACAATGCTCCCACCAGGGAAGTGGTTATTTCCAAATGCTTCCCAGTCACTTGGTCTATTGCTAATATGAATCCATATTAGTGGGTAATTCTGAAATTCAGTTCTTTGAGGGTATAAGGGAAAGTTTGCAAAGGGTGCAAGTCCCAGAGAACTTTTACAAACCTTGAGAGACTGATACAAGAAGTTTGCAATGCGCTGGAAAGGAGTGGAGAGAACTAATATGGCCCTGGATCTTCTCCAAATCCCACCCCAGTGTGCTTGGCAGCTCACATGATACCTTGACTTTTCCAAATATTGGGAAGAAAAAGCAGCCAAGCTTTTATGCAAGAATGAAAAGGCCTGAAGCACTTCAATTTCCGGGTGGTTAAACAAAAGAGGACACACACCAAGAAAAGCCACTTTAAGAGTGTGCAGAAGAACTGGACAAAAAGAGAATAGGCATTTAATCAGAAAACAAATAAAAATGGTCTCATTATTTGGGTATAGAAGGATTGCCATATAGGTGTGTTTTCATAAATTCCTTCAGCTTCTCCAGTGATGGAGACTGTAATGTTAGCAGTTACTCAAAATTTTAACTAGAACTTGGACTTACAGTGACAAAGGATGAAAGTCCCAAAGAACTTTTACAAACCTTAAGAATTGATACAAGAAGTTGGCAATAAGCTTTAAAGGACTGCAAAGAAGGAGTTGTGGCCCTGGATTGCTTCCTAGGATATTAATCATGAAACACAATTGCCACACAGGTAGAGCTATTCTTATCACAAATATGGCACACTCACTTAGTGGATGTACAGTTAATGCCAGAGGGATCCTGATTTTATAGTTAGCACACTTGAAACCCGGAGACATTAATTAATTGATTTCTCCACAGGCACACACTCTCCGGGGAGCAGTGATCTGAAGCAGAGCTTGCGCCGCCAGGGCAAATCTTCTGTTCGCAGTTACCATAAAACTATCCATCAAAAAAGTAAACAGAGTGGGAAGGCATGAAAAAGAGTTACAAATTGGTTCCAGACACCTCTTCTTTTAGGCCATCATGAAAACAGTAACGGAATGTATTGAAAAATCCTTACCAGGGTGTGACTCCTCCAACCACTGTTCCTTTCCCCGGATCTCCTGAGTAACAGGGAATGCTCAGGAATAGAGCACCTGGAATGCCTTCGTTCTTACCTGTGCCATGAAGGTCATTTATAAGGAAGGTAAGCATGGAAAGGTATAAATTCAAGGGCCCTGCAGTGGCCATAGTCCTCTTTCATGTTCTTAGATACCTGATAATTCTTTAATTAGGGACATTTTATTGGGCTATTGGATATAATCCCATTTGGGAAATCTTAAACTGACCACTTTGAATAATCTGGAGAATCATGCTGAACAAAGAGAGGTACCAAAACACTAGAGATAGACAACTGGGCTAATTTTTTGTAAGAAATAACAAGAAGATGAATGTTAGTGCTCTAACCTGGTATATCTGATTCAGATGTCTGAGAAACTATTATGGAATAGTCAATTTACCAACAGCTTAATTATACTTAAAAAGGAATAAAGAATGCATTCAGCCAATGCATTGAATGGTTGCATTCATCATTCAACCCTACTCTCCTAAACTAAGGAGACTGAACTAGGGAGACTGAACAAGGGGTCAGTAGGCATGCAAATCAGAAGAGCATAAGGAGTGTGATTCCTGCAAAGTGTTTGACTTGATGGAGAAGCGAAGGCTGAATAAGGTGTTATTAGACTTGTTTGTATTTGATATAATAACAGTGATGTTAACACACATCAATGTTAGTCCGGAGGAAAGTCTCAAAATCAAGCTGGTAGGGATAGCTGATACTCTGGCTAACAGAATCTGCATCCAAAATGATTTCCAGGCCCAGAATAAAAAGCCAAAAACAAATAGATAAAATGTATTAGAACTGGAAGAAAGAAAAATGTGGAATTCTGATATCAGATATTCACAAATAATTACACAATTCCAGTGTAGATAACATCTAGCATGGGAGTAATTTTTGAGAGAAAGACCTGAGAATGAGTTATAATTGCTTTAAAAAAAAAAAAAGACTCAGACTTAAGCTTCACCCATAGAAGCATGGAATCTACACCAAGACCAGTGATAGGACACACTGATGTTCCCCCAGGACCCTTCCGGCTCACCTGACACATGTGTCAGAGCAGGCCATTGGCCACCTGTCCTGCAGGCTCTCTCCCTCACTCTTCTTCTTTGCTTGCCAGGCTTTGCCAGGAGTTTCATTTTTTCTTCCTGTTGATCTGCCCAGATGCTGGTAAATCTTTTTTTTTAATAATAAATTTATTTTTTATTGGTGTTCAATTTACCAACATACAGAATAACACCCAGTGCTCATCCCGTCAAGTGCCCCCTCAGTGCCCGTCACCCCCACCCCCCGCCCTCCTCCCCTTCCACCACCCCTAGTTCGTTTCCCAGAGTTCGGAGTCTTTATGTTCTGTCTCCCTTTCTGATATTTAGGCACTGCTTACGTCTAACATAGTCTTTCTCCCATTTCATCTATTGACAATATAACAACCCTACTTATTCTGCAAGCCTACCTCAGACCCTGCCTACTCTGCCTGAGTCTCCTTTCCCCACCAGCAGAAACAATCTCGCTGACCTCTGTGTGTTTATGGACTTAGGGGTACTTGGTCCTTATAGCTCTCATAGGTCTTATCAGGTAGTGTCAGGCATAAGCCTTGTTTGTTACATGTCGTGTTGGCCCAGACAATCTTGCAGGCACTGAGGATATAGACTGCATTCTAAAATACAGTTTAAAAAAATAAAAAATAAAATACAGTTTGCATTTGCAATATAAGCATATTTGTGTCATGCACAAGAAAGGAAGAGAAGGAGGGAAAAACAGAAGGAGAGATGAACGATACTAGTGACCAGATGGGTGTGCAATCCTAACTACCTAACTACCAGTCATGTCAAAGTTACACTGAATATGATCCTGGTTAGCCAATTATAGAGCTCTACATCAATGTGAATAGTTAATCTACACACACCTTGGGATAATCAGGCTTTGTATTTGTAGATACGAATCTCTCAGTCCGTATGAATCAATTCCTTAAAATAAAAAACACCGTTGCAGTCATGGCCCTGCCACTCCTGCATGTTGGCAGGTGCCTCAGATAACGTACACAAAGAGAATTTTTTTTACAAGTCAACATCTCAATATATATAAGATAGGAAAACTAGGTGTTGAGAAAAATGTGTTTCTAAGCCCAGCAATAATTTATTAAAAGGTCAGGAAGATATATAAGCATTTTCCCCCTGAGGCTCATGTAGACAAAACTAGAGGAAAATGCAAGTATAAAATATATTACATTTCAAGGCAGTAAGGGCTGGTTCAAAAACTTTTAAAGAGGTGCTGGCTGCACAACTAAAACTTGTAAGCAAGTCTGCCTCGAGAGAAACAGTTCTATGCTCCCCCAAAATGGAAAGAACATGGTTCAGGCAGAGGATTAACTGTGCTAACAGGTTTTTTTTTTTTTATATTTACTGACCTATTTCATTTTGGAAGCAAATCTCTTCTAGAATTTTTTTAATGAGTTACCACTCTTTCTCTCGATTTTCTCTAACCTCTACTTTTTCTGAAATCTGAAATTTGCCAATCTTAGTAATTTTCAAGAACATGACTAATGGTCATGGACTCTATCAGCATAGCCCCACTCAGGCCCTTACATCTATGATAGGTTTACATATCCAGAGGCAAATTTTTATCTGAAGGGGCTCCCGGACAAAGACTCTGGCCCTGAACCATCATCGCTATTCAGATGCATAGTAGCTGGAGATGGAGCTACTACAGCTCATGCCTATTCGAAATGGAATGAAGACGTAAATGTGCAAAGCTTCTCATATAATCCTTGAACTTCGACATAAATACATCAAAGGTTTGGAGAGATCACGATAAGCCATGAGAACAAAACTGAGATTTGTTTATGACACCAACCCAAACCAAAGATCTGAAGGGCGCTTGCATTTCAAATTCAGGGTCATTTGACACAAGGCTGATGGTGAAATGTGCCAAAGTATTCAAAATCAAGATGGTTTCACTCAAACAGTGAAGGGCGTCAGCCTGTGAAAACTGCATCAGTTAAAAAAAATCTCATTTAACTTGCTGCAAATCCAACCCATTAAGTTCCCCTGTAAAGTGGGTTTATAGAGCATATGGAACTCGCTGGCTTCTTGGGATATTGCAAAGACAGATTTGTTGATGGAGAATATTATGCATTTTTCCCTATTTCCTACTTCAAATTTATTATTCTCTCCTTTTAAAATATTTTTTGCAGAGTAAAGTTTGGTTCAAGCCAAAACCTCAATTTCTATATTTTATTTTTGAACATATTGTAGGTAGACACTTGAAAATAAATGTTGAAAAACTTGTTCTCTTTTAACTAATCCGTAACAAAGAATTTAAAATAAACGTTCTAAGATGCTTATCAATTACAAGATGTGCAAAAATTCTGTAAAAACACAAAAATCTTAAACAGCATTTATTTGCATTACAAAAAAGGATATATTCAGTTTGTTTTTCTTCAACCTTCAGATAAATTTTCAGATGAAATTCCTCTGAATTTAAAGCGATGATCCTATTGTTAACCTGAAAGAAAATTATAATAAAGTGCACTTTGGAGTGTGTAAATATACTGGAAACATTGGGGAAAATAGCATATTTATTGTACTTTTTTCAGACTAAGGATCAGACCTATGGCTTTAAATTTAGAGTTACTTTACCTAAAAAGATGTCTGGAGGTAGAGGGAAAGTATATTAAGTACGTTATTTGAAAATGTAACTAATAAACTATTTGAAATAAGTTTATCCTCTGTTGCCAGACTTTTCAGACAGCCTGTATATTATTTTGGCTCAAATGGCAGAGCAGTTTACATACTAATGAATTACATATGGGTTGCAAAATTGCTGCCCAATAAAAGCTAAAGATATGAATGTACATATTGATCTGCAGAAAGAGGCTGATTAGACAAGGGACAGGGCGTAGAATCGCAGAGAAAAACTTGAACAAAAGCAAGAGATTGACACCTCCTCTGGTGAACCAAGTTTCTAGTAAGTACACAATTACTAAAGTTGTGGGATGCTCAACAATCTATCACTTAGGTGTTGATAGTTGGTGCCAAGTCCATGGTTAATTATTTTGTTCATTTATTCCATACATTTACCAAGCCTCTAGAAAATGTAGCTCAATTCACAGCACTGACAGGCCTTCTCTGAGCACTTCAAGGAAGCATGCCTGAGGACTCCAATTTATAAAGTGTATGCAGGAGGCTTGGTTTCTCTGTGAAACATCGTCCCTAAATCTTTAGACAGCTTTCTGGAGACCCTCCTGCTGCCCATTGGCCTAGGACCATCCTTAGGACAGAGGTAGGTAATGCTACTTTGTTGCCTCTGGCCAAGAAGTGAGCCCTAAGCACAGTGTCCCAAAGCCATCAAACAAATCCACATCCAATTTTAATCTCCTATTAGCTACATTACACAAATCTGGACTACTTTATTTGATTAGATTGTAAATGGAGAGAGAAGATGTGGTCTATGTGTACAATGGAATATTACTCAGCCATTGGAAATGACAAATACCCACCATGTGCTTCGACGTGGATGGAACTGGAGGGTATTGTGCTGAGTGAAGTCAATCAGAGAAGGACAAACATTATATGGTCTCATATGGGGAATATAAAAAATAGTGAAAAGGAATAAAGGGGAAAGGAGGGGAACTGAGTGGGAAAAAGTTAGAGAGGGAGACAGACCATGAGAGACTCCTAACTCTGGGAAACGCACAAGGGGTAGTGGAAGGGGAGGTGGGCGGGGGGTGGGGGTGACTGGGTGATGGCACTGAGGGGGGCACTTGACGGGATGAGCACTGGGTGTTATACTATATGTTGGCAAATCGAACTCCAATAAAAAAAAGATTGTAAATGAGCAATATTCAATTTATTAATCGCCAGATATCAGCCTAATCAATTTAAGATGATTGCTACCACAACTCCAACCAAGACGCTCCAATTCAATTCATTTTCCCAACTAGATACCCCTATCCTTCCTCTACTGTACATTCAAACAGACATTCAAATATAAGCGTTCACATGTTGAGAAATATGCTAACTTGGAGTCACACTCATTGAAATTTCTCCTTTAATATTTTCCCAGAATGTTATTTCAAGCGCCCTTCCCTTGTTCAAGTCACACCTACCCAAGACCTTCCATTAACATTCTCTCCACTTTGTCAGGTTGCCAGTCCTTAGCGCCTTCCAATATTATAGGAACTCTTGTCACCATAATATTAGTTTATATATATGAACACTTCTAAAAGAAGTAACAATCACAGAGTTAAGCATCAGAACCATGAAAAAGCTCAACACAACAGAGAACACCAACCACAGAATCATGACAAATGTGCAACACGTGTAGTCCATCTGTGCCTCCCCCAAATTTTACTTTTTATTATTTTTTTTAATTTTTTTTCCAGATTTTACTCTTAATATTACTGTTAGATTAATTTCCCTAATCTACTGGTTAGAATATAGGTTTAGCTTTGTTTACAAAGACCCAGAATAATGGTCTGCGCTTCTACTCCGTAAAGTTTCTATGGGCTCAGGTTCCACCTGCCTTGATATCTGCTCTCCCAAAAGTGCTATCTTTATCCACATGACCACCAAGCTCTCACGTTCAAGTCATTAGGAAGGAAAGAAGGGATAGAGGAGAGCATGTCCAGTAAAGGCAAAGCGTGGGCATTGCTTGTGTTATTTCTGCTCTCGTACGCTCAGCCAGGCCTGGTCACATGGCCACATTTGCCTTCAAGAGAGGCTGGGAATAAAAATCTACATTCTGCTCAGCTTTTAAAAGCTAAAAATTAAAAAAAAATAAAAAAATTAAAAAAAATAAAAGCTAAAAATTCTATCGGCATGCGAGATGAAAGAACAGACATGGGGGAAAGTACGAGACGGCCATACGGAAATATTTCACGCGTCTCCGCTCAGAATTTCATGTTGAGTATCTACAGCCCTATAACTATTGTAGATTATGGGGTAATCAGCTTGCATTTCGGAGTATTCCTGAGAAGACTCTTCTCAACCTTTCTTTCACTAGCAGCTCAGGCTTTCGGAAGTCCCCGAGATTGCTCCCTCTACCACCCTGGTTCACTGTGCCACCTCCCACCGTTCAGAACCTGGATCAATTCGCAACCCCGGTCATAAGTCTCTTCCTTCTCACTGCATCCCACAATACTCTCTTTCTCCTCTGAACTCCTTGTGCCTTTACTGCCAAACCACTCCTCACCCACTCGGTTATTATAGCAGATGCCCTGGATGCCTCATCCTGAAATCCTCCAGGAGCCACTGAGGCCATCTTGGTGCAGGAAACTGCAGCTCTCCGACTGAAGACTTTCTCCTGATTGCACAGGGAAAAGCAGAAGTGACGGGGAATAAATGTTCCCAGGAGCAGCCCTTACCTATTGACGGCTGGGAATTAAAGGATAGCCATCTCCCTTACTTTGGGGAACACTAACATCAGGTTGTGTCCTAGACCACTTCCCAGCAGAATGACCCGGTGCGTACGGTGGTGGCTGACTTAGGTTGTCTTCCTTGCCTTCCCTGTCTCACTTTTTTCATTCTCCTACCCATGCTTCCTGGAATCACTCCTCAATAAACTAGTCGTCCTCAAATTCTTATCTCAGTGCCTGCTTTTGCAAAACCCAAACTGAGATCATCCTGGCTTGTCTTTCCCACAGTCACTGGAGTTCTGGACAATTCAAGCGCCTCCATCTCACGATCGTTATTTCATACCTCCAGTACCTGGAACACAGTAGGTGCTTAATAGATGTTAGGAGTTGAACAGAATTCATTGTATCTACTTTTCCTTGTCTGTTCCAAAGCCACTGTAGTAATTTGTCAGTTCAACACCCAAGTTGCTAAGGAGTGGTTACCGCAGACGTAGAAACCTTCGGTCCAAGCGGGTACCAGCCTGTCACTGACCACACAGTGATTAAACATAGAAGTGTTTTCCCTTATGTTTTATGAAGTACACAGCTGTTTGCTTTGGCTTTGTCATCACCACTTCATTAAGCAGTGGAAAAGTGGGTTATACACTGAATCCATTTTGCACCAAGATTTGTTTGCTTTCTGTTAAACGAACATGCTAATTCACTGTTATAAAATGTATAGTTTACACGAAGATCCATTGTCCACTATTCTCCCAAATGTTAGCAATTCACATTGGGGGGCAAATGGCTCCATTTATAGAGCAGTGTCAAGTGACTATTTAGAGCAGCCATGATACCCCTGCAGCGTGGTTGTCTTCCTCCCTCCTTTTCTCCCTGCCTTTACGCCCATCATTCTCAGTTTCCCTTCCACAGAGATAAGCTTATAGAAGAAACAACAATTTCCAAGAGGCACAACCATGCATAAGCTGTATATTGCTTGGATTGGCATCTATCATCTTTGTTATCTCCCCAGGTCATTTAGAAACTTTTTGCAGTTCTGTATGTAGAAATTTTTGAAACATTTTGAATTCTGTAAAACTGAGAAGAAACTTTGCCAAATCCATTCCCTTCTTGCTTTTTAAACCTGTACACATTTAAAGGGATATTCAATACTTTTGTTTTTGAACTGGTTATCCAGAGCCCATTAAAGTGTTGTCTTTTAAAAGCTATTTGCTATTCAAGGAGCCTTGGGAGCCCATTTAAAAAGCCTTTTTAAATCCTTTTCTCTGAAACAGGAAGTTGCATTTTGCCAAGAGCAAACACACTGACCAGAATGAGAAATGACTGGATTCTATGGGTGGCCAAGTGTGCTACCCCGCAGCTTATATATACGAATCCACAAGGGTAAAGATGCGATAAGAGCAATTGGAGGTAGAAAGTAATCAAATGAAAATTAGAAACCTAAATACTGGCAAAGAACTTGTTTTTCTTCTGAGTTTGAAACTATAGATGGTTGAAGAAGACACGTTCCTCAAAATCTAGAGGGCTCTCCGGTTCGGAGTGTGCTACAATACCATTCCAAGCTACTTTGGCTGGGAAAATTAGCAAATGACTCATACAGCTAGTAGCTACCAGTTATGACACATAAATGTTCTCGGTATCTCATTTCATTTTTTAGAAACTGTTTCCTTTTTAATTTAAAAAAAAATGTTAATCGAAATGTAGTTGACATGCAATATTCGTTTTGGTATACAACACAGTGATTCACCAGCTGTATACATTACAAAATACTCACCATAAGTGTACTCATTGCACTTGCAATTGGCACTGCACTGAGTGAAGAAGCTATCCAGGCGGTAGAGGTTATATATGTGAGAAAACATGGCTTCCAGGCTAGGAAAAGCAACCTGAGCTCTCCTTCTCTTTCTTCCTGCTCCCTATCCATTTGCCAAGATACGGACTTAAAATGCATAACCATTCTGGATTAGTTCCCTAGGGTTACTGTCACAAACTACCGCAAACTGGGTAATTTAGAACAATGGCAACTTATTCCCTCACAATTCTGGAGGCTAGAAGTCTGAAATCATGGTTTCAGCAGGGCTCTGCTCCCTATGAAGACTCGAGGAAAGAATACTTCTTTGTCTCTTCTAGCTCCTGGTGCTTGCCAGCAATCCTTGCTGTTTCTTGGCTTCCCGACAAATCCCTCTAATCTCTGCCGCTATGGTTATATGGCCATCCTCTCTCTGTGGTTTTGGATTTATAGTCCACCCTACCCAGGAACACAAGTAATGACATCTGCAAAAAACCTATTTCCAAATAAGATCACATTCTGAGATTCTAGATGGACATGAATTTGGGGGGTATGCTATTCAACTCTCTAGAGTCCACTTGCTAGCCTCCAAAAATGTATGTGCATCCCATGTGCAAAATACAGTCACACCATCTCAACTTCCCCAAAAGTCTCAACTCATTCCAACTCTAAGTCCAAAACTATCAAATAAATATCATCAACTCAAAAAATCCCAAATCTCATCATCTAAGTCATCTAAATCAGATATGGATGAGAACTTGAGTATAAGCCACCCTGGGACAAAATATATATGGACCTATGAACTAGAAAACAAATTAACTGCCTCTAAAATGCGGTGGTGGTCCTGCCAACAGTGTACAAAACTTCCTGTTCCTCACATCCTGCCAACCCCTGTTGTTTCTTGTCTTTTTGATTCCAATCATTCTGACAGGTATGCTCTCCAAGCGTACTTTGCCATCCATGGCAATATGCACAGGCTGAGAATTTTTCAAATCATTAAATTCTGGTCTTTTTTTGTTTACCAGTTGCTTTCTCAATTCATCTCTTTCCTCCTATGTTTTCCTATAAACAATAAGGGGAAACGAGTCCACTCTTTTCACACTTGACTTGGAAATCCCCTCAGCTAAAGCTAAACCCAAAGAAATCCCTCTCTCAAACAAATAAATAATTAATTAATTAATTAATTAATTAATTTTGGGGGGAGAGAGAGGAAGTGCACAAGCTGGGGGGAGGGGTAGGGAGAGAGGGAGAAGCTCCCTGCTGAGATGGGAGCCTGAACTGGGGCTGGATCCCAGGACCCTGGGATCAGGGCCTGAACGAGGGCAGACACTTAATCCACTGAGCCACCCAGGCACCTCGATGCTGTAGTCTTGATGCATAAATTCTCTGGGAAACCTGAGTTTGGCTCTTAAGGGTTTCAACTGATGGAGTGAGGCCCACCTCCATTATCCAGGGTTATGTCCTTTACTTTTTAAAGTCCATTGATTGTAGATGTTAACCACATCTACAAATATCTTCATGGAAACACCTAAATTTGTGTTTAATTAAATAATTGGGTAGTATAGCCTAGCCAACTGACACATAAAACTAACCAACACACAACCCTAATCTCACAAGAATTAAAATAATTTCTCCATATTTTGTTAGTCACTATTTTACTTATTTTTAAGACCCAATTGGCCTAAACTGAAACTATTATGTGATTTTCAGGGACAGCAGTATCATATTTTCCTATCAAAGTTCAGAGATAAATATAGTGAAGGCAAACAGAATAGTAATAGATAACTAGCAGACTTACCCTGGTTTATACAACTTTAATAGGTAAATGGATTGAAGAAATGCAAGACAAAGGCACTTCCGTCCAATATACACATGTAGAATGTTTATCTCTAGCACAAAAAAAAAAAGAGCATGCACCATATGGCATAGGAAAACATACTTGATTTGTTTAATTTTTAAAAGAATCTTTAGTTCTCCTGCTTACAAAAATAATACATGTTCACTTTAGATAATGTGTAAACTGCAAGGAATAAAGGAAGAAAAATCACATATAATTCCACTGCAAAGAGAGTCTCTCTCAACATTTTACTGCATTTCCGTCAAGTATGCTGCGCTCTATATATCTACATATATTAACACCTACACATATATAATGCAGAAATATCTGTGTGCATACAGAGATACGCACATGCATACAGACACATATATAGAAAGAGCTATCATTATGACACGTTACACTTCTGGTTCATAAACCTCCTTTTCCTTTTCAACGATTATCTCTATTAATTTGTCGGGAAATTAGATCTTTCAAAAAAATCCAATGTGTATCAAAACCCATAATATAGAACAAATGACAGGAGACTACTAAATAAAAGCCTATTTTCTAAAACTAAAACAAAATTTCATTTTCCTTCCAAAGCACCGAGATGTCATAGTACAATCAGCAGATTTAGACACGTAGAGACTTCCTAGCTATGCAACCTGAATATATTTGTCTTCAGAAGACTCTAGTCTCTCATTTGTGATGTGGGCACATTTTCTGCACTTCTGACATTGCAACCTTGACATAAGGACAAAAATACGCAGAGAAATATATCTTAAGAACCTTTAATTTTGGTGAGAGACTCTTTAGTTTTCACCAGTGAGATAATTGCCTCCTTTAAATATTTCATATTTCTATTCCAGCCATCAGGTTTTGAGATAGTTTCATGTTGCTTAGTGATTATATACAGTATTCATATGACTAAACTATAATGATAGATTACAAAACAATCTGATAAAAACCTACTTGTGATTTTGAAATAATATGCAAACTAAGATTTCATGTTTAATTGTAAGAGATTATAGAGTTAAATATAATAACAGAGTCTGAAAACTGAAGATCCAGAATGTAAAGCCTCTCATCCAAGTTCTGAGCTTCTTGGAGTCATCAGCAGTTCTAGAAAGTCAGTCTCTGCACACAATACCTAGTGCTCTTTTCTTTCTCCTCCTTTCCCAGAGTGTGTTTGGAGGAACCCTACTCCCAAAACACATTCCAAACAAAAGGATTCCATTATGAAATAAGTTTAGAAACTTATTGGACTGTAGAGCACCCTTCTCTTATAGAGATTTATAATTAAATTACTTAACCAGCATTTTCCAAACTTACGTCATCACAGAACCTAGAGGACTGCAACTTGATTATTTTTGGTAGGGAACTTGTTTTGAAATTTTCACAGGTAGAAAAAGGAAAGGGTGGAGTGTTCATTTAATCTCACTTTTATATTTTGCCATTTTGATGGCCAATTCCTCCACAATCAATTTGATTAATCATGCAGTTTGTGCTTATTTACATTAATGACAGAAACTAGAGGCAGAGATAATCCAAAACAGCAGATTGTTAAAACACACACACACACACACACACACACACACACACACACAAGGAATTGGCTTTGGAGTAAATTTTACTTACATTAATATATTATAAAGGATGCCAGAATGGATCAAGCAATAATCCAAACAATCTACTAGTGAAGCAGCCTCATGAGTGAACATGTAGATATCTGTTGTCTTCACGACTTGGCTTTACATACCAATATGCACAGATCCTTTATTCTGGGATTTCAAACAGAACATAAAGCCTCACTATAAAGACATCACTCAGGGGCACCTTGAAGGCTCTGTCAGCTAAGCATCTGACTCTTACTTTCAGCTCAGTTCATGAGATCCAGCCCCATGTTGGGCTCCATGCTCAGCACACAGTCTGCTTGGGATTCTCTCTTCCTCGCCCTCTGCCTCTCCCCCTGTGCTTACACACACGTACTCTCTCTCTCTCTCTCTCTCTCAAAAGCAAATAAATAAATCTTGTTTTTTAAAAAAACACATTACTCAGGCAAAACAGAAAGTGAGTATCTTTCCCAACTATTCCCTCCAGTCTACTCTGGATTAGGAAATATTACAAAACCAAGAATGTCACTGCTGTGCTCAAAAATTTCACTGATTCTCTTTTTACTCAAAGATTAAAGGCCAGGCTCTGGTATGGTATCTAAGGTTCTCCCAAATCTTGCTCTAATCTGCACCTGACTATCATCTGATTCTCTGAAAAGGTAAGGGCATGCTTCTCCATCCCTTTCCTTTGCTGTTCCATTTGCTCACAATGTCTTTTCTTCCTCTTCCCAGATATATTAGTTTCCTATTGCTGCTATGACAAATTACTACAATGCATGGCTTAGCACAGCATAATCTTACAGTTCGGTAGACATGAAGTCTGACATGAATATCATTTACCTAATCAAGGGATTTGATAAGACTGCGTTCCATCTGATGATTCTAGGGAAGAATCCATTTTCTCTTCCTTCAAACTTTTAGAAACCTCTTATTTCTTGGCTTATGACCCCCTTCCTCCATCTTCAAAGCCAGCAACACTGCATTTCTCTGACCATTCTCTGGTCATCATTTCTCCTTCTGACTCTCTATTTATGCCTCTTTATTCCACTTTTGAGGACACCTGTAATTACAATTAGCCCACCTAGATAATTCAAGATAATCTCACTATCTTAAGGTCAGACAATTATCAACTTTAATTCCATTTGTAACTTTTATTCCCCTTTGCCATGTGAAGTAACATATTCCCAGGTCCCAGATATTCGGATGTGGAAATCTTTCATGGAGCTGGGGGAGGAGGGGACATTATTTTCCTACCATATATGACAAGAGCACTTTACCTATGAAGCTCCTATGTCCTTGTAATGTTTAGTTTTTGCTTATCATACTCTTAATTACAGGCTGATTTGTACCATTATTCATTTCCAGATGTATTCTCTACTTCATTACTTGTTCCTTAAGGACAAGAATCATACTCTAAACATCCATGAGATGTGTCCATACATTGGCACAAAGAAGCTCTTCAATAGCTGGTATTTTCCCTAATTATTGCAAATTCTGCATTCTCTATAATTTCCTTGGAGAACTGCAGAGTCAATTAGTATAACAGATGGTCACAAAACCATCATTAAAGAGATTAAGTAATAAATATCCTAAATTATTAACATGAGTCAAAGAATGTTTCCAGTAAATTCTACCATTTTATAAAATCTCTAGAATATTAAGCCAGTGGACTACCAGGTTAACAATTTCAAACTGTCTTTACCAAGTCAGCTTAACTTTAGTAACAGAGCCATGATAATAGAATATTTTCATATTTTTTTCTATTGATCTTTTTAAAAATTATAAATATGTGTTAAAATTCAAAATCAAATACTGGACTTCTGAATTCTGGTCTGGCATGTATGGAGATTAGAAGTCATCACTCTATTCCAACAACAAGTAGAAAGTTGACCAAACTGAAAAATCAGCTCTTCTTAGGCACGTCCGAGAAGGGAAGACACAAGGCAAACCGATGCCCCCAATGCAAGAGACAGACAAGTAAATAAAATGAAACACAATTTGTTGGAGCAGAAAGCCATGGGCTGATTCCCCACAGGAACCAGGAATGGGGGTAGGAAGAGCTGAACTATAATTAACAAATTGCTGGAGGCTCACTGTGTTTAATCCTGAAAGTTAAAAACTCCAGGGGGACCCAATAATGGGGTATTTACATTTTTGTGAATTTCATCTCTTGGAGCTTGACCTGGTCATCATAGTGAATACCAAAAAGAAATCCTCTCATGCGTTGAGCTGGGGAAGGTGAGAAGTAATCATTCTAAAATATATTAGAGCTGTTTTTCCTAACAAGGTCTGTCCTCAAGAGAAAGTGGTTAAACAGAGCCTAAACATTTAGCTTTCTTCAGGGCCAAACCAACCTAAGGGAAGGGACATCCTGTCCCACCTAAGTGGGGAGAAAGAAAATGAGAAACACTTGTTAGGTTCATATTCCAGGGGCACAGTCTCACTAAAACACTGGTTCAGTGAGTATAGAACGTTCCTCTCTTCTCACATCTTATAGCACATATTAAAGGCCTATTTATAGCAGCAGTTCCTTTTGCCTAGTACACCATGACTACCTATCAAGGAAAAAAAAAATCACAAGGCATACCAAAAGGCAGAAAGTACATTTTGAAGAGATGGAGAAAGCAGAGATGTTGTACTTATCACACTGGGAATTCAAAACAACTATGATTAATATGCTAAGAGCTCTAATATAAAAAGTACTCAGCATTCAAGAACAGATGGGTAATATAAGTAAAGAGATAAAAATCCTAAGAAAGAATGAAAAGGAAATGCCAGAGACTAAGATCACTAAGAGAAGTGAAGAATGTTCTGATGGGCCCATTAATAAAATAAGCATGGCTATGGAAAGAATCTCTGAACTTGAAGATATGAAAATAGAAACTTATAAAATTGAATAACAGAAAGAAAATAATAATGAAAAAAACATGGAACAGAATGTTCAAGAACTTTTGGAAAACTACAAAAGTTATGACATATGCATAAAAGGAAGAGCAGAGGAAAAAGAAAAAAGAAAAAATTTTGAAACAATAATGACCAAAGATTTCCCAAAGTGAGTGTCAGATTCAAAACCAAAGACCTGGGATCCCTGGGTGGCCCAGCAGCTTAGCGACTGCCTTCAGCCTGGGGCGTGATCCTGGAGACCTAGGATCGAGTCCCACATCAGGCTTCCTGCATGGAGCCTGCTTCTCCCTCTGCCTGTGTCTCTGCCTCTCTCTCTCTCATGAATAAATAAATAAATATTTAAAAAAAAAACAAAGACCCAGGAAAATTACAGAAGATTTATCAGGAAAAATACAAAACAAAAACACTATACTTGTGCATATTATATTAAAACCACAAAAATAAAAGAGAAAGATAAATATATTGAAAAAAAAAAACAGAAGAAAAAAATCTTATCTATGAAGGAACAAAGATAATAAGAACTATATTTACTTTCTGCCCAGAAACCATGCAAGCAAAAATGGAATAAAATATTTAAAGTGTTGAGAGAAAAAAAGCTACCAACTTAGAATTCTGTACCCTGTGAAATTTATACTTTGAAAGTGAAGAAAAGAGTGTGGTCAGCAAAATGGCAGCACTGGAGACCCCAGACTCCATCTCACCACAAAGATGAACAGTTATACAGCTACCTGCAAAGGGAAACAGGTGTAGGGGATACCTGGAGCTAAAAAATATAAGCAACACAGTAGTACAACAACAACAAATGAAAAACAAACAAACAAGATAACAGAGTAACTACAAAAAAAGGAAGAGAAACAGCCTCATTTTGCCTGCAACCACCCTCACTGTCCAGGGTGGGCAATGCTCAGCACCAAGGGAACTTCCAGGCTAGAAAGAGTTCCTCTGGCTGGAAAAGAGAGTGGAGCGAGCTACCAGCTTCCCCAGCCTCTTGGGGCACCACATGAAGGACTCACCATGGCTTTACCTCACCCAGAGACTGGCAATGCTGAGGTGTATACACGTAGCAGGAACAGCTGAACTTCCAAATGACTTTTCCTAAGGCTGACTCCAGCAACTTCCACCACTAAAGAGACTAATGGCCAGCACAGCTGTGACAGACCCACTGGAAGTATATCCGGTTATTGCCACAAGGTATTTGCATTTGTATATGGCAGGCCTGAGTCTCTTCTGGTTTCTTCTCTCAAACCAGAGCCAGAACCTATCCTGGGACCCACACCTGGCAAATGAGGCTGCACAAGTACAAGAGGCCAGCCTCATCCCCTGCAGCTACCTCACAACAATATGCACATGAATGGGGCTAGCCCCTCCACCTGTGCACCTGAAGGGAGTTAAAGGTGTCATAGATATTCGCTACACACCTATGGGGAAACAGTGTAGCCACAGGAGTACATACATGGCGCCAAAGATCCTGCAGTTGTTTGAGGACCTGAATCAGGCCATGTCTGCTGGCACAGTTGGCACCACAGGGCTCACCTTCAGGTAGCCCCTTCAGCTGTGCAACTGCATGTACCTGCCCTGAGTCTCAACACTGACCCACACTATTGTGCCGTGGCAAGACCCAGAAGCCAGAGCAGGGCATGCCAACAGCCAAGGCCCCCTACGCTGCATTCTTCTGTGCCCACAGTTGAACCTGGCCCCTGCTGTCTGCTCTGGCTATTACTATTACCTGTGTTCCTACAAATGACCCCTACCACCACACAAAAACCCACAACTCCCACAGTATGCATACCACTGGCTCCAGTCATCATGACTGCCTGCCCTGGTCCTTAGCCATTAGACCTAAATGCACTTCTGACGACACCATTAACTCCACCAGACATTGAGAACTCCCACAGTGCTAGGTAGGGACTAAGAGTCGTCAATGTTGTGGACCCCTGGGGCTTGAGTCAAAGATACATTATGCCCTTCTGAACCTAGAGCCACCACACTTCTCCCAAGACAAGGGTTACAGCATGCTCTAGTGTGCCCCCATCCACAGGGTGAAGGTTGTTCCATGCCAAAGTTAGTCCATAAAGTCTGGGAAAAGCAACTGCTTCTTCAAATATACAGACACCTACACAAGGCTACAAGGATCATGAAGAATCAAGGAAATATCACCAAGGAAACACAGTAAACTTGGCGTAAGTAACCCCAAAGAAAAGGAGATCCAGGAATTGCTTGGCTTAGAATTCAAAACAATTGCCATGAAGATGCTCAGAGAGTGACAGTCTCTTCAACAAATGATGTTGGGGAAATAGGACAGCCACATGCAGAAGAATGAAACTAGACCATTCTCTTACACCAGACACAAAGATACACTCAAAATGATTGAAAGATCTAAATTTGAGACAAGAATCCATCAAAATCCTAGAGGAGAACACAGGCAACACCCTTGTTGAACTTGGCTTCAGCAAGTTCTATGAAGGCAAAGGAAACAAAAACAAAAATGAACTATTGGGACTTCATCAAGATAAAAACAACTTCTACACACCAAAAAAATAGTCAACAAAACTAAAAGGGAACCTACAGAATGGGAGAAGGTATTTGTAAATGACTTATCAGATAAAGGGTTAGTATCCAAAAGCTATGAAGAATATATCAAAGAAAACACCTACACAACAAAAAATCCAGTCAAGAAATGGGCAGAAGACATGAACAGACATTTTTCCAAAGAAGACACACAAATGGATAACAGACACATGAAAAAATGTTCAACATCACACAGTATCAGGGAAATACAAATCAGAACCACAAGGAGATATCACAATTCCACAAATAAGTGAAATAATATGCTTTTTGTCTTTTTCTGACTGACTTATTTCACTTAGCATCATACTCTCTAGCTCCATCCATGTCACTACAAATGGCAAAATTTCACTCTATTTATGCCTGAATAAAACTACAACAAGATATCACCTCACACCTCTCAGAGTGGCTAAAATAAAAAATACAAGAAACAACAAGTGTTGGCAAAGCTGTGGAGGAAAAGGAACACTCTTGCGCTGTTTGTGGGAATGAAAACTAGTGTAGCCACTCTGGAAAACAGTGTGGACGTTCCTCAAAAAATTAAAAATAGAGCACTCTATGGCCGAGCAACTGCATTACTAGGTATTTATTCAAAGGATACCAACATGGTGATTCAAAGGGGCATATACACTCCAATATAACAGCAATGTCCACAATAGTCAAACTATGGAAAGATCCCAGATGTCCATTGACAGATGAATGGAGAAAGAATGTGATATATATGTATATATATATATATATCACGTATCACATATCACACACACACAATGGAATATTGCTCTGCCATCAAAAAGAATGAATTCTTAACATTTGCAACAACATAGATGGAGCTAGAGAATATTATGCTAAGCAAGATAAGTCAGTCAGAGAAAGATAAATACTATATGATTTCACTAATGTGTGGAATTTAAGAAACAAAACAGATGAAAATATGGAAAGGAAAGGAGAAATAAAATAAGATGAAAACAGAGAGGAAGATAAACCATAAGAGAATCTTAGAGGGAAAAAACTGAGGGTTTCTGGAGGGGAGGTTGAGGGAATAGGGTAACTGGGTGATGGGCATTAAGGAGGGCACTTGATGAAATGAGGACTGAGTGTTGTATGCAACTGATGAATCACTAAATTCTACCCCTGAAACTAATAATACAGTATGTGTTACCTAATTGGAATGTAAATAAAAAATAAAAGATTCTCAGAAGCTACAAGGAAACATAGATAAACAATGTAATGAAATCAGGAAATCAATACAATAACAAAGTGAGAAGTTCAACAGGATAGAAAAAAAAAAAAGACCCAAACAGAAATTTTGGAGCTTAAGATTACAGTAATTGAACTGAAGAATTCAACAGAGTTTCAACTGCAGACTTGACCGAGTAGAAAAGAATCAGTGAGCTCAAAGAAAGAGCAATTGGAATTATCCAATCAAAGGAACAAAAAGAAAAAAGAATGAAAAAAAAGAAAGAAAGAAAACCTTTGGGACTTACAGAACACCATTAACAGAGACAATGTATGAATCATTGGAGTTTGAGAAGGAAGAGAGATTGAAACAGTGATAGAAAGCTTATTTACAGAAATAAAGGCTAAGAGCTTCCCAAACCTTAGGAAATACTTGGACATTCAAGATCATGAAGCCAAAAAAAAAAAAAAAAAAAGATCATGAAGCCAATAGGTTATCCCTATTGACTAAATTAAATCCAAAACAATCTTCTCCAAAACACTTATATAAAACTTTATAAATCCAAATGCTAAAAGATAATAGGAATAGTAAAAGAAAAATAGCAAGAGAAAAAATATTCTCCCATACAATAGAAACTTCATAGTGCTGTCAGTAGATTTCTCAGCAGAAATCTTGCAGGCTCACTCAGAGACAATGGGATGATTTATCCAAAGGGCTGAAAGAAAAGAAACTGCCAATAAGGAATACTGTAAACAACAAAGTTGTCCTTTAGAAAAGAAGGTGATATAAAAACTTTCCCCCCCCAAAAAAAAAACAAAAAAAAATGGGGAAATGTACTATGACTAGATCTGCCTTATAACAAATGCTGAAATGATTTCTCAAATCTGAAACAAGAGGATGATAATTAGTAACATGAAAATACCTGACAATATACAACAAACTAGTAAAGGTAAGAATATACTTAGATTCAAATCACTCTAATACTGTATTATGGTGATGTGTTAACCATTTAACTCTACTGCAAAGATTAAAAGACAAAAGTATTAAAAAATAACTACAGCTATTATAATCTGTTAATAAATAATATAAAAAGTTGTAAATCATTACCTGAAAAACAAAATGTAGCAGAGGAGGTAAAAGGGTAAAATTTTGGCATGAAATCAAAGATAAGTTGTCAGCATAAAATAGACTGATTTTGTCTATAAGATGTTTCAAGGAAGCCTCAGAATAACCATAAAAACTAATAGTAGATACAAACAAGATAAAGATAAGACAATCAAAATACATCACGTCAGAAAATCATCATTTCAAAAAGGAAGACAATAAGAGAAGGAAAAGGAACAAATGAACTACAAAACAGCCAGAAAATAATTAACAAGATGGCAGTACTGTCCTTAACTCAATAATTACTTTAAATGTAAATAGATCAAATTCTGAAGTCAAAGGGTATAGAATGACTGAAGTGATTTATTTGTTTGTTTTTGGCTGAATTGATATTTTAAAATGAGACCCAAACATAAGCTACCTATAAAACCACATGTAGGATCAAAGTGAAGATGGAAAAAGATATTCCATTCAAACAGAAACAAAAGAGAGCAGGGTTAGCCATATTTATGTTGGAAAAAATATGCTTTAAGTAAAAATCTGTGACAAGAGACAAATGCTATTAAATAATGATAAAGGAGTCAATTCATCAAGAGGATATAAAATTATAAATATATCTGTACACACCATCAGAGCACCTAAATATATAAGCAAACACAAACAGAGCCGAAGGAGTAATAGATAATACAATAATATTAGGGGACTTAAATACTTCACTTTCAACAACAAATAGACAATTGAGATAGAAAATCAATAAGGAAACATTGGACCTGAAATATATTTTAGACCAAGTGAAATTAGGAGACATATACAGAACATTCCATCTGACAGTAGTAGAATACAAATTTGTCCCAAGTGCACATGGAATATTTTCCAGTATAGATAATATGTTAGGTTGCAAAGCAAGTCTCAGGAAATGTTTAAAAATTGAATTGCACCAAGTATATTGTCCAACTAAATGGTATGAAAGTAGAATTCAATAACAGGAGGATGTTAAAAAAAATACGAATTTGTGGGAATTACACAACATATTCATGAATACCAAATAAGTCAACCATGAAATCAAAAGTAAATCAAAATATATCTTAAAGCAAATAAAAATGGAAGCATAACATACCCAAACTTATGATATTTACCAAAATCAGTGCTAAGAGGGAAGTTTATAACAATAAATTCTTTAAAAAAAAACAATAAATTCTTACATTAAATAAACAGAAAGATATCAAATAAACAATCTAACTTTAATCTCAATTAACAAGAAAAACAAGAACAAACAAGCCCCTAAAGGAGAAACAAAGATCAGAACATAAATAATTAAAATAGAGAACAGAAAAAAAAAATAGAAAATACAGACAAAACTAAGAGCTATGTTTTTTAAAAAGATAAAATAGGTAAACATTTAGATAAATTTATAAAACAGTGAGAAAAAGAGAAAGAGAGACTCAGAGGGGATTCAAATAAACTATAAATAAAAAAGCAGATATTACAATTGCTAACACAGATATTCAAAGGATCATGAGACTACTATGAACCATTATATATCCAAAAAATCAACAACCTAGAATAAATGGATAAGATTCTAGAAACACACAACCTGAATCTGAAGAAGTGTGAATCATGAAAGAAATAGAAAATCTGAACAGACCAATGAAAAGTAGGACATTGAATCAATGGTTAAAAACTCCCAACAGGAAAAAAAAAAAAAAACTCACAACAGAGAAAACTCTAGAATCAGATGGCTTCACAGGTGAATACTACCAAACAAAGAAAAATTAGCACCTGAACACGGTGACAGTTTTACTTCTTCAAAACAAAAAGCTCCTGCACAGCAAAGGAAATATTCACCAAAACTAAGAGAACCTACTGAATGCAAGAAGATATTTGTACTTAGGAAGATCTCTGATAAAGGGTTAGTATCCAAAATATATAAAGGCCTTATATAACTCAATACCCCAAAAAACAAATAATCCAATTTAAAAATAGGCAGAAGACATGAGCAAACTTTAACCAAAGAAAACATTCAGATGGTCAACAGACAACTGAAAAGATGTTCAATATCATTCATCATCAAGGAAATGCAACTCAAAACCACAATGAGATATCACTTCACACATGTCTGAATGGCTAAAATCAAAAACACAAGAAACAACTGCTGACAGGGATAAACAAATTCAGTGCAGTTTCAGGATACAAAATCAACATACAAGTTAGCTGCATTTCTATATGACAATAATGAATTATTGAAAAAAGAAATGAAGAAAACAATCCCACTTACAATTGCATGAAAAACAATAAAATACTTAGGAATATTTTTAACCAAGGAAGTAAAAGATCTATGTACCAAAAACTATAAGATATTGATGAAAGAAATTGAAGGCACAAATAAGTGGAGTGATAACTTATGTTCATGGATTAGAAGATTAAATATTATTAAAATATCCATGCTGCCCAAAGCAGTTTATAAATACAATGGAATTCTTATCAAAATTCCAATAGCATTTTTCATAGAAACAGGAAAAATTCTAAAATTCATATGGAACCCCTAAAGACCCCAACAGCCAAAGCAAACAACAAAAAAAAGAAACTAGAAAAGCTGAAAGTATCACACTTCTAGATTTAAAACTATGTAACACAGCTATAATAATAAAAAACATAGTATTGGCATAGTAACAGACACATAGACTAATGAAATAACACTGAGAGCTCAGAAATAAATCCATACATATACAGTGAGCCAATATTTGACAAGGTAGTCAAGAATACTCAGTGGGGAAAGGATAGTATACGCAACAAATGATTCTGGAAAAACGGGATAAACACATACAAAAGAATAATTGTACCCCTATTTTACACTGCTCATGAAAATTAACTCAAAATGGATTAAGACCTTAAACTTAAAACTTGAAACTCAAACTCCTAGAAGTACATATAGGTAATAAATGCCTTGACAGTGGTCTTGGCAATGATTTTTTCGATATGACACCAAAAGCACAAGCAACAAAAGCAAAAATCAACAAGTGGGACTACATCAAACTAAAAGTCTTCTGCATAGCATAATGAATGATCAACAAAATGAAAAGACAACTTACACAAGGGAGAAAACATTTTCAGATCATGTATCTGATAAGAAGTTAATATCCAAAATATATAAAGACATATAGCTCAATAGCAAAAAAAAAAAAAAAAAAAATCAGATTAAAATGTGAGCAGAGGACTGAACAGATTCTTTTCAATGAGACGTATTCTTATGCACTGCAAGTACATGATAAGATGCACATCACCTACCATCACAGAAATGTGAATCAAAATCACAAAGAGATCCCCTGACACTTGTTAGAATGGCTATTATCAAAAAGATAAGAAATAGGTAATGTTGAGCATGTGGAGAAAAGAGAACAAGGATCCATTGTTTGTAGGAATGTAAATGTCAAAGACACTATCAAAATAATATGAAGATTCCTCAAAAAAATGTTTTTAAAACACCCATATAGGGTGTCTGGGTGGCACAGTCCATTAAGCATTCAATTCTTAGTTTAGGCACAGGTCATGAGATCAAGTCCCACATCAAGCTCCACACAGTGCAGAGTCGGCTTAAAGTTTCTCTCTCCCACTCCCTCTGCTTCTCTCTCTCTCTCTCTCTCTCAAATAAATAAATGAGATTTTAAAAGATAAAATAAAATTAAAAAGCTTCGTTTTATTCAGAAATCTCACATCTGGGAATATATTTGAAGGAAATGAAATTACTATCTCCAAGAAATATCTGCACTTCCATCATTATTGCAGCATTTTTCACAATAGCTAACACATGGAAACCACCTAAGTGTCTATAAATGGATGAATGGATAAAGAAAATGTGGTGTGTTTATGTAATATGTAATGTTATTAGCCATATAAAAGAAGAAAATCCTGCTATTTTGACATTGATGGACCTTGAGGGCATTATTTTAAGCAAAAAAAGTCAAAGTATGACAAATATTGCATGGTATCACTTATATGTGACACCTAAAAATCTCAAACTCAGAAACAGAGTAAAATGGTGGTAGCCAAAGTTTAAGGGATGAAGGAGATGGAAAATTTTTGGTCAAAGGGTACAAATTCATGGATGTAAAATGAATAAGTTCTAGAGACAATGCAAAGCCTGGTAACTATAGTTAACAATACTGTATTTTCTTTGTGAAGGCTGCTATGAAAATAAAGTTTTAACTTTCTCACTGTAACAACAACAAAGGGTAATTCTGTGTAGGATAAAATATCTAGTTAATTAAATATTGTTATGTAAATATATATGCAAAAAATCATGAAATTGAAAATATAGACTCAATAGAGAATGCTAACAAACCCCAAATCTGGTTCTTTGGAAAGATCAATGAGTAGTTAAACTTCCACCCAGGCTAAGAAGAAAAAAAAAAAAAGAAGAAGAAGAAGACATAAATGCTAATATCAAAAATGAAAGAGAAGGTATCACTACAGATCCTATGAACATAAAAAAAATAATAATAAGGAAATATGATAAATCCATGCCCACCAATTTGATGACTTGGGTAAAATAGAGCAATTCCTTGATAGATATAATCTACCAAACTCACATAAGAATAGATTATTTGAATAGGCCTATATACATTAAAGAAATTGAAACAATAATTAATAACCTCCCAAAAAAGAAAGTTCCAGCTTCAGATGGGTTCCTTCCACTCAATATTGCTGTAAATCTGAAAAATATTCTATTAATAAATTAATTGGCTAATTAATTCTAAGAACCTATCTGTATCAGTGGATAGGAAACAGCAAGAAACAAATATTCACTGGGTGGAGGGTTTAATGAAGAGACCATTATAAATGTATGGGAAGTGTTTAGGAGCATCAACAAAGGGTGATGCACTGTATCAGTGCTAATGACAGCAGGAAGTTGTCACTACTCTGACCTGAAGAGAAAAGGAGTGGGAGAAATTACTGGAATTCAGAGGATGACATGACAGGAGGTGCAGACAGGTAGAGGGACTCCATTCTCCTCATCGCCTCCAATATTCTGGTTACGCTTCCCTTTGATTCAAAAGAAGCAGAAAATATGAAAGAATATTGGTAAATTATAAGTCAGTATAAAAGAAAACAAAAAAGAGAAATTCAGTGAAAGCAGAAGTTTGAGAGGATCAACAAAATTGATAAACCTCTAGCCAGACCATAAACCATAGCCTCTATGATCAGAAAAAAAAAGAGAAGATATAAATTAGTGATAACATAAATAAGAGAGTAGACTTTTCTATAAATCCTACAGACATTGAAAAGATGATATAGGAATATTATGAACAACTTTATGCTAATTAATTTTAAAATTTAGGTTAAAATGCTTTGGCTTGAAGGACAAGCTAATAAAACATGCTTGAGAGAATATACAGGCCCAGATATCTCCATTAATGAATTCAACCAAACATTTAGGAAATGAGTAATACCAATTCTACACAATCTCTTCCAGAAAACAGAAGAGGGACCACTTCCCAATTTAATTAAGAAGCTAATATTACCTGATATCATAATCTAAGACATTACAAGAAAAGAAAAATAGACTGATATCTTTCACAAACACAGATGCAAACATCCTTAATAAAATATTAACAAATTTGAAAAAAAAATATTAACAAATTTGAATCGAGCAATACTTTTTAAAAAATAATTCAACATGAGTAATTACTGATTATCTTAAGAATGCAAGTTTCAGCATTCAAAAATCAATTGGCAGACTAAAGAGGAAAATAACAGAACTATCTGAATGGATGAAGAAAAGGTATTTTTAAGATTCAAATTTCATTTACATTTAAAAAGTTAAACAAACTTGTTAAAAAGTTAACAAATAAGGAATGGAAGGAAACATCCTGAATTTGATTTAAAAAAAAAAAAAAAGCATCGATGACAAACCTACACCTAACATAATACTTAATGGACAAAGATTGAATGTTTTCCTTCTAAGAACAGAATAAGGTAAAAATGTCTTATTTCATTGCTCCTACTCAACATTGTACTGGAAATCCTGGCCACTGTGTTAGGACAAGGATAAGGAAAAAAGATAGATTGGAAAGGAAGACATAAAGTCTCCCTATCTGCAGCCAACATGATTGTCTACATTAAAAAAAAATCCCATAAAAACATAGAAAATAAAATGTTTCTAGACTTATTAAATGAATTCAGCAAAGGTCAATATACAAAACTTAATTGTGTTCCTATATATTAATTACAAACAACTGGATATTGAAACTTTAAAATCTTTTACAATAGCATCAAAATTTATCAAATACTTAAGAATAAATTTAACAAAAATGTGCAAGGTCTATATATTAAGACTATAAAACCAAACATTGCTGACACAACTTAAAGATCATTTGAATAGGGGCACCTGCGTGGCTCAGTCAGTTAACTGTCCACTCACCTTCAGCTCAGGCCATGATTTCAGGGTCCTTGGATCAAGCCCTACATTGGGCTCCTTGCTCAGCAAAGTGTCTGCTTCTCCCTCTCCCTTTGCCCCTTTCCTCTGCTCATTCTCTCTCTTTCTTTCAAATAAATAAAATCTTTTTTTTTTTTTTTTTAGTTATCACCTATGGGCACCTATGGTGGCTCAGTGGTTGAGCGTCTGCCTTTGGCTCAGGACATGATCCTGGGGTCCTGGGATTTAGTCCTGCATCAGGCTCCCCACAGGGAGCCTGCTTCTCCCTCTGCCTGTGTCTCTGCCTCTTCTTCTTTGTCTTTTATGAATAAATAAAATCTTTTTAAAAAATAAAATTAAAAAGTCACCTAAACGAATAAAGGCTATACCATGCTCATGGATCAGATGGCTCAATGTGGCTATAATGTCAATTCTTCTCAAAATGATATATGTATTTGGCAGCACCTGGATACCTCAGCCAGTAGGGCATGTGACTCTTTATCTCAAGGTTGTGAGTTCAAGTTCCACAGTGGACATGGAGCCTACTTAAAAGTAAAGAAATAAATAACATATATATTCAATATAACCCCAATATATCAATGGACCCAAATAGAATCTAAAAATAGTACACAAATATGGCCAATAGGTCACTGATAAAAGTGAAAAGCCATTCAGTGGAAAATGAATTTTGAACAAATTGTGGTGGAACAAATGGGGCATCTATATGCAAAAAGAAAAAAAAAAACAAGAATGAAACTTGACATATGCCTTAAACCTTATATAAAAATTAACTCAAAACACAGACTTAATGTAAAACTTTTAAAAGAAAATAGAGGAACAATATCTTCATGACTTGGGGTTAGGCAAAGACTTTTTAAACATGACACCAAAAGCACAGTGTATAAAAGAAAAAAAATCTGTAAATTAAGCTTCATCAAAATTTTAAACTTTAGCTTGCAAAAGACTATCAAGAGAATGAAAGAAAGGTCAAGCCATAGACTGGGAGGAAATATTTGCAAATCACATATTTAACAAAGGATGTGTATCCAGAATATTTCTCTCAAAAGTCAACAATAAGAAGAAAAGTTAAATAGATTTTAAAAAATTGAACAGACATTTCACCAAAGAAGATATGAAGATGGTAAAGATTTTTAACATGTTTAGTTATTATGGAAATTCAAATAACACCAAATGTTATACTACTGCACATCTTTGAGAATAACTGAAAATTTAAAAAATAAACTAACAATGCCATAGTCTGATGGGAATGTGGAGCACCCAGATCTGTGATACACTGCTAGCGAGAATTTAAGGTGCTACAGGCAGGTTGAAAATCAGCTTGTCAGCTTCTTATAAACTGACCTTATAAAGTTTCTTACAAGCATACACTTACCATATGATTCAGCAATTACATTTTCAAAATTTTTATTTAAAATGTTAGTTATGACAGCAATCTCAAAAACCAATGTTCACACAAAAACCTATAGATAATTATTTTTAGCATCTTTATTCATAATCATACAAATATTTATCCACTGAGGAAAGACAAAAAAAAAAAACTCTGGTATATCCATACAATGGAATACTAAGCAATAAAAAGGGATATGCTACAACATTTATGAATCTCAAATTTCTTATGTTGAGAAAAATACACCATATTTAAAAAACTAACATTCTGTACGATTTCATTATATGGAAGTTTAGAAAGGGCAATACCATAGTGATAGAAAACAGATGAGGGGTGATGAGTAGATGGGGTAAGGGTATTGATTGCAATCCCAAGGGAACATTTTAGGGTGGATGGAAAAGTTTTCTATCATGGTTTTGGGTGTCTGGTGGTCGTCAGGTAATTAAATATATTTGTCAAAATTCATCAACTTAATTAATTTTACTTTGTGCAAATTATACTACAACCAAGCTAAAAAAAAAAAAAGCTTATTTATGGACTACAGTACACCCCCAAATGTGATGTACACAGTTTCCAAAATCCCACTAGTACCCTAATCCTTTCTTCATGGTGGGCAATATAAGATACAGCAATTTCTCTCTTCTTTTAGGGGTTATATTCCAACATGTCCTAGACCATAACACCTCTAGACACACCACTGATTTATTAGGTTCCTTATCTTTTGCAGAGTTTATCTCCCACTCTCTGCCATGCATATGTGCCACCAAAGTATCCAGAATGCTTGACATTTCCTGCCCTCTAGGTCGATTAGCATAATATCATCAATATCATGGGCCACCTTGATGGTCTACAGGACATCAGAATAACCAATTTCCCTCCAGGGTACAGAGTGACAGTGAGCAGAAGCATGAGAGAAAGGGTACACTTTTTCATGAAGATAAATTACTTTGAGTGATTTTGTTTTCAAAAATGAGGAAAAAAATTTGTTATACGATTCATTGTTGTGTATCAGATGGCAGGAAATATAGGTTAATATGTTCCAGAAACTATACTATATCCCGAAGAGCAGCTGAAATTAGCATCGCCATCTTACTAACTTTGGATATCTTTGACAGAAGTTCTCACTGAGTGGGTTCCAGGGCAAGCAAGATTACCATCACCTGGAACGTGTTAGAAATGCAAATTCTCAGATTTTCCCTGAGACCTGCTAAATCATAAATTCTAGAGATGGGACGCAGCAATCTGTGCTTTAATGACCCTGCAGGTGATTCTGATGCTTACTAACGTTCGAGAGCAACTCATCTACAGATAGTCTCCAAGAATCATCTGGAGTTTGCAATAACAGTTAAGATTAAGATTCTAATTAAATTGGGATGGAGTAGAAATCACTATCCTACATCTTTTGGGTCTTCAAAATCTCTGATAGCTCACCCAGGGCTACCTTATTGCTTTGGTTTATTATGTTTATTCATAGAATGAAAGGGAAAAGAGGCACATTTCCAGGGTCTTCTACTTCCTCTTTTCATCAGAGAACAAAAGTGAGGATTCCGCTCAGATACTAATTATATCTACAATTGAGTACATTTTTCTCTATCTACATTCTTGGCCTGGGAAATACTCTGGTCCTACTGACCCCACTGGGACAGACTTTGGCCAAGATTCTTCAAACACCCAACTTCCCTAAGCTTCTACTGTAACTGGTAGACCATGGTGGAGTTCCAAGTCCATTTGAAGCCAGTATCAAATAGTTCACAAGAGATCTGGATGTCTCCCTCCCCCGGTGTGCAGTCACCCCGACGAATGCACAGGCCTCTTTAGGGAAGTCTGGGGGAAGAATGACAATATACGTCTACGGCCACTTTGCAGGGTCCTTCCTTTAAGAGAATTTTCTTGCCTTTGATTGAGGACCTCTGTGTCTGTGAACTGCCTTAGGTGTAGGCACTGGTATGAGGATGTGAATCCCCACCACAATGGTTAGATTTCTGCCCACCAAAATTAGAATTTTTCTTCTAATGTATATCAAGCATCTCCTTGGTATGGTTCCCATCGATTCCATTTGCTGCAATTAGGTCAATTCCCATAATTGCAGATTTATTTTAACATTTTCCCGGGGGCTTCCTATGATAATTCTGTCCACCTTGCCTCTCCCACCTAAACACATCAACTAGCATCCGCCGCTTCTAGGACCAACATCTTCCAGCATGATCTCTGGCCGAAAGATGTCACACACACAGAGCTTTTCAAAGATGCTGGTGCTGCCTTTGCCAGCAGAATACCTCCTTCAGGTAATGTCCTCTCAGCCCTGCCAGCGAAATGGAGGGGGAGAAGGAATGGGAAAGGGACCTGATTGGAAGCTAGCGAATCAAGGTGTACTTAATAGGTAAGTATTTTCTGTCTTTTCTATTTTCCTGAGCCCTTAGAAAAGTATTTTAACCTCCCTGACTCTAGGTCACCACTGACCGCAGGCTTTAGTTAGTCAACCTCGTAGACTCAAGCCAGCACATTAAGTTCCAAATCATGAGTGTACACATCTATTACAATAAATACAGCCCAGTCAACCCTTATATTTCATTTTTATTGGTCTAATACTCTTAGAATAGATTCCCACACAAGCTCCCTAAGCTCCAGCAGATAAAAACTGGCAAAATATTTTGATGGATCTCCTACAAAAATAGATGTTGTTCCTCCATTTGGGTTCTACTGGGATCTGACTCTCATATAGGCCTGTAGGCAATCAGGGTTGGAAGGAATGCAGAGGTAGCTGAGGAGAACGGGTATCCTTTTATTGGCAAATTCCCTGGGTATATTCACGGTGGGAATTAATGCGTGGGAAGGGGTTACCTGATGGCAGAGGGTCAGGGGGGATTTGAAGGTTTAAACTTCTTAGTCTTCTCTGTCTGTGCAAATGGCCCTATTGCTTCTCTTGAGGTCCCACTTGTGCCCCACCAGTATCATTACTTTAGGATAAGAGCCATAGGCCTATACATCCATTGGTGCTGCAACTCTGCAACCCAAACATTATCCAGGTCCCAGTGTTTATGCCTCAGCCATATCTACTGTGTGACTGAAGAATGTGAGTTTCTATAAAGCTTCTGAGTGTGTCCCGAGTAAACAGTAATAACAACAACAATCTTTAATTTCTCCTTTTCCCTTTTCACATTTTCTAGTGCCAACAGAAAAAGCCAGCTGACCTTACAATCTTTAGTATCCCCGTTGCCATAGTGACCAGGGCCATTTGATCTTCCCATTGCTATTTCTCCATCTGTACTTCATCTCATGCCACCACTAGGAATTTGAGTAAGTGTGATGTCACCAGTGTGACCAGTGTCTTATTTCCTCCTAGGAAGGTTATTGTATACCTCTAATATATAAGTAAACCAATGCCAGAATTCCATTTTGAGAGTTTTTCCCCTCAAGGCATTTCTTTTTTTTTTTTTTTTTTAAAGACTTTATTTATTTATTCATGACAGAGAGAGAGAGAGAGAGAGAGGCAGAGACACAGGCAGAGGGAGAAGCAGGCTCCATGCACCGGGAGCCTGACGTGGGATTCGATCCCGGGTCTCCAGGATCGCGCCCTGGGCCAAAGGCAGGCGCCAAACTGCTGCGCCACCCAGGGATCCCCCCTCAAGGCATTTCTGGTACCAATTACTATGTCAATTAGATGCTATAGATGTTACGCTCAAATGGAGTAATCGAGGATAGTTTAATAAGGAATTATTTTTAAAGATCTGAACAAAAACAGAGATCTCTAGATGACCAATGATTAACAGACAGAGGATTAGATAGACAGATAATAAACAGATAATTGATAAATAGATAAAGAGACAGATGAATGGCATGGGAAGGGTTCAGAAAAACCCATTATGGACAATGAAGTATCTCATTTCAACATTGCAACAGCAGGGAGCCATTACCACTTCCAGACTTGACGGAGCAGGTTCTACAAGGCAGAGAAAGTAGCTATTTGGAGAGAGCCACGTAGAGTTGTGGCATTGACAGGGTGATGCAGCCAAATCACGTGGTCCTGAATGGAGCTGGAGGATGAACAGCCCAGCCTCACTCTTCTGGTGTTTTCACAGTAATCTGCTTGACACAGAGCAGAAGGGTTGCCCTTTTAGGAGCAGGGAAGCAGGGAGAAGGGTTGACAAAGTACCTGAAGGCCTTACAGAAGATGTGCAGAACACTGTGAAACAGAGAACTTTCCTTGACAGATCACTAGAAAAATCACCAGCCAGAGCCAGACAACAAGGTGAAGCAGGTCATGGGGAGCAGGGGGCTGCTGCTGCTGCTGCTGCTTCCCTCTCGTTCCACGTCGCTTCTCTCCCATCAAGACCCCCACAGTCCTCAAAGGCTCTGACAAAAACAACCAGTGATTCACTATTCTCGTAATTTTCATTGCAAACAAACATGTCCTATTAGTGAAGACATGTTGACCTCTTCTATGTTCTGTTTCCCTAGAACCATCATTGTTGTCAAGTCACTGGCTAATCTGATCGATTCCTGCGTCTTCATGAGTCAGTCACACTTTGACTCCATGCAATTTTTTTTTTTTTTTATTGTACAAGTGCATGAAGGAGATAGTACTCGCTGGATGGTGCTGACCACCATAGAGGGGGTTTTTTCAGTGCCACCTCCTTAGGAATAGAACTATTTCCTGGCCCTGAAATGGCCATATAGTGGTTTTAAATTTAAAGACAAAAAGAAAAGTTAAAGACATTAAATAGTTTGAAGTATTTTATTTAGAAAAGAAGGTGACCAAAAATTTCAATAAAATGAAAACTCATGCCCTTATTTTTTCAGTAGGAAGTACATCTAAAAACCTTCAGTATTACATTCATTTAAAAAATCTTCTAAATGAAGGCAAAATTTCATTGTGTATTATAATAATTTGGCTTTCATGCTCTGAGGGACGCCTGGTTGGCTCAGTCAGTTAAGTGTCTTCATGATCTCAAGGTCCTGGGATGGGGCTCCCTGCTCAGCGAGGAGACTGCCTCTTCCTCTCCTCTGCCCCTCCCCCAGGTCATGCTCTCCCTGTGTTCTCTCTCTCTAATAAATAAATAAAATCTTGTTTTAAAAGTCGTGTTCTGCAAAGTTAAGTAGCCTGCCTATAATGCAAAAGGAAGGGAAAAATGCTTAGTCAAGAAGAAGAACAGAATGAAGGAGATTTTTAGAAACAGAGGCAGGAAGTTTAGAAAAGCAAAATGACTGAAATGGAATATGCCACAGGAAAAATATTTGCCTTACCTAATGGAGAAATCCAGTGTCATGTAGCATTAGGATCAATTCTGGGTAAAACTGTGACCTAACAAAGTTGGTATTTTATTTGATTTCTGTGTTTTTTCTCCACTTGTTAGTGAACCTTCCTTGACCCCATACACACTGTTTCCTTCTCTTCCTTTATCTCTCCTCCTCCTCCTTCTCTCCTCTCTTTCTCCCACGCTCCCATCATCTCTTTTCCACTTTTTCTTTTAAAATAAATTCTATAACCTATCCCTTTCATACTCCATTTAAATTCTAATTTCAAGAGTTAGGAAAGTATCTAAGCAGTTCATTGACACTGAAAGTAAAAAGGACCAACAAGGCTTATTATGTCATAACTTTATGAATTGTTATGATTTCAGAGGGGACAATGACTTTTTAAAAAATTTACATCAAAGCGATATAAATGTTGAATTCTAGGCAATAATAAGTGCCAGGAAAGATGTTCCTGTGCCTGAAGCTGGGTCACTAACACTCTAATCAAACATACACAGTATCTAGTGCCCACTAGGAGCTAGTTACTCAATTAAGAGTAGAAATGCATGTATGAGTAAGATACAAACTTAATTCAGAGAGCTCTCAAAAAGCAATCTCCTCATAAATGAACCAGGTCCAAACCATTTCACCACTAAATCATTTCAACTGTTATTCAAAGTACATATACTCCCAATTCTATTTAAACTCTCACAGAACTAGAAAGAAAAACTTCACATTACTTTTATCATTCTAATGAATGCTGATATCAAACTCTGAAAAAAATAGCACAAAAAAGGAAAAAAAAACTGTAGGATTTTCCTGTAAAGTTGCTGTTCACAGTAATCAGTCAAAAGCAGTAAGAAGGAACATAAGTGCAACTTACATCTCTAACACCTAATCACAGTATTTCAGAATGGGTTGCCAAGCTTCCACTCTGAAAGATATTCATTAATCTCATTGATGAATACAGATGAAAAAAAGTCCTAAATAAATAAAATTGAAGAGTATTTATTGAAAACAACCAAATACAGTGGATATCGGGAATAAAAAGAAAATAAATATAAATGTGTTTGTATTCTTTTTTACATATTAATACATTATATTAGCTGTTTAAAGAAAAACTATCTTAATGATGGAGAGAAAACATTTACTAAAACTGAACATTCACATATTATTATAAATAAAAAGTACTGTTTGCAACTACTAATAAAAGAGATAACCTTTAATTTAATAAAAGATACTTATCAAATTAGAGCTAATATCATATTTAATGATGAAAATTTAATGAAAATTTCTATTAAAATAAGAAATAAGGCAAAGATTCCCTCAAACACTACTTCTGTTGGACATTAGATTAAATGCCCTAACCATGCATTATAGAAAAAATAAAAAAGGAAAAGAAATAATAGGTGTGAGTTACAAAAGAAGGAGTAAAACATTTTCCTTTGCAGGTGATACATTGTCTTATAGAAAACCTAAAAGAATCCACAGAAATATCATTAAAATTAATAGGAATCTACAGTAAGTTGTAAAATTTAACAAGCAACTTAATAAAATATTGTAAAATACCATACAAAATTCAAAAGTGGAAAGAAAAATGATATCCCATTTCTAATAGTGATGACACCTGTAACTGACATATTTACTATTACTGATGTATTACAAAGTTGTAAAAGAGTTTTTTGCCAATGATTACCTAACATTATTAAAAAGCAAAAGGAGGGGTGGCTCAGTCAGTTAAGCATCTGCCTTTGGCTCGGGTCATGGAATTGAGCCCCACATCGAGCCCCCTGCTCAGTGGGGAGCCTGCTTCTCCCTCTCCCTCTGTTTGCTGCTCCCCCTGCTTGTGCTCTCTCTGTTAAATAAATAAATAAAATATTTTTTAAAAAACAAGAAGAATTGTATAAATAAAAACTTGAACTATCATGGAGGGAAAGACTCTCAAAACTATAAAGTTATCAATTATCCCTTATTCAAAATATAAATTTAAAACAATTACAATAATAATTTTAATAATTTTATGGAATTTGGTAAGGTGATTCTGAAGTGATTATGGAAAAATCAAGGACTGAGAGGAGGCAATGAATTTTGAAAGACAAGAAAGAGGAAATTTCATCACCAGACAGCAAAATTTATGAAGCCATTGTAATTAACATAGTGTTTTATTGACATCTGGATTGTGTAATATATAATGAAGCAGAATCCAGGAATAGAAATGAAATTATATGGAAAGTTGATATATAAGAGCATTGTTATTAAGTATATGGTGGCTGAGATTTCCTTTAAAAATAATGAGATCAGAGGAAATGAATAAACATTTGAATAGGATAATTAGGCCACAGGTCAATGGTTGTTGGGTCAGGAGATAGGTACATGGGTGTTCATTATTATTTTGCCGACTTTCACCAAAATTCCACTATAAAAAGTACTCAAAATTACCTCCATAAATATAGTAATAAACTCTTATGTAAGATTACATATATACATACTAAGCAAAAACAAAACAAAACAAAACAAAAAAACCCATGAGGGATTATTTAATGAATGGTTCTGAAACGATGGGTTTCAGGTTTGACAAATTTGACAACTATAAGCATTGGCAAAGATATGAAGTACTAAAAATGTACATATAATTCTGGTGGGAATATAAAATATTAAATCACTTTGAGAAAAATTTGACAATATCTATTAAATAATGAAAATATGTACATCCTAAACCCCAGTAATTCCATTTCTACCTTAAGTCAAGAAAAAAGTTTACATAGGGCAGCCCGGTGGCTCAGCAGTTTAGCGCGGCCTTCACGGGATTCTTCCCGGAGGGAAAGGTGCTCAGCAGGGAACTTGGGGGGAACCGCAGGGGTGGGGCACAGGACAGTGAGGACGCACCCCCCGTGGGGCGCCCCGGAGCTGTGCAGGTCAGTGCCCCTGGAGCATCCAGGTCCCTGCGGACTGGGAGCTGCGGTAGTTACAGAGGGCGCTGACCCCAGGGCTGGAGAGCTGGCCACTGCCAGGGGGGTTGTCCCGTGCCTGGGGTCACCTGTGCCTGGGATCACCTGGGGTCACCTGTGCCTGGGACTAAGCAGGGGCCTCAGGGGATAAACAGCTTCCATTGTTTATCCAGGTGCACACACCTGAGAATCAGCACAGCAGCCCCTCCCCCAGAACACCAGCTGGTAGGACAGGGGAAGAGGGAAAGTTCCAGGGGAAGTCAAAGGATATACAGTATAGAGAACCAGAGGGTACCCTCCTTTTATTTTTTTTTTTAATTTTTCCCCTTTTCCATTACAACTCATTTTTATATCAGACTAAAAATTCCCAATATTTTTTCCTCTTTTCCCACCATAACTACAATATTTTTACCAAGTCTTCATTTTTAAGCTTTTTCCTTTTTGACTTTCATGTTTCTACAATTACAAGTCCTAGATATATTTTCCACTTCTAGATTCCCTTCAACATCCTCAGCTTAATTTGGGGAGATATATGACATATGGGTTTTTGTTTTATGTTTTTTGTTTTCTCAGCCTCATTTTGTTCTATAATGGTCAAAGTTAATACCTTCTAGTCCATGACCAGCAGCACCCAGAACCAAGTGGAACACCGTGCTGGTTCATTCCATGAGATTATAGTCTCTCTTCCTTCCCATTCTGCCCCTGTCTTTTATCTCGTTTATGTTTTTGTGGTCAATCTTTGGCCTTTCTATAAGTATTTCTGGTTTATATAAATTTGGGACTGAGCACCTTCTAACATACAGAACTCAATATGCTCAGAACCAAATATGCTCTTTTTCTTTTTTCTTCTTCTTTCAGATTTTTGGGCTTTTATTTTTACTACTTTGTTTTAAAATTTGTTTTTCACTTTAGTGGTCCTTTTGTTTTATTTTCTTCTGATCTTTTTCACTTTCTGGTCTCTGACCTCTTCAGAATCATCTAGGGTGAAATTTACTTAGGTTGTGGTTGATATTCTTGACTCATCCTCCTCATACAGCCATTCTGCACTGAGAAAAATGACTAGAAGGAATAATTCACCACAAAAGAAAGAAGCAGAAACAGTACTCTCTACCACAGTTACAGAATATTGATTTCAATTCGATGTCAGAAAGCCAATTCAGAAGCACCATTATAAAGCTACTGGTGGCTCTGGAGAAAAAGCATAAAGGACTCTAGAGACTTTGTTACTGCAGAATTGAGATCTCATCAGGCTGAAATTAAAGATAAATTAAATGAGATTCAACCCAAATTGGATTTCCTAACTGCTAAGGATAATGAGGGGGAAGAAAGAGTGAGCAACAAAGAAGACAAATTGATGGTAAGGAAGGAAGCCGAGGAAAAAAGAGAAAAACAATTAAGAGACCATGAGGAAATGCTAAGGAAAATAAATGACAGCCTCAGAAGGAAGAATCTATGTACAATTGGGGTTCCAGAGGGCACCAAGAGGGCCAGAGGGCCAGAAAGTGTACTTTAACAAATAATAACTGAGAACTTCCCTGATTTGGGGGGGGGGGGGAACAGGCATTCAGATCCAGGAGATAGAGAGATTCCCCACCAAAAAAAAAAAAAAAACATTCAACACCATGATATTTAAGAGTGAAACTTGCACATTCCAAAGATAAAGAGAAAATCCTTAAAACAGCTCAAGACAAGAGATTCTTAACTTATATGAGGAGAAATATTAGATTAACAGCAACCTCTCCACAGAGACCTGGCAGGCCAGAAAGGGCTGGCAGGATATATTCAAAACATGTAGCCAAGAATACTATACACAGCAAGGTTCTCATTCAGAATAGAAGGAGAGATAAAGAGCTTCCAGGATAGGCAGAAACTGAAAGAATATGTGACCACCAAGCCAGCCCTACAGGAAATATTAAGGGGGACCCTATAAAAGAAAGAGAGAGCACAAGGAAACAATTCACACAGTCAGGGACTGAATAGGTATTATGATGACACTACATTCATATCTTTCCATAGTTACTCTGAATATGAATGGGCTTAATGATCCCAACAAAAGACGCAGGGTTTCAGACTGGATAAAAAAGCAAGACCCATCTACATGCTGTCTACAGGAGACTCATTTCTGACCTAAGAACACCTCCACCCTGAAAAGGAAGGGATGGAGAACCTTTTACCCTTCAAATGGTCCTCCAAAGAAAGCTGGGGTAGCCATCCTCATATCAGATAAGTTGGAGTTATATCAAAGACTGTAGTAGGAGATGAAGAGGGACACTACATCATACTTAAAGGGTCTACCCAACAAGACAACCTAACAATCATGAATATTTATGCCCCAAATGTGGGAACTGCCAAGTGTATCAATCAATTAATAATCAAAGTAAAGAGATGCTTAGATAATAATACAGTAATAGTAGGAGACTTCAACACAGGACTCTCAGCAAAGGAAGAATCTTCTAAGCAGAACATCACCAAAGAAACAAGGGCCTTGAATGATACACTGCACCAGATGGATTTCGCAGATATATACAGAACTTCCCATCCTAATGCAACTGAATACACATTCTTCTCAAGTGCACGTGGAACTTTCTCCACAATAGACCCATACTGGGTCACAAATCAGGTCTCAACTGATACCAAAATATTGGGATTGTCCCCTGCATATTTTCAGACCACAATGCTTTGAAACTAGAACTCAATCACAAGAAGAAATTTGAAAGAAACTCAAACACATGGAGGCTAAAGAGCATCCTGCTAAAAGATGAATGAGTCAGCCAGGAAATAAGAGAAGAATATAAAAGATTCATGAAAACTAATGAAAATGAAGATACAAACATTCGAAATCTTAGGGATACAGCAAAAGCAGTCCTAAGAGGGAAATGCATCTCAATACAAGCCTCCCTCAAAAAAATTGGAATAAACTCAAATACACAAGCTAACTTCACATCTAAAGGAATTGAAGAACAGCAAGTAAAAAGTACACCCAGCAGAAGAAGAGAGTTAATGAATATTGAGCAAAACTCAATGAACTAGAGACCAGAAGAACTGTAGAACAGATCAACAAAACCAGGAGTTGGTTCGTTGAAAGAATTAGTAAGATAGATAAACCCCTACCAGCCTTATTAAAAAGAAAAGAGAAAAGACTCAAATTAATAAAATTACGAATGAAAGAGGAGAGATCAAAACCAATGCCAAGGAAATAGAAATGATTTTAAAAACATATTAAGAGCAGCTGTATGCCAACAAATTAGACAATATAGAAGAAATGGATGCATTTCTGGGAAGCCACGAATTACCAAAACTGGGAGAGGAAGAAATAGAAAATCTGAACAGGCCAATAACCAGTGAGGAAATTGAAGCAGTCACCAAAAACGTCCCAAGACACAAAATTCCAGGGCCAGAGGGCTTCCCAGGGGAATTCTATCAAGCATTTAAAGAAGAAATAATACCTATTCTACTAAAGCGGGTTCAAAGGATAGAAAGGGATGGAATACTTCCAAACTTGTTTTTTGAGGCCAGCATTACCTTGATCCCAAAACCTGACAAAGACCCACCAAGAAGAATTATGGATCAATATCCCTGATGAACATGGATGCAACAATTCTCTCCAAGATACTAGCCAATAGGATCCAACAGTACATTAAGAGGATTAATCACCATGACCAAGTGGGATTTATCCCCGCGATACAAGGTTGTTTCAACACTCGTAAAACAATCAACGTGATGAATCACATCAACAAGAGAAAAAAAAAAGAACCATAGGATCCTCTCAATAGATGCAGAGAAAGCATTTGACAAAATACAGCCTCCATTCCTGATCAAAACTCTTCAGAGTATGGGGATAGAGGGAACATTCCTCAGAATCTTAAAAGCCATCTACGAAAAGCCCACAGCAAATATCATTCTCAATGGGGAAACACTGGGAACCTTTCCCCTAAGATCAGGAACACGACAGGGATGCCCACTCTCACCCCTGGTATTCAACATAGCACTAGAAGTCCTAGCCTCAGCAATTAGGCAACAAAAAGAAATAAAAGGCATTCATTTTGGCAAAGGTGAAATCAAACTCTCCCTCTTCGTGGATGACGTGATACTGTACATAGAAGATCCCAAAGACTCCACCCCAAGATTGCTAGAACTCATACAGCAATTTGGCAGTGTGGCAGGATGCAAAATCAATGCCCAGAAATCAGTGGCATTTCTATCCACTAATAATGAGGCTGAAGAAAGAGAAATTAAGGAGTCAATCCCATTTACAATTGCACCCAAAAGCATAAGATACCTAGGAATAAACCTAACCAAAGAGGTAAAGGATCTCTACCCTAAAAACTACAGAACATTTCTGAAATAAATTGAGGAAGACAAAAGGGAGGGAAAAACACTCCAAATGTCTATGCTATCCAGGGCAATTTACACGTTCAATGCAATCCCTATCAGAATATCATGGACTATCTTCAGAGAGTTGGAATAAATCATCTTAATATTTGTGTGGAATCAGAAAAGACCCTGAATAGTGAGGGGAATATTGAAAAAGAAAACCATAGCTGGGGGCATCACAATCCCCGATTTCAGATTGTGCTACAAAGCTGTGGTCATCAAGACAGTGTGGTACTGGCACAAACACAGAAACATAGATAAATGGAGCAGAATAGAGAACCCAAAAGTGGGCCCTCAACTCTATGGTCAACTAATATTCGACAAAGCAGGAAAGACTCTCCACTGGAGAAAGGACAGTCTCTTCAATACATGGTGCTGGGAAAATTGGACATCCACATGCAGAAGAATGAACCTAGACCACTCTCTTACACCAGACACCAAGATACACTCCAAATGGATGAAAGATCTAAATGTGAGACAAGAATCCATCAAAATCCTAGAGGAGAACCCAGGCAACACCCTTTTTGAACTTGGCCACAGCAACTTCTTACAAGATACATCTATGAAGGCAAGAGAAACAAAAGTAAAAATGTACTATTGGGACTTCATCAAGATAAGAAGCTTTTGCACAGCAAAAGAAACAGTCAACAAAACTATAAGACAACCTACAGATGGGAGAAGATATTTGCAGATGATGTATCAGATAAAGGGCTAGTTTCCAAGATCTATAGAGAACTTGCTAAACTCAACAACAAAGAAACAAACAATCCAATCATGAAATGGGCAAAAGATATGAACAGGAATCTCATAGAGGAAGACATGGACATGGCCAACATGCACATGAGAAAATGCTCTGCATCACTTGCCATCAGGGAAATACAAATCAAAACCACAATGAGATCCCACCTCACACCAGTGAGAATGAGGAGAATTAACAAGGCAGGAAACAACACATGTTGGAGAGGATGCGGAGAAAGGAGAACCCTCTGCACTGTCGGTGGGAATGTGAACTGGGGCAGCCACTCTGGAAAACTGTGTGGAGGTTCCTCAAAGAGTTAAAAATCGACCTGCCCTACGACCCAGCGATTGCACGGCTGGGGATTTACCCCAAAGATACAGGTGCAGTGAAACGCCGGGACACCTGCACCCCAATGTTCACAGCAGCAATGTCACAGTAGCCAAACTGTGGAAGGAGCCTCGGTGTCCATGGACAGATGATGGATAAAGTAGATGTGGTCTATAGATACAATAGAATATTCCTCAGCCATTAGAAATGACAAATACCCACCATTTGCTTTTATGTGGATGGAACTGGAGGGGATTATGCTGAGTGAAGTAAGTCAATCGGAGAAGGACAATCATTGTGTGGTCTCATTCATTCGGGGAATATAAAAAATAGTGAGAGGGAATAAAGGGGAAAGGAGAGAAAATGAGTGGGAAAAATTAGAGAGGGAAACAGACCATGAGAGACTCCTAACGCTGGGAAACGCACAAAGGGGAGTGGAAGGGGAGGTGGGTGGGGGATGGGGTGACTGGGTGCTGGGCACTGAGGGGGGCACTTGATGGGATGAGCACTGGGTGTTCTTCTCTATGTTGGCGAATCGAACTCCAATAAAAAAATACAAAAAATTAATTAATTAATTAATTAAATTTTAAAATAAAAATAAATAAATGAATCAATAAATAAATGCTTGTCCTCATTTTCACAACCCAGTCACCAGAACAAAAACCTAGCTTTAAAGTGACAATCTATGTTTCCTCAAGCAGTCCCTTCAGGGACCTCATCTTTCAGGACAAGTAGCCTATCAGAGTGTACTCTCAATAAAAACAAGGTCTAATTCTGTTTTCTTAGAAGACTTTTCCCCATTACGTGTGTATGCAATTATACTTTTTGAAAGAATTTTATAGAAAGTACATAACTAACATACTCACTGCAACTCTGAATCTACAGTTCTGAAGACACAAAAACTGATTGAATTTCACTTCCACTTACAGATGGAAAAAGGGTATCATTGAAAGTGTAGGTGATTTGTCCAACTTCTCGTAGCTAATGGAAAAAATGAGACTGTACCTGGTCCTTTGACTTAAACAGCCCAATTTTCTTCCCACTAAAGAGCTCAGCCCTTCTGCTTGAATTAGGTCCTGAATCTTTATTTTCTCATCCATAAACTGAAGCTACACCTTATCCTTGGAAAGAAAAATGGTTTCTATGAAGATGTATATTGTGCATGTGTACATACTTTGTGTTTCTTAAAAGAAATATATCTAATCAATACAGGGTGTTGCTCCAACAGAGACCTAAGTTTTGACCTCTGATATATGTCAATGACTGATGTCAGACATTTCAAAGCAAAACGTAGCCTGATATTGTCTGGGCAAACCAGGCATGCAAATTAACTCAGCCATAAAAACTTTTCTAAAAATTTAAAAGAGAAGGGCCTTGCAAGTAGATGAAACTACAGAACAGTGTAAGTATTTCAGGCTGTTGGTGCTCCTCACTGCCATCCCGCACATTGCGATGACATTGACAAGCGTGGGAAGGAACAGTGATTCTTGTGCGTTAGTAGATATTTTTAAACCTGTTCCTAAAATCATTCATACTAACTTCTCAAACTGTCCCAGAACAGAAAAGAAGGGAAAGTTGAAACTACCAGCTGAGATAAAGCAGATAATCCAGTCCCACTTTTTGCTCTCCCTTGTCCTGGTACATTGTCTATCTGGATAACATAGCAAATTGGAGCAAAAGTAGAGCCATTAAATCATTTTACTTTAAAATGTGGCTGATTTTACCATGCTGAGATGACGACATCTTAAAACATAGTTGACAGTTGGTAAACTGAATAGCATTAACTTCATGCCCAGAAATCTGAAGTTGCTAGCTTTTTGTTTTCTTGTGTGTGTGTGTGTGTGTGTGTTTTTATGCAGAAAACACATTTGAAATATATTTGTCTGATAGGGTATAAGATTGGCATAAAGATAAACAACTGGCAAATTGTTCATAGCAATGAGTTTGCGCAGTGGCTTTTCACTCCAAAACTTTAGAAATTAGAGACTGTTCACCAGATGTTGTTTAAAAAAAAAAAAAAAAAAAAAGCAAGAGAGTTTCCTAATTTAACTACTAAATTGCTAAAAGGTACACTCTGGTAAGTCCTCTTCTGACTGAAAATGTCTGTGTCTTATTAAATGTTTATTGAATACTGTAATTATATTGCTTTTGCTGTTAAATGATATTGACATTTCTGAATACAGATTTTTATTCAGGCAAGATGAAATGTGAACATCTGGCACCAACCTAACGTGTAACATTGAAATGAACAAACAAAAAGCTTGACCAGTGTGTTCTTTTTCCTTTTTTCTTTCTAAGTTCTCTGAATGTGGCTCACATCATAATATACTTAGACATGAGGACTTTGTCACTTATCATTGAAATATTCAAAGTAAATCCCTAGCAAGCTGGTGGCTGCTGAAGTTCGGATCAATTTAGCCATGAAACAACTGTTTCTCAAACAATGACGCAGCTGCTTGGTTCACTTCAAATTATTGTGGTAGTAAAAAGGAAAAAGAATATTTTTAAAATGGATATAATACAATGGCCATTTGTTGTAACATTGCCAGAAGCGTAACATTTTATATAGGTTTATTGGGACTCCAGGACACAACAAATAGATAAGGAAATTTGCATATAGAACTATCATTTTACTATAGGCTTTTTTTCTCTGCACAATGTTTTGGTTTAAGAATCTCTTAATTTTATCTGTTATATGATTGACCCTTCACAGAGTGGTGATAATTAGGCCACAGGAAGCAGATCAGTAAAGTGGCTGGCTTACTGTGTTCCCAGCACATTTCTTTCTTCTCTTTCCCATTTCCTATTGTGTAATGGCGGATGACAGAAACTTGGCTCTCCTGGACCTTGAGAACTTTTTATTAATTTAAAGGCAAAATTTTGATTTATGTGGAAGAAACAAACTGTATATAGCCCTGAGTGTTTCGCGAGGAATCTTCAAAGCAGATTTCTTTTCTTTTAGGTATCCCCGTCAAAAAGTAGATTTAGACATCAGAGTAAGTCAAATACTATCAAACACAAGTGTATAACACCAGCTGTATCTACACAGCAAAGCCAACAGTTGACAAGCCAGTTCCCTAATCCAAGCCCGAGTCTGAAGGCATTCATTCATCTTAAATATCTAGAATGGTTATCAAGAATGTCCCCAGTTGGCCAAATTGCTCAGCATCCTGTTTGCTTTAGTTACTTCAAAACATATTTCCATAAAGCCATAGCATAACAAACTGTAGCCAAAAGCTCAGGTCCCTGCTCTTCTGCTCATCCACACGACTGCTTTTAGAGTATGTTAGAATGGCCCTAAGTAAGTGGAGAGACCAAAATTCTACCGTCCAAGAACAGATTCTCAATCTGAATTATCTCAGCTGGCTATTAAAATAGCCTTGAATGTGACAGGTCTGGAAACTTGAAGAGAATTGATAAGGACGTTCAATTTGGGGGAAAGCCTATCAACACAAGTATAGTTGCAGAAAACCATAGGGTATATTTGGTGAAGAGTAAGTAAGTGGGTTAATCTAGCATAGGAGGTTACTTTCACTCTTAAAAGATGTATAGGTGGATGATGACAGGCGGAACGAAAGAACATTTAAAAGAATAGCATGTATCAGCGTGGCAGGTAAAGATAATTGCAAGAAGCTTGGCACAACTGGAGCATGAGTTCTGGGTACGGCTAGGTAGGCGGGGGTCACGCAATCAAGTCCCCAGGCATGCTAAAAAGTTTGAGTTTCATCTAAGAGGCAATAGTATTTTGGGCAAGGATGTAATATGGATCAGCTTTGTGTTTTAGAAGGATCACCTTATGACTTTACGGAGGATGAATCGGAGGGACAGTAATGTAGGGATGAAGGGATGAAGTGGATGGGACGCATTCTAAAGAGGTAAAACAAACATGCCTTCTTGTTAGGTAGAATGTGGAAGGTGATGGAGATGATGGTTTGGGTCACTGTCTCCATGAAGGTGCTAATCTTAAATGCAAGGAAGAAGATATGGATTTTGATCTGAGATATGATACACTGGAAACTTGCATATTAAACATTATAGCTGAATCTTTAATAGATGGATATGGAATTCAGGAAGGATAACTAGAGAAAATAAATATATATTATTATAATAATGTAATATAAATAATATATAAATTATATAGCTACAGTAAATTATATAATATATAATTATTCTTATTGAAAAGTAACACATGTTCATTTTAGAAAATTTAGAAAAATCAGAAAAGTGAAGATATGTATCTGGATTAGCTTGTAGATTTAATAGTTAAATATCCTGAACAATAATTGTTACCTAGCTCATATGTGAAGCGTACATTTCAAAGACTTATCAAAGTAAAACCAAACTGTATAAATGAGATAGTTTGACTGTCATATATAATGAATGACTTTCAGAAATTGAATGGCCGTAAGAAAGAAAGTTCCATATTAATTATGCCAAAATCTAAATTACATTCATATCAGTCAAATTAATTATTCAACGTCATGAGAATATCTTTGCAGTGAGCTCATCTTGGCAGGCCCTTTGGAAAGTGGTACCACAGAAAACCAGTCTTCATAGGAGACCTAGCCTCGGGTTCATCTACAGTTCAGACAGATAACTGTAAACACCTGCTTCTATAGTTTTCTAAGATCTCAAATAATAAGTGCCCAAATACATGAGAAAGTCCAAAACTTTCCTTGAGAAATAGCCTCTGTCTTTGGTCATCTCTGTTAGGAATGGAACCTCTTCCATTAGGAATGGAACCTCTACTGGGCAAGAATAAAAGTCAGTGTCTATCATTTTCCTAAGGGATTATAAGCTTTTAAGTTCATATATTCAGTGTCTCTCTCACCCATGTAGATCACATACACTCTAGGCACTTAGCTGGATTTTTCTTGTTTAATTAGGTATAACTTGCCTACAGTGCACCAATGTTAAGTGTGCAGCTAGATGAATTCTTACATGTGCTATGATAGACCTAAACAATCACCACCGAGACTAAGACAGAGAACATTTTCAGGGCCTAAAGAAGACCCTTTGTGTCCCTATTCAGTAACTACTAGCCCCACAGATAAACACGTTTCTGAACTCCAGCATCACAAATTACCTTTTCCTATTCTTGAAATACAAATGGAATCATTTAGCTTCTTTAGCATCTGGTTTCTTTTATTCCACATACTTTTTGAGACTTGTCCATAATGTTACATGTTTCAGTATTTTAGTCTCTTTCGCTGCTGTGTAGTATTCCGTTGTGTCAATATACCACAGTTTGTTTATTCACTTTCCTATGATGGACGTTAGGGCTGATTCCATTTTGTGGCTATTATGAACAAAACCAGAATAAACATCCAGTATGCATGTTTCGGTGGACATAAGCATTCGTGTGTCTTCGATATCACCCAGGAGTGCGTACATGTGTGTTCAGCTTTAGAATATACTGTAAAACAGTCTTCCAAAGTTCTTTACAAATTTATACTTTCAGTATAAACACTGAGGCAGAATTCATATTATACCCAAATACTATGAGAAACATAAAAACTTCTTATTCTATGAGATTATTAAGCTCAGATCTTGTTTCAAGGTAGATCACCAGAAATACCTTCCTTCGGCATACTATTTTATAACCCAAAGGAATATCTCATTAAATTTTATCAATAATCTATATTAGAGACAGAAATAGAAAAATTAAAAGTTTAGAACCTCTAATCACTATGACAAACAGATGAAGATTTCTTCAACTTACTCAAAACCAAAGAAATATTAGATTTGATCTTCTAGAAAATTTTAATACATAGCTGACCTCAAAAGTAAGAAAAGAAAAAATCCCGGGTACCCTAAATATAAAAGGGAATTAAGGTCAGAGTAAAATGTTGAGGTTGCCATCAAATGGCTTGCCCGAGCATCAGAACGTGATACATGCCTAAGGAATAGGGGTCAAAACTCACCCAAGATCAAGAGTCAAATATTTTTCTGGATTCACATCAGTACCTCAAATTCAATGTCTCTCAAGGTAAACTACTTATCTTGTGGATTTCCAAACTCAGTGCATTTCATACACCCGGTTAACTAAAGCAGATTCAGGGCTTGGCAAACTTCTACAACGAGCCGTATAGTAAATATTTTAGGCTCTGCAGACCAGATGTTCCCTGTCACAACTACTCAACTCCCCTTGCTATAGTGCTAAAGCAGCCATCCATGATATATAAATGAGCAGCCCTGGCTCTGTTCCAATAAAACTTTATTTACAAGAATAGGTAGCAGACCAGATTTGGGCCAAGGGTTATAGTTTTCTTAAATCCACTTATTAGGGCAGCAAGCTAGGATCCTCTAACATACTTCACTTCAACATCTAATCAATCACCTAATCCTTTTTTAAATCGCAGTGCAATCTGTTCTCACTTCTTCTTTGTTGACTACCCAAATTTGTTATATTTCTGAGTCTTCCATGCTCTTGTGTATATTTCATTCACTTTCAACTGTTGTGTAATAAATGGTTCATTGTGTCAATATTGAAAAAAATTATTTTATCCATTCTCTTGTCATTGAATTTTTGGGCTTTTCTACTTTTGTGCCCCAGTTTCCTCATTTGTGTAATATAATATCTACTTCATATGATTTTTTTCATGAATTAAATGAGTAAATGTATGTGAAAAATACCTGATGTGTTAAAGCCCATAAGAGTTTTCTTTCTTTTTTTTTTTTTTAAGAGTTTTCTACTATTGCTGTTTCACTTTTCTTATGCCCTGGACCTACAATAATGGCTCAATGAATGTGTCTTAAATAAATGAATGAAAAACTAAAGAAAGGATTGATTTGGTATATAGATTCTAAGCAATTCCAACCAAAAACCCAACAGAGCTTCCAGGGAATTTGATAAGCTAATTCTTACATTTATTTTGAAGAGCAAAGGAATGAAGAAGATAAAATGTTCCTGAAAAAAAAGTGTAAAAACTTGACCCACCAGATATTGAATATAAATCTAAATATTTTTATAATTATAATAGAGATTCAAAAATTGACCAAAAAATAATATAAAAGAGAACTTGAAAGATCGGTGTGCATTTGTGGAATTCTGATAATTGCCAGAGGTAGCATTGTCCATCAGTGGGAAAACTGGGGACTAATCAATAAATGATGCTAGGGCAATTAGTTATCAATATGGGTAAAAAAAAAATTGGATCCCTACCTCACAACATACACAAAAATCAGTAACAGAACAAAGACATAAATATGCAATAGGAATCCTCCAAAAAATTTCGAGCTATAATCATAAAAGAAAACATAATGTGTACTAAAATCAAATACTTCTTTTAATCAAATGGCATCGTTTTAATAGAGAAAATGCAATTCCTAAACTAGAAGAAATTATTTGTAACACATATAACTGGCAAAAGATTCACACTGAAAATATATGAAGAGGGACCAGTTGAGAGTCTGACTTTGGCTCAGGGCATGATGCCCGTCTAGGGATTGAGTCCTGCATTGGGCTCCCTGTGAGGAGTCTGCTTCTTCCTCTATGTCTCTACCTCTCTCCGTGTCTCTCATGAATAAATAAATAAAATATTTTTAAAAATACAATATTTAAAAAACTCATAAGAGTTAAACAATATATTGTTTAGAAGTGTAGACAGGGGCACCTGGGTTGCTCAGTCGGTTAAGCATCTGTCTTCAGCTCAGGTAGTAGTCTCAGGATGCTGGGGTTGAGCCCCAGGTTGGGCTCCCTGCTCAATGGGCAGCCTGCTTCTCCCTCTGCCCTTCCCCCTCACTCGTGCTGTCACTCACTATCTCTCCCAAATAAAATCTTAAACAAAATATAGACAAATATGAAAATATTACTTTTTAAGGTAACGAAATGATAAAAACAAAAATGGAGATAGTGCTCACTTCTGGTCCGTAAGTGGGGAAGTGCCAGTTAGTGGGAATGGAATAATTAGTGAGATGGCATTAGTTTAAGAAGTTTATACTCTGCTATTATGCTTCATAGTATCCATATGTTACATATATTTTGCATCAAATATTATATTAATATTATATTAAGTTATCATTAAAAATACAGGATAAATGAACAAATCTTGTTAATGAAATGCAAGGTAAGACTATTAACTGTATCAAACAACTTGATTAAAAAGAAAAACAGAACTTCATCTACATTTAAAGCTTAGAAGGAAAAGGCAATATGTATAGCCTCCAACATAACAGGGTAGGCTCTCTCTAGAATTATCTTGGAGTGATCAGATTTCTCCTGGATTTTGATTTCTCAAGAGTCACATTATTAATTTCTTATGCCCAAGGCATTCAGAAGTCAGTCCTAGAGTTCTACAGGGCAGCCTAGAAGCATCAAGAAAAGGTCAGTATCTAATTATTTTCTTTGCTCTGCTCCCTGCTGCCCCTCTTAGGATGAACTAGAGGAGACTAAAAGGAACACCAGCTCTATGTCCTCCATAAAGATGATCCTGGAGACACCATGTTGCTTAACCTCCTCCATTTATTTGTCTCTTCAACTCAAAGGTTTGACTGGATGAAATGTTTTACATTTTAAGTGAACTAAGGGATTTTGTTATGAAGAACCATAAGGACCAAAAAACAGACCCTGAAGAGATTTTGCATAAGATGGATGCATTTGAGTGGGGGGGTGGGGGTGGAGGATTGAGGAAGGAGGGAGTGGAGGAAGGAGGCCACTCCACTCTATAAGACAAGCCACTGAATCAATTTTAATTTACTCAATGAAAATAATTTTATACTGAAAAGGATAAGAGTCCAAGAATGTCTTCGAGAAAAAGGAAATAAGTGGTTTTTTACAGTTCTTACCAAAACTATTATCTTCGTTTTCTCTGCTTTGATTAAGACCATTTTGTTCATTCTCTACTAGAAGATAATATGAATGTAGATTACACTTGTCAAAAGAATATACACATTAAAGCAATTTTAATTTTGTAAATCAGCTTAAAATGTTCCCAAATAGTCATTTAATGGGCCAGATTAACATTAAGAAAGAGAAGAAAGAAAAAAGACCTAAGCATTAGAGACTCCAAAATGATCTTAATGTATTTTCCTTTATAAATGCCTAATTCTCAGGTAGTGCTTCCTATTCCCAAATATAAGTAATCTGCAGAATATAAAAAATTTTAAGAAAATAAATATGTCAATCCTATTTTGGTCTCAGTAGCTTTTTTTCAGACCACAATGCTTTATTATTATTTTTAAATTGTATTATTTTTTAATTTAAATTCTATTTGCCAATATGTAGTATAATACCCAGCGCTCATCCCATCAAGTGCCCTCCTCAGTGCCCGTCACCCGGTGGTCTCAGTAGCTTTTGACATTAAGAGCAAATATTAACCTGCTAATGGTTTGGAGCACTTCATTCATTCATTCATTCATTCATTCCATTTCTTCATTCTCTGAATAACCTATTAACTTCAAAGTGATTTAGAAAGTGTTGTATATCTGGATAATCACAGTGTAGCATAAAAAGCTACTTACTAATGGCAATAAATAAATGGCATTACCCTGTGACATATATTAACAGGGTGGGATTCTCTTTTTACATTTTTAGAACACAATAATACAAATATTCATTGAAAATCAATTTTGTAGATGTATACTATGAAACATTCATTTTCCTTTATCAATTAATCTAAAATATTGTCCTAGATTCTATCACAGTTGGATCTATTAAAATCTTCCTTAATATATACAAATATTTTTTTGATATCAATCATCATCATAGTCATGGCTATAAGAAAAATACTCTTTACTTGGCCAAATTACCCCCAAGAATAGTAGTATTAAAACTACCTCATTAACTGGAGAAATTAAACAATTGATAACCCAAGCTGAAAGGCTTAAGCTATTAACCTGGTAAGCACCAAACCATGGAAGAGAAATACTATTGTGTGACGCTGCTAGGGAATGGATTTCAACAAGAGTCTAAGTAGTAGAAAACATCTTTTTCTACTCATGAGTGTACATCTATATTTTGCCCAGGGATGTAACACCAATGCACAATAAACGAGGCCATGGCATTTATTTTGAGCTGTCTTCAAATTTCGGCTGTTATCAATGAAAGTTGAGTAACTCCTTTCAGGTTATCATTATTTTCCTATATATTGATAAAATATAGTATGTTATATATATACTATATAACATAATAATAATATAAGAAATATACTAATATACTTATTTTTTTACTTATAACACAGGTCACAAGCCAGCCATCAGGAGATTTGCAGGAGATTATGATTTGGTGTACATAGTGATATTTTTAAAGTTTGCATTAGTTGTCAACATGTGAAGATTGGGAGATTTCATACAAAAATCAAGTTTTACAACTTGAGAACTCAGAGGTTGGCCAGTTCAGGGCCAACTTTTACTTTTGCCTGCACCTGAGAAATGAGAGTTTGCAATTCTTTAGAACATATCTACTGACACAATGACTAAAGATGGCAATTGTTAGTGTTTAATCATATAAAAAGCCACCTCAATATAAGAAAAGATAAATTGTGTTTATTCACATGTGTTTTTTTCAAAATTTCCTGCAAGAAGGTATGCCCTAAATGGTGATAAAATTCTTAGAAATAAAAATTCTGATTTCTTTATTTTGATCATATTTGGTTCACCAAGCACTTTATAAACAGTATCTCACTAGAAAGCAAAGGCAGAAATTGACTTATTTTACTCAGATGATTTTAATTTTTCTGTTAATGAGTACTGGGCAAGCAGGAAATGTTAGAAGGTGCTACAGGGAAATTCCAAGCTTCATAGGGTCAGGGAGGAAAGTTCAAAGAGAATATAAGGTCATGTCTATGGAGCAAAGTGGAGCACAGATGAAAGCTGTGGCTTAAAACTTTGAAAAATGGGAAGATGCCTCAATGTGGATGAATTGTGACAGCAGAAAAGTCATGGAGGAAAACTGGTTGTTTAAATTAACAAGAAAAATGTCCAGAATATCAGTTCTGACAGTATGGACTTTGGACAGGAGTTTTTTGATACTAGCTCTATACCAGTGAATCTAGGAGTGCATAATTTTTTTTAAGAAAAAAAGAAAGAAAGAAAGAAAGAAAGAAAGAAGGAAAGAGAGAGAGAGAGAAGAAAGAAAGAAAGAAAGAAAGAAAGAAAGAAAGAAAGAAAGAAAGAAAGAAAGAAAGAAAGAAAGAAAGAAAAGAGATGCAGGGTACAGTCACTTGATATGAATGCAAGCAGGAAAAATCTAGAGAAAGAATGAGCCTGGAAGAAGAGAAGAGTGGCTTCCTTTTGGAAGCATTTGTAGGGAAAGAGTGGAGAGAAAATCAAACTTTGTTCAGATGAAGTAGGAAAAATGGTTGAAAAAAGTGTTCGAGATATAGAGGAGTTTGCTCAAAATTAAACAAAAGATTCTCAAGTGTAGTCCAGCTTCTATTTAGAAGAGAATTAATGAAAGCAAAAGCCCAAATGATCCATGTTAGAGAAACAAAGCATTTCTTCATTTCCTAATATTCATGGTTAATAGGCTCTTCTCTTTAACCTGGCTTCCACATACTGATATAAGACAAATACTTCATTAGGTCTTTTTTTTTTTTTTTTTTTTTTTTTGCTAATTACAATTTTAAATTGTTAAGAACTTAGCTTGACTGTCCTATAAATTGTCAAATGAATTCTAATCAGAGAAACTTAATACATTTCTGCCAGAACTTCAAACACAATGATGGAACTGTGCAGATTGACTGCCTTTTCTAGAATGTTCTTCATCAATTGTTTCATAAGCTGGTGATACATTTTAAAACTACAAAGGTACTAGAGTTCTAACATGAGGTGGAAAATTGACTTGTAAGTCTAGGATTTATTTTTTCCACCAGAAACTTTCCTAGACTCTTTATAATTTGGCACATCAGGAAAACCAAATAATTAAATATCTTGCTTTGATGCATTCATTAAACTCACCCTAGAAAAAAAGCCTATTGCTTTTAAAATTATTTGGTCTTAGCAGCACTTAAATTCTCCTTACTTTTATTCCCCTTGCCACAGACTAGACTTAAAAAAAAAAAAAAAAAAAAACTTGTTTTTCCTTGCTATAGAGCATTCATTTGATATTGGTGCCCTGAAGCCTTTTTTCCTCCTTTGTCACAAAATTATTGGATTCATGTAATACAAAGAAGTGTACACTGAATAAAAAGAAGCCAAATGTTATTACAAGATTTTCTTTTCGGAACTAGTTATTATTCCTAGAGTGTGTTGTTATTTGAAAGTGTAAATAAGATATAAAAAACTAGATGGTCATAGAAGTCACTCCTAGTAGAACACAAATTAAAATGCAGGAAGTATGGGGAGGATGGAAAAAAATCTAGTATGACCCATGACTGGACTGACAGAGAGTAAAGGAATTCCTTTAGCCTGAGCAAGTTCTTATCCACAGGATTGAGCTACACTGGAGCCAGGAGGTTGCCTTCCAGTCTATGCTCAATTCTGGTGGCCTAGGTTCTGGATTTTAATGGACCACCCCTTGGAAGAGAGAAGACAAAGCCAGGGCCTAAAATTAACAGCTCAAGAAACAACAGATGTTGGTGAGGATGTAGAGAAAAGGGAGCCCTCTTAAACTGTTAGTGAAAATGCAAAATAAAATAAAATAAATTTTAAAATAAATAAGTAAAATTTAAATTTAAATTTAAAAAAATGCAACCTGTTACGGCCACTCTAGAAGACAGTATAGAGCCTGCACAAAAAGTCAAAAATAGAGCTATTCTAATGATCCAGCAATTGCACAACTAGGTATTTGCCCAAAGGATACAAAAATACTGATTCTTAAGGGATGCATTCACCTGATGTTCGCAGCAGCAGCATCAACAGTAGCCAAACCATGGAGAGCCCAGATGTCCGTCAACAGACGAATGGATTAAGAAGAGGTAGCGCACATGTGCGGTGGAATATTGCTCAGCCATCAAAAAAGAAAGAAATCTTAACATTTGCAACGATGTGGATGGAGCTAAAGTGTATTTAGGCTAAGCGAAAGAAGCCAGAGAAAGACAAACACCGTATGACTTCACTTATACGTGAAATTTAAGAAACAATATACAGATGAACATATGGGAGGAGGAAAAGGAGAGAGAGAGAGAGAAGAAAACAAATCATAGTTGTACGCGAGTGATGAATCACTGAATTCTACTCCTGAGTCCAATATTGCACTGTATGTGAACTAACTAGAGTTTAAATAGAAATTTGAAGAAAGAATTTTTAACAAAAAGTACATTGTGGTAGTTTGACATACATTGGGAAAATATGTGCCCACCTCGTTAATTAACCCATCCATCACCTCACTTTTTATTTATAAGAACGTGTAAGGTCTACTCTCGGCAAATTTCAATTATACAATACGCTGCTGTCAACTATAGTCGCCACGCTGTACGTTAGATCCTAAGATCTTATTTATCTTATAGCCGACAGTTTGTACCCTTTTACCAAACTCCCCCTATTTCTTCCACCGCCTAGCTACTGGCAACCATTTTTCTACTCACTGTTTCCATGAGTTGGATCTTCTTGTTTTTTATGAAAATTCTACCTCTAAGTGATACCATGCAGAATTTGACTTTCTCTGGCTTACCCCACATAACATAATGCCCTTGAAGTCCACCCATGTTGTATCAAGTAACAGATCTGCTTTCCTTCTCGTGGCTGAACGATATTCCCTCGTATATGCACCACGTCTTCCACATCCATGAATCCATCAACCAGCACTGAGCTGTCTCCACATCTTGGCATTTGCAAATAACGTGGTCATGAACATAGGAATGTAGATATTGCTTCAAGATCCTATTGTTTCCCTTAATATATACCCAGAAGTGGGGTCACTGGATCATATGAAGGTTTGGGGTTTTGTTTGGTTTTGAGGAACATCCATGATGTTTTCCATACTGTCTGCACCAATTTCCATTCTGCCAACAGTGCACGAGGATTCTCTCTCCTCCACGTCTTCAGCGATACTTGGCCCCCCTGTCCTTCTCATGACAGCCACCCAGCAGGTGTGAGGTCATATCTCATTCCAGCAGGTGTGAGGCCATATCTCATTGAGGATTCAGTTTGCATTTCCCTGAATATTAGTGATGTTGACGACCTACGCATATACCTCTTGGCTATCTGCATGTCTTCTTAGAAAAACATCTATTCAGGGGCACCGGGGTCAGTTAAGTGGCTGGCTCTTGATTTTGGCTCAGGTCCTGATCTCAGGGTCCTGGGATTGAGCCCCGAGTCAGGATTCACATTTAGCAGGGAGTCTGCTTGAGGATTCTCTCTCTCCTCTTCTTCTGCCCCTCTCTCTGCTTGCACATGTGTTCTCTCTCTCTCTCTCAAATAAATCTTAAAAAAAAAAAAAGAGAATGTCTATTCAGTTCCTCTGCCCATGTTTTAACCAGATTGCCCTTTGTTTTTGCCAGGAGTTCAATGGGCTCTTTAAACTTTTTGGATATCAGCCCCTTGTCAGACATATGATTAATAAATATTTTCTCACATTCTAGAAGTTGCCTTTTCATTTTGTTGATGATTTCCTTTCCTGTACAGAGCCTTATTTTTTTTTTTAAGATTTAAAAAAATTTTAATGTAATCTCTACCCCCAATTTGGGACTCAAACTCACAATCCAAGATCAGAAGTCATATGCTCTCCCAACTGACCCAGACAGGCACCCCCCTATACAGAAGCTTTTTGTTTGATGTGGTTCCACTTGTTTGCTTTTGTTCCCTTTGCCTTTGGTGTGAATTCCAAAAAATCATTACCAACACCAATATTAGAAATTTATTTTCTATGTTTCCATGTTTTCTTCTAGGAGTTTTATGGTTTCAGGTCTTATGTTCAAATCTTTAATCCATTCTGGGCTGATTTTTGTATATGATGTAAGATAAGGATCCCAGCCTCATCCTTTTACATATGGCTGTCTAGTTTTCCCAGCACCATTAAAAAGATTATGCTTTTCCCGTTTATGGTCTTGGCTCCTGTGTCATGAATTAGCTGACCATACATGCATGGATTTACTCCTGGGCTCTTTGTTCCATTCTGTTGACCTATGTGTCTGTTTTTAAGCCAAAACCATACTGTTTTGATTCCTATAGGTTCATGGTGTAGTTTGAAATCAGGAAGTGTGGTGCCTCCGGCTTTGTTCATCTCTCTCAAGATTTCTTTAGCTATTTGGGGCCTTTTGTAGTTCCTTGCAAACTTTAGAATTGTTTGTTCTATTTCTGTGAAAAATGCCATTGTAATTTTGATAGGGATTGCATTCAATCTGTAGCTTGCTTTGAGTAGAATGCATATGTTAGCAATATTGACTCTTCTAATCTATGAGCACAGAATCTTTCCATTTATTTGTGTCTTCTTCAATTTGTTTCATGAATGTCTTGCAGTTCTTAGTGGACAGGTCTTTTACCTCTGCGTAAATTGATTCCTAGGTATTTTATTCTTTTGGTGCAATTATAAATAAGAATATTTTCTTGATTTCTCTTTCTGATAGTTCATTGTTAGTGTATAGAAATTTTGCAAACTTCAACTTGTTTATTGCTCTAACAAATTTTTGGTGGAGTCTTTAGAGTTCTTTTTATATAATGCCATTTCATCTACAAATCGCCAGTTCTACTCTTCCTTTCATTTTGGATGCCATTTAGCTCCTTTTCTCACCCAATTGCTCTAAGCTAGGACTTCTAGTCTGTGTTTAATAAAAGTGGTGAGAGTAGACATCCTTGTCTTGTTCTGTATCTTAGAGGAAAAGCTTTCACCCCTAAGTGTGATGCTAGCTGTGAATTTGTCATATGTGGCCTTTATTATGTTGAAGTAAAGTTCCTCTATTTTGAGAATTTTTATCATTAATTGAATTTTGTCAACTCCTTTTCTGCATCTGTTGAGGTGATCATATAATTTTATCCTTCATTTTCTTAATGTGGGTATATCAATTGATTTGCGGGTGTTGAACCCTCCCTGCACCCATGGAATAAATCTAAACTTGACCATACTGTATGATCCTTCTAATGTATTGCGTAATTCAACTTGCCAAAGTTTTGTTGATGATTTTTGCAACTATATTCATGAGGGTTATTGGCCCATAGTTTTCTTTGTTTGTAGTGTCCTTAGTTTGGTATCAGAGTGGTGCTGTCCTCATAAGATGGGTTTGATAGTGTTTCCTCTTCTTCTACTTTTTGGAAGAGTTTTTAAAAACTGGTATTAATTCTTTAAATACTTGATAGAATTCATCAATAAAGCCATCTGGTCTTGGATTTTCATTTTTTTGGAAATTTTTTTGTTACTGATTCATTCTCCTTTCTAGTAATTGTTCTGTTCAGATTTTCTATTTCTTTGTAATTCAGTCCTGTTTGATTGTATGTTTGTGGGTACTTACCCATTTCTTTTAGGTTGTCCAGTTTTTTGGTCTATCATTGTTCATAGTAGTCGCTTATGTTCCTTTGTACTTATGTGGTATCAGTTGTAATGTCTGCTCTTTTATTTACAATTTTATTTATATGAGTTCTCTTTTCTTCTTGGTAAGTCTAGCTAAAGGTTTGTCTATTTTTCTTTTCAAAAACCACTCAATTTTATTGATCTCTTCTACTGTCTTTTTAGTCTCTATTTTATTTATTTCTGCTCTAATCTTTGTTACTTCCTTCCTTCTACTAACTTTGAGCTTACTTTGTTCTTCCATTTTCCAGTAAGTCAGAAGTGTAAAGTCAGGTAGTTTATTTGAGCTCTTTTTCTCTAATGTAGGCATTTATCGTTATCACTTTGTTCTTAGAACTGTTTTTGCTACATTCCATAAGTTTTGGCTTGTTGTTCTTCCATTTTCATTTGTCTCAAGGTATTTATTTATTTCCTTTTTTTAATTTTTTCTTTGACTCGCAGGTTTTCAGTAACATGTCAAGTCTCCATGTATTAGTGAATTTTCTAGTTTTCCTTTTGTGTTGATTCCTAGTGTCATACCATTATGGTCAGAAAAGATGTCTGACATGACTTCAATCTTCTTAAACTTACTCAGACTTGTTTTGTGACCTAGCATATAATCTACCCTAGAGAATGCTTCATAAGCATAAAGCTCTAGTTTAAACTCCCTATTCCTTATTTCTCCATAGTATTTATTTGTCACATCTAATATACCATAATTATTGTAATGTTTTCATTATTTACCTTCCCCACTAGAATGCAAGCTGTGTAGGTGCAAGGATTTTTGTCATTTCATTTCTGCTGTGTCTCTAGCACTTAAAAGAGTACCCAGCACTTGGTAGATATGCACTAAATATTCTTGAATGAATGAATGAATGAATGAATGCCACCTTTGTTCAACTATTTTGAATAATGATGAGAGGAAAAAATACATGTAAGACCCCTCGAGAGTGAGTCAAGATTTTTAGTCACTGTAGTTATTAGAATCTGCCAATGCAGTCATTTAGGAGCATCGCCAGCAGCCCTCAGTCTTTTGTGCCTCACTGCCAAATCAGAATTACAGAGCAGGGTACACTCATTCAAAGATTTCTCTCCCTTTGGCCACTTCTGAATCAAATAAACATTATAGAAACATCCCTTATTTCCAATAGATCTTGCCAAAACTCTCCAAACAATGTTTCAACACACTCCCCAAAGAAGAAACCCAATGCTGGGAATGAGTCAAGCAATCAGTTAGCAGCTGCCATTCTTAAGTTACTTTCCACACCCTTTTTTCTCTCCATTTAAAATTCTTAAACCCTCAAGTTCTTTTCATTTCTTCTGGTGAGAGATTTAATTATTGGTATTTTTAATGGTACATGTTCACTACAGGAATGATGAAAGGCAATTAGAATCATGACTGAGAGAGGCGAAAGTATGCCGTGGTGATGATGAAAGTGAGCAGTGAATGAACACTGAGTGATGGCAACAGACCTTACTGGTTTGAAACACCCACTTAGACAGGAGACTTCAATCTTTTACAGCTACTACTGATTTATAACAAACTCCATATTCACAAGTCATCTCAAAATTCCCAAAAGAGTCAGACAATTTAATTTCTAGCATTATATTTTCTTTACATGCTCAATTATAAAATCTTAGTGCAATCTCAGCATTGAAAAGTAAACTACGTTTGTATGTTTTTCCTCTATGTGCTCTGATCTTGGTTCATAACAATTTCCTTGGCTGTCTCAACAGTAAAATAAACATAAGTAAAATAATCAACATTTTCTCCCTTATCACATTGATTTCTTACTGGTTTCATCCAGCTATTAATTCAACACAATTTAACCAATTTATAGAAGCTGGTAATATACAGGTGTTGGGTGGCATTCGTACACAGTGAAAAGAAACAAAAGGATATGACTAACTAGCTGCTGCTGTTTCTAAATTGCATAGAAATTTATTTATTTATCTGCATATGATTTAATGTCGCTTGTCCTAGGGAATTCGGAAGGGGGTGCAACAAAATTTTTCAATTTTTTAAATAATGCAAGTTACTCAAATTCTATTTTTTTTAAATATTTTATTCATTTATTCATGAGAGACAGAGACAGACAGACAGGCAGACAGACACAGGCAGAAGCAGGCTCCATGCAAGGAGCCCGACGTGGGACTCGATCCCAGGTCTCCAGGGTCAGGCCCTGGGCCAAAGGCGGGGCTAAACTGCTGGGCCACCCAGGCTGCCCAGTTACTCAAATTCTAGATGCAATTCTAATCTTCTACAGAAATTTACTAGTCTACACAAGCAGGTACATATTTTAACTGGTGGGCATATTCTATTCATGAATCTTACTCATTACCTAAAGTTTACAGAAAATGCAATAATCTCACTTTTAGCTAATTACATGGACTATAACATAAACAATGGTGTCCAAACTTCAGTATTCTTATTTTATTTCATGACTTTTGTCATCTCCCTTGAACTATCACTTTTTTTTTTCTTCTTTTTTTAAGTAGGCTCCACACCCAGCATGGAACCTAAGTTGGTGCCTAAACTCAGGACCCTGAGCTCATGGCCTGAGTTGAGATCAAGAGTCAGATGCTTAAAAAAAAAAAAAAAAAGAGTCAGATGCTTAATTGAGCCACCCAGGCACCCCTATACATTCACTTCTTAATAGCACTCTTTAAATTCCCTTAATTTTTTTCTTTACAAATCAACCTTTATCTTCATTCCAAGCAATTGTAGCTACGAAATCATCAGTTTGATTCATGAATCAATTTAACAAATATGTATTGAGCACATGCTTTGTGACACATTTTGGGGAGCCAAAAGTACAGCCGTAACTACAACTGACAAAGACCTTCTCTCACGAGGATTACATTCTAGTGAAGAAGACAGTCAATCAATCAATCAATCAATCAATCAATACAGGGCATTCTACAATTACAATGTCAGCTAAGTGCTATGAAGAAAACTAAAGGAAAGTGAGGAGAAGACAAGAAAATGGAGCAGGATAAGTGATCCTCCGAAGAAGTGTTATTTGGGTGGAAACTTGACTACGAGCCCAGCCAGGAAGGCCTCAGCAATGGAAAACAGAAGGATAAATGCCCCAGTGTGAGAATGAGCCCACTGTACTCAAGGAATAACAAGAAGGCTGTTGTGGCTGAAACAAAGGAAGACAGAGAGGCCTGGAGGTGGGGCTTTAGAGTCAAATAGGAACCAGATAGGACCTCATAGGCCCTAGGAAGAAGTTTGGATTTTCTTTTGAATCTTATGAAAAAAATCATCAGCGAGTTTCTAGCAGGGGGATATCATAAAGTATTTTTCACTCATAATCATTACTTAAGGGACGCCTGGGTGGCTCGGCGGTTGAACGGTGGACCGTCTGCCTTCGGCTCAGGTCATGACCCCGGGTCCTGCAATTGAGTCCCGCATCGGGCTCCCTGCAGGGAGCCCGCTTCATCCTCTGCCTGGGTCTCTGCCTCTCTGTGTGTCTCTCATGAATAAATAAATAAAATCTTTTTAAGAAAATAATAATCATTACTCGGGCTTTTGTGTGAATAACTGATCTTTGAGTAGAAATTCTGGAAACCACTTAGGAGTTTTCTGTATTTGAGGGGCCGTCGGGAGCGGGACAGCAGCAATGGTGGAGGTGGGGCCGTAGGTAGACGGGCTAGTTTGCTTTATCTTTTCTCTCCGGTACATACCAATAATAACTAAGCCTGCTCTGAGAGTTCTGTGGGTTTCCCCATGTTCCATCTGGAAGTGTCTCACAGCCAGTGTTCTGGCTCCCAGGGAGACTCTGGGGAAGTACTTGGACCGGAGGCTCTGAACCCCACTGCTGGGCCTTGAGGCCATCGCCTGACTTCCTGCCTCGCAGACCTTTTGCAAGTTACTTTACCTTTTAGAGTTTCTGGCTCGTTGTCTGGATAACGAGATAAGGAGGATGCTGTGGGCGCTCCCGTGGGGTCACTAGAGGCATCCGGCGGGCTAGTGCATGCGTGGCCCTTGGCACACTACGGTGGATGAAGGTAATGACCACTAGAGGTCTGTAAATGAGTCATGAAAGGTGACGAAAGTCACCTGGATGCCTTTCGTCTCACAATAGCCACAACCGGCGCTATTTTAACCTTACAAATACGACTGCTTATCTCTCCTCATGGCTTTCATTACCCTGAAGAAGAACCAATGTTTCATTTTTAATTGGGCAATTAATAAACTGAATTGATATATTGCAAATGTGGTGGGGTGATCTCCAAAAATGTTAGTGCTTCAGATTCAAAGTTCCAGGAGATTTTTGCTCTTGTGCTGCCACAGGTGAAATAACAGCTGGAACTTACCAGAATTCTACTCATCAAAGAATCTGCATGCAGTGGCATAAAACTAACACAGGTGCCCCAGCATGCTGACAAAGAATAAATAGAAGCACATGTTCTGAAAGGTACATAATACTTCACTTCTTAAAATACTACTTATAAAATGTGGTCAGCTTTGTTCTGCAAATTGGCCGACACCTAACATACAGAGGAACTGCTTTTGGTGCCCGCATGGCCATGCCACCTGGATTCTCTTATCTCGTTTATTATTATTAACCGTTTCAAAAACACTTCGGAGATTTTAAAGAAAGGGATAGATTGTGATCTCGGCGTTGAGTGTGGTCCTGCTAGGAGGCCAAATGACTTTTTAAAGGTCCTTTTAGTGACATGGTCTGTCTTAACTGATACTTTCCTTTTAAAAACAACTGTCCTTTTGGGGAGCTCCCAGAAAGGATATTAGGGATTATGTTTGAATAAAAACACTGGAACTTGCTTTCCTATCCTCCCTTTTTTTTTCAAGGAAGAAATCCTCCTGGAATGTGGAAAAGAAATGAGTTTGAGCATACTAAATCCAAATAATGCAGCACTGATCTCTCTTAGTCACAAGTCAATACAATAGCAAAAGCCCAAATACCGTTCAACTCACTTGTGGGAGACAGGACCCATGACATCCTCTGCCTAAGTGAGACAGACGGGTGGTCTGCAGGATGTGATTCTCCTGTAAAAACAAGGGCATATACACACACACAGTTATAAAAACTCCTTGGAGGAGGCCTTCCAAGGAATCTATGTGCCGCCACCCCCAATCCTTCCAACTTAAATTGAAGAGCCTTCTAAGTTTTCAAGCTCTCCCTAAGTAACACCAAATGTTGGACTTTGCAGCGCTTTCCTGACTTCTTACGTGACTGACCTAATCAACCATCATCTGAGAATAACCTCCCCAGCTTAATCCTTAATTTTCTTCCAACCACGGAGATTATGATGGCCAGGGAAGGTTCGCTTATCATTCAATTGCCTCTCCTCATCCATCCTCCAAAATGGGTGTGAAGGAGTAAATTTCAAGACAGAATCAAGGTCGGGCTCACTGGAACACAGGGCTGAGTCACCAACAAAAATCTTTTGATTGAGACCAAATTTACCTAAGAGTTTTCACTAAGTGCTCACTTAGTTTTACAGTGTGTTGATCTGTAGAGCTGGGCCAAAGTTCATCTAGACTTGTGGTTGGAACCAATATGAGACAAATTCTAGGGATGCCGTGTTCTCACCCTGTGTCGCTAACACGTTCCTCTAAATCTGAATGATACGTGGGTATTAGCAATGCTCCTGGGAACTGGTCAAAAGCTAGATTTCTCTACCTGGAGTAAATATTTCTTCTTCTGGACCCTTGTACTAACCGAATCATTCCACATTTTTTAAAAAAAAATAGAGCAATAAGTGCTCTATTTATGGAGAACTTTACAGCTAAAATGTAGGAATAGCATGGTCAGAATATTTTACGAAAGAGCCAAAACACATAGTAAATTAAGATCGATTTGCATAAAATTTTGCAGACACCCAGATGATCATATTAAAAAAAGGAAACAAACTTTGTTTGAACTCTATTGCTGTTATATTAGGTTATCCCCTTGTCTGTACTCTACCCCTGTTCCTAATTTAACACCTGTAAATTGCCATGGAAATTGTATATAAAATGTACATTTCATATTGCAAAGGTAGGGAGGTCAAATTGTATGAGAGTCAGAATTTTATTAGAATTTCTTCGCCTTTCCTTGGCCTTGAAAATGTGGGCAATTCATTTTCTATCATTTTTTGTATCTTGTAGTATTTGGCAGTGGTTAGCAAAAGTGGTCAGGAGAGCCGGGAGGCATTGCTAGGACTATAAATCATGGAAAAGAGATGAAACACATGGAGCCTGAACTTAAAAGTATTCTAATTCACTTTTAAAATTAATTTCTTGAACAAATGGAAAAATTGGAAAAGGCCCTGGTGGCTCCAATGATACTGAACGCTTGAGTTAAAGGGCTGGGCAAGGGCAGGAGAGGTGGGCTTGGCTTTGTGTCTCTGAAGTAATGAGGTGAGTCCTTCTGGAGCTGTGCTTTTATTGCTCATTACATTAGCTTTCTTCTTTCTACAAATGGAACTTGTTGATTCACTGCTAGAACGGTCTGAAAGCTGAGGCATCAGAGAAATCCTTTCCCAGGTGCACTTACGTACTAACCCTTCTGAAATGTTTCAGCAGCTCAAGTTTTCTAGCAGGACTGGTAGGTGGTGCTTGCCTTTGCCAAAGAGCCTTTCATCATTTTTTGGCCAACGTACCTTTGATCTTTTCTAATTTCTTGCTTGGCCTCTGTCTCTCTCTCTGCCTTTCCCCCTGCCACCCCCCTCTACTTCTCATTTTCGAGAGCCAATTCCCACGATGTACCAAGATGTGCTCAGGAGGACTGTTCTAGAGTCTCAGAAAGCTTGCCAGGAGAGCTGCAGAGTGCAAAGCCTTGAAAGCGGCTTCTCTCCAGGTGCTATCACCTCCTCCTGTCTCAGTGAAGCACCGGGCAGCTTCTAAGAGGACTTGCGCTGCCACGCTCTAAGATACACTGTCCCTGTTCTTATAAATGCAAGCAGTCAACCATGGCTTTCAATTAGCAGCATGGTGAGACAGCTCTTCCGAAGCCACGCGCCGAGTGGGATATGCTGCTTCCCCACGGTGGATAGAGAGAGCGCTTCAGCTTCCCCAGCTCCCACATCCTGGACCTCTCTCCAATTCCGCATCGACTGTTCCATTCTGTGTCTCTTCTGCTATATTAGCCGATAGCAGGTTAATGGGAAGCTCAGCCCAGAGTTCACATGAATGTGCTTCGAAAACTAAGTGCCATGGAAAGTTTGGTTGTTGTTGTCATTCTTGTTAGTATCATTATGCAAACTTCTTTTTTTTTTTAAAGATTTACTTATTTATTCATGAGGGACACAGAGACAGGCAGAGACATCCGCAGAGGAATAAGCAAGCTCCCCGCGGCTCACACCCTGAGCTGAAGGCGGATGCCCAACCACTGAGCCGCCCAGGCGTCCCTGTGCGAAACTCCTGTAGCAAAAATTATAGCATCTGTTTTCCAAATCTATTGCGGATCCATCTCTGAGCTAGAGCTAGAATCTAGACTGTCTTAAAAACTCCATTTGAAATGCTTGCAGTCCCTTCATGCTCTCACTCCCTTTGATACGAAAGCACTTCAGTTCTCTTTTCTCCTGAGTGCCCCAGGCAGTCAACAGGTGTGCCAAGACCTCAACAGGCAGGTGGGCATCAAAGACTCAGGAGAGCGTCACTGCAGATGGCGAAACCTTGGTGATGCTTCCTCCTCCCCAATAGGTGTGAACTTCCCATTCTCTCTCTCTTCCGCGTGCTGCGGAAGCTGGCACTCATTCCTTCTTTCTTAATTAGAGCAGGAAAACTCAAAGTTTAACCATTATCTTAAAGATAACTTTTTTTTTAAATAACTCAAAGAAATGAAAGAAGATATTCCAACTACCTGTTATCTCTTCCCAGTTTTTCTGCCATATGAATATCCACCTTCAGTTCAAGGCTCTCTTTTGAGGGCAATTTGTTCCAAGTGTTTGAGCTTCCTGGTCCCGCCTACCGCCTGGCCAAAGGTATTCGTGGCTTATGTTTACTGGGAAGAAGTTCTTGGGTGAACGGGCATCGATTTACCTCTTCATATGCGGGGAAACGGACCAGGAGATCCAGTAGAAGGAGTCCTCCTCTCCCCAGGTACAAAGTGACCATTTTCACTTCGAGTTTCCACTCCCTGCTCGTGACCTAACTTTGCGAGGTAGCCCTTGGTGCGGCCTAATTTGTGTATTATACTCATTTATTTGTGCCTTAGTACTGGCAACAACCCGAGCTTATAAACTACTTAAAAAAGAAAAGTTCAAAAAAACGTAAGCAACCGCTTGTGACAAGTTCTTATGCTCCGTTAATTACACCATCCATTAACTGATGCTAATTTCCAGCTGACAATCACCTGATCTCCCAGGGTAGGTTCCTGTAATACAGTATAGTTTTGGCATAACTACAGGACGAGAAATCCCAGTAGATCATAGCTATCCACTTATAAATTATAATTTTCCTCTATGTGGAAGAAAATATTCAAGACCTATATAATTCACATACTTAGAAATGAAAACAACTTATTTTTTGTCCTACTTTCTCGAATTGCTTGTAGGCAAAAAAAAAAAAAAATGTTAAACGGATAATATCTTTCAACACCGAATTGATTTCTCAGCTTAATTTAAGCATAGAAATTACGTGCCAGATGGCATAATCAACATGTTCTGTTGAAAGATTGCAATTTTATTCTTATAAGAAAAAATAAAATAAGCATTTTTCCACGTGGTCTACTCAGTGGGAAAGAGAGTTTATGTACGCTCACTCCAACAATGCCATCTTTGACAAGGAAAATGACAATAGCTTTGAATGTATGAACTGGGCTCTCTTGAAAGCACTATTCCTGCTCTTACTTTGTTTCATGCTGCCATAGGTTTCACACAGATCCATGGTGAATAACTGGAAAGAGAAATAGTAAAAAGAATAATCATGAATATAGTAAAATTTATCTTAGCGCCGTTGGACATTTAAAGACTTTCTGAAATGCATTTCATTTTTAATCATGTCATAACTGTATTCCATTCAATATCCTGAAGTTTGTGCTATAAAATCAGAATATGCCCTTGGCTCTTTGCTCCCAGGGAGGTCATTCAAAGATTTGCCTATGTTGGGAGAGATGGGAACTGCCTGTTTTCACAACTCATTCCATTTTTATGTGACATTTCTATTCCCAACACTTCCATAAAATACTTGGCCAAGGAACTTAGTCATGAGCTAAAGAGAAAAGCATGATGTTTATAAAGATGGAAGAGTACAAACAGTTAACTGATACAAAATTTGAGCATTTGGAGTGTCAAGAAGAGAAAAGGAAAGGAAAAAAAGGAAGGGGGAGTAAAAAAAATCAGAGGGAGTAGAGGAGAAGAGATCGGGACAATCAATTAACACAGAACAACAAGGATGTGTAAAATAAGTAATTAGTGACTGTTTCTGAAAAATGAAGAATGTCCTCCCTATGACAGATACATTCTTGCTGGAGAAGGAGGGACATTTCGATTACTTTGAACAAAAAATTTAAATGGTTATTGGGGCACTGGGTGGCTTAGCCAGTTGAGCATCTGACTCTTGATTTTGGCTCAGGTCATAATCTCAGGGTTGTGAGATGTCAGGCTCTATGCTGGATGTGGAGTCTGCGTAACACTCTCTCCCCCCTTCTCCCTCTGCCCCCCTCTTTGGGGGGTGAATTTAAATGATTATTAAAATAGATACTTATAATAAAACAAATATTCTGATGAAATCATAACCTCTCAGTCTACACGTTTTGAAAACAAGTGTAATAATCAGGTCTGCTTCTCCCTCTGCCACTCCCCCTGCTTGTACCTGCAGGTCACCGTGGCAAGTTTCTCTCACTTCCAGGTTAAAATCGTTCCCTTTTATCTTTAAAACACCTATATTTTGATACCTAGGCAACTCTAGGCATTTCTGCCCTGAAAATGATAGCCCGTTTGGCATTATTATGCTAGAATATATTTTTCAAACTTCTCATATAAAAATAACATTATTAAAGATGCATTTGTTTATAATATTGGAGATAGTTCATGAGAATCGCATTATAATTTTATTAAGACATCTTATTCCCATTTCTTGAGAGTCAAATGTTTTTTCCCATCATTATTCTGAGAATTACATACACTTCACTATATAATCTCTTACACAGATTACACCTATACACAAATAATCACCTATTAAATCGAGTAGGTGTCAAGCAGGTCACCGTTTATGCATGGCTCAAAAATGACGAATCCCGTCACTTGATGCATTAGTCCTTTCCTCTGCACTTGGAGGCTACGAGAAGTACATGTCTGGGGTCAAGTCTGAATTTTCTATATGTTCCAACCCTATTTCCATTCTGATAGAAATGTAAACAATATGAGCCAAGGAAATTCATTTTTAAATAGTTTGCCTTTTAATTTTTATTCTAAAATAAGGCAACTGAAAATAAATAGCCCAAATAAGTGCAACATGAAAAAAAAAAAAAAACCCAGCCAGCGTTTATAAGTGAGCAGAAAAGCTACATATCAGTGGATTTCGGCAAGAAAAGGAAAACCGGTTAAGGATGAGGGAGGGAGCACAATATTTACCTCCAACGGAACAAGGGAGAGGCAAGTTTCAAGAAGGAGACCACAGGCATTGCTGTCGAAAGCAGCACAGAGATCCAGAAAAATAACTCAAAACTGTCCACTGGGTTTGGCTGGTCAGAATTAACCGGCTGGGAGTTTCAGTGGAGAAGCAGGGTCTGAAGCCAACAGGCAGGAGTTTGAAGGGTGCATGTGCCCTAAGAAAAGGAGCAGCAAGTAAATAACAGGTAGAATTACTCCCCCCAGGGACGGAAGAGCGCGGGCCTAGTACCCCGCACGGCTCCCTCCTCGTTCCTTAAGTACAACTGTGTGTCACGATTTGCCTGTAAATTTGCAACCTACTTATTTTGCATTTGAGCGAATTGGAGCATGTGTACCCTCGTTCTGAATTCTCCCCCGCAGGTGAGAGCAGAGGGAAGGAGGAGGGAAGGGAGGGAAGCCGAGGAGTGCGTCACCCAATGGGTTGCTGCTGTGGGCAAGCGGAGCTGAACCTCAGGAGGATCCTTTGAGCAACTGCAGAGGGAGCACCTCCGAGCCTTGTCCTGCTGAGTGATGGGGGCCAGGCCGGAACACATGCAGTGATTAGGAGGTGCTCCCAAGGGCCCTGACTCCTTTGGCACCTCCCCAGTGTCTAGCTGCTGGTTAAGGACGACCTGGTTGGGGACAGCCCGGGGCCGGGCTGGGGGAGGAGGGGGGCCTGGGGCACTGGGAGGGCACCAGGAAGGTGTCCTCTGCCCTGCAGCACAGGGCAGTGGGTGGCCTAGGGCACCGAGCACAGGCGGCAGCCTTCTTCGCCAGAGGTGTCCATAGAGTTGCGTGCCAGCAGGTGCCATGCCAGCCTGCTGCTCCCTCGCTGGGCGTGAGCATCTACCTGTTGGCGAAGCCCGAACTTGGAGGCCACGTGCACAGGTGTGTTTAAAGCCCCACTGCACAGACACGTTGAGCAAGTCCAGGCTGCCCATGAAATCTGAGGCAACGGGATGAGCCTCCAGGCCCCCAGGCGGAGGGAGGGGGAGTCAGGCAGGCTCCCCTTGCAGCCAAGGGCCCAGGACACATGCGGTGGGACCAGGGACCGGTAGGGACCAGGGACCAGCGGGGACCAGGGACCCAACCACCCAGCCACCGCCTCCAGGCCGTCCTCTCTCGGGGCCCAGGCACCCAGAGCACTCGCAGGGCCGCGGCCTCCTCAGCTGGAGGACAAACCATCCTTGCCAAGCCCTCTCGACACAGTACATCAACCAAAAGGTGAAACTGCAATTCCAGCTCTTCCAGCCCAAAATGGATTCTGGAACACGCGTGGCTTCTTCTCCCTGAGCAAACTCATAATGTTCTCAAGCGCGTGGTTCTCAGAACTTGGTTCCCAGACCAAGAGCACCAGCGTCAACTGGAAACACCCTGCAGATCCAAATCTCACCCCCCAACGAAGTCTCCCCTTGACAAACTTCAGTCGGGCTCTTCCAACTTTTCTTCTCAGGTAGGCCCTGACTTTTGGGCTTCTATGTTCTCTGCATTGTCTGGTTCTAGCAAGAATCCCACCAGGTTGGGTTAGCTGGATCTCCCCACCTGTACCATCCAGTCGGGTCCCTTAGCCCCCAGCGCTGACCGCTCCTGCCCCGGCCTGCCTTCCGGAAGCATCCTGCCACCGGGCTAGTCTGGGTCCTCCTTCACCCCTGATACCACCTCTTGGTAATTTCCCTTCCCCCCAACTAAGTCCCGCTCTGCTCCTGGCTGTGAGTCCCCACTTTTCCCTGCATTCAGAGACGAGCCCAATCTGTTTCCTCTGCTACAAAACCCTGTTAAAGTGGCCCCTTTGAGTAAAGTCTTCCCTTCCACCTCCAACAAAGGTCATGCACAGCTTTTTCTTTAACGCCCCCTCCCAGACCCACCGAATCAGCCCCTCTAGGGGTAGGACCCAGCAATCTGCATTTTATCAAGCTCTTCAGCAGAATCTGGTGCTTTACTGAAGTTTGAGACCCACTGCTCGAAATGGGGCCCTACGGAAAGGCGCATTCACGCCACAAAGGAAGGTACTAAGCAACGGGGCCAGATACAAGAATACACAGTGAACACCAAGCCCCCTTCTCGTAGGTGCCACATCCAGTGAGAGTACTCATGAGAGCTCCATTGGAAGATGGGTGCACACTACTGTTGAATAAAATGAAGAAAGGCTCATCGAGGACCCCTCGAGAAACCATGACTGTTTCAGGCATCAGATGGTAGTAATTTAAGGATCTGAATGTGAAGTATGGAGTCAGTTGTGGCTCTGAAAACCCCACAGGACAGTGGCTAAAATTCTAATTGTCAGGATCAGTTCTGTGGTTCCGTACTGACCTGTGGTTTCACATGAGAAACAGCCACAGCTGTAGAGGAAACCACAAAGGTCTGGAAACTGCAGGCAGAGGTAAACAGAACCACAGTATATTCTACAAACGATAATAAGGAGCCACAGAAAAGTATCAGAAGTGGAAAAAAAAATGCATTCCTTGGCTGGGAACTTATTGAATGTTTAAAATCAAGGAACAGACTGGTAAGAAAGGGAAGGGGATCTCCTTGGCTTTAATTCTACCAAGAATTAGCAGTGAAATCCTATATTTTTATTTCCCATTAAGTCTGGTTAAGTACAGAGCACAACAGAGGTTCATTCCAGAATATAGCATTATTTCACTTTGTATTTTTTTAAGCTCTACACCCGACATGGGACTTGAACTCACGACCCTGAGACCATTTTTAATCTCTATAGACACTGGGAAAGTATATATGTCTCTGCAAAAGTAAAAATTTTGAATCCCCTTTTTTTCTTTCTTTTTTTAACAGACATGCTTTTATGAGAGAAATATTCAAATAAGGGGAATATTTTCATTCTCCCATTTTTACCATTTGGCCATTCCTATTGAATCTGCTCCCTAGGAAAGCCTAGGTGGCCGTGAGTAAACAATAACCACTATGATGCAAAGTTGTTTAAATTGCGTTGGAAGTTTCATTCCAGAAGAACACATTTCAGGGCCCGGGACGGGTCCTTCAAAACCCTTGCACGCTCCCTCGAGTGGTAGCGCCTGGAGCCCAAGCGCATCAGTGCACTTCCAAAGTCTGGGCAACAGAGTTTAACGGGAATTTTCAAATCCCCAAAATTGCTCTATTACTGCTGCCTATGCCCCCCCCCAAAAAATTACTTTTTCTTAACCTGCTAGAAATAAAACCGACAGGGCTTTACTATGTGGCAAATTCCCAGTGTAATATTTGAATATCACTACATCCTTTAAAGCATCCCTTAAAATTGCAAAACGTTAATATTCATAGTAGAGGTCGCCTGGACAGCACTATACGGACAGTGCTTCGTATTCACAACGCAGGAGAACAAATCGCCCAGCCATCAAAAAAGAATGAAATCTTGCCATTTGCAACGACGCGGACGGAGCTGGAGGGTATTATGATAAGGGAAATAAGGCAGAGAAAGGCAATTGTGTGATTTCCCTCATATGTGGAATTTAAGAAACAAAACAAACCAACATAGGGGGAGGGAAGGAAAAATAAAATAAAGGCAAAAACAGAGAAGGGGACAAAGCCTGAGAGACTTAACTAGGGAGAACTGGGGGCTGCTGGGGTGAAGCGGGTCAGGGATGGGCTGAAAGGGGGGCCCGGGGAGGGCACTGGGTTTCGTGCGTAGGTGAGGGGTCCCCGAGCTCTGCTCGTGAAACCAACACAGTTACCCTGTGTGGTAACTAACGAGAATTCAAACAAAAACGGGAGGGGGGACGCTAATGCTTTAATTACGAATTGCTTCGTGAGGATTAGGAGGTTGTCTACGGACGCAGACACGCGTGAGTCTCTGCAAAGGTTTGGGCATCTCCTACTTCGTAAACCGTCGAGCTCTTGACAATAACGTTTAATTTTGGAGAAAATTGCAGTTCTCCAATGTTAGCTTTTGCAGCATCATTGCTTCTGCTGCACGCCCCTTGCCATCCTACTGGGGCCCGTCGCCCTGAGCGCCCCATCCCCGAGAGCACCACATCAGCTTTAGCCTCGTGGGCCGTAAGCAGCTTCTCCCTCAGGCCCACTCGGCCTCCCTTCTCCTTCCCAGCACACCGTGCACGTTCTCACCTCCATCCTCCCTCTGTTTGACACGCTCCGCTTTACAGCAGTGGCCACCCCCACGACTCACCTAAACTGACCTTCATCAAAAGCACCAACTGCTTTCCTCTGACCAAATCCACCATCCCTCCCGGGCTCTTTTCCTCCTTCCTAAGGGCGGTTGCCCATGTGGGGCCAGCCTCCCTCTCTTTGGCACCTAACACAGCGCCTCAACCCGAAGGCCGCCCCGCAGCGCTGAGGTCTCCCTCGTCCTGCTGATATGCTCAGGTCCTCTCGCCACGACCCGCAAGATCCCAGCGGTCAGACTCGCCTTCCCTTGTCCTCTCTTTTCCATCCACAAGCAAATCCTGGCCATTTTTTAAGAGATTTTATTTATTTATGAGAGACACAGAGAGAGAGAGAGAGAGAGAGAGAGAGAAAGCGAGTGCATGAGCGGGGGAGGCCAGAGGGAGAAGCAGACTCCCCGCCGAGCAGGGGGCTCCATCCCGGGCCCTGAGATCCTGACCTGAGCCAAAGGCAGACGCTCCATCCACTGAGCCGCCCGGCATCCCGGATCCGGGCCCCTTTACCCCCGGAATAAATTCTGACCATTGCATCTCCTCGCCCTTCTACCAGCAGCGCCCTGGCACACATCGGCAGCATCTCCTGAGCCACATCTGCAGCATCTCCTACACATCAGCAGCATCTGCGACCCTCGCCCGCGCCATGCCCGTTAGACCCATTTCCCCTCGGGTGCCTCCCACGGTTCATCTCCTCGGCTGCCGGAATAATCTTTTAAAAATACAGATAGAATCTTACCCCCCAGTTTCCAGTCCTCCAAAGGCCGCCCATTCAACTTAGAATTAACTACACCCCCCGCCCCATGCTGGCAAGACATGGCCTAGCTCCTGCCAAACACGTACAGGGACACATCCTGTCCTCCTGCCCTCCTGGGTGGGCAGCTGTCGCCTCTACCTGGCGTGTGATTCCCGGTACACACCTGCTCCCTCCCACAGGTCAGGGCCCACGTGCTCACCTCCTCTGTCTCCTCCCACGTCCTGTCCACAGCAGCCCCTTGCACCGTCCCACTACCCTTTTTAATGCCTTTCAGAGCACCTTTCCCTATTTTAAGCCATCTCGCCCCTTCCCCAGCGTGTGTCTGGGCCCACGGCGGATGTCTTCCTCCTTGGTTACCCTGGAGCTTGAGCCCGTGCCCCGGGAGTGTCCTCTTCAGATCCCCCCGTGCCCTAAGACCTGAAGGGCCTTCCAGGGAAGCTCTGACTCCTTTTCCATATCCCCGGTCCAGGTCCCTGAGGCTAATGAACCGGGCAGAGCCCGAAGGATGGCTTGATCAGGGCCGACGCAGGCCCAGCGTGAGGGCTGCCACCTTAGCTGTCCGAGGAGGAGGTGATAATGCTCAGCCCCGAACTATGGCCCCCGCGTGGGCTTGCTGAGCAGTGCAGACATTTGAGAGAGACCCCAGCACCCGAACCGACCGACTAGATGAGTGGAGACCGGGTGGGTTCGCCCGCTGGTGCTTCCAGAACCACGTCCACAGACCGGCCTCCTTAAACAGCAGACATTGATTTTTCATAATGGAGAGCTAAGCTGGAAGTCCGGGACCAAGGGACCGGCAGGGCTGGCTTCCCCCGACGCCTCCCTCCCGGTCGTGCACACGACCAGCTTCCCATGGTGTCCCCTTGCTCTGTGCGCCTGTGTCTCGCTCTTTAAGGACATTGTTCCTACTGGACTAGGACTCCACCCTTATGATCCCATTTAACTTACATGGCCTCCTAATGCCTCTATGTCCAAATACAACCATTTTGGACATTAGGGCTTCAAACATATAAATTTGTGGGGGCGCAACTCAATCGACAACAGGAAAGAAGGTATTTTTCTTAAGAAGACCTTTTTTGTTAAGAAGCATCAATGATGACTTCCAAAGCCACATGATTTGTCTAATTGTTCTTCATTGCTATTATAGATGTCTTATTTATTTTACATATTAAGCTCATTACTCGATCTATTTATTTTTTAAAAATTTTTTATTTATTTACTCATGAGAGACACACAGAGAGGCAGAGACACAGGCAGAGGGAGAAGCAGGCTCCCTGCGGGGAGCTTCATGTAGGACTCGATCCCGGGACCCCGGGGTCACGCCCTGAGCCGAAGGCCGATGCTCAACCACTGAGCCACCCTGGTGCCCTTATTACAATCATTTCAGATGGCGGGAAAATTTTCTGTCTACTTAAAAAGCATAATCTATGTTATTTTTAGGATTTAGGATCTAGCTTGGTTTTAGGACACTGTATCCCTTAACTTCCAAATCATGTCCACAAATCTTTTTTTTTTTACTTTTATTTATTTATTTTTATTTTTTTATAAATTTATTTTGTATTGTGCACCACTTAAATGAGTATGTCAGTTGGCTTCACTAGTTTTAAGCAACAGAACTATCCCGGCTGCTCCTGCTAGATCCTTCTTGAAGAATTGGGAGGGAACCGAAAATACCCGGGGCTTCCCAGAAGTGCCAGTGGAAGGTTAGTTAAGGAATGACGAGCACAAGCTTGCAGGGACCGGGCAGTACGGGTGGGAAGGGTCTGGAGCCTGTGCCTGATGCTGGCTCCCACTGAGTTGTCTGCGCTTCCCTGTGTTCCAGGGCTCACCCCAGGTGAGCTTCCACCTGGCACTGAAGACCCTCCAGTCCAAGTCACCCGTTGCCTGCATTTATCACATCCCCGTCAAGCCTCGAGACCCGCCGTACCTGACCGTACCTGAATTCTCAGTGAGAACTAACACAGCTGACCACACCTCTTTTCTCGAAGCTCTAGTTCCCAGAGAAAATGCTCCAACGCCACTGGCTCCTTCTTCCTCGTCTTCCTGGCTCTTCCTCCTTTCCCTGACTTTTCCATATTCGTGATCTCATTCAGGACATTGCTTTATTTTTTTTCTATTTTTTAAAATGTTGTTTATTTATTCACGAGAGACAGAGAGGGGCAGAGGCCCAGGCAGAGGGAGAAGCAGGCTCCACGCAGGGAGCCTGACGCGGGACTCGATCCGGGGACCCCCGGGGTCACGGCCTGGGCCGACGGCAGGGGCCAAACCGCTGCGCCACCCGGGCTGCCCGGAGGACATTGCTTTAAAGATCAAACCTGTATCTCAAGTTCTGGCCTCTTCCCTGCAACTCCAGACTCATGTGGAGCTCAACATCTCCGCCTTAAAATTCTAACAAAACACCTTATACTTAACGCTTCCAGAGTAGAATTCCTGCTATTTTCCCCGAAACCTGCTCCTCCTGTCATCTTCTCCCTCACAGTCAATGGCACCAAATTCACCTCGCTGCTCAATGCACAAACAACAACTAAAATGATACTTACTGACTGAGGCCAAATTCTGTTCTAAACAGAAAACCTGCTCATTTGTAAGGTTTCCTATTTTCTGTGTTGGGCTTCCCTTTGCCTCCTTGGCTTCTCAGGAAGGCTTCCTCTGTCCACGGAAGGAGCACGCTCAAGGGGCGTCCACCAGCCCCTTCCACTCCAGGCTCCCGCCCAGGCCGGGGTTGGACGACGGATGCTCTGAGTTCGTCCTGTCTGGTTGACTCCTGAGGAACCTTCTCCTCCCAGGCAATGCCAGTCGGTTTGCGTGGTCAGATCGCGGCCGTGGCATTTTACAGCTGGAATCAGGAGGCGGCAGGCTGAGGATGTCGCCTCGCCAAATCACAACGGGGTAAATACACTCGTAAAAAGCACAAGCACCAGGAAAATGCTTTGGCCGAAAACTGAGACTCACAAGGGAAGGGTGTCATGCACTGTGCTTTACCATGCCCCGGGCTACTGTTTTATGTCGCCTTTTAGCCACGAAAAGCAGATGAGGCAAGAGGCTCCGCTCGTGAGCCCGTCGAGGCACACGATGGTTACTGGGACGTCGGCCCTTGCCTGGGCCCTTGGCGGCCCCCTCTCCCTGAAGGGCTCAGCGCGGGTGGCTCAGCTTCCTAAGCAATCATGGGTCTGGGTAAACACGCTTGACTGATTAATGATAACAGCTCTTAAAACACCACAGACATTTCCAGCGCCCAGAAATGTTTATTTTTTTATACTAAATTAAATTCATTTTCTCTCTCATTCCCTCTAAGGAAAACGGTGACAAATTTGAATTCGGAGCGGACTGCTGCCTTGAAGATGGCCATGTGCCACGGCCTCTAACTAGACGACGGTTTGGGTTTGTATTTCAGCCGGAGGATCGTGGGAGGGAGGAGGTTTAAGGGCAGAGAAAGAAAAAGGAAAACCCTCACTGAGCACGGTACCGTCGGACAACAGTACGGAGACCATGGCCTCAGACACAGAAGGACCTTGATGAATATTTGTACTTACTAAAAGCAGTAATAATTTATCATATTATAGTACTTACTTACGATGGAAAAAGAGAAAGAAGCAAGTAATTGAGAGCATCTTCTTTGTGCTATAGGGACCCCGGCGCTGGGGAACAGACAGCATTATCTCCAGGCGGCACGTTAGAAGAGCGGAAGGTCAGAGTGGCCCACCTGCCAAGGAAGGACAGGGCAAAACCGCCACGTAAGCATGAGTCTTTTGGATTCCAAAGCCCACTTTTCATCTATTTATGTTTATCCGCATTGGCTCCCGTGATGAGAGCAACAATAGACACGTTTCTTTTTTTTTTTTTTTTTAGGATTTTATTTTTATTATTTGAAAGAGAACGAGAGTGAGCGGGCACAAGCAGGGGTGGGGGCCGAGGGAGAGGGAGAAGCAGGCTCCCCGCTCAGCAGGGAGCCCGATGTGGGGCTCGGTCCCAGGACCCGGGATCTCGGCCTGAGGCGAAGGCAGGTGCTTACACACCCAAGCCCGCAGGTGCCCTGACACTTATATCTACAGTGTCTACTTGCTTTGTTTATGTTAATAATTCTGGCCTTTTTTACTCTGATGAATCTGTTACCTGTTAAAACTCTGTATTACACTAGACATGCTAGTCTTGGCATCGAACTGTTGTGGGTTTTTTTTCCTGTTACTGTGACTCTGCTCATTCCTACCAGCTGTATATTGGCCCGCAGAGAGGTGTCCTCAAAGAGCACATCCTTAAAAAAAATTAAAATTAAAGTTAAAAAAATAAAATAAAATAATAAAATAAAATAAAATAAATAAAATAAATAAAATAAAATAAAATAAAATAAAATAAAATAAAATAAAAAAGAGCACATCCTTCCAACAGATAGCTTTCCAGGCTCTCAGGATCATAGCTCTACAACTTAGAAATGTACTAAGGGCAGCCCGGGTGGCCCAGTGGTTTGGCGTCTGCCTTCGGCCCAGGGCATGATCCTGGAGACCCGGGATTGAGTCCCACGTCGGGCTCCCTGCACGGGGCCTGCTTCTCCCTCTGCCTGTGTCCCTGCCTCTCTCTCGGTGTCTCTCATGAATAAATAAATAAAATCTTAAAAAAAAAGAAATATACTAAGACCCTAGCATAAGCTGAAGGAGGAGGAGAAATTTAGATTGTTGTGACTCCCATCTTAAAAAAAAATGAGTTGAAGTAAAGCTGCGGTTTGCAAATCTGTTTCAAAGAACAAACAGATATTGTGGGTTTTTTTCCAATTTTTAAATTTTTTGGTCACCAGTGACTAAATTGAATTTATAAAGGCATACCTGGCTATATACAGTAGGAAGATATGTGGCATAGCTGTGAAGGATACTCTTCAAGAAAAGACATCTGACTCACTGTTCAGGAAAAGTCATTGTAAACATTGGGCAAACGGTGACAATGATTCTGCTTTTTTTCCTACGTGTTAAAAACAGGTGTATAGTTTCTTCATGTCATAAAGTGGGCATATAAATAAAAATGGGGGCAGGCCAACAATATTTATTTGCTTATTCTTCACTAAGTATTTGTTACATGCTCCCTTTTGTCAAGAACTATGCAAGGATTTGGGATAACAGCTCAGAGAAACATTGCCCATGCTCTTGAGTAGCTCAATGTTTAGGGTAGAGAACACAGAAATGAAAGAAAAGAGATCAAAGTAATACATGATTTAGTGCCAAAATATCGGCAAAATGCTGAAAGAGGTCAAATCTCAGAATCTCCTCTCCCGTTCAAACAAACAAAAACAGGGGCTCCCGGGTGGCTCAGCAGTTGAGCGTCTGCCTTCAGCCCAGGGCATGATCCTGGAGTCCCAGGATCGAGTCCCACGTCGGGCTCCCTGCATGGAGCCTGCTTCTCCCTATGCCTGTGCCTCTGCCTCTCTCTGTGTGTCTCTCATGAATAAATAAATAAAATCTTTAAAAAAAATTAAAAAACAAACAAAAACAAAAGAAAACACCTTGTTCAAATCTACTAAATATCCTTTGAGTTAAAGATTTGTTCTGGAAGAGGCAACACACTTTCTGAAACATTCAGGCCTTCCTACCAGTGTTTCTGATCATAATGAACCTGTGGGGCAAATGGTCATGACCTGTTGTCTCTGAATGTTCTTCAAACTCTACGTGAAAAGCTACTTCCTCCAAGATGATTTGATTTGTTCGCTAATCTGAATGTGCCCTGCATCTGCTTCACTAAATCACTTTTTAACCTATGTCACTGCAATTTTTTTCCCCGAATTTTGCCTTCAAGGACACACGGCTCAGGTCAAGGCCATCCCAAGTTACCAAAGAGTAAAAGTTTACCTTCCTCCTTTTCCCTGGAGATTCTTCATCTCTTGGTCTCTAAGCTGATGCTTCTGAGATTCAGTCAAATAAATGTACCTCAAGGTGTCTATGGACCCAGTTACCAACTAAGCAGCAGGACCCAAAAGTTTCTGGGTGCGCCCTTCCCACCCAGGCCTGGCTTCCAAAGAAATGAGGCCATCTGTGGAATCCTGGAGCAGAACACTGTGCGTCTGCCCTCCATGAACCCGGTTTTTGATCCTCGTACAGAAAACTAGCCTCATATGTGTACAATGACCCCGATCGAGGTTAATCTATACAGAATGGAATGGGTAACCAGCAGCCAAGCACTCTCTGTTTTGACAGCAATAGAATGTATCAGTTGGCTGAGGCTGTACTTTGCTGCAATAACAAACATCTCCGAAAAAAAAAAAAAAAGGAAAGAGAAAAAAAAAGCTCTGAAATCTCAGCCTTACAACAGATATTTTTCTCTTGCTCCTGTTAGAGCTTTCCTGGCTGTGGCTTTGCTCCATCCTTTCTGTCTCCCAGGACCTACACAGAAGAATTAGCCTTTATCCAGAACAAAGCAGATGTCCCAAAAGAAGGGGAAAAAGATGGGAGACCGTGTGATGGCTTTTTTTTTTTTCCAGCTTCCTGTTGGACATTGCACAGGTCCCTTTTGCTGGTGTTGCATTGTCCGAACAAGTGCGTGGCCAAGGTTGACATCAATGGGTTGAGAGCATCTAAGTCCATCAGAGGGAGAGACTTGTAAGAGGAGCAGTGAACATTTTAAACCATAATTTCATAATTTTGACCGCAACATATGAGAAAGATTTAGATATTGAAGGCATCTAGGAAGAAGATTAGACCAACAGGTTCCTGTTGAGTTTTAGTGGCAAAGTGATCATGTCAATCAATTGTCTGGCTCTGGGCCTTAACTTTTTCATCTATAAAATCAGAGGTTCGGCCTACATGGCATCAAAGTCCTTCTGGATCTGCCGTTAAGCCAAGAGCCATGCACTGTGGTTATCTACTTTGTTGTCTTAACCCAAGAACGAGCGCCGGAGCCGTTTCTCTACTTCTCAGAGACCTCCCCTAGCATGGTGCTGGGAAACGCCGTCAAGCAAATGAGTGACACCCCGTGAAAGACTCACACATTCATGCAAATTCCCCAGATAATTTTCTGGAAGCAAGAACGTCAGAGGGTGGGGAACGCGGAGAGCCTCGGGCGGTGCTGAAGGCAGAGAAGAAACGGGAATAGAGGGGAAGGGAGAAGAAACGGGTAGGAAATATCAGAAAGGGAGACAGACCATGAAGACCCCTAACTCTGGGAAAGGAACTAGTGGTGGGGGAAGGGGAGGAGGGCGGGGGTGGGGGCGACTGGGTGAGGGGCACTGAGGGGGGCACTTGACAGGATAAGCACTGGGTGTTATTCTGTATGTTGGCAAATTGAACACCAATAAAAAATAAATTTATTATTAAAATAAATAAATAAATAAATAAAAATAAAAATAAAAGTAAAAATAATAAAGAAACGGGAAGAAAGGAGAAGAGCGAGCAGGGAGGCAGGGAGCAGGAAGCCAGGGCCGGGGCCACCGGCCTGGGCCCGAACCCCGAGCCCCGACGGCAGCTCTTGCCCACCGGCCTGGATGCCAAGGCCCACAGACAGGCCTCTAGAGGCCTGCAAAGAGAAAGACGTGTGGCTGCTTGTTTTCCCCTGTCCCGCGTGTGGTGTGGGCCCCCTAGGTAGGCCCCGCTCCAAACCGCCAGTTCAGCTCCAGGGACTGCGGCCGCGCTGCCTGCAGCCGGATTCCCGCTTCCCGGGAGGGCGCTGGTGGCCTGTCCGAGCCGGGGAAGAGCGGGTGTGCCAAGAGCCGCCGGGCAGAAATGCGCGCCCCTTTGGTTCCCGGTCACCGTTTCTGTGAGGCAGCGAATGGTCATTTGTAAGGAGCCCCTGGAGGCCACAGACACAGGCGCTGCCGGTTAAGTAAGTGCAGGGCGGCCTTTGAACTCCACTGAGTCCTCGCTGGGGTGACGGGGCGGTGGGGGCCTTCTGTCCCCCGCACATCCTTGTCACCTGGGGGGTCATTCGGGCTGCACCCCTTCTTGTGATAACTGTGACGTGGAGGGTGCAGACTCCTGTCCACGCCGCGTGAAGGTGGCCAGGGTCTGGGCCTGCTGGGCGCTGAACCCCAGGCCGGGGCGCCGGGAAAGGCCCTGCGACGTCCTGGGCGCCGGGCGGCCCGAGAGCAGTCCTGGCCTCCCTCTCCTGGCCTGCGGCCGCTGCACCCAGGGACTCGGCGGGCGGGGAGGCGGGAGCCAGAAGGCAAGCAGGACAGAGACAGGCGGGCTCTGGGTGTGCGGGTCCCCGGGCCCTGTGTCGTCACCCCTCTTCTGTCCCGAGGATTACCCTGCGACCAGGGATCCGAGCCTTTGGGGACCCGCAGGGGAGGCAGAGGCCCCCAGCGTGGCTGGGCCCGGAGGCCGCTGCAGGCCGCACCGGCCCAGGGCAGCAGAGGCGTCCAGCCACCCCGCCGGGGGCACAGGGCGTCCCTGGGCCTGACCCCCAGGACCAAAAGCACCCTGGAATTCGTGCCCGCCTCGCTGTTCCCGCGGCCCAGGCCTGTGGGGACGCGGCCTGTGGGACAAGCCATGCCATAGTCTGCGACCCACTGGGACCTGCAAGGGTCACTTGGGCGCTGGCTCCCGTCCTGGAGCTCAGCAGGAGGTGACCCCGGGGCAGGGCCCCCCACCCGGGCCCGCGTCCCCGGGGCCCCCGGCCTCCGCCGCCCAGGGCGCCCTGCACACATGTCCTGCCGTTTCCTGCAGTCAGCACAAGCACTAATTGAAAATTTGGGTGGCCTCGCTTATTTATTTTCCTGGAATGCGGTGGCTTATGTTCCCGTGGCCCTTTCTCCGCGGTGCAGTGTCTGGATTTCAAACCAGGCCGAGAAGCAGCGGGCCGGCGGCTGCGGAGCCCGGGCCGCCCTCCCGGAGCAGGCTCGCCCTTGCCTGTCCCGGGGCAGGAGAGGAAAGGTCAGTGGGAGGCAGCGCTCACCCTCACCCGGTAGGACTCGCGGCCGAGCCTCCGTGAAATGCGCTGCTCGATTGTGCCAGGTCAATCCACTGAAGCAGACGGAACCAAACCAGGAGAGCCTCGGGCGGCCCTAGGGCCGCGTCCCCCCAGGCCTGCACGCGCTGCTGAGCATTCGTTCTTTGGGAGTGTGAGGGCAGCAGGGCAACTTGTAATTTTATCAAGATGTTGACATGCTGTTCTAATAATGTGCCCCCGCCGTAAATTTCGCGTGGCCTGGCACGCCGAGAGGACTGCACTGCGGTGCATTTGTATAAAAACACAATTCCGGCAAAAGTCAAATTCATACAAACGGCCTGGAGAATTCACGCCTCAAAACTGACTTTTGATTTCACCCTGGATGTGTTGCATCTTTCACTCCTGAGCTTCGGGTGTAGAGAGGGAGTTTCAAACATCCGATGCATTCTGCACGAACTATATTGAGAGAGAGATTTGGGATGGTTGAAATGTATACACACGCGTTAAACAGGGTTACTTAGTCAAGACCATGGCTCTAAGGCAGCTCTGAGAGTGTGCCGGTTGAGGAACGAAGACGTTTCCAGTTTTGTGTCTTTAAAGCAGGACTGAGTCGAGGGGATTTTCTCACTCTGAGAGCCACCCTCCCCGGGTTTGCAGACTCCCGGCACCGGTGTAAGGCCCGGGCACACCAACTGTACACCCGTTAACCTCAAACTGGGAAAGTAGTAAGACATTTGCGTGGAGCACAGGTTGCCAGGGTTGTGAGCTGAAAGTGAAATCTTAGGGTCTGTTTGTCCTGTTTAGTTGGAGCAACTGATTTGGGGAATTTAAAAAAAAAATAAATGACATGTTTATTTTAATCGAGCAATTAACAGCATCAAATCGCTATTCCAAGTTACTTTTTATAAATTGGAGATAGGACTGAATCGTCGAAAAATCAATGATAATCACACTTTACGTCGTGTCTTCACGTAAAGAGTAAGTATATACAAGTATCCGACCTCTCAGCTGAACAAACTTATTAATGCCTTACTATGCTTCATCAGTAGGATTTCTTTTCCTTCCACATTTTGTCTTAAAATCAAAGGGACTAAGGAGGGAAAAGATCTGCTTGGACGATGCAAATATTGCTTAGCTGAAGTACTTATTTTGATTTTATACATGTGAGCTGAATAACATAATTACAGTTTTTCCATGTGATGCTGATTATGTATTTCAAGCTCACTATTTAGGATATGCTACGCAATTAATAATGGTCGTTTTGCTCTTCATAAGCTGTAAAGGATTTTCAACACATATAATAGGGTTCATGATAATTCTCTGAGGTTCATTTGTTTAAAAAGTACATTAAACTCAAGAAAAGATATTAAAGGTAAATAAGTTACATTTATTAGAAATACAGACATACTAATAGAATCAAGTATGAAAAATAGGAAAGATAATTTAAAAAGTCTGACTAAAGAAGATATTTAACCTTAGATGGCTGTGCTCAATATTTAATCCAGTGCAGAAAAGGATTTTTGCAGCTCTTTCATCCTTCTGAACAGTTTAGAAAACAGGCTCGCAGACAGTGACATGGTAAATGCAAAGATATTTTATTCAGTAGCTTTTCTTTCCATCTGACTTTCTAAAATAAAATGCTAAAAGCAAATTACATTTTCACAACCGTATCATTTTTCTCATCGGAGTGGGCCTCTTATTGTGTCTGTCTTGTTATGTTAAATTATACCTTAAGAAAATAAATGCCATCTGGGAAATAGTCCATTTGCAGGCTTGCCTTTTGTAGTTAAATCTGAACAGATATGGAGAAAAGACATGTTTTATTATTTGTACAAAGTCTCAAAAAATAAAAATGACACATTTCTAATATTTCCCTCTGTCATCTCCACTTTGTTAGAGTCAAACAATTTTAGCCCGGCTGATGATTTCTCCCCTAGATGTCAAAAAAGCGAAATTAAAGTGGTTTTTAAAAGAAATGCACTTCATAGAATAAGCAAGAGCAAAACTCACTTCTTGTGACTTACCTTTCCTGTGTATAACAAAGAGCTGCCATTTCCTTTCAGTACAGATGGGCGACTCCAGAGTGTATTTTACGACTTGCTCAGAAACATAATTCATAACTGAATTTAGGTATTGCCTAAAAAAAAATTAATCCCTAAAATTTCAAAACTATTCCTAATAGAAATGTAAAGTCTGGGCTGGAAGATTTATGTAACAGAGGATGGGCCATTATGTGCAGAGCCAGCTTAAAGAGGACAAAGTGGGCCAAACGGGTGTGCAAAAAAAAAAAAAAACACCCAAAATGAAAGCGTAAGTATGAACTAACTTCTCATCTTTGCTTGCTCTTGAAATTTAACAACTCAGAAAATTGGGGTGTATGTACAATATTGGATAATACAATTATTGGGCCTATGTATCCGTTTTCTACATCTGACATCCCACTGTAAACAACTGACAACTCACCTGATTTGGATTCGTTTATCCAAAGCATAAGGCAAAATAAACCAGGTTCCTGATTTCTCTTTCTTGAAAAAATAAGCTGGTCCTTCTGAACACTTGGCGTCAGAGGCAAAAAGCAGCTGTATAACTAAGACAACGAGGTGCCTAGCAGACTTCTGGGCCTAAGGATCTGCCAGTGTAGACTGACTATTCACTGCAAGACGGGGCGGGAGAGAAGACGCCTTGTGGCTAGGAAGCCCAAACTCTCCCAAACACAATTCTCCTTTTACATAGGCCACGAACAGCCTTCCGAGCCGTTGAAAGCAAAGTACCAGTTTACAATCTCCCCATGATGAGTGGGGTCAGCCACAAAAGAGGAATGTGTTAATCAGAGAAATTCTAAAAAATTAGAATGCTGCTGTCAGCATTCCCTTTACACTGAATTCTGCTGAAAACCTCAATTTACAGAAAAGATGAAAGGGATGTAGGGAAAATAAATATTTAAACTATGATTGATGAGACAGGCTGATGCAAGGTGGGTGAAAACGCAGCTAAGACCAAATGGAATCTAAACATTCGAAGGCCCGAGTCCCCCGCAGCTGCTCCCCAGCCCGGCCCGCACACCTGCCGTGGGGAGCGCGGTTTCCACGTGCTGGCCCACCCCGTTCCACCCTCCTGGGCAGCTGCCACCTCCAGATTCAGCTGAAGTCCTCCGTCGTTTTTAACGGCGTGCGAGTGAGCCTGCACGAGTGGGGCGCAGGGTGGGTAGTGGCGGGAGGCTCCCTGCAGGCCTGGGCCCGCAGCTGGGCAGGGATGGTCCCCAGCAGACTGGGGGGCCTGCCTCAGTCCGTCCCCATCTTTAGCTTAGACGAGACTGAAAGCTAAAATGATGTCCTGACTTCTAATTTTCTCAGACTCTTGTTCTGTTCAAAAATGCAAACGGAAGGAGGGAAGGAGGAAGGCAGGGAGAGAGGAAGAGAAGGAAGCAGGAAGGAAGAAGCTAGTCAGTCTGACTTGACCCAACTCTCACCCCGTCTACCTCCACGTAATCCTCTTCTCTTGAATTTGGGGCAGGTAGCTAATTCTCCTCACGTGCCCGCGGCTGGCCATTTCTGGTTCTGTAACATCTTTCTCTTCTCCCTATGGAAGTGTGATGTTCGGGAAATGAAAAGCCATAGGATTTAATCCATCCCTATGAATCTAAGATGAATTATTTATGCAAAAGGAATAAGAAGTTGACATCTGTTGTTACCACTACTCGCAAACCAACTGCTCGCTTGGATCTGGAATGTTCCTGTGGCCACGATCTACCGGCAGCCCCGAGCATGGGCCTTTAGGATCTCTGCGTGCATTCTGTTTACAGAGGCCTGGAAGGAACGTGGGATGTGTCAGCGACCAAAACTGGGTGGAGATTTTAGCACCTCAGACTCCCAAAGATTTAATACATTAATGAAGGTTTTTGTTTCCAAGTGTTTCTCAGTAGTTGAGGACCATTATTAATTATAAATATTATGAGTAGTATTAATTGTATTAATAATCATTACAGATATGCTGAAAGGGTAATACGTGAGCATAAATTCATGCATCAGAGTTGATAATTTTAAAATGTTATTTCATATTCACATAAAGCGCTTACTTAAACATTTTGGAATAGTTGTTCCTTACAATACTCCGACGATGAAAAGTGTTCTAACTTCCACGTTAAAAAACATAAAATGTCTCAAGTTTATAGAAGGTACTTTGCTGCTGTTGCTAAATTGCTGTTGCAATTGTGGTCTGCACTTATACTTTGTAAAGGTCAGTATTCTAAATTATTTAGGCTCATCGATTGTCATGCAACATGTAACATTTCTGGTCATTGAAAACTGTTTTATGTGTAGTTATTAGATTCCTAGTCAGGAAATGCACATAGTTTAAAATATATGTGAATGATTTGTCGTTATCATTTTTTCAAAAATAGCGGTAAAAATGTATATTTAATTGTGTACTTATCCTCATATGAAGCTTACAAATGCCTATATTTCCAATAGAGATCGCAATAATGTAACATATGCACATATTGTGAATTAAAATATATACACTTCTTCCAGTATGTATAAATTCATATGAAAAAGTTGAAAGATTGGGGTGCCTGGGTGGCTCAGTTAGTTAAGTGCCTGCCTTCAGCTCAGGTCATGACCTCAGGGTCCCGGGATCCAGCCCCGCATCGGGCTCCCTGCTCAGCGTGGAGCCTGCTTTACCCTCTCTCTGGCTTGTGCCCTCTATCTCTATCAAATAATAAATAAAATCTTAAAAAATATAAATTAAAAAAATCAAAGATTAATAGCATATGGGTCACTTACATTTTTGAAGTAGTAAGTTTATTAACGTTTGTGTCGTAAAAAGATTAGTTGTGCCAGAAACCTTGTGTCTGGGATTACTTCCACCTCCAAATATTGCTTACATAATTGTTTACTCATAAACCCAACCAACGGAATGGTCCTTTATTTGGTTTTACTCAAAATTTGCCTATTGAAATATGTGAGAGTGTCCTTGAAAAGCTAGCAGGAAAGATGGATTCTTCAGAGTTTCAGCTGCTATTTTCTTATTTGTTAAAGGCTTTTTTCCCCAATAGATTTTTTTAGGCAATTGATCTGTATCAGCCCTAACTGCAAATATTTATCAAACAAGACCTGGCCACAGAAATTAAAAGGAGACAAAATAGGATTTTTCATTTATCCTCATTCCTGCCCATCATTCAGAATATGGTCTTCTTATGTTGCCTTTGGAAAATAAATGTTGCAAAAAATAATAATTATAATGTCTTTACCTTAATGACAAATTGGCTTAATTTGTAGAAACCAAGAAAGGACATGAAGAAAAAAACAGCAGCGCCTGGAGCATAAGATGCATTGTCGATATTTGCTGATTCGCAAAAACAAGCGTGAGTTGCTGCAATTTACGGGTACAGAGGATCTCCCTGAATGGGCGGTCAGACAATTAGTTTTGCGTAGAAAATAGACCTCGTCTGAATTTGCTTTCTAGAATTGCACTGCCTCCAGGATGAATTTCCGAGACATTAAAAAAATTAACATCTCCACGGAGGTGTGATTGATATACAAAAATGCACATGTAGTGCATCTGATTTGGTGACTTTGGAATTCTAACATCTTTAAAGGAAAAAAAATTGCTGTGTTATAAACCAAGAAGAGAAAGCGATGTGCAAATTCTGTGAGTATAAAAGATTAACTAAAAATGCAGAAAGCTCCTCTCACTGTTTGATGTGGAAAGCTGACTCGTCTTGTTCAGGAAGAGCCAGTCTAAATTCTTTGAGAATTAATTTATCTTTTGTTTCTCTTAAAACTTAACGCCAAAACCCACTGGGGGCTGGGAGGAAGCGTGGGGCCTGGCATAGCCAAGCATTTCATCCCCCTTTTCCTCTGAATGACATTCTACTTTATAGTTTCTGGCTTGAAATCATATTTATCAGAAAAATTGCTGCCACATTTACAGTCAGCAGTTACCAGAATATTTATGCAAAGCATTAGAGAGCTCGATGGTGTTTAATATTTTCCCCTGGATATTAATCAACATTAATGCCCTCTCACACCGTAGCTGGTCGTTTCCCACCGACAGTGAAGAGGACGGACACTTCAAAGTGAGCCAGGATAACCAAGGAAAATATGGTCTATAAATTCTGCTTCAAAACGGGTTTTCCTAAAGAATGAAAACTTCCTTCTAAATGTGTTTTAACAAATACACGCTTACAAACAGAAGGCCACTTGACAGCTGTAACGGTCGGATTTAAACGTATCCCAAACGCGAAATGACGTGAAAGGAACAGCAAAATCACTGAAATTTTCTTTCACAATCTGAAATCGGCTAAGTATGCACAGATTCTAAGATAAATCAGTTACAAATTAGAGAGATATTCCCCATCTGTTCGTATATATAACTTTGTTAAGGATCCTCAAGTCAACAGTCCTGGAAAGCTGGTGGTGGCTGTTTTTTTTTTTCTTTTAATCAGAAAAAAGCACACGCGTGGCTGAAATCGATCACTGACATCTGTGCATTCGTTGGACCTTTTAGGCTGTGTTAGTGGGATGCGAACGCAACACATTAAATAAAGCAGATTGATGCAGCCCCACAGATCCAGGGTCTGAAAAAATGTTCAGAAGGAAAAGTAGGAATTCAATGAAAGCACAAAACTGAACATTCAACGCACATATTTCACAGGACACAACTTTCCTCCTTATTACTTTACCTCACAGCTGGCCCCCGTGGTTGGCTTTGGCCTCCAACCAGCTGGCCAGGAGCAAAGAGGCAAATCAGTTCACAGGACGAGGGCTGAGGAGGTGTCCCAGGAGCAAGAAGTCAGGGAAACAGCAGAGGACCTGCCTCTGCCTCGAGGTCTGAGAAAGCCACCGGGTCCCCAGCGTGAAAATGAAGTGCCTTATGTGTAACAGGTTCAAGGAGAAAATATCTGGAGGGGGAAACTCCTGTAATCGGAGAGCGCATGCAATCGGCGCGACCCCACGGCGGAAGCCCCGACTCCCCGAGTGTCCTGTCCCACCGGTGGCCAGATAAGGTCGCCAAAGAGAAGGCCCTGCCGTTCAGCCAAAACTCACTGCTCGATACTTGTTCATTGAAAAGCAGAGCCTTGGGATTTTAGGGATTCGAGGGACTCTGAAACCTCTCCCACCCGGCCACCTTTAAAAGAATGAGGTAACTAGAACTCTCGGGCGGTCAAAGAACATATCCGATGGGGCCTGGTATCAGACGTGGCCCAGAGGGGGGTGTCTGGACTCTCAGCATCACTGCCCCAGGTTCAGGGCGCGGGTGTCTAAGTATCTCCCGACCCAGCAACCGGCAGGTCTGTAGTCAACTGCTGAGCTCTCAGGAACCACGGCTATTTCTGTTTCTTTTAGTTTTTTACTGCTCGAACTGCACCAGGGGAGGGAGGAACAAGTTCCCGTTCAAGTCCATCGGCTATCCTCAACGTTATCACTTTTTTATGAGAGTTGGGTCAGAAAGAACAAACGTTCCGACTGCTGTCTGCAGCGTGACCTGGAGATGATCTCTGGCCTTGGTCCTTGGTGCATGCCTCACCCCTGGTCCCTTGGGAAGCAGCATCGGGAGAGCTGGAAAGCCAGGCCGTGGCGGGGGCAGGCCCAGGGTAGGGCCGCCTGCAGGGGGGCTCCGGGGAGGGGGACCCCTGGGACAGGCAGCTGCGAGCAGCGGGGACCCAGCCGCCGGCCCCGAGCACCCTGCACCCAGAGGCTGGGGACCCCTGGGGGCCTGCCTTCTGCACCTGTCAGGGTGGCGGCCACCAGCTGACAGCTGGGTGCGATCTACGGAAATGGGGGAGACGGTGCCCAGGGAAGCTGACACCCCTGAATCCCAGGTGTCATCTGAGGAACGAAGAGACTCTGATAGAATCGTGTCACTTGGGAATGAGAGAAATGAGATAGGAAGTGGGGCGCTCAAGTGGCTGGGGGCATCCTGAACTGGAAGGAAGCCGTGAGGAGTGCCCACGGGGCCTGCGGCCCATGGAGGCTGCTGCTCCTGCCCAGGTGGCCCAGGTGGCCCACGGCCCAACAGCTGCTCTGCTGCCTGTGGCCCACCTGACGGGCCGCAGCCACTGCGATGAGGTGCAGAGGGACCCGGCGCACACAGGCATGCTGGCGACCTCGAGGGCACGACTGTAGGACCAAAAGCACACACACACACACACACACACACACACACACAGACACACACAGGCCCAAGGGAAGAGATGCCAGCCACCTGCTGCTGCTGGCGGTGTGGAGGGTGAAGACGCTGCCTTATGTGGCTCTGAATTCTCCACTCGGAGCTGACATTGGCCTCAGTCGCTGCTCACAGGACGTGGCCCAGGCCAGGCTGCTCCGAGCTGTGGGCCGCCGTCGGGGAGGACCTGGCCGTGGAAAGGAGCCACCGCACGCCTGAGCCCAGTGGCCTCTGCAGGTCGGGCCTCTGCCTGCCTCTGGCGGTGAGGGACCGGGGGCCATCTGTGCTCCTGTGCCAGGGGCACCCCACCTGGACCCCACAGGGCAGCCCCAGGGGTGCGAGGCCTGCCCAAGCCCCACATCCCCATGCACATCCACCTGGTCACGGTGTTCTGAACAAACTGTGCCAAGAGCGAGCGAGAGGAAAGCACGAAGCTCTGCTTTGCTGTGAAGTTGAGTGGACACAGTGGTGCCTCCGGACTTGCAGGTGTGCGGCCCTGAGGCCCACGAGGAACAGAGGCTCCCCCAGAGGCTTTGCTCGGGCCACACGCCAGGGGAGGCAGATGGAGACAGAGAAAGCCAGGGGCCTCCCTCCTCCTCTAACAGGCCCAAGCCAGGAACTGCTGCAGCGGAGCTGCCTGAGGACATCCCGGGGGACCCGACCCTGGGGCCCCAAGTTGGAGGAGACGCTGGCCCAGGGCGACAAGTGGGTGGTCTTAGGCAGATCACGTCCAGCACTCGGGTATCGTCGAGGTTTACACGTCCACGTGTGCTCCTGTGTTGTGCCCTTGAGTGGTCGGTAAGCGTGTTTCAGGATAGACGGTGGACGACAGGCCTCTACCCCCAGGGAAGGCGGGAGCAGAGAGGCTCGGTCCCCAGGCGTGTGGCCTCAGGGGACCACACTGCTGCCTATGACTCCGTGGTGTCCTCAACGGGAGCCACCAGCAAAGGGCTTACAAGCTGGGAGGGAACAGGGCCTGAGGTGCTAAGACCCGGCAAGTGATGCCTGCTCCAAGGATTAGATTCTGTGCAAACGATGCTCCATCACAGAGCCATAGGCCACGTACCACCAAACACTCAGGGTGTTCCTTTATTTATTTTTTTATTTATTTTTATTTTTATTATTATTTTTATTTTTTTATTCATGATAGAGAGAGAGAGAGAGAGGCAGAGACACAGGCAGAGGGAGAAGCAGGCTCCATACAGGGAGCCCGAGGCGGAACTCGATCCCGGGACTCCAGGATCACGCCCCAGACTGAAGGCAGGCGCTAAACCCCTGAGCCACCCAGGGATCCCCCCAGGGTGCTCCTTTAATGCCAATATATACATATATATATATATACACAACGGGGGCTGTGGGTGTCACACTGTTTCCTAAGACTGAAAGCAAAGGACTTTCATGCGTCAGAGTCGCTTTCTCTCTGTGGCTCAAACTAAATGCCAGGCGGAATGGGAAACACAAAAGTAATTTATTCGATGGCCTTGGGTTGCCGCCGCAGCCTGCCTCCCCGCGCCTGTAGTTCAGCGACAGTATTTGCTGCGCTTCTGTGGACGCTGCCCTGACATGTGTCACCCAGCTTCGCCCTCCGGCCCAGGACTTGAAGTGCGAGGAAAGAAAGCGCTTGGGGCGAGCGTCCTGTTGGCAGAAGGCTCTGTCCTCCCTGAACATCCTCCCGCCCACAAGCCTGCAATTCCGCTCCTGCGGGCTGCCCGCACGTGGTCCGCACGTGGTCGGGGCGACGGCAGCGTGTCCTGGCTCGGCTCCCGGCCGGCTCTGCAGTGCGTCTTGGGGGGGGATGTAGCTGGAGAGAGGTTGGAGGGAACACATGGGGCGGGGGGGGGGGAGGGGGGAAGAAGGAGGGAGGGGGGGCTTGAACAGCACCCTGCAGGCCCTGGGGTTGGAGGCCGCCTCCAGCGAGGTCCCCGGGGCCCGAGGCGGCCCGAGGCTCTAGGCCCAGCCCGTGCCCACCTGTGCAGTCGCCCCCATCTGGGCCGAGGAGCCCCCCCCCCCCGGGGTTCCAGGTTGCCCTGGGGCAGAAGCGGTGCATGTTCCAGAGAGCAGCCCTCGGAGACCGGGAGACCCGAGGGCACGGCGAGGGCGGCGGGCGGCTCCTACGGCCTCCACTGTGTCCGGCTGCAATGTGCGTGTCCCCTTGGGCCACCCTGATGCCTCGCAGATGCCATGCGCCACAGTTACCTCCCTGCGGCCAGAGGGACCCCTCCCCTGTCGCCGACCCCAGGCTTCGCGCCCCTCCCCCCGGCAGGCACGGCCTCTGCCTGCGGTGCTCACCTCCCAAGCCCCCCCCCCCACCGTGGGCCGCGGCTCCTGACCTCTGCACCGTGGGGCTCACCTGGGTCCCCCCCCCAGGCCGCAGCTCCTGACCCCTGCACCGCGGGGCTCACTCACCTCTGGATGCCCACCCCCCCTGTAGGCTGCAGCTCCTGACCCCTGCACTCCGGGACTCACCTGGGTCCCAACCCCCCAGGCCGCAGCTCCTGACCTCTGCACCGCGGGGCTTACCCCGGGCCACACCCTCCCCCCGTAGACTCTGGCTCCTGACCCCTGCACCACGGGGCTCACTCACCCCTGGCTGCCTCCCTCCCCCCTAGGCCACAGCTCCTCACCCCTGCACCCTGGGACTCACCTGGGTCCCACCCCCCCCAGGCCGTAGCTCCTGACCTCTGCACCGTGGGGTTCATCCCTGGCCGGCTTCCCCCCAGGCCCTGGCTCCTGACCCCTGCAACACGGGGCTCACTCACCCCTGGCTGCTCCCCTCCCCCCTAGGCCACAGCTCCTCACCCCTGCACCCTGGGACTCACCTGGGTCCCACCCCCCCAGGCCGCAGCTCCTGACCTCTGCACCGTGGGGTTCATCCCTGGCCGGCTTCCCCCCAGGCCCTGGCTCCTGACCCCTGCAACACGGGGCTCAGTCACCCCTGGATGCGCGCCCCCCCCGTAGGCCGCAGCTCCTGACCTCTGCACCACGGGGCTCACCTGGATCCCACCCCCCCAGGCCGCAGCTCCTGACCCCTGCACCGAGGGGCTTACCTGGATCCCAACCCCCCCAGGCCACAGCTCCTGACCCCTGCACCCTGGGACTCACCTGCGTCCCACTCCCCCAGGGCCGCAGCTCCTGACCCCTGCACCACAGGGCTCATTCCTGGCTGGCTCCCCGCTAGGCCGCAGCTCCTGACCCCTGTACCCAAGGGGCTCACCTGGATCCCCCCCTCACCGTGGGCCGCGGCTCCTGACCTCTGCACCGCGGGGCTCACCTGGGTTCCCCCCCCCCAGGCCGTAGCTCCTGACCCCTATACCACGGGGTTCACCTCTGGCTGCCCCCCGCGGTAGGCCGCAGCTCCTGACCTCTGCACCCTGGGACTCACCTGGGTCCCACCCCCCCAGGCCACAGCTCCTGACCCCTGCACCGCGGGGCTCACTCCTGGCCGGCTCCCCTCTAGGCTGCAGCTCCTGACCCCTGCACTGCGGGGCTCACCCCTGGCTGAGCCTCCTCACAGGCCGTGGCTGCCATGCAGCCGCTTACTGTTATCCTGGGAAAGGTGCCGTGAGTGCCCTGAGTTCCAGAAAAAATTACTCCCTGTCCGGATTTCATCCTGATGATGAGGGTCAGTTTTTGTTGCCTAAATGAGGAGAGACCTTTCAGTTTAATAGAACCTTCTATTCCCTGGCAGGGAGGGTACAGCCAAGGTCCCAGCCTGGAGGTGACGCTATTATGGGAAATCCCGCTATTATCTGGTGAGGAGTCAGACAGTGATGCTGGCCAGGGCTCTGCGGGCAGGGGACACACCCCCAAACCCAGGATGTGTACCTGGGCCTGAGAAGTGAGCTTGCCCGGAGATGGCACAGGCCTCTGCAGCCGGCAGTGCACGCACTGCCTAGATGGGCCACCCCAGAGGGCCGCGGGTAGCTCCAGGCCCACCCGCTGGTATACCTCCCACAGGCCTGCAGTACAAACACTGAACAGGGTGGTCAGGTCATTAAAGGCCCCTCTGCCCTGGATGCTCCCTGGGGGCCGTTCATGTGACACAGAAATTGGCCAAAGATGCATTTGTGTGAGGCACGGTCGGAGTTCTTAGAGCCACAGATGGCAACCCCTTCACCACCCTTGTGCCTCTGCCGCACAGCTACCCTCCTTTCCGTTTAGCTATAACTGGTTATTCCAACAGGTCTCAGACTTTTGGGAATGTCTAGACCAAAAGCAGACAGCGTAAAGTCATGTGGTCCCAGTGGCAGGCCACCTCCTCCAAGAACCTCGCCCCTGTGCTCAGCTCCACTCGTGTGCCTCTGGCTGTTTAGGGCCCTTCGGGGAATCCCTTCTGAGCCTGGAAGAGGCGTCTGATCTCAGTGGCTTGGGGCTCTCCTTATAGTGTGCAGTGGCTTTCGTGTGCCTACATATTGTCCAAACAGGGACATTTTGGACAGTGAAAGGGGCTCTCTTGTTAGGCCGGGATAACAGACCAAAAACAGAGTTGTCTCAAGCAGAGTGGGACATGGGATCAGTTAACTTGACACCTTCTGTAGTCTGAGCGGCCAGTTCCAGGACAACCAGAGCAACCCCTCTAAATACCCTGTCACGGGGGCTGAGACTCCACCGTCCTCCATGAGGACGTTTCTTTGTAGAGACTTCCAGCTCCTTCGTTCTCTGCGGCTTCTGCCTTGTAAAGCCGAGCCCTGTTACAACTGATTTCCTACTAGTTCTCTGTCCTGGCAGAGTGGCCCTAACAAACCCAAGCGCGCACTTGACTGCATACACTTCAAACTTAGGGCTGCAAGTCCCAGGACGGCTTTCAGCCCTGCCTGGAAATCTTACATTTTCTTAGTCATGTGCTTCACAACATCAAGGACACCTTGATGCTGTGGTCACCTTGATGCTGTGATCACCTTGATGCTGTGATGCTCTTCACACCTCCCGTGCCTCCCATCCTCTGTCTTTCCCGACAATCTTTACGCATCTTGTGCTAAGAAGGCAGAAGGAACCAGAAGGGCGCTCTCAGTTTTCCACTTTCCCTCCATCTCCACCACTGCCTCTTCAGGGCAGGCCGCAGACAGTTCTGGCCTAGGCTGCTGCAGGCCCCCTAAGTGGCAGTCTCGTTCCTCTCGCCCCCCGGGCTTCAGCCTCAGCCCTGCGAGATCCTGCAAAGGCGCGCCCCTGGCTAATGCCCTGCGCCGCCGTGGCCCATGGAGGTGCTCCCCGCCTTTGACGTCAGCTGTCACCAGCTCTTGGGACCCTCCAGATGGCAGCCTGGCTGTCTCCGCCACGACCTCCGACGGCCCGTGACCTCGGTGCGGCCCCTGGCCTCCCAGCGCCTGGGGGGCAGCTACACCACCTGCCCGGCGCCGAGCCCGCCGAAACGGGCGAGTGTCATCCTGGGTCCTCCTTGCGTGACCCCGGCCCCTGGGCCCTCGGGCGGCGTCCTCCACGCCCGGCTCCGCTCTGGCTGCGCCCCACAACCCTCGGCCCAGCCCGCCCGCCCCGCAGCCCCGCAGCCCCGCAGCCAGCAGCTCCGCCCTAGCCCCGCCCATAGCCCCGCCCTAGCCCCGCCTCCGGCAGCCCCGCCAGCTCCGGCCCCAGCCAACTGGCCCTCGGCCCCGCCCCAGGCCCCGCCCCGGCCCCGCCCCAGGCCCCGCCCTCGCAGCTCTCCGGCCCCCGGCCCCGCCCCCAGGAAGCCGGCCCCGCCCCTCGCGGGAGGCTGGGCCATCGAGGACTCGGTGCTCGACTACCGGGCGGATCGACGGCGTCGGCGCTCCCGGCGGGCGGAAGTGAGGGCGCGGGCGGGGGGGCGGCGCCCGGGTCCGTCCGCGAGGAGCGCCGGCGCGTTGCGGTGGGGGCGTCGGGGCGGCGGCGGCGCCAGGTACGTGCTGCCTGCGGGCCCCGGCGGCGGGGGCGGGGGCGGGGGCGGGGGCGGCTCCCGGAGGGCGGGGGTGGTGCGCCGCCGCGGGGCCCGCCTCCTGCGCTGCTGCGGGGCCCGGGCCCTGAGCCCGAGGGCGCGGCGCCCTGTGTCCCCCCAGGGCCCGGGCAGCTGCTGGAGGCGGGGGGGCCCGACCCGCCAACGGCCCGGGCACCTGCTGGATCCCGGAGCCCCTCCCCCACCTGCCGCGGGCACCTGCTGGACCCCGGAGCCCCTCCCCCACCCGGGCACCTGCTGGACCCCGGAGCCCCTCCCCCACCCAGGCACCTGCTGGAGGCCCGGAGCCCCCCCCCACCTGCCCTGGGCACCTGCTGGACCCCGGAGCCCCCCCCACCTGCCCTGGGCACCTGCTGGATCCCGGAGCCCCTCCCCCACCTGCCGCGGGCACCTGCTGGACCCCGGATCCTCCCCCCCCCCCGCCCCGGGCACCTGCCGGCCCGGAGCCCTGACCCACTGCCCCTCGAGTACCGGCGGTCGCCGTCCACATCCCCTCGTGCCGCGCAGTCGCTACCGTGCCAGGTGGGAGGATTTATTGGCGGAGAGCGGGCGTGAAGCCGGAGAGCGGGCGTGAAGCCGGAGAGCGGGCGTGAAGCCGGAGAGCGGGCGTGAAGCCGGGTGCTTAGTTGCTTAGATTGCGTCGCGTGCAGGTGCACGGAGCCTCGCCTGGCGCCTCTGTTCGCTGTTCTAAGCGTTTACACTTCCTGCCTGATTCAATCCTCTCAGGAGGTAGCTGCTCTCATATCCCCACTTTACAGATGGGGAAGCGGAGCCCGCAAGGTGACGAAGCTGCTGTGTAGTTCCGCAGCCTCCTGACTCCCTTTGAGACCATCCCCGAGTTTCCAGGCCTGCACAGCCAAGCACGGGGCCATCTCTTACTGAAGCCTGTGACGCCTTACTCGGTATCCTAAGATTTTGTGAATAGCTTTCCAAGAAACAGTTCTTGAAAACCTTGTCCTTAAACGGAAATACACTATTCTTAATTGGTAATTAGGAATTATGATTATGAGAATTATAATTATATGGATCTCAATTATAATTATGAGAAAATTTCTTTTTTTTAAATATTTCTGAGTAAATTTATAAGGAGAATTTTTTTTTTAAAGATGTTATTTATTCATGGGAGATACAGAGAGAGAGGCAGAGACCCAGGCAGAGGGAGAAGCAGGCTCCATGCAGGGAGCCCGATGCAGGACTCGATCCCGGGTCTCCGGGATCACGCCCTGGACCGAAGGCGGCGCAAACTGCTGAGTCCCCCGGGCTGCCCTATAAGGAGAACTTTCAAAAATACTTAAGGATGAGCCACAGCTCAGTTAAATCCTTGGGATGTGCTATGTTGAAAAGCTAGTTCTACCTGAGTTTGTGTGGCTCAGTCTCCTAATATATAATAATATTTTATCTATAAAAGCATATTTTGGCCAGGCTTTGTGTCACTGCCTCTACTAATAAAGAAACTAGAAACCAAAAGTTTCCGGAGGATCATCTGTGGGTTAAAAGTTGTTAACTCAAGGGGTCGTAATAGAGGATGATGTGTGCTTGCTACTCAGATGTTCTCTTCTGTTTACACAGCAGAGAAGCAGAGGATCCCCCAGCGTAATTTGGAATGACTCTTGGAGGTTTCAGAAATTTCTTTTTTTTTTTTCATATCAAACATTTGATTGTACTGAATATAATTTCGGACTATTATTTTTGAAAAGATGATTATTAACCTGCTTAGTTAAATTTTCATTCATTCCTCTAATATTTGCGAGCCTGTTATGTATGAATCTTAATGGGAAATGAAATTGGCATTCAAAAATTTTTGCAGAGGCATTCTTCTAATAAAGGACTTTGGATGATTTCTAGTGTCCTGGCAAGATAAGGCCAGTTTTATAGTTAGTCTTTTAAGTACTTTTCCCACCCATTTTTCGATTTATTCATCTTTACGTAGCCAGGATCCTAGTGCAGCACCTACCGCACTGCAGGAGCATGAACGTTTATTGAGTGGAGCAGTTTTAGGCCAGTGTCCAGTAGAGAGGATTTTGAAATCGACGGGCATGGGAACGAACGTTGATCAGTCTGCTGAGCAGAAGGCTAGGACGGTGCGGAGCGTGTCTACGGATCTCCCGGAGTGCCTGCTGAAACTGCATGGTAGTCGTGTGGTTATTATCACATGGTTCAGTGTATGTTTATGTTAATTTAAAATAATTATTCTCGATACGAACACACAAACTTAAAGTAATTGCAGGGAAATATGACTCCCGAAGCTCTGTGACACCCATAGTCCTCCTTGGCCCTCAGTGTGAAAGTTACGGCGTCGAAGCCACCATTGACTGGTCTGTGAGCTACCACCCACCTGCTATGCAGCTCGGGCTCCGCCTCTGGTCCTCAGTGTCCTCTTTCCTGTAACCACGTTATCTGTAAGAGCTCTTCCCTGGTTTCAACATTTCTAGCTCAGTGATTCCTGCAGCCAGCTAGCACTGTTATATCCATGTGCTGTCCTAGGGGCTATAGCTATTATTGGTATTTGCATAATCTGTCAAAAGGCTAAGTAAGTTCTGGCTGGACGGGGGTTAGCCTTGGTCATTTTTGCGTCTCCCAGTTTTACATATGCCCGGCACATTAGAAATAAAATATTAGGGTAGATTCAGAGGGGCAGTTTTGCGCTCTCGATTGAACAATAGCTAAGATCTTGACTATATATCAAGTGTCCGTACAGCAGGAATTCAGATGGGGGAAGTTTCTGTTGGAGTTGGACAGAGGTCAGTCCTTGATGGGAGGATCTGGCCCTTCGTGGGGAGGGCACAGGAATATCTGGGTGATACACCAAAAACAAAGGCCCACAGGCTGGTAAGTAAGTGCGTTTTGGATTATGGAGTGCCTTGGGGGTAGGGCAGAGGAGTTCGGAACTGATTTTTTTATGCATTCCCCCCCCCCCCCCCAGGAGAACTGTATTAGACTTGCTCAAAAGCTTCATGAGCATTCTTTAACTGGATTCTGTCGGAACGTTTAAGATGACCAGCTGGATGTGGTGCATCCCAGTCTTGATTTCTGGTTTTGATTTTAATCATTCCTTCTACTTACCATTTCCTTTTTAAGTCTGGGAGCCAGTCGTGGAAAAAACAGTGGACACTGGGGTTTAGGAAACGTGGAATGTGGTTAATTAGAGGGGAAGCTGCATAAGGTGGATCCAAGCAGGCCCCTAGTGGTGCCTGGCACCAAGCGGGCGTTCAGTAGTCCTTGTGCAACGACGAACGGGTTCTCCCTTTGCTACTTGCTGGCTGTGCTGCTCTTGGCAAGGTTGGCTCATAGTTTCATCTGTGAGGTTTGATGAAATTTTTGAGGCCTTTCCCACTTGATATTGGCAGGTGTATGATTTTTAACTTACATTGTTTTGTAATTTTACTGAAAGACCAGACTAAAAGTCAGGAATATTTGGTTTTAGTTTAATTTTAATGAAATCCCCATGTGATTGACATGATGTGTATCTGGATAAATGAGAGTCTCAGCAGGAATCAGAATTCATGCCAGATGGTTCACAGAAGGAGGTTTTAATAAAGGGACTACTTGGCGGAGGTGTGGGCGAGGTTAGGTGACAAATAAGGGGTAGTGAGGCCCAGAGAGAAACCGACCAGTGCCAGGAGCAAGAGGACAAACTGCAGCCTGCTGGGAGCTGGGGCCAGAGGCTTCCGGGGGTGGGGGGCAGGACTGCGGCGCCCCCACCCCAAACGAGTCCACTGCCGACTCTCTCTCTCCTTCCAAGCAGATTTCTTAGATAGTTGTTGATACTCCGTTTCTAACTCATCCCACTGCTTTCTGGTTTCAGTACCCATGATTCTGTTGAAGGTCAAGGGCATCCATGACCTCCTTGTTACAAAATCTTGTTCTTATCATTTCCCCAATATAGTGCCTGGGACATAGCAAGTCTTAATAAATATTTGTTTTGACTGAACAAACAATCTGAGGATTCCCCTATTCCAGATTTCAGTTTATCTATGTCTTTAACAAGGAATCCGGCACTGTCCTCTCTTGAGATGCTAGGTGACCAATCTCTGTATAGATCCCAAATCTTCTTGATGACTAAACAAAGATAGAAATCAATTTTATTTGATAATGACTCCTTCAGTATTGGCTATATGATTTTTCTGAAAAACCAAACACCAGGACTTTTTTTTTTTCTGAAAAATTATGTTTTCTAAGATATCAAGAACTAATGTTTTGTTCACCCAATGTAAACCTAATAAACAGGGAATGGTAAGGGACATGAGTACAACTGGCAATAGATGGAATGAATAATGCTATGCTTTTACATGAACTACTCTTCCTTCTTTAATTAAGTAGTGTATCTTCTTTGAAATTGTTGTTTTTGTTTCTGTTTTTGTAGAGTGATAGAAAAGGGGGTGGATTTGCACTGGCCTATTTCATTTTCCGTATGTCATCAATATCTGCTGGCCTGAGTTAGAGAACCAGCCGCCTTTAGGCCTAACAGCTTTTGGCTTTGAGTTGTAGTGAAGGTGGTTGTCCTTTGCCAAAACTTAGCCTGCTAAGACAAGAGATTTTATAGTTTGTGGAAAATAAAAGGAGGATACTTTTAATTAATTATTCATTTTTAAAAAAAGATTTTATTTATTCATGAGAGACACACAGAGAGAGGCAGAGACATAGGCAGAGGGAGAAGCAGGCTCCCTATAGGGAGCCAGATGCAGGACTCGATCTCATGACCCCAGGATCACACCCTGAGCCGAAGGCAGACACTCAACCACTGAGCCACCCAGGCACCCCAAGAAGGAGATTTTCAATTAACTCTTGTAATGAAGATGAAATCCAGTGCTTGTTTTGGATTAGCTGGGTACTCAAGTATTTATGTAATAGATCAGTTATGTGGGAGCTCTGGAGAGCCAAATTGTCAGGCTTATATACTTATATACTATCTTGCTTCCAGCCTTCTTTCTTAGTCCTTTCTGTACATTCCTTCCCTTCTACTCCCAAACATTATATCAGGAGTGAAGGTATTTTTCATATATATATATATATATATATATATATATATACACACATATATGTATATATGTATATATATAAAATAGGTATTTTCCATATATATATGATATTGTAAAGTACCATTTATCATTTGTATTTTTAAAATCATTGGTTTTTTCCCCCCAAATGAATTAAAGCATAAAAACTTATGTCTAAACTTAAAAACATGGTATGTTTAAATTATATTTTGTTTGTGAGTGATGAAGGAAAGAAGAGCTGGGAAAACAGGGATGCTCCATTTATGTATTTGTTCAGTCCGTCCTTTCTGCAGATGTCCCTTCTGAGACCAGTGAGTCTTAGCACAATGTATACCCTACATATCCTTTCAGATTTGTGCATGACTATGTTTTTGTTGATCACGGTTCTGAGATACAGCAGGAGAGAGATGATTAATTTAGAAAGCTGGATGGAAGAGTTCGTGACCGTGTCTCAGACCCGTCCCACCCTGTGCCCTTAGATGGTAAAATGTGTGGCTGTGCTGAGATAACTTGACCTTGACCCTGCACAGGAAAAGTAGAGTCTGAGTTTACAGAAAACTGAAGGAAATAAATTACCATTCTTTAAAACCCTTTTCCAATACCTCTAGGAGGTCCCTCTGGGGTTAGCGCAGCCCAACCCCAAGAGGCAAGTCTGTCTAGGGTAGGTTGAACCTCAGTCAAGGCGGATGTGGTGAATTCTACATTTGGTTCTGTTGCTGGGTGGCCTGAGAGTCTAGTTGAGTGTAAATTTACTGTTGAAATGCTCTAGGCATCTCTGCAATGAGATTTTTCTGGAGTCCTTTGGATCCATGATGGCTCTGGACAGGACAAGGTGCTGCTTAAATGTTAATATGCGCAGAATTGGCTGAAATGTAGGTGGGCTTGGGTTGGGGTCTTGAGATTATGTTTGTGATTTGTTCCTTGGTGATGAGTAGCATGGGGAGGGGTGGAGTTTGGGGGAGGTTCTTTCTTTTCCTTTTTTTTTTTTTTTTGGCTATTATTTTTTATAGAAGACTTTCACTTTTCTGTGGCCTGATCTAGGCAAATAGTGCTTTAACATCAGGCTTTTTCCTTGGCCTATTTGGTGAAGGTTCTCCAAGTCTTAAGTGTTATCAGAAGTTTTGCTACAACAACTCTTGGTCTTCTCCCTTTAGAAGGGAGCTGGGCTGAGCCAAGCCTCTGGGGACTGGACAGAGCAAGATACTGGATTACTTGTTTTTCTCACATTTCTTGGCAGCTACTAAAATCAGCAAAATCCTTCTTTAATAATTAGTAAAAAAAAAAAAAGTAAATAATTGTAAAGCTAGTTTTGTGTTTCCATTTCTGTTTCTTTTTTCCTAATATTACTGCTACTAGTCATTTTTTTAAATGTATTTTTAGCCTGAAGTTATGTAAAAAGCTTTTATTCCACCAGTAAATATTTTGGTACATTAAAGGTTGTGTCACAGTGAAATATGGGAAAATCATAAAAGTAGAATTTTCTGACCTTTGTTGCAGAAGCACTTCATGCTCTGCGCTTCGTTAAAAGAAAAGAGGCAGGTGGGTCAAAGGTAGTAAAATATAAATCTGAGAGAAGATGCATTTACTGTGGCCAAGTTCAAAAGGGCGCGGCCCGTGCTCCCAGGGCTCTGACGGACTCTGGTCTCCCGTTTAGACCTTCCATCCCTTGCGAGTGTGTCTCGGGGTCCGGTGCGGCCTCATCGCTCCGCACGTGGCTGTGCGGTTTCCCGGCACCGTGTCCTGGAGAGACCGTCCTTTGCCCAGCGCGGGGCCTTTCGCGCTCTGTGGGTTACTGGGTGGCGGGAGAGTGGAGGGCGCAGCCCCGGGTTCTCGGTTCTGCCCCACTGACGTGCGTGTGCGTGTGCGTGTGCGTGTGCGTGTGCGTCTGCGTGTGCGTGTGCGTGTGCGTCGGGGCCACACCGGCCTGGTGGCCCTGAAATCCGGGACTGTGCGGCCCCGGCTCTGGCCTTCTTCGTCAGTGTCCCCGGCTGTTCGGGCCTTCGGGCGATCACGGTGTATGTCGGTTCACGGAAAACAGGGAAATGCGCCGCTTCGGTGTCTTGTGCACATTGTGAGGGGAGGCGGCCCTCGTGCTCCTGTGGGGAGCCCGTCCCGGTCCGCGTCCTCCTTGGCCTGTGCTGGGGGCGGTCGGTGGGTGTTGAACGTGGGCTCTGTGCGTCCCTGTGCGAGCCCCCCCCCCCCCCCCCCCCCCGCGGCGACGGGCGACAGCTGGGACCCTGCGTGCGAGCCGGCTCGGCCCCAAGGGCCTGTGTGCTCCGGGTGTGTGGGCCGCGGCGCCCGCCCCCCCGCCGCCGCCCCCACCGCCGCAGCCCGAGCTCCCGCCCCGCCCCGCCCCGGCCCGGCCCCGCCCCGGCCCCAGGCCTTGCTGGGCTCCCAGCGGTGGGCGCTCCCCGGGCCCCCTCCCCCGCCGCTCCCCGCAGCTGCAGGGCTCGCAGCAGCCCCTGGGGGGAGGGGGCTCCTTGGGGCTCCTGGGGCTCCCCCTCCCCCTCCCAGCGGCTCCGGGGCGGGGCCTGCAGCGCTCACTTTGGGCCGGGGAGCGGCGTGTGCACACGGGGACGCTCACGGCAGGGCGCTGCCCGCAGAGGGGCCGGGGCCTGGCCGGGCTCGGGGCGCCGCCTTCCGCCTTCCTCCGCGCAGGCCCGCCCCGCCCCGCCCCCGCCCCGCCCCCGCCGCCCCGCCCCCGCCGCCCCGCCCCCGCCCCCGCCGCCTTGGCCACCGCCGGGCCGCCCGGGACCGCAGGCCGAGGCCCGCCGCCTCCGGAAGTGCTGCTCGCACAGGCGGCACAGGCGGCGCTGGGGCTCGCCACGGCCGTGAGTTTCCACGCTGTCGTCACGTTTAGGCCCGAGTCGCAGTGGATGCGCCCCGCGCCCGCCACCGGGAAGCTGCGGCCCGCCCCGCGCCCTGGCGCCGCTGCAGCCCGGCCAAGGCCGCCTCCGGTCTCCTCTGGTCTTAGATCTCGAGACTCCGGAACCACGTCCTGGCAGTTGCTTTCTCTTTCTCTTCCTTCTGCTTAACCGTATCATTCCCGTGTTTCCTCCCGTGTCCATTTGTGGGGCTTCCCTGCGCTGAAACGATGACCGGACACTCAAGATTTCAGCAGCAGGACCCGCCGGCTGACCCCGCAGCCCGCCACCGGCCTCTGCCCCCCCCGGGTGTCACTGACCCACCGTGGCGTCCGCGTCTACCTACCCTGCACCTTATGTGAGCCTGTGCGCAGGGTCGGTCGCTGTGTCGGACCCGACGACGGAGGCTTCCACGGACAGCACTGTGGGCCGAAGGGCACGGCCAAATGGACGTCGCAAACGGGACGGACCTGCCCCAGAGACTCCGAGAAATGTCCCGGGCCTGTGCTCGGTAGAGATGCGGTGTGCGCTGTGGGCCGGTCACCCAGGCCTTCCGCAGCCGGCAGCCACCGACTCCAGCCGGTCGCAGTTGGCCACGGTCATTGCTGAGGGCTTCTGAGATTTGATGTAGGACTCTGAAAGGATGGATCTTGACTGGACCAGATCCCTCCAGCCTTTGCTTTGATCAGGCTGAATCCTCCAGGAATGAACGATGGACAGGAAAAAGAGTAGGATTTTGCTCTGTGTAACTGAAGTGGCAATTGGCCTCAACAGCAGTTGATGCCCTTTCAAGGGCAGAGAAACTGTCTGTCGAGCTACAGCCCTTTGCAGCATTTTAAAAACAGCATTTTTAAATGCGTATTTGTTGAATACAAGTTCATCTTTAAATCTAAGACAAGAATTCTCTTCACTTAGACTTTTCATTGTTTAGAATCAAAAAGTGAAACCTTTTTTCACATTTTCATTTCTCTCTTTCTTCTTTTTTTTTAAGATTTTATTTATTCATGAGAGATAGAGAGAGAGAGAGAGGCAGAGACACAGGCTGAGGGAGAAGCAGGCTCTGTGCAGGGAGCCTGACGCAGGACTCAGTCCCCAGACTCCGGGATCACTCCCTGGGCCCAAGGCAGCGCTAAACCACTGAGCCACCCGGGCTGCCCCTGCTCTTCTTTCTTATGTACGGATTTTGACAATTGAAAAGTCAAACTTAAGTCAGTTTTGGCTTGGTTTTCACAGAAATGAAAGATGGTTGAAAAATATGTATTTTGGGGCACATGGGTGGCTCAGTGGTTGAGCCTCTGCCTTTGGCTCAGGTCCTGATCCTGGGGTCTTGGGATCGAGTTCCGCATTGAGCTCCCTGCCTGCTTCTCCCACTGCCTGTGTCTCTGCCTCTGTCTGTGTCTCTCATGAATAAATAAACGAAACCATTAAAAAAAAAATTTAAAAAAAGTGTTTTTCTAGGGCAAAGAATTATGAAAGGTACAAGTGCTCGCTTTGGCAGTACATACACTAAAATATGAAAGCTGCAACAAATCCTGATAGACATTTAAAATATTTTTTGGAAAAGGATACATATTAAAGATCTGACCCTACATATTAAAACTTTTGATTTTCAGGCAATTCTTTATGGAAGAGGTTAGTATCAAGCTTTTCACCTCTGGGGCCTTACAATTAGAGACCATATTTGAACTTGACTTACTGTCACCCAGAGGAGACCCATAGAAGAGTTATTCTGCTCAGATCTTTGTGGTTAATTTGGGTTCCTCTGATTATTTTCTGTGGCATCAACAAATGACTTGTCTTTATAATTAGCACTTTGTAGAGTATTAACAGGAGCTGTCACAGGTTGAGTAAACTTTTAGGTTATTGTTAGAAGACTCAATTTCTATGATAGTTTTTGGTGATTACTACTGTAGCATGGATTTATTGGTTTATATTTGATCTTAGTCTAAAGGCTAACAAACAGATTTACTGGTTTGAAAACATGGTACAGATTGAAGGAATGGTGTTTATCCTGCAGGGGAACAGATCAAGCTGGCTTCCCTCTCGAAGACCACATCTCAGTGGTTTTTCATAGCTGGGATTCCACATGGCCTGAGGTTTGCTGCTGTCATTGAAGAGCCAAAAGAAGAGAATTGCCAGTAAGCCCATGTTGTTCCCAGGTCTGTTCAGCCCAGCTACTGTGTTCCTGAGTGTCTGCTTTGTTCTGAGACTAGGCTAGGTCCTAGGAGTAGAGAAAAGAATGTGATGTAGCCCTAGCCAAGCCCATCAAGGACAGTTCTTAATCAGGGACCTTGGTACAGTCATTCTTTTTGCTTTTTTTTTTTTTTTTTTAAGTACAAGATACTGCATATTATCCCTTTCCTAACCTTTCCTAAGAAAATCAATGTATAAGTGAAGTGAGCAGGTCTAGAATCGCCAAGAGGAAACGTTCTGTGGTCAGTATTCCTAAGGAAGCTGTGTATTGCCTTGGAGCCCCATCCCTAAGGGCTACTCCATACCATGCTCTGGAATTGGCCTTTCTGCGCCCAAGGCCTTATTGCATCTCTAAAAGCCTCGTATACATGCTCAGTGCCACAGGGAAAGCAATATAATAGCGTATAAAATGTGATTTCCCTGATCCCTCTACCCTCTCTAGTCTCATTCGCCCAATAATGCTAACCTCTGGTGCCTATCCACCTCAGACCTTCTCCATACTCATACAAGCACGCATACTTGTACGAAAGTAGGCTTTATCTATCTTCCTTTCCATTCCTTCCCTCTTTCTTTCTTTCTTTCTTCCTCCCTTCCCTTCCCTTCCTTCTTTCCTACTTTCTTTTTTTCCTTCCTTCCTTCCTTCCTTCCTTCCTTCCAGCATTGGTTAGGTCAAGATTCTAACATCTCAACTGTAACAATGTGGAGGAGCAGAGGGAGAGAGAGAATCTTAAGCAGGCTCCATGCTGGGCGTGAACTTGGGTTCGATCCCATGACCTTGAGATCATGACCTGGGCCTAAATTAAGAGTTGGAAGTCTAACGGATGGAGCCACCCTGGCGCTCCTCCACTGTAACAGTTTTTGAGACAACATAGGAAAAATGAATTGGGGTTGGGTACAGAGTCCATTGTAGAGATACAAACTAAAATATTTCTGGATGAAATGATATGTCTGGGGTTCGTTTTAAAATACTCCTTTGAAAACAACATAAAAGTGTTTTGGGAACATGGAGGTTCATTATGCTAGTTTCTTTTACGCATATTTAAAATTTTCATAATAATAGGTAAAAAGAAAAAAATCATGAATTAGGTTAGCATAGAGCTAAGACCTGGTTTTGAGTCAACTTTGTGACTTACCAGCTGTGACTTTGGACTAACGTTTAATCGTTGCTGATTCTATCACTATTAATAAAACCATTTAGCATTTTAGAATATTTACTTCTAGAAACTTTTTCTGTATATTTTAAAATCATAGATAAAAATTATATATTTATAAATATATAACATATTTTAAAAAGAATTGTATATATAGATATATATATATGTATTTTTATTGAAGTTTGATACGCCAACATATAGTATAACACCCGGTGCTCATCCCCTCAAGTGCCCTCCTCAGTGCCCGTCAGAATTGTATAGTTTTATTTGCAGAAGCTGAAAGTGTTCATATAAATACCCAGGTGAGAGTGTGGATTTTCACTGGATTTATTACATGAAACAAGAGCCTGTCACTTCTTGACAGATTTGGAGGCCTTTTCTTAGCCTAAGATGTATTTTCAATGGAGCTGATAGTTTTTGAGCAACAGCCAGCTGAGGTGGTCAACCTAGTTTTCCCTGAATCTTGATGTTTAGGTTGTCCTTGGCCTTGAGGGAAGGAGTGATGGTGATGTTAGTTTGGGGTTGTGCTGGAGGGTGGCAGCTGCCAAATATGGTCCAGACCATAGTCCTCCAGGTTTGGACCTCAGTCACCTTTTTAATAGAAGCTCTCTGTGCTAGAGTGATGTCCCTTGGGTCGATTTTCCCTTTCTTCACAATAGCCTCTTGTCCAGGAAAGGTCACTTGATAAGCAGGCTGAAATTTTTTAAGCATTTGATCAAGAGACCATACCATGGAAGGTTTGTAATATATTATATACATGTGCATACACAAAATGATTTTAAAATGTTCAGAAAAAGTTCTTGGAGGTAAGTATTCCAGAATGTTAAATGGTTCCTAAATATATATAGATTTATGTATTTACATATATACATGTTTATGTCTCTTTAAAAATTAGTTTGTTATAAATAATCTCTTGCTCTGGCATACTTTCAAAATATTTCACTTGCTGCATAATATTTCTTTGGGTGGACCTTCACATTTTAGTTACATTATTTTTTTAGTTTTTTGGGATGTTTCTATTTTTTCCACTTTGTGATAATAAATCATCACAATTATGGAAATCTTTAAGCCTAATAACAGTCTCCATGGTTTAGATTATTTTATCCATTGGTCACCTTTTAAGAATATGTTTTAAGTCTCAACAAAATATTAGCAAACTACATTCAGCAATACATTAAAAGGATCATTAACCATGATCAAGTGGGATTTATTCCTGGATGCAAGGATAGCTCAGTATTCCCAAATCAATCAATGTGCAACCCCACATTAACAAAGTGAAGGATAAAAAGATTTTATTTATCTAAATAGATACAAAAAAAAAAAAGCATTTGACAAAATTCAACATCTGTTCATGATAAAAACTCAAAGTGGGATTAAAGGGAACATACCTCAATATAATAAAGTCCTTATATGACAGTCTCATAGCTCACATTGTACTCAATGGTGAAAAACTGAGAGCTTTTCCCCTAAGATCAGGAATGAGACAAGGATGTCCATCTCACCACTCTTATTCAACACAGTACTGGAAGTCTTAGTCACACCAGTCAGACAAGAAAAAGAAATAAAAGGCATCCAGATTGCTAAGGAAGGAGTTAAACTGTCAGTATTTGCTGATGATATACTGTGTGTATGTATATATACATATATATGTATATATATATACGCACACACACACACACAATGGAGAAAAGAGAATCTCTTCAATAAGTGGTGCTGGACTGCTTTATTAGACCATATGCAAGGATAAATTTAAAATGGATTAAAGACCTAAGTGTGAGACCTGAAACTATAAAACTCCTAGAAGAAAACATAGTAATCTCTTGACATTGGCCTTAGAAACATTTTTTATATGTGTCTTCTCAGGCAAGGGAAAAAAAGGACAAAAAATAAACTACTGGGAGTACATCAAATATAAAGCTCATGCACAGTAAAGGAAACGTTCAACAAAGTGAAACGGCAACTTCATGGGAGAAGGTATTTGCAAATAATAAGGGTTTAATTTCTAAAATATATAAAGAACTAATATAACTCAACACCAAAAACCCAATTAATCCAATTAAAAAATGAGCAGAGGACCCGAATAGACATTTTTCCAAAGAAGACCTGCATATGTCCAGCAGGCTCATGAAACTGTGTTCAACATCACAAATTGTCAGGTAAATACAAATCAAAACTGCAGAGATAGTACCTTTCACCTCTGAGAATGACTGAAATAAAAAAGATAAGTACTGGTGAGAATGTGGAGGAAAAAGGAACGCTTGTGCACTGTTTATAGAAATGTAAATTGGTACAGCAATTGTGGAAAACAGTATGGAGGTTCTTAAAAAAATAGAAATACAAAAAAAAAAAATAGGAATACCGTATGATCCAGTAATTCCACTGCTGGGTGTTTAGCCCAAAGAAAATGAAAACACTAATCTGAGAAGATATTTGCACCAATATGTTTATTGCACTATTGTTTACAATAGCCAAGATCTGCAAACAGCCTAAATGTCCACCTTTGGATGAATGGATAAAGAAGTGAGGGAAGGATGGGTAAGCCAGTGAAGGGGGAGGGAAAGGTACAGAATTCTAGTTGTGGGATGAAGAAGTCACAGCACGACTGGTGCAGCGTAGGGAGTATAGTCAATGGTATTGTAATAGTGTTGTCCGGCAAAGATGCTAGCTGATCCTGTGGTGATTATAGCAGAAGGGGTGGAGTTGTTCAATCCGTATGTTGGAAAAAAAGAGATTATGTTCCAAGTCAAAAGATAGAAGCATTTGTAAGACTTTGACATATTTTGCCAAAATGTTTTCCAATGGTTTATATTAGAATGTTCATATTTATGTTGGAATGGTTTATATTGCTGCCTACAGTGCATCGGAGCACTACACACTGAGTGGAAAATCATGATTGTCTTAAATATTTTTCATCAGTCTAACAATGGAATCTCTTGTAATTTGCATTTCTGTGAGGTTGAATTTTTTCCTTTTTTTCCATATATTTATTGGTTGCATTTTCTCTATTGTGAATTTTCTGCTTATACCTTTACTTTCTTTTTTTTGTCTTAATGTTTTCATATAGGGTTTGTGAGACGTGTTTATGATAAAGCTGTTCATGTTTTATTTTGAATATTTCCCCTAATTGTTTGGCTTTTAAATTTGGTCGTTGCATTTATTAACCTATAGACGGTGTCCATTTATTAACCTATAGATGTGTTCACGGTTGGGATTCTCCCGTCAGGTCCAAACTGGGTCTTGCCATGCCCAAAGCTGTAATACACGTTTACTTTTATGTTGTTTCTAGGTATGTTGGCTTAATCAAACTTATCTTTGACTCTTTAAATAACTAGGAATTCTTTAACTCTATAGATGTTTGAAGTAATGTAGGCAAGAAAATTATGCTTTGGACTATGACTATTTTGGGGATTGGAATTAACATATTAAAAATAAATAAGAAAATAAAGTAATTGTTTAGAATATTAAGCTTGGTATTTGGCTCTACTGAGTATAGTACGGAATTTTTTCATTGGATTGTGAGGTATAGTACGGTGGCTTTAGAGAAGTAGTTTCCCCATTTGCTGTGAGGTTGATACCCCCTGGTTCTTGAGACTTAATCATTGTTAACAATTGCAATAATTTATTCAGCCCTCTCCATCTTGCTTCTTGGGTCTTTTTTACCCAAAATATGTGGCATGAATCTCATAATTTTTTCTTTTCTCTGTTAGCAATATCTTCTGTCTTAAAATAAATTAAGGTCATCTTCCTGTAAAGTTTCACATCCTGTCTCCAACATGGCAACACAGTTGACTCAGCTCCCAAATTCACTTAAAGTTGGTTTTTTACATGTTCAGGGAAGCAATACTTTTATAATGGGCTTTAAAGTTTGCAGAGATTTTTAACATACTTGGTTTCATTTAATATTCTTGGTGTACCCGTGAAGTTAGCTATTATTCCCATTTTATAGATGAGAAAACTAAGAGTTTAAAGGGAACTGACTAAATTTTATAGTTAGGATTTGAATATTTGTCTTATGAATTCTATTAAGTGGTTTTCTACTGATTTTATATCTTTCCCAGGTGAACAGATTGGTTTGTCTGGCTAAAGGGTGGTCTAGTGATACCAGTGTTCTTTATCCCATAGAAGTCAGTGGACTTTGTATTGATGAAGGCTGTTGGTGATGTCCTTGGTCCCAGTCAGCATCTCTTAGTGCATGTCCATGGCCACACTGCAGAGCTGGGCTGGAAGGTCAGCTGGTCAGCACTTTTGAAACCATTCCTTTTTGGTGCCTTTTCCTTTTTTTTTTTCCTTTTCCTTTCCTTCTTTCAAGTATGTTCCATACTGGGAGCTTGAACTCATGACCCTGAGATCAAGACCTGAGCCGATTGCAAGAGTCAGATGCTTAACTAACCTGAGCCACCCAGGTGCCCTGGCCCCATTTTCATATATGAAGGATATCTGTGTGTGTGTGTGTGTGTGTGTGTGTGTGTGTGTGCGCGCGCGCGCGCGCGCGATTGCAGCCACAGTCACTATAACCTCATTGCCTAGGTGTGACACTGGCTTTTTCAGTTATCAGTTGTTGGGTGTTGGACAAAGTATTAATGAGGTATCCTTACAGGGGAGTTGTGAGGATTAAAAGTTCTCACATGGAAAGAACATAATAAACGTTCAATAGTTATAACTGTTGCTACTATTATTAGTTGATGTTTGCTTATTACATAAGACGTGTTCATTAACGGCCAGCTACATCCTTTACCGATGTTTTGTGTTGTTTCCTATATTGTAAAATGCCTTAAGCAAAGACAAGATGTTACTAATGTCCCAAATGAAGGGATACTTGTTCTTACACACCTCATATGCTAACTGTCCATTACACATGAGAACTTCAACCCACTAATTAAATAGTCAAGATCCTCATAAGGTGTAATGTGGGAAATCCAGAACCTTTCCTCCTCAGGGTCCGCAGGAGAACTGTCCTCCAAAGAGGCAGTTTGGTGAGGAAGCAGTGGGTGATACAGCACCCGTCTTCATGGACTCTGCAGGAGTCAGAAGTCAGTAGCAGTAGCGCTGGATTCTCCTGTCACTAATCTGTCATGGATAAAGGTCATAAAAGCATTACTGGCCAGATTCCCTCAAAGCACTTGGAGTTAACGAATTTCTAAATATCTGTTTCTGTCTTCAGTGAGCCTGAGACTCTTTTGTGAAAAGGGAGGATTGGCATTTACTCCTAGTGGCCCAAAAAAGATTGAAAAAGGACTGTTTTAAATGTAGATTTTATTATTATTCAGGAATGGTAAGGCCAACAGTAAGAGAAAAGGTAGCTCCTGAAAACACAAAAGCCAGGGGTGCCTGGCAGCAGTCATTTAAGCATCCACTCTTGACTAAGCTCAAGTCTTATTCAAACTCATTCCTGAGTTTGAGCCCTGCTTTGGGCTCCACACTGGGCATAGAACCTACATCACAGTCCGCAGGAGGAGAGGCATACCATGCTGGGCAGGGCAGGGGGAGCCAGGGTTGAGGAAAGTACTAGAGTTGGTCAGAAGGCAGAAGGTGTAGGGATGGGCCAGAGCCTTTATTGTGGTTTTCTCGGAAAGAATAGGCGAGCAGGATAGGCAAGCTGAGCTGGGTTAGGATTGGCTTGACCTTGGCAGGCTTTGGCTATGCAGGTGTCCTTAGTTGGAATGTTGTCCTGGACGGCAGGAGCCCCGGGCAGGTGGCTGTGGACCCCGGATGGGTTCATTCGCATATATATATTTTTTAAGATTTTGTTTGTTTATTCATGAGACACACACACACACACACACACACACACACACAGAGAGAGAGAGAGAGAGAGAGAGAGGCAGAGACACAGGCAGAGGGAGAAGCAGGCTCCATGGAGGGAGCCCGATGTGGGACTCGATCCTGGACTCCAGGATCACACCCCGGCTGAAGGCAGGCGCTAAACCAGGAGCCACCCGGGGATCCCCTCATTTCCGTATTAAAGGCATGCTCCTGGCTAGTGGTTTGCTGTCTCCAGGAATTAGTTAACACAGAGGAGCAGTTCCTTTCCTGGTCTGCAAGGCTCCAAGATGTCAAAGCTTCATAAAATACGGAAAATAAAACATGATTAATACATGGACCAGGACTTTGTATCACAGCTTCAGGATTTAGTAGCAGAGGAGAGCAAAGATCAGTAGAGCAGTGATTCTTATCACCCATGAGAAGAGGCATAAATTTGACCTAGAAAAGAAAAAGAGGCATAAATTTGACCTAGAAAAAGAGAGCATTTGATATCTAATCTCCTACTCTTCCCAGTTATTTTTGAAGTTATTTTGGAGATATTCTTTCTTCTGTTTACCACAGTCCAAACTCATTTTCACTCTTAGGCTTTGAAAAGTGTTCACAGTCCACATTTTGTACAAGATTATTTTTTCACAGGGTGTGTGAACTGTTCAGAGGAAAATGGCCCAGAGGCTAAATAAATGAAAGAATAAATAAATCACGTCAAAGGCTAAACAAATTCCATATATATATATATTTATACCAAATTATATGAAGAAAAGAAGCACTCATGTTAGCAGTTCTTGTCATTCAGTTAGAATCACCTGTTCTGTAATTATTGTGGCAATTTAAAAAATCCTCATTTTGATCTTAGTTATCTTTTTAGGTATAATGGCTTAAATTTGGCTAATTGCAAGTGAGTTATGACCAATTTGGCATTTTTGCATGCTTTCTAGTTTGGAGTTTGGTAGTTCTATTAATCTTTGAACCTGGCACAGCAGTATAAAATTTGATTAGAAAAAATGAAAGTTCTGGGTGCCTGGCTGGCTCATTTGAAAGAGCATGTGACTTTTGATCTTGGGATCATGAGTTTGAGCCCCACACTGGTGTAGAGATTACTAAAACAAAACAAAACAAAACAGAACTTTAAAAAAAAAAAAGAAACAATGATCATTCGGTTTCCTATTTTTGGATCAAGGAGGTAGCAGGTAACCACTTTTGTATACTTTTTGGTCTTTATTTGTCATCAGCACTTGTCTGGAACCTACAGGACTACCACAGATATCAAAGTGAAAACCTGTGGGGATCCTTGGGTGGCTCAGTGGTTTGGCGCCTGCCTTTGGCCCAGGGCGTGATCCTGGAGTCCTGGGATCGAGTCCCGCATCGGGCTCCCGGCATGGAGCCTGCTTCTCCCTCCTCCTGTGTCTCTGCCTCTCTCTCTCTCTCTCTCTCTCTAATAAATCTAGAAAAAAAAATCTTGAAAACCTGTCACAGTAAGTCTTCTCTATAAGTTGGTTTGTTAGTATTTTAGTAGATAGGGATCCAGAAAGGGAGAGTCAGAATAAATAGGGATTAGAGCCCAGGGATGTGGGATGATCAGCAGTCAGGGCTTCTTCCTGAGGCCCAGGTAAGTGTAAGTAAGACACAATGTTAAGGAAGATGGTGGTAGTGAGCTTGGGAGTTTGAGGGGTGGGAGGAGCGGGAGTCTTGTCAGGGACATGCTGAGATCCAGGGCTCACTGTCGCTCTTCCAGAGTGATGCAGAGGCTCGGGAAGAGGGGTCTTATCCTGCGTACCCAGATCTCTGGCCCCGTTCTAATCCCTGGAGCAGTGGGCCTAAACGGGGGTGACCCTCTCGCTTCCCTGAGGACGTTTGGCATTGTCTGGAGATACCTTTCAATCATTGTAGTTGTTGGTGTGCTGCTGGTATGTAGTGCAGAGAGGCCAGATACGGTATTCAGCATCCTGCTGTGTACAGGGCATCCCTCACTACAAAGAACGGCCTGTCCGGGCTGTGACCAGTGCCACAGTTAAGAAATCCTGCCTGGAGGATCACAAGAAACTGGGTGTTTTTGACCTGACAGAGATGTGGCGGGCAGCTAGGGCACATGGAGCACCTGGACACCCTTCTGACTTCTGTTATGGAGGAATGCTCAAGAAGTGGGGTGAGCAGAAACTGGCAGAGGAGTAGAATTGGACAGAGTGACTGTCCTCCAGGAGCAGTGCTGTAGATCAGAAGCAACAGATTAGAAAGACAGGAAATAGATTTGTCAGAGACTGGCACCCTGATTTTAATAATTAGTGAGAGTCTGACGTCAGTTGAGATGACTATAAAAAGCAAGCTCATAAAACATTGCAGCCTGAAGCAATAACCCGGGAACATGTACAAAGCAGCCTGTAATGATCATGATAATGGCTGAGAATGATTTTTTAAGTTAAATTATGTTCCGTATGGTATTATAAGACAAATTTAGACAAGGTTAGAAAGATTGCTGCCAAAATCGTTACAAGTCATACATATATTTCCATCACGGAAGTGAGGTTACAGCAAGCTTGCTCCATGATTGGAGAGATCCGAGCAAACAGGATCACTGCTCAACCAGAGCAGAAGTCCCGGAGCAGATGTCTCTGCGGAACCAGTACCAGTGGCTTTAATCGACACATCCTGTCCATTGTGCAACAACACGTTACAGGACACAGTTTGGAGAAACAAAGCAAGCATCAGAGCAGAGCAAGCAGAAGATGTGCTGGGGATGTTGGAATTACTGAGCCAGGAATTTGGCATAACTGTCAGTTATATGCTAAGGGCTGTAGTTGTTAAAAGTGGACCACGTGCAAGAGCAGATGAGAAATGTAAGCAGAGAGAAACTTTAAGAAAGTGTTGAGACGAATTAGAAATAAAACGTGCTGGGAGATTCCTGGGTGGTGCAGCGATTTGGCGCCTGCCTTTGGCCCAGGGCGCGATCCTGGAGACCCGATCGAATCCCACGTCGGGCTCCCGGTGCATGGAGCCTGCTTCTCCCTCTGCCTGTGTCTCTGCCTCTCCTTCTCTCTCTCTCTCTGTGTGTGACCATCATAAATAATAAATAAAAAAATTTTTTTTAAAAAGAAATAAAACGTGCTGAAACAAACAATCCCTTTGGTGGCTTATCAGTAGACGGAGTATCGCTGAGCAAAGAGGCACTGAGCCTAGAAGAAGTGTCAGTGACTGAAATGCAGAGAAAAAAACTGAGGAAAATAGAGTCACTAAGACGTGGGGCGGTTACAAAAGGTACGATACGCATAGTGCAAACATCAGGAGGAGAGAAAGGAACAGGAAACGTATTTGAAGTAACAGCTGAGAGTTTTCTGAACTTAATGATCACAGGTCAGGAAACTCAGTGTAGTAAGCGGACAAATAACGAAAGATCTACACTTAGACACATATTCAAACTGCAGACAAGTCAGGGAGAGAGAAGTCGGGAAGGAGGCCAGGGGTGGGGGTGGGGGTGGGGGTGGGGGCGGGGCGGGAGGGTAAGACGCAGCCCGCGAGCTCGGAGAGTGCTCTGGCAGGACCTGTGGGAGACCAAACCAAACTATGGTTCTGTTCAAACTACAGAAAATTCAAAGTAGCCTTGAGGTGGACCAGAGGAGACACGGTGTGGGACAGCAAGGGTAAGAGGACGTGGGGTCTCCTCTCACACAGCACACGAGCAGGAAGAGCAAGAGGGCGCGGCGTCCCGTGCTGGAGGGACCCGCCAGCGTGGAGCTCTGTAGGCGCAGCTCATCGACCATCCTAAGGGGGGAATGTGCCTCCGGTCAGCCTGTTCCACCCGAAGCATGAAGAGAGGCTCCTCCGGAAGGTGATGACGTCCGAGGCCGGCGTCCGCCCAGAGGAGCCTTAGGGGTTGGAGAGGGAGGCGCAGCCCAGGTGCCTTGTTCGTGGCTGAGCTGGCATTGACCCGACGGCCTGTTCAGTGACGGGAGCGGCGCGGTCGGGGACTGCCGCCAAGGGGGTGGCGGGGACGGACGGCGGCGTCCTGGGGCCCGGGGAGCCCGGGAGCGTGTGGGGCCCCCGCGCTGCGACCGGGCCGGGAGCAGGGTCAGCCGGGTCAGCCGGGAGCTGGGTCAGCCAGGAGCCGGGTCAGCCAGGTCAGCCGGGTCAGCCAGGTCAGCCAGGTCAGCCGGGTCAGCCAGGTCAGCCAGGAGCTGGGTCAGCCAGGTCAGCCAGGGGCCGGGTCAGCCGGGTCAGCCAGGTCAGCCAGGAGCCGGGTCAGCCGGGTCAGCCAGGTCAGCGGGGCGGGTCAGCAGGTCACGGCTGGTCAGCCTGGGTCGCCAGGTAGCCGGGAGCCGGGGGCCAGCCGGGTCAGCCAGGAGCCGGGTAGCAGGGTCAGCCGGGTCAGCCGCCGGGGCCGAGTCAGCCGGGAGCTGGGTCAGCTGGGTCAGCCGGGTCAGCCAGGTCAGCCGGGTCAGCCAGGTCAGCCAGGTCAGCCGGGTCAGCCGGGTCAGCCAGTCAGCCAGGTCAGCCGGGTGGCCGGGTCAGCCGGGGGCGGGTCAGCCGGGTCAGCGCCAGGTCAGCCGGGGCTGGGTCAGCCAGGTCAGCCGGGTCAGCCGGGTGGCCGGGTCAGCCGGGAGCGGGTCAGCCCGGGTCAGCCGGGGGCCGGGTCAGCCAGGTCACCGGAGCTGGGTCAGCCAGGTCAGCAGTCGCCGGGGGTCAGCCGGGGCGGGTCAGGGGGCAGCCGGGTCAGCCGGGGGCCGGGTCAGCCGGGTCAGCCAGGTCAGCCGGGGGCCGGGTCAGCCGGGAGCTGGGTCAGCCGGGTCAGCCAGGTCAGCCGGGTCAGCCGGGAGCCGGGTCAGCCGGGTCAGCCAGGTCAGCCAGGTCAGCCGGGTCAGCCGGGAGCTGGGTCAGCCGGGTCAGCCGGGTCAGCCGGGTCAGCCGGGTCAGCCGGGTCAGCCGGGTCAGCCGGGTCAGCCGGGAGCTGGGTCAGCCAGGTCAGCCGGGTCAGCCGGGAGCCGGGTCAGCCGGGTCAGCCGGGTCAGCCGGGCCTGCTTGCGCACGGGTGGCCCAGGCTGTAGGCGGCCGCCCGGAGCGCGTCGGCGGGTGGGGCTGCCGTGCACGCGAGGAGCAGGCTGGGTCCGAGGCCTCGAGCTCCCGCCCATGCGGCCCCGCGGCCCCCTCAGCCCCCGCGGCCCCGCTGTGCGGCACGGAGGGCGGGTCCCGCCGTGGGCCTCGCGGGCACGTGTTTCCCAGCAGAGCCGTCACGTGGGTCGCGGGCGGTCGCCGTCCAGGGCGCGGCCAGGCGAGGCGGGGAGGACGGGGGAGGGCGGGACGGTACGGTAGGGAGAGGGAGGGGCAGCCCTGAAGGGTGAAGGGAGGGTTCGCGGAGGAGCCGGAGGCCGGGCGCCATCCGCGCCATCTCTCTCTGGAGGGGATCGAGCCCCGCCCCGGGTTCTTCCCCGCCCGCGAGGATCACGCAGCGCAGACGGGAAGGAAGGTGAGCGCTGGGCACTGCGCATGCGCCGACGGAGTGCGGGCCGGTCCCGGGGCGCTCGGCCGGAGCTCGAGGTGCGCGTTTACGCGGATTTATCATCCTGGCCTGGGTCCCGAGGTCACAGCATCTGAACGACCAAAACAAGCAGACGCACTGGAAGGAGAACGAAGCAAGTAAAAGCTGGAACTTAATGCTAACAGAAACAGGGTTCCACAGACCCTGAACTGCGGGATTCCCGAGAGCTTCCTGAGGCTGACCCTGGGTCAGAGAAGCAGTGAAACCTGCAGCACAGGCCGTGGATGACCCAGCAGCGAAACCACCGCGGGTCAGACTCTGCTGAGACCAGCGCCCTGGGCAGGACGAACAGCGGCTTAGACTGAGACAGGCGAGCTAAGCGCTCAGCCTAGACAGGCAGGAGAAGGAGACAAAATAGAGCCCACGGCCCCTGGATACAGTAGGTGCTCAGTGATACCTGTGGCTGCCGAGTGCTTCTGGGCGATACAAAGATGAGCGAAGCAGTACAAGAGAAGACCATTTGAGACTGATTGGAAATAAGATTGAAGACGTAACACTCTTAAAGTAGTAGGGAGTCAAATCCAGGGATATTTAAAACCTGAGGAAGTGGAACCAGGTAATGTTTATTCCTGGAACACAGACTAATTCATTAAAAGGAAATTTATTATTTTAATTCATGATATTAATAGGTTAAAAAAGTCATCTCGAAAGATGTTGAGAAAATTTGATAGATTTCACCGTCCATTTCTACCTTTAAAGATAGACTTTCAACAAAATAAGGATAGAAAGCTATTTTCTGTGACATAGTTAGGTCTTAGCTACGTAATATTAATGGCAAACATACAGTGCTACAGCACATATTCTCAACAGGAGCAATAATTGAAAATTAGCCCTCGAGGCGACAAAAATACCTTAATTTTATGTAAGGTGTAGATCCAAGCAGTTCACAATACAGATAGATATACAGTGTATTTATGATATTAAGATATCTTTCGGGCAATTAGAAAAAAAGACCTAAAAAGACTCTTCACATGAAAAACAGGTTGAGAAACTGTTCTAGAGGATCACCATTCATAGTTAGAAATAAAAGGTACCTGCCAATATTATAGCTATTCACCATTGTTTTAGAAGTTACAGTTAATGTACTAATAATAGTAAGGCGGTTAAAATCAGTGACACATAAATATTGAAGGGTAAAAGCCAAAATTAAAGCGTATGAAGGTGATCAGATTTTCTACAGAGACAATATAAAAGATCACTTGGAAAATGATTTCAGCTGAGAGAGACTCAGTGCTCAGTAAGTTGACGAGTTTGAGAGCTGAACAGTTTATTGACAGTTATAAATGATCTGAATGAGTGGATTCAGTGTTGCAGATAATTTAAGTATCCTGAGATTACCTGAGTAGTTAATGTAATCGATACATTTGTTGATTTAACAAATACGTGTTGAGCGTCAGTTATATCCAGATGAATGTTCTGAGTGCTGGGTGGATAGCAACGCATGAAAGTATAAAGACCCCTTCTCTTCTGGAACTTACAGTCTAGTCAGTAGAGATAGACAAGCAGGAATATAGGATGTCAGGGTGATAATCCATCAAAATTTTAGTAGGATTACTTTTAAGAATCTTACTCAATATTTTGTTGAAATTGATTGATGATTGGTGGTTGGAGAACGAGTGGGAGGAGGGGCTGGGGGAGAGGCAGAAACAGAATCCAATCCCTAGCCGACTCCAAGCTGAGCACAGGCTGACATGACCCCGAGATCATGGCCTGAGCCGAAATGAGGCTTAACTGACTGAGCCACGCGGGTGCCCCACACCGTGTTTTAAAAGTTCATGTATATCGATACCTGTGACAAGTTGGCTCAATTGATTTACTGAAAATTAATTGTCCTATTGGGTATCTGATTAAATTAATTCATTACGTTATAGTAGCAAAGTCAGTGAGACAAAATATAAATGATCCAGAAACAGTTTCAAATGAGAATTTTTGTCATTGATAAAAGTGACATTTCAGATCAGCGGAGAAGACAGTGGATTGTACATTGAAATGGCATTTGGTCAACTAGCTATGCAGTACTCCGAAATAGTTAACTAAGTTAAGTTAACTCAAATGAGTTGAGTAAGCAGATAAAACAGTACTAAAATACCAGAAACATAACTTTGAAAGCATGATTCTAGGAGTAGCAAAGAGAGGGTCGATTGGTTTGACATTAAAAAAGAGTCAAAATTTCCTAAGGACAAAGAACACAATAAACAATGTGAGAAGACAAATGATAAATGGGGGAGATACCGACAGTGTATAGAATACAGATAATGTTTTTACTAGAGATCTTAAAATCAAGGAAAATAAACTTCATAAAAAGTTGCAAAGGTCATTAAAATGGAATTCACCCACGATGCAAGGTGAGACCATTTATTTTACTTTGCCTATCAGATTGCTACACACTTAACATAGTCCTACTGCGCAGCGTCCCCGTGGCAGGGTGAGCTGATAAAACTATTCTGCAGGCCGGTTTGGTGATCACGCACATGTTAGGATTTTTTTTATGACTTTTATTTATTCACGAGAGACACAGAGAGAGAGAGGAGCAGAGACACAGGCAGGGGGAGAAGCAGGCTCCATGCAGGGAGCCCGATGTGGGACTCGATCCCAGGACCCTGGGGTCTGGGCAGATGCTCGACCACTGAGCCACCTGGGTGCCCCCATGTTGGGATCTTAAATGCGCATCTTTTGACTGGAGATTCCTCTTTGAATGTGCTGCAGGGAAATAGTTGGATAAATGTACAAAAAAGTTTTATAGAAAAATGTTCATTGCATGATCATAAGAGCAAAAACTTAGAAAATGCCTAAATGCCACTTAGATTGCACACCGGTACCGTGGGACAGTAGGCGGCCTGTGGGGGATGTAGACTAGACTTGCCGACGGGGAGGCGTTCATCGTGCACTTTACGGGTAAACCTCGGGCTGCCACTGTGTGCCTCGCGTGCTGCAGTCCTGTAGAGCACACACAGCCGTACCGACATCTGTGTCCTGGCTGATGGAGACCGTGTTCTCTGAATTTGATTTTTTTTTTTTTAACTTTGCGGGAGAGCGCGGGGAGGCGCAGGAGGAGAGGGACAGCCCGAGCGCTCGGGGCGGGCGGCCTGACCGGGGCTTGGTCCCAGGAGCCTGGGACGCTGACCGGGGCGAAAGCAGCTGCACCTGCTGCCCAGCGGCCACTGCTGCCCAGTGGCCTGCGGCTGTTCCTAGAGGGACGGTTCCCCTCGGGAGGGGGTCTTCCCGCGTGGAGAAGGCTGCCGGGCATTTCTGGGGTCGCCTATCCTCCTACTTGGGGTGGGAGGGCGAATACCTTAAGGGAGGAGTTGGAGGGCAGCTGAAGGTGGGACCAGAGGCCCGGGTTTGGCCTGGGTGTTGTCCTGGTGGAGCCGGTTGGGGCTGTCCTGGGCCTGCCTGGGCCCCCACCCCGCAGTGTGGACACCGCCTCCCGGCCTGCCCCAGCCCCCTGCCCCGGGCCCCTGCCCAGGCCCCTGCCCAGCCCCTGCCCAGGCCTGTGGCCGTGCACCTGCTGTTGCCGCAGGTGGGGCCTGTGATGGGTCTGGAGGGGGTTTCCCCGAGGCCCGAGGGCTTGGGGGGGACCCCGAGGCGCTCTGAAGACTGAAGCGCAGCGTACAAAGGGGAGCAAACTTGAGTGATCAAATCCAGGTGCAAAAGGAACGTGAGTGTGCAAACCGACGCCGTGCCTATTGAAAGGTATTTTACCAGCCCTGGAAATCCTCCCGGTCCGCTAGAAACCTGGAGAGCGTGCTGCAAGCGCTCGTAGACAGTTCGAAGCTTCTGCAGTCTTTCGAGGGACAGCAAATAAATCCTCTGACAGCCTTGTGCAATGTTTTGAGCAATATTCTTCTTCCTCTCATTTTGGTCCATGAGGATGTCTCTCCAGTATGCTATTCCTGTCTTATGTATATATGTAAGCTTATGGTCTTTCCAAAACTGAAGCCGACCCTGAGTTCATCGGCTTGCAGGTCTGTACCTCACTGGCCTATACGGAGTGTACATTTGGCTGAGCGCTTCCTCCTTTGCAAAGCTTTTATTGAAAAAGTCACTGGTGAAAGAAAAATGCATTTTTATGTTTATTGACTTAGGGTTTTTTGTTTTTTTTTTAAGATGCCAAAAAGAAAAGGACTTTCTATCTTAACTTTTGGGGAAAAAGGATTGTAATAAAATAAAAATGTTGAATTCTTGAAACACTGGATCAGTTTCTATTATAAGATGCTACGGTGTGAAATGGGAACTTCATTCTTTTAAAACAAGTCTAACTTTGTGAAGGATTTTGCTTAAAAATCAGCTCAGTGTGGCATCTGAAAGATACAAGGTATCTAGTGTTTGTGCAGATCATACAGTTTTGGCTACAGGCTGTGTTTTGTCAAGGTATATACATTAATACATATTCCTGGTTTTAGATTTATCATCTACAGAGCTTGAATTGGTTATTTATTAGGTTCACTAATAATGCATCTTATTCACATGGGTTCAAGGAAATAGTCAATTTCTGTGGACCAAGTTTTTTCTTGTGGGTAACTTTTAGGTTTCCATTTTCCCCCCCATAGTATTACCTTATTCTTTTTTTTTTTTAAGATTTTATTTATTTATTCATGAGAGACACAGACCCTGCCTCTGCCTCTCTCTCTCTCTCTCTCTCTCTCTCTCTCTCTGGCAGAGGGAGAAGCAGGCTTCATGCAGGGAGCCCGATGCAGGACTTGATCCCGGGACCCCGGGGTCACGCCCCGGGCTGGAGGCGGGCTAAACCGCTGAGCCCCCCCCCCCCCCCCCCCCCCCCCCCGGGCTGCCCGTATTACCTTATTCTATTTAGAAAATGATTCTTAATGCTTCATTATTTTGAGAAGAGGAAGGAGGAGTTATAAAGGACTGGTGCAGTGATTAGAGGGAAGGTTCATATTCTTAAATATTAAATTTTAGTTTTTTAATTGCTTATGCAAAAAGACGAGCTGTTAACTTGGCAGCCTTTATTTTTGCAGACTCAGTAAATTCCCATGACTACATTTTAATCAGTAATGAATAATTTCCTACTAGATTTCATGATAAAATGCTTAAATTTGCTCATTTTATTTTGTTTTGCTGATTTCTAAATTCCATTCATGGTGTTGTGGAAAGAACCCAGAAATGTGAGATCTAGGCAAGTCACTTGACCTCTGGCTCTTGAAGATCTTTCATTTTGACTAGATGCCATTTCAGTAGTCTGCAGGTTTCAATACAGGAAGTTTAAACAGTGGTTTTCAAAAGTATTTCAAAGTGTTATAAATTATTAACAGATAACTATTTCCAAATTACAGCTTGAGTTTTTTTCTAAGTTATACAAAATTATTTTGTATTTTCAAAGCTGTTTGTAAAGATTTTTTTTAAACAAGTGATTTTTAATGTTCTAAAAATCTCCTGCCCTCACCAGCTTATTTGTAGACTTTAAATGAAAGATGAAAATGCAAAACAAATACTTTAACCTAGTGAGAAAATTATAAGATATGCAGACTTTTTTTTCTGTACATAACACAGAAATGACTTATGTTTGTTTCTAGTATCTTTTCTAGTTTTTTCTTTGGTTTATTAATCAAAGGAGAATTTTCAAGCTGTGGTAAAAGTCTACCTTTTTACTTATTCTACCACCTCTTCTCCTTTTCCTTCAGTCTCCCCCTCTCTTTGTCTGTTTCTGTTTCTATTCTCTATATTTAATACAACCAGGGAAATGAAAGAAAAAAAAAACCTATGATTTGTTTTGGAAAAATAAATAATTGTGCATTTTACCTATGGTGAATTATTATAATGGTTAACTTTTAATGATTCATTAATGTAAAGTATAAAAGTTTTGTAGACTAGTTTTTGAAATACGACTTTTGAAAATATGAGGGGTAACCTACAGATTTGTTGCTATTAAAGAAAAATTAATAGGCCATCTCATACTGTAACATCTAAATATAAGATCTAAAAATTCGGATTCTTTTAATAGAATTTATTTAAAATTAAAATTTAAATAAATTTATTTAAAATTTAAAACTATTTTAATTTTAATAATTTAATAATTTTTAAAAATTTAAAATGATAAAATAATAACGTGTTCTTTTATAGTTTGGTTTAATTGTGAAAAGCTAAGGATTGCCAGTTTCTAGTCTTACATTAGTAATTGAATTTAAAAGCCTGGTCGTGTGCGAGTCTCATAGAATCAAGAATTATAAGGGCCTTAGGGATGGTCTCATCTAGCCACCTTATTTATCGATGAGAAGACAGTTTCAGAGAGCATAAAAGTAACTAAGGATTTTTAATTGTTAATGCCAGAACCCATTTTAGAATCCAGATCTCCAAACTATTTATAGGTGTCAAGTTTTTGAGCTTGATCTATCGAGGCTTATTTCAGAGACTGACAGCTTGGATATACTTTTGTTTATAAAAAAATAAACTAGATTCCCGTGTGAATCTGTTACTTATCTGAGAAGATAAAATTTAAATGAAAAAAAAAAAAAAAGTCCAAAGCATGGTAAAAGCCATTGTCATATCATCCTTGCGTGAAGATAATCCTTTGTTCTTGCTGGTAGGAAGGAATTTATTTGCCACAAAATGGTAATTCCTTGGAAGACCAAGACCTCACATTAAAGAATCAAGGCATCAAGTTTAGAAATTATTTCCGCTTCTGTTTCTTTCTTTTAGAGAAACAATACTAAGAAGCAAGAAAACACTTAGGCCTTTATGTTTCACTATCTTCAGAAAATAAATCACTGATGAAATGTATTGAAGTGCTGCCTTATGTCCGTAAACGTGTAGCTTCTATTGCCTCCCTGGATGTCATTTGCTAAAAACTATACTGGCTTATTTATCTGACACATTTGTACTATTTTTCATTCCACTATTGAAAAGGTCACTCATGAGTATACTGTAAGTGATAAATACTTGCTTCTGTGCGAGTGTACTGCCCCGTATCAGAGGAGAGCAGGCCAGTGTGTACTAGCTGGTTATCCCTGTACAGGTCCTGGTGGTCGAAAGATGCTTGGTAAATTACACGAGTCCGAAGCCACAGCAGAATTGCGGTTCCTTTCTCAGCGGACTTGTGACCTCGGGTGGTAACGGGCGCGCGTGTGCGCGGCAGCTGTTAGGCTGAGAGTCAGCGCAGCAGGATTTGCAGCCCACCTGCACACACCTGTGGGGGCACGCGGAATTCCAAGCAGGTGCCCCGGCACGGCCAGCCTTTGTCATTTGCCCCTTTGTGTCATCTAATCCCGGTTTATTATTAGTGTGCTTGCGTGAGGATGTTGCCTGATAGAGGTGGCTTATCCTGTACCTGCAGTTACTCTCCTTGTGGGAGTAGCGACAGCTACTTCTGGTCTCTCATTCTGCTTTCAAAAGGTGAAATCAGCTCGTGGCGTGTGTACTTTTAGGGTAGGTTTATCCACTTTTCCTTACCTCTTTCATAGTCTTAAATGGCTACGTAATATCACGACTATTATTTTAATTAAGTGAGGTTTATGACAGGCAGAGTCAAACTTTTGTCAACCTCTGCCTAGCGTGTTTGTGTAAGAAAGACCTTCGGACAAATTTGAAAGACTGTTGGTTTATTGCATTTGGAAAATCTTTGTGAGGCAGATTTGTAGGCACTTAATGACAACTATAGCTGAGAATTTTCCTTTAAAAATATTCCTCTTAGTCTGGCATGGGTTGTGAAACTGAAAATGTTCTCAAATGAATTCTGTTTCTCAAGGCTTAAGATTCTTTCCCGAGAATGCTAAGGGATTATTTAGCTGCGATGCTAAACGTAACGTAAGGTAGGGTATTTCTAACTGGAGGTGGATTGAAAAGAGATCTTTCTTTGCATAATTCATTCCACGAATAATTGAGTGTGGACTCTGGTGGGCACTGTGGCATGTGTTTTGGACATTATAGCGTACGAAAGTAGATACTCTTATGTTTCTAAATGAAGTGGCTTAATGGTCTTCCTAAGACAACGGTGTGCCCTTGTTTAGGGACAAGTAAGTGATGTTTCATGGTAAGGAAATACCACTAATTTTGGCATATGAACTGATAAAGTGAATGCTGGGTTTTCAGCTGCCTCTGATTTGTATCTGGAACACAGCTGTACTCCTTAATCATAAATAAGAAAATAGATCATACTTTTTGATTCATTCAGTAGTGGCCCAGACATTACCTATTGTTACTAGACATTACTTTGTTTTACTTGGATAAACTTTGAGGTTAGCATCGTTAACATTATGATCATGCCCTCAAAATGGATTTGAAATACTGGAAGTAAATTGGAAATGCCCTGTCGTCGTTTTATTTTGAGTTTCTTTTCCCTTTTCTTTTTTCTTTTTTCTTTTTTCTTTTCTTTTCTTTTCTTTTCTTTTCTTTTTCTTCTTCTTATTCCTTTTTTCTTCTTCCTTTCTTCTTCTTCTTCTTCTTCTTCTTCTTCTTCTTCTTCTTCTTCTTCTTCTTCTTCTTCTTCCTTCTTTTTTCTTTCTTCTTCTTTCTTCTTTCTTCTTTCTTCTTCTTCTTCTTTTTGAAACTAGAGGTATTCTAATTTCACTTGTGTCTCATACCAGGGCGAGAATTCCTCAGTCACATAGGAAGCAGCTACGGTTCTCAGAACGTGGGCTGTTGGAAATGAACTGACCTCAATAGTGTGCAGGGTGGAGTGAAGGAAAGAGTGATAATTAGACTCCTGTGACCCAGGAAACTAAGGATCTGGTCTGTTTTATGAGTAATTAGGTGTTTGACCTTGAAAAAAATCATTTAACATCTCTGGGTTTCTTCAGATGAGGGGTCTAGGCATTAATTGGATCAAGTCTCTGGGCTTTGATTCCGTGGAACTGGCACGTCCGTCTGCTGGTAATCAGCACCACCGTGTGAAGGGGAGCTGACAGTCTAATATTTTATTAATCACCTTTTCAGTAATATTAGTGTCAGTGGTAATTTCTTATGTTTTTGCCCTACTGTTTTTCTGGAAATGTAGATTGTAGAATATTTCTGCCTAAAATTTTATTTTTTATGTGAAGTAGACCAGATTCTGAAGTAACCAGTTGAAGCCACATGCCTCTTGTTTTATAGTCTAGTCCTGCAGACCGGGATCAGCATAGATTATTAAGCCCCCCTCAGTGGTGGTCTGTTTCGATGCCAGTGGAACGAAGCATTTTTCTTTGTCAGGAGCTGTAGGTGTTAATCAGTGAGGCAGCGTAATTACCCATTCTTCCCCTTAGTTTTTATTTTCCCCGCACTGGTACACGGTATCTTTTGGGGCAATGTGATTTCTGTTTCTTAAAGCAGTCTTCAGAACTTTGTGTTGAAATACAATTTTGCTCTCTTGAAAGTTTTTATTAATATGTGTTACCTTACCAAATTTCAGGTTTATCAATTTATAGTCATTTTCAAGCACATTCTCAAAACAAGCTTTCAACTCTTTTGTACATGTTTAGAAACATGTTTAAAGAGATAGTAATAGTATGACCTCTTAAAAGAATACTTATTTCAGAAATTTCTATAATTTTAGTGTATTTATTAAATATAGTTAATTATATGGGTTTTGGTTTAATCTTTTTTTTTTTAACCAAACACTCATTTTATCATGTCTGTTGTTTTATGACTGTTTATTCATTGCTTATTTGTGCATTAATGTGAATGTAAAAATAAATATTATTTTTTGACTAACAGTGGGCTTTATATATTGATTAGTAGGAGAATATCAATTTTAGTTTTGCTTTATTTTAAAATATTACCAAAGCATTAATTTTGATAACTATTTATTTAGATATATCTTCAGACTTAACAGAAAACCTTCAAAAAAAGTAAAAGTAACTCATTCCTATAAAGTTTTTTTTTTTTAATTGTGGTAAATAACAACTGTAAACTCTTTAGACTTACCAATTTTTACTTTTCTTTTTTATGCTTCTTTTTTTCCTCAAATTTTTATTTAAATTCCAGTTAGATAACAATACAGTGTAATACTAATTTCAGGTGAAGAATTTAGCAATGCAGCATTTCCGTATAACACCTGGTGCTCGTCACAAGTGCCCTCCTTAATCCCCATCAACTATTTAGCCCACCAGCCCCAGCCGTCTTCGTTCTGGTATGATGGTGGTCTTTGTTTTATTTTTTATTATTATTTTATTTTTGCCTTACTTTAAGTCTGTAAGTATTTGTTTGAATGATTTGAAAATATGGTGCAAATATCATTTTCTCTGAAATACTTCAATATGTAGTTATTAAGAACAAGGACATTCTCTTACATTACCACAGTACACTTATCAAGATCAGAATTTAATATTAGTACCATATCATCTAATCCACAGTTAAAATTCAAATGCTGATAATTTGTCCAGTTATGTACTTTACAGAAAGTATTTTTTTTTTTTAACTTCAGAATCCATCCAGGATCATAGAGTACATTCACTATCTTTTAAAGTTTTTACTGTCCTTTAATATAGAATAGTTCTGTAGCCTTTCTTTGTTTTTCTTGACCTTGACATTTTCTTTCTTTTTTTTTAAAATAATTTATTTATTTATTCATGAGAGACACAGATACACAGGCAGAAGGAGAAGCAGGCTCCCTGCGGGGAAGCGATGCGGGACTCGATCCTGGGACTCGATCCCTGGACTTGATCCCAGGACTCCAGGCTCATGCCCTGAGCTGACGCTCAACCACCGAGCCGAGCCCCCCAGGCGTCCCAGACCTTGACATTTTCAAAGAGTATAGACCAATTATTTTGTAGAATGTCTGTGAATTAAGGTTCTCTGATGATGAATTTTAGGTCACACATTTTTGGCAGGAACATGACCAGTGATGTTAAGAAGAACGTGTTGTCTGTCTTAATGATGATTTTAATTTGAATCACTTGATTGATGTGATAACTGATCTTCTGTAAAATTACTATTTTTCCATTTGTAGGTAATTTGTAGAGAGATGCTTTGAAACTATGTGAATTTTTTTTTTTTTAGCAAAACACTAGTTTTAGCATCCATTGATAATATTTGCATCATAACTTCCTTATCTTCTTAGTTAACATTCTGTAAGGAGAATTTTCTTCTGTGTTTATGTTTTCCTTGATTTATGTTGATAGCATTGACTTCCATAGTTTTTTTTTTTTTTTAATTTATTTATTTATTTGGTTATTTGTTTATTTTATTTATTTATTTATTTATGATAGTCACACACACACATACAGAGAGAGAGAGAGATTGAGAGGCAGAGACATAGGCAGAGGGAGAAGCAGGCTCCATGCACCGGGAGCCCGACGTGGGATTCGATCCCGGGTTTCCAGGATCGCTCCCTGGGCCAAAGGCAGGCGCCAAACCGCTGCGCCACCCAGGGATCCCCATATTTTCTTTTGTAATATATTACAGTTCTTTGCTGTCATTAATTTTTTTGGTGCTCAAATATCTCAGATTTGGGTAATAGGAGCCCTTCCAGTGAGTACTTCTCTGCTGGCATAACACAGTGTTTTAGGCTTATCTTATACTTGTCCTGTGTTAGTCCTGGAATCAGCCATTTCTCTAAGGATTCTGATTCCTTTTATTGGATAATGGTATTTAGAAGCTAGGTATGCTCATTACTACTCTTGTGATATTACTTGTAGCCTCTTACTGCGTACAAAGCTAGGAGACACACAACCTACCAAATACCTACATCTCCCTATGTGTCTGTCATATATATCATATATATATATATCTATATATGTGTGTGTGTTTAAAAAAATTGAGTTCATGTATCTTCTATGAAGAGGTTTTTCAGAGCTTTTGTCCATCTTTTAAAAATGGGTTGCTTGTCTTATTGAGTTGAAAAATTCTTTATATAAAATCATTTGTTAGATCTATTGAGAGTATTTTCTGCTTATACATGGTTAGCCTATTTATTTTCTTTTGACAAGAAAGATTTTTTTGTTTTGTTTTGTTTTAGTTTCAGAGACAGAATTTAGTGCTTCATCAGTTGCATATAACACCCAGTCCTCATTACATCAAGTGCCTTCCCTAATGCCCATCACCAAGTTCTCCCATCCCTCCACGCCCCTCCCCTCCAGCAACTGTTTGTTAAGGGTCTCTTATGGTTTGTCTCCTCTGATTTCGTCTTATTCTACTTTTCTCTTCCCTTCCCCTATGTTCATCTGTTTTGTTTCTTAAATTCCATATATGAGTGAAATAATAGGATATTTGACTTTTTGCTGATTGCCTTATTTTATATAGCCTAATAGCCTTTATTCCATCCATGTCATTGCAAATGGTAAGATTTCATTCATCAATGGCTGAGTCATATTCCTTTGTGTGTATATGTATGTACACGGACACACACACCACATCTTTCTTATCCATTCATCTGTCGTTGGATATCTGGTCTCTCCTTATTTTGGCTACTGTGGACATTGCTGCTATAAACATTGGGGTGCACGTGCCTCTTTGAATTGATATATTTATATCCTTTGGATGAATACCTAGCAGTGCAATTGCTGGGTTTTAGGGTAGTTCTACTTTTAGCTTTTTGAGGAACCTCCACGCTGTTTTCCAGAGTGGCAGCACCAGTTTGCAGTCCCACCAGTAGGGTAAGAAGATTCCCCTTTCTCCACATCCTCACCAACTTGATGAGAAAGTTTTAATTTTGATGGTCTAAATATCCCAGAGTTTTCATTGTATGGTTATTGTTTGCCATGTTGAAAAAAATCTCCAGGTATGGAGATACTCTGTTCTTTATTGTTTATCATTTTAACTTTTATGTTTAGATCTATGATCCATCTTGAATTAATTTCTGTAAGTGGTGTGAGGTTCTTTTTCCCCCCATATGGATAGCTAGTTATTTCAACACCATTTGATGAAAATATTTTTATTTCCCCTGAATTGTTTTGTTGCATTGTCAAAAATCAATTGGATTTACAGGTGTGGGTCCATTTATGAACTCTGTTCTGTTCCAGAAGCTCTTTCATTAGGTTATCCTTATGCCAACAACTCACTATCTTGACTATTGTAGATTTCTCATAAGTCTTGAAATCATATTCTCTAAGAGATTTCTAACTTTTTTTTCCCTTAAAGTAGTTTTGGTTATTGCAAGTTCTTTGAATATCTATGGGAATTTTAGTATCAGCTTGCCAGTTTCTTTACATAAGGTTGCAACTTATATGTCAGTTTGGGGAGAATTGATATTTCAATAACATTGAGTTTTATGGCCCATAGTAATTGTATAGATCTTCAGTTATTTAGGTCTTCTCTTTTTCCCCCTCTCTGCTGTATTTTAAAGTTTTTAAGAAGTCCTATACATTGTTTTTATTAAATGTATTTTTAAGTATTTTGGTTTTATTTTATTTTTTAAAAGATTTTATTTATTTATTTGTGAGAGACAGAGAGAGAGAGAGAGAGAGAGAGGCAGAGACACAGGCAGAGGGAGAAGCAGGCTCCCTGCAGGGAGCCCTACATGGGACTCCATCCCAGGATCCCAGGAGCACGTCCTGAATCAAAGGTAGATGCTCAGCTGCTGAGTCACCCAAGTGAACCATATTTTGGTTTTATAATAATATTCTCAAATAGAATTAAAACATAATTTCTAATTATTTCCCACTAGAATTTTAAAATAACTAGTTTTGGTGTATTGACCATGAATACTAAGATCTTGCTAAATTCAGTTATTAGTATTGTTAGTTGCTTAGGAGATGCCTTAAGATTTTCTTTATAAACAATCATGTCATCTGGAAAATACTTCTTCCTTTGCTATCTTTAGGCCATTTATTTCTTTAGTTTTCTTGGCTTATTGCACTGGCTAGAATTTCTAGAACAGTGTTAAATAGACAAGATGAGAGAGACATTCTTGCCTTTCATAGAGGAAAGAAAGGCATTGTATTTCATCATTTGTGTAATGTTAGATGGTCCCTCCCATTCCATTTTCCTTTCTTAACTAAGAGATCCTTTCTATTCCTAGTTTGTTGAGGTTTTAAAAATCATGAATAGATGTTGAATTTTGTCAAATATTTCTATATTTAGATAAATACATGGTTATTCTTTTTACTTTAATGTGATTTATAATAATTGGATTTTGAAAGTTAAACTACCTTTGCATGACTGGGATAAACCCCACGTGGTCATGATGTCTTCCCACTGCTTCGGTTTTCTGAAATAATTCGTGTAGGCTTGGTATTATTTCTTCCTTAAATGTTTGATAGATCTTATCAGTGAAACCACTAGGTCTGGAGTTTTCTTTGTAGGAAAGTTTTTGATCATTAATTTATTTAATAAACATGAAGGTATTGAGATTTTTTAAATTTATCTTGTGTTAGTTTGGTAACTTATCCTTTTAAGGAAATTTTCTACTTCATCCAAGTTGTAAAATTTATTGGCTTGAAGTTTTTCGTAATATGCCATCATTACTCTTTAAAAAATATATTTAGTGTCTGTAGTTATCTGCCCTTTCATTCCTGAGATTGGTAATTTGTGTTTCTTTTTTTAAAGAGAACTTTGCTAGGGTTTATTGGTTAATTTTTGCAGAGGGTTCTGGTTTTAGAATTTTTTCTTGATTCTTTTTATTTTCTCTCTCTCTTTTTTTGTTTGTTTGTTTTTGATTACCAGTCTTTGTTATTTTCCTTGTTCTACTTCCTTTGTTCTTCTTCCCAGTACCTTTGTGTTTAGTTAGCTTTGCATTTTCTCATTTCTTAATGTAGAAACACATATCCTTAGTTTTAATATTTGTCCTCTTATTATAAGCTTTTAAAGCACTGCTTTGGCTACATCTCACAAATTTGATTATATATATGTATATATTATACATATTATATATATTGTATATGTGTATATATGATTATGTATATATGTAATATATATGTATATATATATTTTAAGATTTCTTTATTTTTTTAAAGATTTTATTTATTTATTCATGACAAACACAGAGAGAGAGAGGTAGAGTACACAGGCAGAGGGAGAAGCAGGCTCCCTGTGGGGAATCTGATGTGGGACTCAATCCTGGAACTCCAGGATCACGCCCTGAGCCAAAGGCAGATGCCCAACCACTGAGCCACCCAGGAGTTCCTGATGATATTTTCATTAACATTCAGTTCAAATTTCTATTTCCCTCTTCATTATTTTTTTGACTATTAGCTTATTTGTGTTATTTAATTTCCAAATACTTGTTTACTTTTCTCAATATTGTATTGCTCTAGCTTTCTAATTTAATTCTTTTGTGGTCTTTGGAATTTCAGTCTTTGGAATTCATTGTGACTTACTTTATGGCCTACCATATAGTCTTATCTTGGTGAACGTTCTTGAAACACTTGAAAAGGAGCTTTGGTAAATGTCATTTAGGCCAACATGATCAGTAGTATTGTTCCTATATTCTATAGCTTTACAAATTTTTGTTTAACTGTTATCCCTATTTATTTATTTATTTATTTATTTAGAGTATTTGGACATGCCAGTGAGGGAAGGGGCTGGGGGGCGGGGCACTGGGAGAAGGAAAGAGAGAACATAGGCAAGTTCCAGGCCCAGCACAGAGCCTGATGTGGGACTTAATCTTAGGACCTTGAGATCATGACCTAAGCCAAAGTCAAGACTCAGATGCTTAACCAACTGAGCTACCCGGGTGCCCCTATTTAAAGAGTATATTAAAATACCTAACCATGATTGTGGATTTCTGCCACTCTTTAACTCAGCATTTGTTTCATGTGTTTTGAAGCTGTGTTACTAGGGTATACACACAGTTTATAGATGGTTATGTCCTGATGAATTCATCCTTTTCTCATTATGAAATCTTTCAAATTACTATGTGGTGTCATTCCAACTTCAGAGTGAAGAAATTCCTTCAGCATTTCTTATCATATGGATTTATTGCCAGTGAGGTTCCTTTATTTGAAATAACCAATTTTATTGCTTTTTAAAATTTTGCCTGTTTTATTGAAGTATATAACTGATAAAATTACACTTAAGGTGTACAGCATGGTGATTTGATATTATATACTTTGAGATATTATATACATTCCACAGTTAGGTAGATCTACACATTTATTACCTCACATATTTACCGGTTTTAAATTTTTTTTGGTGAAAGCACTTAAGTTCTATTCTCTTAGCAAGTTTCTGTTATACAATATAGTATTACCAACTGTGATCACCATTGACCCTTAGACCTTATTTGTAACTGAAAGTTTGTATCCTTTTACTGTCTTTTCCCCAATTCCCCTACCCCATGACCCCTAACAACTATCATTTTACTCTGTTTCTGTGAGTTAGTCTTTAAAAAAAATTTTTTTTTAAGTTCCGCATGTGAGTGATACCATGTGATGTTTGTCTTTCTCCTTCTGGCTTATTTCACTTAGCATAATGTTCTCCGGTATTATCCATGTTGCCACAAATGGCAAGATTCCCTTCTTTTCTAAACAATAATCTATTGTAAGTGCATGTTATGTTTTCTTTATCCATTCATCACTGATGGTCACTTAGGTTATTTCCAACCTATGGCTATTGTGAATAATGAACATGTTAGTACATGCATCTCTATAGTTCTTGTTTTTTTCTCTTGTTGATGTGATCTATCACGTTGATTGTATTATGAGTGTTGAACCACCTTTGTATCCTGGGGATAAATCCCACTTGTTTGTGGTGAATAATCCTCTTAATGTATGGTTGGATCTTATTGGCCGGTATCTTGTTGAGAATTTTTGCATCCATGTTCATCAGGGATAATGGTCTGTAATTCTCTTTTTTGGTGGCGTCTTTGTCTGGTTTTGGGATCAAGGTAATGCTGGCCTCAAAGAATGAGTTTGGAAGTATTCTGTCCCTTTCTTTCAGAACAGCTTTAGCAGAATAGGTATTGTTTCTTCTTTAAACATTTGAAAGAATTCCCCCGGGAAGCCATCTGGCCCTGGACTTTTGTGTCTTGGGAGGTTTTTGATGACTCCTTCAATTTCCTGAGAAAAGGGCCTCTAAAGTCAAAAACAAACTTTAAAATGAAATAGTAAGAATCAAAAAAGAAAAACAAAAACAAAAACAAAGAAAGGGGGTGGTGAGGAAATGGTGACAGAGAATATCGTCCCTAAAGAGACCTAGAGGGTCATCCTCTTGGTTCAGAGTGTATTTTTTCTGTATGTTAGATGGTGATCAATTCCAAATTTATAAAAAACCAGCAGAATTTATATAGAGACCTACCATCAATCACAGAAACATAAGCAAGTTAAAAGAGGAGGGTAGAATGGGAAGGAGCAATATAGTGTTACAGAATGAGCCACCCTGGTGTTCCATTTCTTTCTGTGTGTATTTTGGTCCATGTGTTAGAAGTTACTAATTTCCACTGTTATACAACAAAATGAGACAGAAAGAACAAAAACCAAAAAGCATAACTCGTAATCTACCAAAATTATATTCAATATGTTGAAGGCATCAAAAAATGAAGAATATATCTAAGACATGAAATTGTAGAAATATGAAATTCAAAAAGGAAAAACCTTAAAAATGAAGAGTTGGTAAAATATTGTAGTTAAGGCAGGAAAAGAAAAATATATTAGAAATTTTTAATATGAAATCAAGATGAATTGTAATGAAAGAAAACCCTCTCATTCAATGTACTATTTTCCCTCAGTCTTGGAGCTTTCCAGTACTGCTTGGTCAGTAAACTTGGTCTTCCCCTGTTCTTCCAGCTGGTCTTCTGGGGAGGGGCCTGCTGTGCTGATTCTCAAGTGTGTGTGCTTTGGCAGGGATGCCCCACCCCGTGCCAGGTACCGGTGATTATGAGCTTTTTATCCCATGAGGCCTTTTTCCCTAGAAGCCCTGCCTCTTCCAGGTGAAAGGCAAAAAGAAGAGAAAAAAAGAAGAAAAAAATGGCAGCAGCCAGATCTCCAGCTCTGCAGCCAAGAGCTCCCTGAGAATACTGAACCGCAGTGTCCCAGTCCCCAGTGGCCTAGGTGCTCTTGGGGGCAGTGGGTGCACTGATCTGCACAGCTTGCAGGGTGTCCAGTGGCAGGAGAGTTCTTGCTTTCCTGTGTCCTCCCTGTTTCTGCCAGCCCCTGGGTAAACAGAGGTCACCCGGATTTGCCCCCTCCTGCCCCCTCTGATGGAGGGGCCTGTGCCACTCCGCGTCGCCTCTCCCGAAGGGAACGGAGGACAGCTGCCTCAGTCCGTTACTGGGCTCTAGGTTAACGGGACCTGTGGAGCCACCGCATAACCCACTGGCTTCTCCCAAATGCCCTGAGGGCTGCACTCCAGCCCTTTCTGGAGCTCCGACCATGGTCTGTGGTGAGCTTTCTCCCGCCCACCCCTCCTCTTATAGTGTCTCTGGGAATATTGAGGCTTCACTGCCCCTCCTGTGATTGTGCCCTATTTCCCTGCCAAGGACTTTTCAGTCAGGGAAGACTCAGGCGTGGATTTTTAAAGTTCCAGCGCTGGTGGCGGTTCCCCTTTGGGCCAGGTTTGCCTGGCGCGCCTCCCCCACCTTTCTTCTTAACCTTCCTACCTTGTCAGACCTGATCACTTTTCTCTCTTTAGCATCCCAGCTGTTCTCTTTACATCTCAGGTCAAAGTCATAGGTGTTCAGGATGTTTTGAAAGTTATCTAGGTAAGTTGGTGGGATCAGGTGAGTGGAGGACCCCGCTCTTCCTCCGTCTTGCCTCCTCCTCCTCATCAGTTTACATAATACTGCGTTGATTCCACTTTTTGATTTTACATAATAATGCTACTTTGAAGATTCATGGGCCCGTTTTTATGTGTACATATGTTTTCATTTCACTTGGTTAGATGGAAGTGAGTGGAATCAAGGAGTGGAATCAATGAATTGTATATTAACTCTTTGTTTAACCTCTTGTGGAACTGCCAAGCTGCTTTCCAGAGTGTACCTGTTATGTTCCCACCTGCAATGCACAGTGGTTCTAATTTTCTACCTCATTGCCAACACATTATTTTTTGCCTTTTTGATTATAGCCTCCTAGTGGGTACAAGGTGGCATTTCATTGTGGGTTTGATTTGCTTTTCCTTGGCTAATGTCCTTGAGCATCTTTTCATATCTTTATTGGACTTTTGGTATCTTTGTTGCAGGAAAGTCTGTGTAGATTATTTCCCATTTTTAAATTGTGTTATTTGCTTTTGCAATGAGTTGTAATTATTCTTTATATATTCTGGGTATAAGTTTCTCATACACTATTTGCAAATGTTTTCTCCTATGGGTTGTCTTTTTTACCTTTGATGATGTCCTTTGAAGCACAAAGGTTTTTGCTTTTGACCAAGTCTGGTTTATCTCTTTTTTTCCTTTTGTTTCTTTAGTGTTGTAGCTAAGAAAGGTTTGCCTAACCCAAGATCATAAAGGCTTACTTCTGTGTTTTCTTCAAAAAGTTTTATAGTTTCATCTTGTACATTTAGGTCTATACTATGTTTAGAGTAAATTTTTATATATGTTATAAGGAAAGGATCCAACTGCAGATTTTTACATATGGTTGTCAAGTTGTCCTAGCAATGTTTGTTAAAAAGAGTATTTTTTCTCTATTGTTCAAAAATCAATTGACTATTTGTAAGGTTCTATTTCTGGATTTGCAAGTCTATTCCATTGATCTATTCCATCTTTCCTTAGGCCAGTATCACACTGTTCTTGATTTTTATAGCTTTGTAGTAAGTTTTGAAATCAAGAAATGTGAATCCTCCAACCCTTGTTCCTCTATTTAAAGATTCCTCTGGCTCTTCTGGGTCCTTTCCATTTCTATAGTATTGTATGATCAGTTTGTCAGTTTCTGCAAAAAAAGTCAAGAATTTGCTGGGGTTTGCAGTTTATTTGTAGATCAACTGGAGGAGTATTGTCATCTTAACAATATTTTGTCTTCCTATCCATTTACTTAGGTTTTTAATTTTTTTCAACAGTGTTGTCTTGTGGTTTTCCAAGTACAAGGTTTGCACTTCTTTTGTAAAATTTATTCCTGAGTATGTTGTCCTTTTTAATGCTGTTACTTACAAATGTCTTTTGAATTTCAAAAAGTTTTTTGCATGTATATACCTAATAGCTCCTTGTCTGTATTCTCTACTCCTTGTATTTCTTCTGTGTCTTATTCTAATTCCACTGAAACCCTGATACCATGAAACATTCCGAAAACATTTATGTGACTTCTTTCAGCAGTCATATGGCATTTTTATTTTGTGTCAGTTAGTGTACTGACAGGCATTGGGGGTATAGAGTTGATTAAACATCTTATGTTTTCAAAGAGGAGACATAAACATGGTATCTAAGATTTATCACAGTGAAGATTAGAACTATGCATCAGAAGCACCATAGAAGAGGGATCAAGAGACTGTTTTAGAGAAGGTCACATTTAACATTGACATTGAAGTGTTGGTAAGGATTTAACAAACTTTGGAAGACTTTCTATTTAGTCAACACAAGATAAATCATGAAGGCATAAAAGTACCTGATGATTCATAAAAGGTGAATGGGCTTCTATGGTTAGTATCAGATGAATGCAGGAAATGATTGAAGGCGAAGTAGGAAGTACAGAATAATCAATCTAGTTGTGACAGGTTTTAATAAAACAGTAAGGATTTTGTGGGCACTGGAGACTTCTAAGATTGGGGGTGGCATGGGATTTTTTTTTTCAAAAGCTGGGGAGATGTTGATAAGATGTGTAGTTTAGATAATTAACTGGTGTTTGGTGAGAGTGGATTACAGTGGAGAGAATATAGGGCCAGAGGACCAGTTAGAAGTCTGTTTCAGGGGCAGCCCGGGTGGCTCAGCGGTTTAGCGCCTGCCTTCAGCCCAGGGCCTGATCCTGGACACCTGGGATCCAGTCCTACATTGGGCTCCCTGCATGGAGCCTGCTTCTCCCTCTGCCTGTGTGTGTCCCTGCCTCTCTCTCTCTCTGTGTCTCTCATGAATAAGTAAATAAAATCTTTAAAAAAAAAAAAAGCAAAGTCTGTTTCAGTATCCATGGAGAGAAGATGAAGGTCTTAACTAGGCAAGCAACAGTAGAACTGAGAGGAACAGATGACTTTGGATTCTGACAAAGGTTTTGATTGTTTGATTCCAGAGTTGGGATAGGGAAGGTGTTCAAGATAACGTGAGTTGTCTCATTTGGTTTACTGGGTGAATGGTAATGTCTTTCTGGTGCTTTGTTTTTTGTTGTTGTCAATTTGCTATTTTAGTTGTGCTAAGTTACACAGGCATGGCCTCATTGGCCGTGAGATTGAACTCAGTCTCCTGGCCTATCACCCTTTTCCAGAAGAGGCCACACTGATGTCATGTGCCTCAGAACCCCAACCCTCTAATCTCATGTTGCTCTTCCGGATATGGAGTGGTCATGAATATTACCTACATATGACATTGAATTGTCAGGAGTATTATGTAATACGATACTGGGGGGTCATGAATATTACATACATATGATATTGAAGTCTCATGAATAACAAAGACACTTCTTGGATTTTGAGTTTCCCAGAAACGGGGTAAAGGTCAGTAATAACAACCTTTATTATATATACCCCAAACTCCTTTATTTATTTATTTTTTTTTAATTTTTATTTATTTATGATAGTCACAGAGAGAGAGAGAGAGATAGAGAGAGAGAGGTAGAGACACAGGCAGAGGGAGAAGCAGGCTCCATGCACCGGGAGCCCGATGTGGGATTCGATCCCGGGTCTCCAGGATCGCGCCCTGGGCCAAAGGCAGGCGCCAAACCGCTGCGCCACCCAGGGATCCCCCCAAACTCCTTTAAGTCTCTCTTCTGGCATCCACGTTTCCAGATTCTTTGTCTAATCTGCCATTATCTTGAGAGTTGGTCCTTCTGAGGTCTGTCTTTTTGGCTTGTAGATAGCTGACCTCTCCCTGTGTCCTCACAGTCTTCCTTGTGTGTGTCTGTATCCTAATTTCCTTTTCTTATAAAGACACCAGGCATATTCAATTAGGTCCCACTTATAAGAACTCATTTTACTTTAACGACTTCTTTAAAGGCCTGATCTCTTAAATACTATCATATTCTGAGGTCCTAGGGTTAGAACTGCAACATAGTATTTTTTAGGGGATGCAGTTTAGCCTGTTACACCTGCTTTATTTGTTTCCTCTGGATTTTTTTGTTTATCTCACTTCCATCTCTCTCATATATTTTCCTTGACCATCTTACATAGTCTTTGGCTGTCCTTGTATGTTTTAGAGTCTGGGGATAGCTGATATGTTTAGTTTGTGTATGGGCAGAGTTTCTTTGTAAGTGGCTTTTCCATTGGGTGATATGATTGCAAGGAGGTCTTTTTTTTTTTTTTTAAAGATTTATTTATTTATTTATTTATTTATTTATTTATTTATTTATTTATTTATGATAGACACAGAGAGAGAGAGAGAGAGAGGGAGAGGCAGAGACACAGGAGGAGGGAGAAGCAGGCTCCATGCAGGAAGCCTGATGTGGGACTTGATCCCGGGACTCCAGGATTGCGCCCTGGGCCAAGGGCAGGCACTAAACTGCTGAGCCACCCAGGGGTCCCCCCCCTTTTTTTTGAGGGAGAAGGACCTTTTTTCCCTTCAATTTCTCTGGAGAATAATAATCTCCTTATTCAGACAAGGTGGGGTTGGGCAGTGTGGGCACAGACCTTGCTGACAGAGGTAGAAGAGCAGAGGAGGAAGAGGCCCAAGTAGTCCCATACTTGGCTCTGCAGGTTGAGACTTCATCACCCTTACTCTGTCTGGTATCCTGATTCCTGATATTCTTCTGTCTGGCTTCTTCAGAGACTGAACTACTGATCTCCTGCTGACTGTACGGTGAAGGCAGAGGCCAGGGTGTCTAATTTCTCAGTATGTAAAGATTGAGATAACCAGCAAGTTCTTGCTATTTTGCTCTGAACCTTGCCATCATCTTCTAGGGCATCTGAAACTTTGAGCAATTGAGGGGCTCTGTGGGGGTTTATTAGTGAGGTTTTATTATTTATTTGTTGCCTACTACATGCTAAGTACTGTGCTTTGCTAGGATTTATCCTATGTAACCGTAAGTGTAACCTTGGAAAGGTTCTATTATTATTAGGGCCATTTTCCCTATATGAAAACAGAAGGTTTAAAACAGAATTGGTAAATTGGAGCACCGGGCCTTGAATACGGATGTATTTGACCTTAGAAACTACACCTTTACCAGCTGTGCTATATACTCAGAATAGTTGGCAAATTCATACTTTTGCCTATATGACTATATTCTAGGTTTTATAAAAATGTCAATATATTGATTTGACCACATTAAAAAAGAGAATAGAAAAATAAAGTGAAGTTCAGTATACCTATGGAACATAAATGTATTTTAATTTTTATGACATGATTAGTCAGGACATCTTCCTTTAACAGCTTTGAGAGTAGACTAGTTTCTATTGTATTTTTGGGATTAAGCAGGTGTAGGCTTGGAGCTAAATGGTGACATTAGGTTCTGTCATTATATTGAAAGTTCCAGGACCAAGGGCTTAGTTGTCTGTTATTTTTCTGACATTTCCCCCCACAGTACTAGTTGCAGTGTCCTTGATAAATTCAGTGTTCAGTAGATGTTGGCAGATAAGCTCAATGCCAGCTAAAAAATTTCAAACTATATGTTTAAGCATACTTTTTGTGTTTTGGTACTGAATGTCTAGCATTCTTGTGTTTTTAGCTAATGCTTATTTCAGTTGTCACTAATCGTTTTCTTTCTTTTTCAACAGATTGCTTCTCTAACTAGATCTCCCGTTTGCTCCACAAAGTACAATGTCCCGATCACGACAACCCCCTCTAGTGACAGGCATCTCTCCAAATGAAGGAATACCGTGGACAAAGGTCACAATTAGAGGAGAAAACCTGGGGACTGGCCCAACTGACCTCATAGGTAAGAGCAAGAACTATGTTTCTAAGGTAAATGCCTTTTTATTGTGGGCAGTTGAGACAAGGTGATAGAAAGACAACATTATGGTCTGTACAGAATGATCTGAATGAAGATGAAAGAGTTATTTGTTCTGGCTTTTCTGTTTAAAATCATTATTTTATCAAATCTTGTCTAACTTGCTTTTCACCAAGTTGTTCAGAAAGTTTCCCACAGCTGAGATTTGCCTACGTTTCCTCAGCTTTGCTCTCTCCTGCTATTGCCCAGGAGCGTCCTAGCTCTATTTGCTCACTTCAGCTTTCCCCCTCCCCTCGTCTACAACTGTCTGTATTCTGTGGTGCTCTGTGGATTATACCTCTTCTGTTCCTTCTTGCTCTTCAAATCAAATCTAAACTCTATCTCCTGGAGCTCTCAGTCCCACTTGGCTCTTATCCTCACTCCACCTGGAAGAAACTGTCCACTCTGATCAGGTGCGTATTTTTACCAAGGCCTGTGAACCTTATTCCCTTTTCTCTGCCACATTATGCTCCATCATGGGTGAGAGCACCATCATGAATCTGAAATACAAATAGTAACTTGAGATTTTCAACAAAAAAAAAGCTCTTCAGACTAATTCCCACCCATGCTAATCTATCTTTTTATTTAGGCTCCCCTAATATTTATATATTTATGGTAAGCTAAATTATGGTTTTTAGGATCTGTTTCTTTTTTTTGAAATCTTTGTAAGTTCAGGGACATGCATACTGTGTATCCAGTTGGCACTGTATAAATATATTTATTTTTTTATTATTTATTTTAGGAAAAGGTTTTTCTTCAATTTCTTTTCTACCATATATATTTTTACATGTTCATTTGTATAGTGTCTGTCGCCTCCCACCCCTACCCTATAACATGGAAAATTTTTACTGCTGATTATTTAAGCATTCATGTTTGTCAGTGGTTCCCATCCTTGGCTTGTCTTTTTTTTTTTAAAGTTGTTTGTTTTTTTAAATTACACTTAGTTAACATACAGTATAATGTTCATTTCAGGTGAACAATTTAGTGATTCAGCACTTTATATACAACACCTGATGCTCATCCCGAGTGCACTCCTTAATCCCCATCACCTATTTTTTTTTTAAAGATTTTATTTATTTATTCATGAAAGACACAGAGAGAGAGAGAGGTAGAGACACAGGCAGAGGGAGAAGCAGGCTCCATGCAGGGAGCCCGATGCCGGCCTCGATCCTGGGTCTCCAGGATCAGGCCCTGGGCTGAAGGAGGCGCTAAACTGCTGAGCCACCTGGGCTGCCCCTCCCCCCCATCACCTATTTAACCCATCCACCCACCAACGTCCCCTCTGGTAACCTTTAGTTTGTTCTCTATAGTTAAGTCTCGTGTTCTTCGTTTCTTCATTTGCCACTCTTTTATCCCCCTATTCTTGTTTGTATTTTTTCTTAAATTCCACATATGAGTGGAGTCATATGGTATTTGTCTTTGACTGTCTTATTTCATTTAGCATAATACCCTCTAGCTCCATCCATGTCATTGTAAATGGCAGGATTTCATTCTTTTTATGGCTGAGTAATATTCCATTATATGGGTATGGATGTATATTTGTATGTACACACATATGCATATATAACATACACATTTATACACATCTTTATCCATTCATCAGTCGTTGGACATTTCCATAATTTAGCTATTGTAGATAATATTGCTACAAACATTGGGATATATACCTTGGCTTGTCTTAATCTCCCTTAGAACTTAAAAAAAATGCTCTGGAATGCTGTGTCTCAGTCTCTAAAGATGGAGCCTAATCACTCTTTTTCCAAAATACAAATGAGTATCAGGTACATCCAGGATAGAGAGCAAATTATAAATATTATTGGTCAGTTAGGATTATTTTCCTGTGAACTCTGAGATACATTTAGAATAGAGATGCATTCAGAATGAGGAAGGAAGAGACAAGAGACTTCAGTATATGCTACTGAACATATATCCCAATTACTGTATAAACTTATTTGGATTCAGACATTCTCTTGACTCTTCTTAATTTGAGGGACCCGTTGGTGAAGTATTGGAGATTACGAGTTGGAGCTTATTTTTCTTGCATTATTGGTGCAGGTTGACAGACTGTTTTTTGGTCATTTGGAAAGCCTTGGAAAACAGAAAATGAAGTGGAACTCGGCACTATGCTAAATAAATGAGTTTTGCACTTCCCAGCGAATTCTTTTCACGGCGTTATTTAAATGTCTTATTTTATATTGTTTTCTTAGCCATAGGTTTTGATCCTTCAGTAAATAAAACTTTACTCTTATGAAGATAGTTTTATCTAATCCTATGTCTTGGTTTTTGACATAGCTCATTCTAAGTTTTTCTTTATCCAAAGTAGAAAAGTCCCTGGAATGCATGGAAGTAAACCATACAGATGGAAGCTATGTCCTATGTCCTACATTTTAACTGGAGCTCCCAACATGACAGTTATTAGTCTATGTAAATTTTAATCTTGCTTTAGCCTCAGGCAATGCTATTCTTATTTGACTAAGTGTGTATACTTCTATAAACCTTGCTAGTTCAGCTTTCAACCTGCCTATGTATTGCCAAGAAACCATTTTTTAAAAAAGCAAACTCAATCTGCTAAATAATTTGAGTGTTTTTAGCTCAAATGATATCTATACTAGCCAAGTGAAACATTATAAAAACAGTTTATTTGAAATTCTATAAGTTAAAGATGTTATTATATTTTATGAAGCAGATTTCTTAGTTTGCAGTAACTTAGCAAAACTGTGCTTTAGAAATTAAGATATCGGTCTTATGATCTTATTTAATTTTTATGGCATTTAAAATGATCCGTTTGAATCTTTGTTTCAAATAAATGGTGATTATTAATTTTTTTAGTTAAAATGCAGAGCAGATATTAAATCAGAGAAACCCTGATAGCATGAATAAACTATTGTGCTGGGTAGTTTTGTTTTTTTTTTTTCCAGCTTGTACTGTCATGGGTATCCTTTGTTTTTGCTCATCTGAACATGCTTTTAAGGCCTCTTGTCTATATATTGGAAATCTCCCATTCCTCAGTTTTAATCATAAGGTTGTTCTCTAGCAGAGAACCTCTATTAGGAATGGTGTTAAGTCCTGATATTCACTCTTGGGTTGTTTTTTTTTTTTTTTTTTGGTTTTGTTTTCTGAAATGAGTTAATATTTAAAATCACAAGAATCTTTTTGATATCATAAAATTTTAAAGTATTAAGCTAATGTATTAACCTAGAGTGACATCAAAACACCTGCCATCTATAACACCAGCACTGTTTAGTATATTAATCAAAACCTTTTCCATCATTTAAGAAATACATAGACTGGTTTATATATGCATAAACCTTACTTGAGCAAATATTCATTGAAGTGTTAACACAGTGCTTATCTTGACGATGGTGAGGAGTGCTATCAATCTCTTAAATAGTTGACTTATTTTCAAAGCAAAATGGATTTTCAGGAAAGATAGCAAAGACACTCCCATTTTGAAAAAATAATTTGAATTACAAATGCATTTTAAAATGTGTAAATATCATCTTTACATTTTAAAAAACCAACAGAAACCTTAGTCCTGAAGAATCCTTTAAATGCTGTTGCTAAAAAGACAGAATTCCATCCATGTATAAATAATGGCTGTTTTAGGAAGTGTCTGAAATTCATTATTTCAATAAATCCATGTTTAAAATGTAGCTGTATTTATTACTCTGTGGTTAACATAACATTCTTACTAAATAGTGTTTTAAGTTGTAACAAAAGATGACTTGAATCCCTTCCTACATTTTTTCAACGGAATTTGACATTAGTCGAGGTGTTCCTCGTATCTGGGAAAAAAAATGTAATTGCCACACTGGACTGCTGAGCGGTATAGAAAGTTAACTAATGAGAAAAGAAAGTGTGACGTGTCTGGGATTTGCTGCATACATTTTAGATTATTTTTTCCAAAAATATTTATTATGTTCTGTTTTGTGGAAGTGGAAGCTACCAGGAGAGGGTCCGTGGTAGCGGGCGGCCTGTGCTCGCGGCGGTGCCAGTTCGGGGCCAGGTCTCGGCGCTGCAGCGGGCCCTGCCTCCCTGGTGGGCGCTGCCTGGGCTGTGACGGTTCCGCGGTATCAGGCCCCGGGCCTCCAGGCCTGAGTGTATGTCTGGGGGTGCTGGCTGCTCCTGGGGGCGGCGGCACTGGGGAGACCCCGGGGCTGCGGGGACTTCAGGGGGGGGTCCACGTGGAGGAGAGGAGCCACCGGCTTCCCGGCTGCAGGCTGTGCTCGAGGTACCCCCGTGTGTACCGTGGAGAGCTGAAAAGTAAGAGCCAGGAAAAGTAAGTGCAGATTGTTTTCAGGAAGATAGAGAAGTGCATTTTGAGGGAATGACATATACGTTTAGCAGTACACTTCAGGATTTCATATCCTTAATGTCGATTCCTAATGATAGCAATAATTTCCCTTCTAAAACCCATGAAAGCAATGTAAGATTCTCACAGGCTGAGGAATCTGGAAGGCCTACACATGATTATCATGGTCATCATGTTTTGTTTTGTTTTTTTTTAAAGATTTTATTTATTTATGATAGACATAGAGAGAGACACAGGCAGAGGGAGAAGCAGGCTCCATGCGGGGAGCCCGACGTGGGACTCGATCCCGGGACCCCAGGATCATGCCCTGGGCCGAAGGCGGGCGCTGAACCGCTGCGCCACCCAGGGATCCCATGGTCATCATGTTTTAAATCCATCGATGTTTGAAGAAACTTAAATGTCATCTAAAGAAGTCTTAAAAATTAGAGGAAAAAGATTAGACAAAAATCAATAGAGACAGTGTATTTGCAAGTAACACTGGGCATGTTCAGTAGTAGAGGTCGGTAGTGAAGAGGAAATGTTATTTCTAGATCTATTTCTCACTCGTGGAAAAGGCCTGAAGGATTGTCTTTTCATGTAACAGACACATCTAAGATCTCGACTTTGTTCTCTTGGACTTTGTTACGTGCGTGCTTTTGTTTTCAGGTCTGACAATCTGTGGGCATAATTGTCTCCTGACGGCAGAATGGATGTCTGCGAGCAAGATAGTATGTCGAGTGGGACAAGCTAAAAATGACAAAGGGGACATTATTGTCACGACCAAGTCCGGGGGCAGAGGAACCTCAACAGTGTCTTTCAAGCTGCTGAAACCTGAAAAAATAGGTATCATCTTTTTATTTTTAAAGAGGAAAGTGAAAGTGGGTTTTGTCTTTTAAAGTCTGAAACTGGCAGATTTGTGTAAAAACTTACCTCGTCTCACGTCTCCTTCACTTAGCTTATGTTTATTTTGTCAGGAATGGGATATTGGTTAGCATTTGCATTACTTTTGGAAAGGCAGCTTGCTGAGGTAACATGGAAGCCCGAGGATGATGATCACGAGAGAACCGCATCCTAAATTCTTGATAAAGTCTGTTTCTTAGGCATTTGCTTTGCCAGTTTGGGCTCCTTGTTCTTGAACACAGTAATTGCGTTTCTTTCTATTATGTGGTCGAGATTTGAGGTAAAATTCCTCCTCATTTGGCAGGAGTCAGCAGCAGGGGCATCTAATATCTAATGATGCTCCTGTTTCCTTCATTTGCTCCATCGTTCGAGGCCAGGACAAGTGTTGCCTGAGCACAATGTGCGTTTAGCTCCCCACAGGGGAAGCAGGACTCTCGGTATCCTGTAGCGCTTTCAGTGTCCTTTCTAGGCCCTTAGCACCTGCTTCCTCATATTAGGGGCAGGGAGAGCTGGGTCAGAGGAGCCAGACTCGTCTGGGCTTCAGCACCACGGGCTGTGCAACTGCACTTTTTTTTTTTTTTTTTGTGGGTAAAAGTGAAACAACAGTATTACCTACCTCATGGGATTAAATGAGTTAGAGCGTGAATGTAGGGTGCTTAGGATAGACCCTTACACAAGACTGCACGCCCATTGGTCTTGGCGGTCCTGTGACGTCTTGTACGTGGTTGGTACTCGATGGATGTTTGTATCCGTAGGAATACCACAGGCAGAGTAAAGCCCAGGCCGTACTTCTCTCTCATCATACTGAAAAGGAAATGATTTTGCAGATTCTTTTTGTTTTCTAACCTAGAGCATAGAGCCTTCCCACAGCATTGTCTTCCTTAAATTCCTAGACTTTTTTTTTTTAATAAATGAATTTATGGGACAATACAAAATGGAATTTCATGACTACGTAAATACACATAGACACACACATACATACGTGTGTCTGCATATATATGCACGTACATAATATCCCTGTTTTTATTTACTCATTTTTATTGAACATCTTCAAAACCTGAAAATTGTAGCAGGAACTTGTTACCAGTTTTCTGGAGGAACTTAAAACATTTTTGCCAGAATCCAGCCATGTCTTATATCGTATTTATACAGCTGATAAAGGCAACTTATTTGAAGGTTTTAATCTTGTTCTAACACATCCTGCCCAAGTCCTAGCACACAGGCAGGGCTCACAGAACCTCCCTTCAGAGTGCGTAGACTTGAGCGTAGCCTCTAACAGAGCCCCCGTTGCCTTCTGGCAGGACTGGAGGTGCTGACGTTTGGGGCTCACGAAGGGCCATCCAGCTGGGAGTTGCCCGGGAGCAAGTCCCTGTTTCACAGCTCCAGCTGCCCCTGTGCCCACTGGCCCTTGGCCCATTTTCTGTTAGAGGCACTGAGGCTGCGCGGCCTATGCCAAGTAAGTGACGAAGAACTCCGGTCGCATAGAAGAGGGACCGTTTTCAGGGATCGTGGTCTGTTCACAGGGTCTGTTTCCCGTGTTTCCCGAGATCCTAGTCCTTTCCATTACACAAGCCATGCATTTCCTTGGAAGTATTTGACTGATTCCTTTATAAGAAGAACCGGTGGATATTTGTCGAATTAACCAAATTAATTTTACTGTTTATTGTTTGTAAAATATATTGGAAAAACACAGAGATTTTCCTCAGAGCCTTAGTCTGCCTTCTGTACTGAATATTGTACAGTGAGACCGTGAACCGACAGGTGTTATATTTGCCTTCTAATAGGTTCTTAGTGTTTTTAATCAAGCCGCCAGCCATTAAAAAAACAAAACAAAAAAGAAAGAAAGAAAAAACAGCTTTTGTGCTGTTGAATTTCTCAAAAGCTACCTTAGTGTGCACTTTGGATTCGGTCTTTAAAAAGTGAAACAGTAGGGAAAGGCTTAGTTTCTGTCTTATTAAGGATATGCTTCTCCTTTTGGTAGGTCTTTTGGATCAGTCTGCGGTGTGGGTTGATGAAATGAATTACTACGATATGCGTACGGACAGGAATAAAGGAATTCCCCCGTTGTCTCTGCGTCCTGCCAATCCGCTTGGTATTGAGATTGAAAAGTGAGTACCTCCTGCCCTCGTCCTGCCCTCGGTGTTCTGTATTGCTCCAGGGCTCTATGTACTTACAAGGAAAGAGGCAAACTCCGGACACATCCAGGGAAGCACAGTTGTTGGAAGACCAGTGTTATTTCTGATGCCTGGTCAGCTTTGCTGCCTGTGAATGTTCCAATTAGTTAAAATTTTTGGTGAAAACTACTTATCCCTTTAGTTTTTTGAGTTTACGTGTCGTGAAGAAGAGAAGTGTCTTGAAGTTTTTAAAAAAGTAATATTTTTAATGATATGAGAATTTTAATCTGGGGCTCGTGAGTTTAAATATTTAGATGGTACTTGAAATCAAACCAGAATTTTCCACGTGCTTGATGTTTTGGGGAAATATTTTAGAATAGTTAGGCCCACTGTAGTCTTTTGTTTACAACCCTTGCCTATGATTTGTGCTTCATCCAGACTCACTGTCTCAGAATTGTGGCAGGTAAATGAGAATTTTTTTCAAAATGTAACCAAATGTATTCTCGGTTGATAGGACAGTGTTTTAGTAACTTTATGTGTCCTTACATCTTATTTAATCAATTCATCTCACACATTAATTGTGTCTAATTTATTCTCCAGCCTTGGTGACTGTGCTCGCGGAGTTATGTGCTGAGTGTTGCTCTATAAACACTTACTGAAAGTGACAAATTCGTTCTGTTAACACTTGAACTGTAGCTCTAAGTTTTTCTAGGAATGGGGAAAACTCTCTATTAACCTTTCTATGTTTAACCTTCAAGCCTACACCTGAAGACCACTAGTGATTCAAATAGCAAGCTGCTTTTTCACCTAGTGAGGTTTTACCTCCGGCTAACAGGAGGGAGCAAGTGTTTGTCTTGGGAATTCACCCTGTGTTGAAAAATCCCGGGGCTTAGCAACTTTTAGCAGCTTGGACTGTCTAGTCACATCTTTGAACTCTTTGGCAGTATGGGTCATGCTGGAGCCATTTTAAGGATCAAGTTTGAGGACCCAGAACGTCCAGAATGGGATGGTAATTGCTAGCTCTTTACTTGAGCACAGTTTCAAGCATGAATAGACTTTGCAGTTGCTATGAAGCCTTTTAACAGCCTCCTTCAATACGCTTGAAAGCCAGCTTCTTTCTAGGGCCTGCCACAAAAGAAGAGTAGACCAGGAGGTCCCCTTAGATTGATCTTTCATAAGGAAAATACAATTTTATAAATGGGGACGGGGACTATAGGAATATTGTATGAATTTTGTATGAGCTTTATTTTTTTTAAAGATTTTATTTATTTATTTATTCATTCATGAGATACAGAGAGAGAGAGAGAGAGAGAGATTGAGAGAGAGAGGCAGAGACACAGGCAGAGGGAGAAGCAGGCTCCACGCAGGAAGCCCGATGTGGGACTCGATCCCGGGACTCTGGGATCACACTGTGGGCTGCAGGCGGCGCTAAACCGCTGAGCCACCAGGAATCCCCCTTGTATGAACTTTAGAAAAAACTATCAAAGTTAGGATTAAATGGGGTGTTTACCATCATAAAACGGACCTTCTTCGTTTTCAGTTTGGCATATAACCCGCCCCAATTTGACTTCTTTACCTTCTCAGGACCTTCCACCTTTTAACTGTCTTTATTATTTCTGTTTTTGCTGCTACCCACCCAAGGCTTAGGCTTGAACTCTCTCTCTCTCTGAAAGCACTTTTACTTAATATGCGTCCAGATTATTCTTAGGGAACATTGGTAACAGCAGCCAGGAATAATGCCACTAAGAGTGCTTGGCCCTTTACAAGTTTTCTTTTTGTCTTCCCTGTGAGGTAGTCTAATTTAGTCTAGAAAAACTCGTTTTGAATCACAGCTCTCCAGGTTACTGGCAGGAGGACTTTGGGCGAGTTGCTTCCCTAGCCTTTGCCACAGTTTCCCCAGATACAACACGTAGTACCCGGTGGTTGTGAGGAGGGGGCGCGAGCTCTAGAAGAGTGCTGCTCCTGGCAGGTGCTTCGTAAGTGCTAGTCGTTATTACAGTGGGTCTTTGCTCTTCTTGCACAGTATACTGTTCAGGGCTCTACTCTGTCATTTAGGAAGACTGTCTCTTTTTAATGACTATTAAGATTTCAGGGTAATGAATTGTATTAAAATCTTAAAGCAGTATTATGTACCTTAACTTAACAAGTGGCTCTAAAATGAACAGTAGCCTTTCTTTCAAGCTATAACTTAAGTTTCAAATAATAATTTGCTCAGCCATGGGTAAAAGGTAAAATCATAACTGAAAAGGTAAAATCTGAAAAGGTAAAATCATAACTCTCATTCAAATATAAAATGAATGTATATTAAGATCATTCATTAAGGGGAAAGCCAGTAAAATGTTAAAACCATTTCAAAGGAGATTCCAGAGGGTAGACATAATAGGCAGCGAGGAACCCTAAAAGGTAGACTGGCCACATCTACTGCATGGCAGGCAGTTAGCTGCATCTTCACCTGACGGGTGTCTCTGTGGCCAGGGATCTCTGCCATCATCCGCCCTCCACAGGTGAACTTCCCTTTCTACAGCTGACTTGCAAAATAGGGACAGAGAAAGGCACAGATCCCTGTTGAATCCGAAAACACTGGGAAGGCCCTCCAGACAGTGAGAGGACGTCCAGGGGTCCTTTTGCACACTTAAACTCTTTTGAAATTTTCCCAGTAAAAGAAAGATGGGCTAGAGATACTAGAAAGCAAGAAAATGAAAGGTAAAAAAGTAGGAAGAGTTATGGAAAACAAGAGAATGTTTTTTGGCCCAAAGAATGCCTTTCCAGGTTCCTTTTTATTTTTTAAGAGTACTGTCAGGAAAGCTGCATTTATTTTATTGAATTCTCTGACCTCAGGTAGAGAAATCTTATTTTAGAAGAAGACAAAAGGAAAGGAAAAGCAGATATTACAACAGTCACGTGGGTTTTATTTCCCTGACTCTATTTTTTTTTATTTATTTTCTTTTTTCATTTTTATTTTTTTAAGTAGGCTTCATGCCCAGAGTAGGGCTTGAAATCACAACACTGAGATCAAGAGTTGCATTGCTCTCTACCAACTGAGCCTGAGTCACCCTCCTGACTCAGTTTTTAAATAAAAGCTTTGCTCCCTGAGAGACTGGTGTACGTTCAGGTTAGAATCCCTCAGAGCATTCCCTTACTGGTTTTTATTTCTGTATATTAATGTCATTTGGCAGTTCCTTTCATTTAAAAAGTTGGGAGAGGATCTAATTTTAATTTTTTTTTTTTTTTAAATATCATCGGAGAAGGAATAATAGGGCTTTAATATCACTTGTTTGTTGAAGTATAATAATTGGGAAGGTTTGAAGAATTGTGATTGCTTATTATAAAATACTGTGGTCCTGATGAATTATTATTAAAGTAGTGAGGTCACGTTGGAAGATGAGCCAGCTGCTAGCAATTGCGTGGTGACCGTGTGTGCAGTGCTCTTCAGCGGATAGTCGTGTACAGTCCTGCAGTGTTGCGGCCAGCCCTCTGCGTAAGGGAAGGCAAGGAGGAGTGGCATCGTGTACTCTTCTGGTTGCTCTTTGGAGTGAGTCAGGGTCTAGTAGACTTTGTGTAGCTGTGCCCAGCAGGCACACTGTTGTCTTTCGGTGCAGGTTTAACGACTAGTGTCTATTGGCCTCCTTCGACTGCTTAAACCCTTCATATTCCTAATGTTTTCACTGATGTTGTGCACACGTGGTGCCTTGATACTCATAAAAATGTTACTGATTGCTTGGACAAAGATGAACTTCAGTTTGAACTGAGACTAGGATTTAGTCATAAAAGTCTGTATTTCTGATTTGTTATGCTGATTGTCACAGATGTACGTGTTCTTCGCACACTTAAATTGTAATGGAGACAAACCATTTAGATTGAAAGAGAAGGTAAAAGGGTTCATGTTAAGTAAAAGCTTTCATTAGGTTATATTTCTTTTTTTTTTTTTTTTTTCCTTAGGCAGAGAGAGTGCGTGTGCCCGTGTGCATGTGTGTGGGCTCGGCAGGGGAAGAGGGGGAGAGAGAATCCCAAGCAGGCTCCCTGCCCCATGGAGCCCGATGAGGGTGGGTGTCAGAACCCTGACATCTGACCGAGCCAGAATCAGGAGGCTGACACCCGACCGACAGCAGGTGCCCTGCTAGGTTATATTTCTTGAAAGAATATTTGTCTAACTTGAGGATGATGAGTAATGTTTTTAGACAGCGTACATATATGGGACAGAAGACATTAAAAATGGAGCTTTGCCCTTGTTTTTATATGACCTGCAAATTTTTTGTGTGTGAAATAATTATGTAGGAATGGCTCTCTAGTCAATTGATGCATCGCAGATACTTGCTCTGTTTCTACATGGGTTTTATTGGGCAATACAGATCTGATTTTCTTCTCCTCAGTTTGGTTTTTCAATAGAAAGGAAAGATGACCAATTTTTCCAGTACATTTGAAAACCAGAGGAACGAGTAGCAGAATGATTCTCAGTATGATGTAGAAGAGAAGGGCTTTGGATAAATTTGCTTCTTAGAAATTTTATCAAAACCAGTTCGTGGGCTGTGATAACAGTGCCTAAGTCCAGAACCCGTCAGACGCTCCCCTCCAGAAACAAACCACACGACCGAAAGCAAGCTCATAATACTTAATACAACAGAATGAATACAATGACGTTAAAAATTGAAAGCAAAAAGAATTGCGAATAATATACAGTCAAAAGCAGAACATAAGCCCACGTTTACCGCGTTAGCCTCCCACCTTTCATCATCCTTCCATCTGCCAAATCAAGGAAGCACGTTTTCTTTAATGCAGTAACACTACCAACCAGGCCTCCCTCTGAGTGGGGTGGCTAGGATTTTTCTCAAAATGAATTTTGTCTTGCTTGTTTACAGGTCATTACTGCACATTGTTCTCACATTGAAAACAAATTCTGATGTGTTGCAAACAGTCCCGTTGTTTTGATATCTGAGCCCTCAGTCCATATGCCTGGGTCTTCCCAGGGCAGGAGCTAACCCTCATCAGGAGATTTAAATCTGAGCTCACACCGCCATCTAATGGAAAGCGTGTATTTTAGGAGCGGCAGGAGCTGTCAGCTACTGAAACTGTATTTTGATTTCTTAAAGAAAACATTTCATGAGTGCACATAGTAGAATGTGTTGCCGTCACTCTCTTACCCCATGGTGTTACATTTAAAGTGTAGATTTATTTTAAATTACTTAAAATGAACTTTGATTTTACTGAGTTGTTAAGCCATCACTTTACTTGGTGGATTACAGCCTAAAATCTAGTTATTGTGTACAGACATTTGAGTTTTAACTCTCATACTTGGTCAACTCCATTGACACAGTGCGGCTTCCTTTCCTAATACTGCATTGAGACCATTAGCAATTCTCTGCATCTAAATCAGTTTTCCCTTCTCTGTCCTTAAATTTATGTCTTTCTAGATGTGTAGCTGTGGTTCCATTTGATGCCTAAGAGTCACTGGTTCTTTATTTGACAATGGAAGTACCGGGTTCAAGTCTAGACTATTTACAAGCAGCCTCCTCACTGTAACACGGGAATATATAATTCACTGTATTGTTAGGATGATCAAAGGAAACGATGCTTATGGAAATAGTCTGTGAAATATAAAGAACTGAGTATAAAGAATAAAACTAACAGCAAATAATATTTTTGAGCGTTTACTGTGTGTTAGAAACTATTAAGCCTTCTCCATGCATTATTTATTTTAATCCTCAGAATATTCCTAGGACGAAGATACCCTATTGTCCAATAACTGGGAACTTGGATTAAATAACTTCCCAAAGGTTATACAGACAAGTCTAGCAGACTTCTCAGATTGAACCCAGAGCCTGTGCTCTAAGCCACCACTTATTATTACCATCTCCCACTTAGATAATGCCGTTAGTCATCCCTGCTTTTGCAGACATGTACCCTGGAGAGCTTCATTGCTTCTAGGCATTGTCATCGTCGGGTTTTTTTTGTTTGTTTGTTTTGGTTTTGTTTTGTTTTTTCCCCAGATCTTCTGTTTCACATTCATTTTGAGGTGTTTGTGTAAAAGATCAGTATAGTTAAACATATATTTTGGGATACAGTGCTGACTCAGGATGCCTTCAGCTGTAAGTAACAGAAAATGAAAACTAACTTAAGCTTAAACAAAAAATATTGCTATTTTCTCATAATGTACAAAGTCCTAAGGTGGTGGACTCCATTACTGGTTGAGTCAGTGACCTCGTAATGTCACCAAGGTGTGAGGAATCTTGTTGCTCTGTTCTGCTGCACTTGGCGTAAAACTGATTTTCTTTGTGATTGCAGATCGACTGAAACAATTTCTGGTATTGAAGCAATAATAACACACAATAAGGAATAATATAAGAATCTAATGTTGAAGCAATAATACACAATAATTAATAAAATCCAGTAATGTCTAGAGGCAAAAAGACACTATTTCTTCTTGATTTTCCTTCTTACAAGTATGGAGACCCTTCCCAGAAATGTTCCAGTAGATCTTTCCTCAGACATCACTGGTCAAAACAAGATCATTCAATAGATATATGCAAAGTGGGTATGATAAGCATGATTTGCTTAGGATAATTATTGACTCAGGGAACGTATGATTGCACTATTGTGTGGGATTGTTTGGTCTGTGGGTGGAGAATGCATGTTGAATCACTAGCCAAGAGTGGACTTAATTGGGTGATTTGAGGCAAAATTGTTTGACTTCTCTCTTAGAGTCTTGTCATTTTTAAAAAAGATTATTTATTTGAGAGAGAGAAGAGAGCATGCACTCGAATGAGAGGAGGGGCCGAGGGAGAGAATCTTCATAAAGACTCTCTGCTGAGCAGGGAACCTACTTGGGTGCTTGATCCCACAACACACGCGGTCATGACCTGAGCCGAAACCAAGAGCTGGCTGCTCAACCGACTAAGCCATCCAGGCACCCCGAATTTTGTCATCTTTAAGATAATTTCTGTCTTATAAGTCTCAATATTCTTCTTCCAATTTATATTTATTTAGTAAGGTTGGTAAAGGAGTTTTAATGTCTTCAGTAGGAAATCACTGTAAAGTAAACTCTGTCTCAGGGGTGATTTTGAAGAGATAAGTAGAGTGAGTATTTTGCCCAAGAGACCCACTGCTTTATAAACTCTACTTAACTCATTTAGGTGCCTGAAGGAGCTATATGTATAAGAAATAGTAGTGCATGGGAAATAAGATAGTGGTAGGCAGAGAAAGACTCAGATCGCAGCCTGTGGGGCTCCCTGGTGGAAGCACATGGCCTGTCCCGGGTCTGCAGTGACTCCTCACTGCCCACACTAATGCCAGAGCTCAATTTCAGGATCGTCGGCCCTCTTCTTCTCACCCTGCCCTGCCAGTGGCTTGGTGCACCCATGATGGAGGAGAGGAAGCTGTGGAGCCTACGGAGGCCTGGCCATGCTCACGTGCTTCTCATATCATCAGGAGACTCCACTGCTAGTAATGTGGCCAGGCCCACGTCTGTTCCCTCTTGAGGAGGAGGGAGATAGGGAGGGACCTGTGGGCTCATGTCCTAGAGCCTTACCAGATATCAGGTCTTTATCTTGTGATAAGACAGTTCTATTTATATTTGTAAAAATAACAACTGGGCACATTGTTAGTGAGATGTTTCTGAAGTGTAAGCGTCAGGTGAGTTCTAAGTATGGGAAGTTGTAGGTAGCTACATATTTGCATTATTCAGTATCACAACATTAAGCATTTTAACTGTTTAGGATTTGACCTTTTTCATATGTACTTTGTATATCCAGGTTTCTCGTTTGTTTGTTTTGTTTTTGTGTGTGTGTTGTTGTTCTCTTTATGTATCTTCAGCTTTCTTGAAGCATAGTTGACAAATTTCTAAGATACTTAAAGTGATTTGATAAATGTATACCTCGTGAAAGGATTCCTACCATCAAGTTAACTAAGGCACCTAACACCTCCAGCACCTCACTTCTTTCTTTCTATGTTTCTCTCTCTTTTCTTTTTTTTTGGGGGGGTGGGGGAGGACCCTTTAAATAGTTCTACTCTTTTAGCCTATTTCAATGATAGAATACTGTGTTCCCAACTCTCGTCATTATTTCACATTTGAGACCTTACTCATCTTATGGCTGAGAGTTTGTATCCTTTTACCAACCTCTTACTTCCTCCACCCCGAGCCCCTGCAACCACTTTTGTGCTCTCTGTTTCTATGAGTTTGACTTTTTTTTTCTACTACCACATATTTTTTTGCAAATCTGGTGAAAGGTTTATATTTCTTATATCTAATAAAGGGCTAGTGTAAATTTGCATATTTTATAAGGGGTTAATATTCAAAATACAGAAAGAACGCATACAACTCAGCAGCAAAAAAGAAAAAAAAAAACAATCGATTAAAAAATGGGCAGGGAAAAAAAAAAAAATGGGCAGGGGAGCCTGAATAGACATTTTCCAGAAAGGTGTGTAAATGGCCACCCGGCATATGGAAAGGTGAAGTCCATGATCATCAGGAAAATGCAAGTCATAACCACACTGAGATATCATCTCACAACTGTGTTAGAAACACAGTCATAAAATAGTCAAGAGATGACAGATGTTGGCGAAGATGTTCCCTATGTCCTGTTGGGAGGAATGCAACCTGCTGCAGCCACTGTGGAAAACGGTGGAGATTCCTCAAAAAAATTAAAAATAGGACTGCCATGTGATCCAGCAGTTGTACTTCCGGGTGTATATCCAGAGGAAATGGAAACAAGATAGTGAGCTAGCTGCACCCCCATGTTCATTGCCGCCTTATTCACAATAGCCAAGCTGCGGAGACAGCCGAAGTGTCCTGAGTGGATAATGAAGAAGATGCGTGTGTGTAATGGAACGTCATTCAGCCACGGGAAGGAGGATGTCCTGCCAGCGTGCAGGTGACCTGGAGCTCACCGATCACACAGAAAGACACGTGCAGTTTGTTCGTTTTTAAGTGTGTTGGCCATGATTTAACTACCCCCCCCCCCCAACCGCCGGGGCTGTAGTCTCAGTCATCTCACCAACACATATGACTGCTGTGTTTTGGGTTTGTGTCTGCGTTTTGTTCTTGTTTCTTTTCCTTGCTGTTATTGTATCATACATCCTTTCTTGATGTTGTTAATCCCTCTTCACGCTTCTGTCCAGATTATGGGTAGGGAACCACCCAACCGTCATAAACTGCTGGGCTTGAGTGAAGGATAAAGAAGTTCACAGAGTCCCTTTTTGCTGCTTTTTTGGTCAGCTGTATCTTTATTTTTTTTATTTATTTACTTTTTTAAGATTTTTATTTATTTATTCATGAGAGACACGGAGAAGCAGAGACCCAGGCAGAGGGAGAAGCAGGCTCCATGCAGGGAGCCCAATGCAGGACTCGATCCTGGGACCCCGAGGTCACACTCTGAGCCAAAGGCAGGCGCTAAACCGCTGAGCCCCCAGGTGTCCCTTTAATCTGGGAGTTTGCAGCTGATCCTTGTTGGAAGAGGATTTCACATAGTTGAATAATTCGTCAAGACTGTTTAATAGTAGGGATTTAGTTGGTATCATATGATTCTGTAGTGCTTTTTGGTTTTGTTAAGATTATTTAACTTTTTGAGCAAGCGAAGTGTTAGAACTACACAGAATGCCAGTTCAAGTATCAAGTAGAAGTGAAGTTGACAGAAAAGTGGTAGGTATTTCTCCGTGCACTTTTCCGATTCATCCTGCTGTGCTTTCCCGTTTAGACGCGAGGCCCTTGACGCAGCACTCTGGACAGACCTGGGGGCTGTGGCCTGTGCGTATCTGAAGGAAGCGTTTCTAGCTACTGAGCTCGGGCCCAGCACTTTCTGCTCAGGCATTTATCCCCCCCCCCCCCAAAGTTTTAGCTTGGAGGCATGATGTACAAATAAATAAAATGAGAAAAACTTCCAAAGGTGACAGGATTTTATTACTAAGTAAAGTATCAAACCGGCAAGAAGAAGCCAAGCCAAAATACGCTTCTAAAAATGCAGAGTTCTGCGGGTCCTTCTCGGAGGCCCCGCCTGGTAAGGATGACCAACAAGCCTACAGGACACACGCGCCCCCGAGAAGATTCAGGCTCTAGGCTTTTAACCTCGGAAGCCGGTGGGTAATGCTGTGCGATTGGCCTCGCCTGTGAGTCAGTGACCGAGGTGATGCCACTGGGGGCCTGTGACCCCCTTGAGGTCTCCTCTGACCTGTCTGTTCCTGTGCTGCTCCGCAGGGCTTTCTGCCCCCCTAATTGAAAAAAGAAAACATCATTGTGAGAAAGGTGAGTGTAACAGACCGTGAAGTGGGTCTCTCTCTCGACTGAGGTACTGACCCACTCGATGTTGGATCCTGGATTACGGTGCAGGGTGTACAGAGGAAATCCCAGGAAACTGCGAAAGGACCGAGGGAGCCAGGAGCACACGGACGGGCTGTGCTAGGCTGTAAAAGAGACTCCTGGAGTGGGGCACGACACTAGTGCACGTGGGCGGGAGGATGCTTGGGGCCGTGAGTACCTGATGGGACACAGCAGGCTCCAGGCTCCCTTAGGGGCTGCCCACCACAATCCACGGAGCCCATCCCAGAGCGAGGGTGCTTTAGGTAAGGACGGAGCCTTGGTGTGCGCCACACTGTGTGGTTTCTTTTTTAAATACTTTTAATGATATATCTTTTTTTTCTTCTTCATTTTTTTTAAAGTTTAAATTCAAGTTGAATTTACATAGTGTAGTATTGGTTTTAGGAGTAAAATTTAGTGATTCAACGCTTACATGTACACCCAGTGTTGATCACAAGTGCCCTCCTTAGTGCCCATCACCCAGTCACCCCGTCCCTCACCCACCTGCCCTCCAGCAACCCTCGGTTTGTTCCCTCTAGTTAAGTCTTTTATGGTGTGCCTCCCTCTCTGTTTTTATATTATTTTATTTTTCCTCCCCTTCCTCTGTGTTCATTTGTTTTGCTCCTTATCACATACAAATGAAATCATATGGTATGCGTCTTTCTTGGGCTGACCTGACGTAGCGTAAAACTCCCTAGCTCCATCCATGTCATTGCAAATGGCCCGATTCCATTCTTTCTGAAGGCCGAGTACTATCCCATTGTGTATGGACACCACATCTTCTTTATCCATTCCTCAGTTGATGACATTTGGGCTCCCTTCATAGTTTGACAATGCTGCCATAAACATTGGGATGCACGTGCCCCTTCTTATCAGCATTTTTAAAGATTATTTATTTATTTATTTGAGAGAAGGAGACAGAGAGGGAGAGGGAGAAGCAGGCTCCCCGCCGAGCAGGGAGCCCGATGTGGGGCTCCATGCCAGTACCCCGGGATCATGACCTGAGCCGAGGGCAGATGCTCAACCAACTGAGCCACCAGGTGCCTCCTTATCAGCATTTTTGTACCCTTTGGGTAAATACCTAGTAGTGCAATTGCTGGGTCATAGGGAAGCTCTGTTTTTGACTTTCTGAGGAACCTCCATGCTGCTTCCCAGAGTGGCTGCTCCGGTTGGCATTCCCACCAACCTCACTGCTTAGTTTCTGAATTGAGGCCATGTTTGTGGTAATGTGGCATCAAGTGTCTCTCATATGAGAGTAGAAGTCATTGCACCTGCCCACGTCTTCTTGTAGGGTGGTGACAATCCCCACTCCCTCAATCTTAACCTGAATACACTGGGCTGCGGAACAGTACCGTGTCCTGTCCATGCCCATGAGTTCGGCGTATCCACTGTATGCGGCTGGGAACACACTTCAGTCAGAGGGCACAGCAAGATCAAGGAATGAAGTAAAAATCAGGAGAGTATAATCCCTCTGAAGTTGCTAAAAGCCTCAGTTTTGGGGATTAGAGTAGCCGGAGTGAGTCCTGACAGATAAGCAGGTTCAAATCATGGACAGACTTGACTCTCTTGTAGACTTGGACTTCCTCCCGCACAGATGAGGGGATGGGGTGTGGGGAGGGCCACGAGCTCATAAGCCCGTACCAGGGTTTGCCCTTGTTCCTTGTGCTCGTGGACTCGGCTGTCTCACTTCCAGCATGGAGCCTGTACTGTGGTTGTATTTAATTATTATTTGAACAAATAAACTGAATGGTTCAGAGGTTGACCATAAAACTGTAGGCAGGAAGGTGAGCTCCAGGTAAGGTATTGCCTGTTATAAGCTTTTCTTGTAATTATTCTAGATATAGACATATAAATATGAGTATTTTATAGTTAGCTCTAATTTTTATCAGTAGGCATCAGTGTTTTTAAAACAACCTTCATATAAGTCTTTAACAAAAAGTGTTTTAACAAACTAATGTCCTTAAACTTCATTGTATCCAAATTCTGATTTTTATCCCTTGAATAGAGAATGATTGCATATTTGTAGATCTAAAGTATCCACTCAGCCTCTTTGAACTCTATAGTGATGTAATTTCTGTGTTTTAATTTCTTATATATATAAAGTTCACATGAGAAGAAATCAGCTGCAGTATAGGAGATGTATTTTGTATTCACGTGTAAACACAGCCTCCATAATGTGTGGTGTATAACTGTCACGCGTATTATCCGGTACTGCAGGATGTCTGCTGCATCATTGTGGCAATAGCACCCAGAGTGTACTCTAAACCTTTCTTTCTCCCTTAGAAGTAAGTTTCCGCAGAAGGACTTAGAAATGCTGTTTCCTGGAATGAGTGCTGATTTCACGAGTGAGAATTTTTCAGCTGCGTGGTATCTTATAGAAAACCATTCAAGCACCAGGTCAGTGGATGTCGGACTAGACTCTGCCTGTTTTCATGGGGATATGCCTAATAGGATCATATGAGACTGTGGCTTTTAGGTCGGCCTCTGCTGCTTAGGAGTCCTTTGACTTTGAGTGAGCTCATCAATATCTCTGGGTGTCTTTTACCTCTTTTATGAAATGGTATTATTAATTAGCAGACCCGTATCGTCTGCCCTCTTACTGTTTCTATATGATTCACATTTGTGCAACATATTAAAACTTTGTGGAGTCTCAACTGGGTACCTAAACTGATGTGTCTAAACGTGACTTCTCTCTTTCAAATAACAAGACTTTCAAGTCCTGCTGTAAATTAGCAGCATACCTCCTTCCCTAGAACAAAGGAAGATGACTTGACCTGCCATTTTGCGAAGATTTGCCTTAAAATTAGCTGAAAATAGTGAAGGTCATATCTCCAAATTGAAGTGTTCCCTCTTTGTCTGCTAATCACATTTTACCACACTCTCTACAAGAGCATGTCTGTAACCTTTTGCAAGATTGGTTTAAACAATTATATTTAGTAACAGCGTTTGAATAAATGGATGGTTTATTGCTTAACATTTACATTCTTGAGAAGTCAACTTGTTAAAATACACCTTAGGAGACATTTTTCCTTCACCAGCTAGAATGAAAACCATTAGAAAACGTGAGGAAATTGGGGGAGGGAGGGTAAATCCTGATAGATTTTTAAGATTTATTTTTAGAGAAAGAGTGCACCCATGTGCACATGTATGTGTGTGGCAGGAGGGGCACAGGGAGAGAGAGAGAGAATCTGGAGCAGACTCTCCACTGAGTGCAGAGCCCAAGGCCGGGTTCTTTTTTTTTTTTTTAATAATAAATTTATTTTTTATTGGTGTTCAATTTGCCAACATACAGAATAACACCCAGTGCTCATCCCATCAAGCGCCCCCCTCAGTGCCCGTCACCCAGTCACCCCCCCCCCCCACCCTCCTCCCCTTCCACCACCCCTAGTTCGTTTCCCAGAGTTAGGAGTCTTCATGTTCTGTCTCCCTTTCTGATATTTCCTACCCATTTCTTCTCCCTTCCCCTGTATTCCCTTTCACTATTATTTATATTCCCCAAATGAATGAGACCATATAATGTTTGTCCTTCTCCGATTGACTCATTTCACTCAGCATAATACCCTCCAGTTCCATCCACGTTGAAGCAAATGGTGGGTATTTGTCATTTCTAATTAATGGCTGAGTAATATTCCATTGTACACATAGACCACAGCTTCTTTATCCATCATCTGTCGAAGGACACTGAGGCTCCTTCCACAGTTTGGCTATTGTGGACATTGCTGCTAGAAACATCGGGGTGCAGGTGTCCCGGCGTTTCACTGCATCTGTATCTTTGGGGTAAATCCCCAGCAGTGCAATTGCTGGGTCGTAGTCAAGGCCGGGTTCTATCTCACAACCTTGAGAACTTGACTGGAGCAAGAGCCAGGTGCTTAAGTAAGTGGCTGAGCCACCAAGGTGCCCCAGTTGCGACACATTTTTAAGATCAATGTCAAATCTTTCATTGCAAAAGAAGATGGTTCTAATTTTACATTGTGGATGTGCTGTTTCTATTACCGTGAGTCAGAACTGATCTCTGTTTTATGTGTAGGACTATCATGACACCGAGGAATAGATTCAGAGCTTTATAGCCAGATTTTGTTAGCTTACCTGGAAATAAAATTTCTGAAATGTAGACACCCATCAGTTTTCCTCTGTTCGAGATATAGGGAAGAAATATTTTTGTCTTTTTATGTATTTAAATTGTGAATTGACCCCCAAGTAATTTCACTGTTAATGACAGAGGACTGGGTCCTGATGTGGTGAATAATGACATGCTTAATTTACACGTGGAATACGGAAATGAGCTTATGGAGCAGTTCTGCCTTAGGTAACCGAGATAACCCCTGCACTGATGTAGCTCTGCCCCTCGGGGACGTCAAATTCAAGACTCCTTACCTGGCGAATCGTACATATGACGTCTATTGCTTATAGAAATACTCACGTGTGTTTACTTCTTAGGGATCTGACATATTTGGAATGACCATTTGAGGGCTACAAATCTGTTTTATAGTTGCTGTATTTTTGTTGTTCATAATAAAGAGAAGATTTATATTTCGATGTAGGGAAGAATTTGAAAGCTTTTTGTTTTCATCTGGTTACGTATTATATGAGTCTGTGAGTTCCTTAACTTAGGCCTCAGTGTTTTGCGTTTCATGCATTGTCTTAATTCTTTTTTGCTTTCTAGGAGTCTCAAACTTTTGGGTTCTTAATTTCATTTCAGTTTTGAGCAGCTGAAAATGGCAGTCACCAACCTGAAGAGACAGGCTAACAAGAAGAGCGAAGGCAGCCTGGCGTATGTGAAAGGAGGTCTCAGTACTTTCTTTGAAGCCCAGGATGCCCTCTCAGGTAAGGTGACCCTCAGAACCAGCTGCTGGGGCTTCCCCGCGGAAACCCGACACTGTGCTTGCAGAGTGTTTACAGGCTGTGACATTCAGTCTGTATTTATAAGAGTAGAGATCTAAAATGTGCCATAAATATTTGTTGCAGACCAGGCTGGAATGTCTTTGAAGGCTTGATACTTTAAATATTTGTCTCTGAGGCTTTTGTTGACCCATTGTCCATATGTGAAATAGGAGACTACTTTGCCTCTCCATGATGCCCAACCTCCCGGGCCGATAAGAAACTAAACCCCGATAGGTAAAATTCTAGAATTTAAAAAATCCTTTTATAGCCCAGCCATCAATATCTTGCACGTGTGACTAATTCTGTATCTGTGATCCCGTTAGTGTGTTTGTTCAGTTTGGAAAGGACTGACTGATAATAATGTGTCATTCCTTTTAGGTATCATCCCATGGGCCCCCTATATAATAGTTAAGTGTCCACCATCCATGTCGTCATCTTTATATAGGAAAGAAATTATATTAAATAGAAATAGCACAGCTTCAGACATTTCAGGGAAAGAGGTGGCATAGGTATTTTTTTTTCCTCCTAAAATTACCTTTAATTAATAGAAATCAAATTAGCGTTTAGTAAAAAGTAAAATATATTAATAAAAGCCTAATTATTTTTAAAAACAGAAATACCTATAACTAAGTACATCTATATCTGTCTTTCTATCTATACCTGTAACTTTAAGGGTAGACTAAGAGGCTACACTTTTCTTCAGTAGGACTTAATTATTATTATTATTTTTTACTTTGTATTCTCAAAAGTATAGATGTCCTTTTATTGTTTTCAAAGCCCTCTCCTCCCGGCTCCACAAGCATGCTGGACTACATCTGATACAGCTCTTTTCTTGCCAGGTAGAAGTTAGGTTTCTGAAGGAGTAAACTCTGAACACCTAGGAGGGAACAGAGAAAGTAGGTAGTTTTCTTTGGTAAACTCTGTGCCCTACCCTTTTTGAAGTGACACTTTTCTTTCTTTCTTTGTGCTTATTGATATTCTAAGTTGTCAAAGTCACTATGTTAACAATAGAAACCTGAACGTATATGCACAGAGTTTAACGTTATCAAATAGAATTAAGTCCTTAATTCCCTAGTAGCTATGCAAATGATAAATTTGCCATGTGTGATTAGCATTTCCCAGAAATTATCATAACTTAAAATTATTTCACTTAACAAAAATATACGCTTGACTTTTTTCTCCATTCTTTTTTTTTTTTGACATATGTATTTGTATACACATGTATATTTTTTCCTGGTTTTAGTTTTATAAATAGCTTCAATCCTGGTAGATTTCAAGAAGTCTTATTTGGCACATTAAAGTTAGATGGTCTCATTTATCACATTTGCCCTAGAAGCATATTGGCAATTTAATGTTTAATAAAGATAATTCTGACCATCTGCTTAATCACATAAGCAGGTGACTCTATGACATATAGAAAGTGATTTTAATAATAAATTCAAAAAGTTCAGATACACACATATCTCGCTTTTTCTATGTTTTGATGTAAATGAAATGTATATTACAAAAAACAGTAAACAGATAAATAATAAGCAAAGACTATTTGTAATCCCGTTGTAGAGATAATGACATAACCTTTGATGTATTTTCTTTTGATCTTTTTGTCTAATTGTCTAATATAATCATATTCTTTTAAACCTTTAGACATTTTTATTTTGGCCTCTCTCTTGTAAGCAACAAGTGGTAGGATTTTTATATTTTTTTTACTATTTTAATAGAAGAATTTAAGCCATGTACATTTATTGTAACTGACACCTTTGTTCTTTTGTTTTATTTTGTATTTTTGCTTTTCGTTTTTCCCTTTGTGCTATATAGACCATATTGGTTGCAAATCTTTCAGATTTGGAAGAAGTGTTTTAAAGTTCTATCATAGGTTGTCTTTTGACTCCTGTTGTGTATGTCAACAGTTTAGGACATATTTATTTCTTATGCTCCTTCCTTTTTCCTCATCTTAAACTGAAGTTATAGACCTGTCTTTTTATTTTACCTTTTCTTTTGCATTTCATTATTATGTTTTTAGATTTATTTTTTTCTTTTGCAGTTAATTTTATGACATATTTGCCATAATTAAAATTTACTATGCAGTTAATTTTATGACATATTTGCCATAATTAAAATTTACTATGTATTCACATAAATTTAGTTGGCTTTAATTTTTATTGCCAGTCATTTTATATTTCATCTTTTCTATCTTTGGATATTTTGATTTGATCAGTGGGATATATATTTTGTGCTAGAGCTTTTGAATTCTTGCATGTCTGGAAATGTCTCTTACTTTCATACATAAACAACCTCTTGGCTAGAAGAGAATTATTTTCTGAATTGATTTATTTAGTATCTTTTAGTGTTACAGAGAAAAATCCTGAGCCAGTGTAATTTTTTATTACTTAAAGAGGGATTCATTGTTTTTCTCTCTCCTGAAATGTTTATAAGATTGATTTGTTTAAACTTGAATCTTAAAAAAAAAAAAAATCTTTTCAGAATATTTTAGAATGTAGGTCTTATCTTCATTTTAGAATGTAGGCCTATTCATTTTTCCCAATACTTGATAAGTTTTTAGAATCTGTAGACTCATATCTTCAGTTTTTAACACTTTCCTTTGTTATATCGGATACCACTTATGGTTTGTTTTTGAATGCCCTTGTATAAAAGCATTACTCCTTTCCTTCTGCTCTCTTGTGTGGTACCCGGCACTTTTCTTTTTTTCAGTACACTGATGAGTTGCCCAGTAGTAGTATGACTCAACTAGTTTCCTTATGTTTCCTGCTCTACTGGGTATTGGGAAATGTCTCGAAATCGTTGTAAAGGGAAAGGAGTTGTTAGAGGTAAGAAAAATGGGGGAGCAGAATTACAGTCTTGAAGATAGGAAAAAAATTAGATGTTTCTTGTCAGAATTAGGCTAATAATTCAGTGTGTAGAGATGACAGTGTATAAATAAACACCTTTCTCTGCTCTTTTTGATATCACCTGTGTTCTCTGGTTAAGTGGACTATTTCATATGCATCCAAGTGTTTTTCCATCCATCCCAGTCCAGTAGACAGTGTGGCTTTTATGTACCTTTAAGCTTTTATGCTGTTGTCAGTTTGTTTTTTCCTGTGTGTAGCCATAACTATTTTATTTAGAACTTGGTAGATGTGCCTGGCTTAACTTATCTGCCACTGTTAACCCTAGTGTGTTTATTGTCGTTTTTACTGTATCCCGCAAAAATATTCCCAGCAATTTGTGTTCCTTCTCCATGGCAGCCCCTCTGCCTTCATCCTTTGAAATCTTCAGAGCCATAGTTTCTTATCAGTTGCTGTTCACACCAGCTCTCACAGGCCGCGGTGATGTTTGTGGAGCTTTTCGTATCCTAAGAAGCCTTCACTTCCTCGGTGCCTTCTGATCACCACCTTTGTTTGGTGACCATTTCCCTGAGTGCTCCTTGAGCTTGTCACCTCTCCAGTCTCTTGTGTTTTTGTTATTGCAAGTCCAGCATTATCACTTCTTTGACAACAATTATGGACTGAAACTGCATGAATTACATTTATTTATGTAGTACTAAGGAATACCTGAGTAAAGAGGCCAAAACAGAGTAACATATGTTGCTGAATACACGACCGACCTTTCCTCCCATGTTGCTTTTATTGCTGCTACTAGAGGCAGTGTAAGCCACAGCTGATGTTTTGGCACACTCTGTTGTTAGTGTGTATTGATATATGAAGGTTATTTAGGCAGGTAAGGTTATCAAGGATCCTGTTATCTAAGTGAGAGTCCTTTATACCTGTTAGCCTTCTATGTTAATAGTTGTAATTATTGTATTATTATTTTTACTATCTTTTTTCCCCATATAACTGAGGGAAGAAAGGACTCATAGATTACCTAATCTATTTAAAAGTTATTTATATAATTTAGTCACTCATAAAACTTTGGTAGAATAAGAAGTAGAAACTAAATGTTTGAAAAGCTCTTTACAAATGTAAATTTTTAAGACATCTCATTGTAACTCTTGTTACTCTTCTGTTTTAGTGAGTATTATCCTCAGAGGTTGGCCTATGGGCCAGATTAGGCCACGGCCCATCTCTGTACAGGCCAGGAGTTAAAGATGGCTTTTCAAGGTTTGTTTGAAAAAAAAAAGAGAGAGAGAGAGAGAGAGCGAGAGAGACAGAAAGAAGGAGAAGGAGAATATGTAACAGAGGCCCTATGTGGCCCAGGAAGTCTGAAATATTTACTTTGTGGTTCATTATAGAAACAGTTTGCTAGTCTCTGACCTAGTTTGAATATTCCTGTCTCTTAGAGGCTAGTAGTGATTTGGAGTCAATAGATCACAGTGTACCTGACATAAATCCTTACAGATGTTGCCTGTGTACTCCCATCATTACTTAGTGCCTCAGTCATATATAAATGTATACATGAATTTACATAAATACATAAATTTATACACAAATGCCATTATTTAGACAAATACTGTGAATTTTTTCATTGAAATCTGCGGATTTGATGTTCACATTTAATTAGACAGTTAATAAAACAATTTCAGGGGATCAATAGGCAGTCTTTCTAGACTGATTTTTTCTTTGAATAGAACTTTTATACACTTTCTTTGTTTCCCAAATACAATTTTATGGTGTTAAACTCCTTCACATATTTAAGTTTTAATAGATTAGAAACAATAACAAACCTGTGATCATGTACCAAGTTGCTTATTGAGTTATACTATTTAAAAATGTTTTCAGAGAAAATAAGAGGTCAAGTGAACCAGACATTGGTTATTTGGTTTAATTTTCTGGAAAATAGGATTGCCTTTATCAGATCCCAGTGTCTCTTGGTCCTCATGCTTGGCTGACAGCTTGACAGTGGCTCTGCTGTGGTGGAGATGGGCGGCAGGAAGCTGCTTTGTCAGCAAAACAGAGCTGTAAACTGAGCCGGGGGGAGCCAGGCTTACCTCGTTTTGACCTGCTGATCAGTGATGGGTTTTGTCAGCAACAGAAATGTGGCTGCATGATTTCCTTTAATGGTTTTTGCTTAGCAGTATTTGATGCACGGCTAGTATGAGATGCAATGTCTTCTTCCATGGAAGAACCGTATGCTGTGCCCCCTTAATAAAGTGGAATGTGTGCCACATGTTCTTTTGCGACAAGATTGCCAGAAAATTACACCAGCGTTTAAATGAATAGTGTGAGCAGTGTTTTTAGGTTAGCTTTATTATATTTGGGCATTTTTATCCCCCTTTTTTTTAAGGATAAGGAAGTTCTTTTCCATTTAACTTAACAAGTTCAAGTAAGTTTAGGTTTTGATATGCAGAAATACTTCATGTCACCCTCACCACATAATCCAAATTTGAAACATTAAATAAATAACTTTCTTTTCACTCCTGAATCAACCAAGACAGTTAAGAATATACTAGCTGATTTTTCCCCCCAAATGTATTTCTTTTTCTTTCTTTTGATGTGTTTCTCTAACAGAGAAGCAGTCTGTTTATAAATTTCAAACAAAATTTGAAAGTGCTTTATAAAAAGATGTTTTAAAAGGTCAGGATCAAAATTAGAAAATAATTAAAAGAAGCAGAGAAGTAGATGTTATTATGCATTGAGAATATTTTTATAGTGCATTTGAGCACTGAATTTGACCCAGAATTTTCTAATCAGTAACTCAAAGGAAACAAATCAAATTGTGATTGATTGATTGATTGATTAAAAGAAAACTTTTTTTCTTTCTTTTTTTTTTTTTTTTTACCTAAGCAGACCCTCCCTCTCTTCCCTGCAATAAATCTACCACTCGTGACTGGTGGGTTGACACAGAACCTATATAATCCTTTTAAGAAGAGTTTGACATTCTCTTTGAAGGTCGGAGAATAGCTACTATCAGAGTTATGTTCATTTCCTTGTACTGGCTCTGAAGCCCATGCAATTACATAGCTTACGTTTGAAGTTTTGCTAATGGAAGTTATGTGAAAGAATAAAATCCCGGGTATTTAGCAGCTCTTATAGTAAGTCTGTTATTTCCATTCTACGGATGTGAGAACTGGCTAAGTTGCCTGCCTTTGTGTTATAGGCAGTATGGGGGGAAGGTTTTGTCCTCAGACAACTTGAGTTCAGATTCGGGGTCTGGCTCTGTGACATTGGTCAACTTATTTAATTTCACTGAGCCATGGGTGTCTCATCTGTGAAACAGAAATAATATTAGAACGTGTATCTTTGACTTCTTACCAGATGAGCGATATGCATTAGAAATTTATCATTGTGCTTAATTATGATCATGGCTCGATTAGAGTTTGCTTTGTTAATTTTATTATTTTTATTGTGTCAGAGTTTGGAATTTGAAAGTGTATTTGGTCATTTCATTTTGCAAATTGTCTTAGTGTTTCACCTAAGTAAGCCTGATTTGCTCTATTTAAAACCTACCCTACACGAGGTAAAACCTTTTTTTAAATATAAATTATTACATTATTTTTAATAATATTTATCAGAACCATGCAGGCATATCAATAAGAGCAAAAAACTCCAATGTAATTTGTATATCCATATATTGATATATTGGTGGATGTTACTGTATAGTTCTTGAGAAATTCCAGGGATATAATAATAGAGAGGAATAGAACGTGGATAATACGTATTTTGCCATGTTGTGTCCAAGGCTGAAATGAGATATTTTGAGTTTGGTAGACTTCAAATACTAGTATTTCTATTTTGCAGATGGCAAAAGTGAGAAATAAAAATGACTTTCCTGCGGCCAAATACCAAAGATATTAATTACTTCTTAAAGTTTCACTTTTCTTTTTTAATTTAACTGTTTTTACCATTCAACCTTGATGAGCCTCAGATGATTAAGTGTATGTATTCGGTACTATTTTAATAGTATTAAGCTATGAGTAACTTAGACTGGTGTCTGCTGTTACTTTGCAGAGTTTTCTGCATGTTTGTGCTCCTTTCCAGCAGTGAAAATAATATGACCATTTTTAAAAGTTGTTTAAAAATGTCATTTTGATGTAATGTGTTCCCACCCACTAAAATAGCCCACACTTTAACAAGATGTTTTTTCTAGCTATCCATCAAAAACTAGAAGCGGATGGAACGGAAAAAGTAGAAGGATCCATGACGCAAAAACTGGAGAATGTTCTGAACAGTAAGTTTTGTCCTACGACCCAAAGCTATTTATGGACTTTATAACAAGCTTTAACATAGTTCTTGGACCTGCTTTCACAGAATGGTCAGTGAGTTGCATTTTAATATTTATTTCTAAATAGTAATGATTTAATAAATATAAAGGGGAATGAAAATATTGAAAATGAACGTTCTGTTTTGTTTGCATTTTATTTATAAGACGTCATAATCTGAAAATAAGCCAGTATGCTTCCTAAGAAGTGAAACTTGCTGCCATAAAAGAGACCAGTACATAAACAGCGTTATCAGGGAGAAAAGTGCTGAAGCAGGAGCCAGGGTTGCCGTTGACCAGAACCCGGAAACACATCTTCGTGTATCTAAGAGTGTCACAGCAAATAGCATCAGCTACTAGAATGACAAACACTTACATACCATTGATTTACCTGAATCCTCTCTTATCCAAAGTGAGTTTAAGGCAGCTTCACCTTTAAGAATGTGTCTAACTCTGAGACATTTTGTAAAAATTGTATGCCAAAAAAAAAAAAAAAAAAAAAACCTGGACCATACAGAGTTTGGGGTCCCATCCACTTCCCCGTGTATCTTTTTATTTATTGATTTCTTCCCCTGACATCCTAGCTCCCAGCTACTCATCCTGATGGTCTGGAAGAAACTCATCAGATGAATGAAGCCCTATTATAATACTAGCAGCTTAAAAGTATATTTTCCTCTTTCACTTATATAGTAAACATTTGACAAAGAGCCGTAATGCCCAGGGGAATCTCCTTGTTTTGTTTTATTTTATTTTATTTTATTTTATTTTATTTTATTTTATTTTATTTTATTTTATTTTATTTTATTTTATTTATTTTATTTATTTTATTTTATTATTATTATTATTTTTTAATCTCCTTGTTTTTAAATATAAGTATAGCAAATGATTTCTCCATGAAACAGGGTTAAGAATAGCTGAAGCATTTAAGAACTCTTTTATCACATCTATAGTGATTCTGTGAATGCAGGATTGTGATACTGAATTAGTTTTGGATTTCTAGCTCGACTTACTTGTATGATAACTTTCTGAACTTTTTTGGGGCGGTAAATATCTGTTTTTAAAGCCCAGGGATCCCTGATACAGTATTTTCTGGAAAGAAGCTTTCATTTGATGTAGGTGTTCCTTGGTAGTAGAATTTAAGTATTTTGATTTCATCTTAAATTTATGAGTTTAACAGCACTTTACATATTTCCCGGGACGCCTGGGTGGCTCAGTGGTTGAGCGTCTGCCTTCGGCCCAGGGCGTGACCCCGGGGTCCTGGGATCGAGTCCCACATCGGGCTCCCTGCGTGGAGCCTGCTTCTCCCTCGGCCTGCGTCTCTGCCTCTCTCTCTCTCTGTGTCTCTCAAGAATAAATAAATAGAATCTCTTTAAAAAAAATTTTTTTCCCTTGGTGGTAGTGGTGGGGGAGGCTGTGGTTGTTGTTATTTTGCCTTGAGACTTTGCCTTGTTTTTGTCTGAGAACCAAGTCACCAGCTTAGTTGAAATGAATATATTCTGAATTCAACCCAAAGAAACCTTTATTAAAGCTGTTTCTGTATTAGCATAGTCAGACATTATAAGGTCTTGGAAAGATGTTTCTACTCAGGGATGCTATTTTTGCTGGAGAAATTGTCATCAAACTATGGATATCTATAAAAAATGATATTATTTCAGTTACTTTTAAAAAGTGGTTTGTAAGAACAAGCTGATATTGTAATTATATCATTGTATCAGTAAAAGAAAATAGACATTCAGATTTGGAAAAAAATTAAGATCTGTTTCATGTGTTAGATTTAGCATAGTGTGTTAACATAATTTTTTTTTTTAAGGAGTAGTTTAGGAAATCCTCCCTTGGGACTTGTGGTATAAAATTTGTAAGGGAAATTATCTTCTTTTCCTTTATAACCGCAGACTTTATCTAGAAATGTGTCATTTTCACTTTATTGCAGTTTGTTTTTCTTGGATAAATAGTTGGGGTTAATTAGTCATTTCTTTATGACACTCTCCTTTAGGACTTATTGATATAAAATTTTTTCTTAAAAGATGTTCCTTTGTAACACTTTCTTTTTTTCTGGAAACTTTTTTTTTATGAACTCGGTATTGCTGTTTGCTATCTCAGGATAAAGTTTTGCTAATTCAGGACAACATGCCAAACATTTACTTAAGACTGGCTGTGAAAGGTACCATGTTTGGTTTAGTGAGAGATGTAAAAATGGGAGACGCGTAGCTCCAGCCCTGTACGCGTGTCCTCTGTCCAGGTGTGTGTATCATAGCTCAGAAGCTGGAGAAACAGAAAAAAAAAAATTATAGAGGGGCACGTGGTGTCTCAGGGTCGGACGCTTGGTTTCAGCTCAGGTCATGGTGTCAGGGTCTTGAGATTGAGCCCCTGTCGGGCTGTGTGCTGAGCGCGGAGCCTGCTTGACGCTCTCTCTTCTTCCCCATCTGACCCTCCCCAGCCCAGCTCGTGCACATGCTCTCTCTCCAAAAAAAAAGTATAGAATATTGGGGATCCCTGGGTGGCTCAGTGGTTTGGCGCCTGCCTTTGGCCCAGGGCGCGATTCTGGAGTTCTGGATCGAGTCCCATGCCGGGCTCCTGGCATGGAGCCTGCTTCTCCCTCTGCCTGTGTCTCTGCCTCTCTCTCTCTCTCTCTGTGTCTATCATGAATAAATAAATAAAATCTTAAAAAAAATTTATAGAAATACTATGGGAAATGTAACATTTTTTTTTGAAAGGAAGACAAGAATAGATGAGTATGAATGTAGTTTAGTTTGCTTAGATTATTAGGACTGCTTTAGTCTTATACGTGATTACACACCAATTTGTATGCTTTTTTCTGAGTTATTTTAAATGAAAGTTTTCAGAATTCAAAAGGGCAACCTTTTTCACTTTAAGCTTCTAAAGGTAATGTTGGCTGTAAGAAACACTATTTTATTCAGAATTTATCAATATTGATGCCTTTCATTGAAATTTTTTTTCTTTTCCTTGACGTGTATTTTTTATATTTGCTTCTGATGAACCTAACAATTCCTTCTTGGTTTCAAACCAGGGATGAAGGGATGACTATTAATTTATATCAAATTCACATATCCAACTTTATGTCTTTACTTATTCCAAGAGTATAGGACAGTGCTGTCCAATAGAACTTCTGTGATTGTAGTTACTGAGCACTTAAAATGTAGCTATATTGCTGAGGAATTGACTTTTTAATTTTTATTTAATTTTAATAAATTTAACTTTAAATTGAAATAGTCCCGTGTGGCTAGTGGCTACATATTACACAGTGCAGGTAGAGACAATGTTATAGAAGTATTCATAGTAGCAGCTGTGATGGTTAGTAGCTAAAACTTTTGCAGTGCTTGCTAAGGGTCAGGTATTGCTGTAAACATTCTCTATGTATTTAGTTCTCTGTGCGACTTGTGCTGTTATATCTATTTTTTTTAAAGATTTTATTTATTCATGAGAGATACAGAGAGAGAGAGAGAGAGAGGCAGAGATATAGGTGGAGGGAGAGAAGCAGGCTCCATGCAGGGAGCCCGACGTGGGACTCGATCCCGGGTCTCCAGGATCAGGCCCTGGGCTGAAGGTGGTGCTAAACCACTGGGCCACCCGTGCTGCCCTGTATCTTCTTATTTTTTTTTTTTTACGTAGACTCCACACCCAGCATGCAGAGCCTAACTCTACATAACTCCATTATTTCCATTTTATTGATGAAAAAACTGAAGCTCAGAAAGATTAAATGAGTTATCTAAAGTCATATAAGTAGTAAGTGGCAGAGCCACTTTACATATAAAGGGATTTATATCTAGAAATCTGGCTTCAAATCTTTTTTTAAACCAACAGAGCTTGCTGTGCATGGTTTTGCTAGGCATGAATTTCAATCACCACAGTTGGGTTAAATGCACCTGTCTCCCAGCAGCACAGTTCAGATTTCCATTATCATAGTATATTTGTCATAACTGGATAAAGTACAGAAGTGGTTGCTAGTTGTTCAGTCCACAGATCACTCCATAAATAACAGGTGTGAAAGATGATCAATGAGCAATTACCTTTTTTTCTTCAGAGTTTGTCTGTGACTGTCACTGTTCATGCACAGACAACAGATCATATCGTTGTGTGGACTCCTTGTCCCCCAGACATAAACTCGGATGGCTCTTTGTAGAAATGGATAACCAAGGGAGGGGATTGGCCTGTAAAGATGAAAGTACATTTTTTAAAAGATTTTATTTATTCATGAGAGACACAGAGAGAGAGAGAGGCAGAGACACAGGCAGAGGGAGGAGCAGGCTCCATGCAGGGAGCCCGACGTGGGACTCGATCCCAGTCACAACCTGGGCTGAAGGCAGACGCTCAACCAGTGAGCCACCCAGGCGTTCCATGAAAGTGCATTTAAAAAAAAAAAAAAACAAAAAAAACAGTGATAATAGTGAAGTTCAAATATACCCTGACTGGAGTTACAGACAGTTGGGATGGAGCAGACAGTTGGGATGTGGGCACTGCTGCTGGTCAAGAGGCTGGAGTCATGCAGCCAGAGGAACCCAGTAAAGGTGAATTTATCAATGGAAATGAGGGCAGTAGAAGAAAAGGATGAAGACATCCTAGAGGAAGTGGTGCTGAAAAAAGTGCTCAGAAACAATCCATGACATTCAGAGTACAATGGATAAACTTAGAAAGGAGTATGATTATTTGTCAAAGTATAAAAAAGATGCTTGATACGTACTGTAGATTTTATGGTGAATAAAAGCAAGCAATCTTGATAGTTTTTTACAAAGAAATAGAACACTTGAGTTTTCAATGTTCTAATACTCTAAATCATCATAGTTTATTAATACTGGTTTTACTGTTTTTTTCAGTTTCTTACTGCCAACAGTAAGCAGATATTTAATGTTGCAACAAACATTTTTAAGTCACAGAACAATGGTGATTTTCTCATTTAGAGTGTTTGCTTGGTTTCCGCTTGCACAGCTGTTTAAGCGTTTGTGCACACTGCCAGCAGGGGCTTATTCTGTGTTGCACTACCTCTCTCAGGAGAACACTGGGTGCTGATTCTTAGTCCTAGTCCTGTGAGCATTTATTGAGCACATGCTGGCTTCATCTCAGGGATGTGAAGAGAGTACTTCTGCGTTATTCCTACGAGTTCACAGTGTAATGGAAAACACGGTGTGAAAACTGTTTGCTGCTGGTGATCCTGGGGTGCACCTGGAGCCTGCACAAGGTGCACCTCATTGAAAAGTGCAGTGAGAGGCTCTCAGGAGAGTCGTAGGAGCCCTGAAAGAGGAGTCGGAGGTATCCAGGCAAGCAGAAGTTGGCACATGGCAGCAAGTGCACGCGGGTGTCCAAGACGGGACAAGCCTCATGAGGAAGGAGGCCCGACTCGGGCAGGAGACGGTCTGCAGCCCGGGGGCCCGGGTCCAGTGTGCCAACGGGCAGGTGTGGGATACGGGAGTCTGCTCAGGATAAACCTTCCGTGTCGTGTGAGGATTTGTCTTTATCCTGAAGATTGTTGGTGAGACATTGCAGGATTTTTTTTTTTAAATTTTTATTTATTTATGTATTATAGTCACAGAGAGAGAGAGAGAGAGAGGCAGAGACACAGGCAGAGGGAGAAGCAGGCTCCATGCACCGGGAGCCCAACGTGGGATTCGATCCCGGGTCTCCAGGATCGCACCCTGGGCCAAAGGCAGGTGCTAAACCGCTGCGCCACCCAGGGATCCCCACATTGCAGGATTTTACCTAAAGTGATATGGCGAGCTTTCTAGAGAACGTCCGCCGCCTGCACGGAGGGTGGGTGTAGAGAGCTAGACTCGAGGCCAGGGGCATGGGACCCAGGTACGCGGCGGTCATGTAGAAACAAGCGCTGGGGACTTAACGGGGAGATGGGAAAGGCGGGTGGGGCTCCCAGTTTGCCGTGGGAAGTGGGACGACAAGAAGACGTCTGGCCTCGGGCAGAGGCAGAAGGAGCAGGTTTGGGTCACGAGGAGAAGAGTAGAAGGTAAAACTTCTGTTTGATTTCACTCGTTGAGTTGGAGATTCCCGAGCGTGGTACCCAGGAGCCTCTTTCTGCCTCACTATATCCAGGTGTGTCACGTTGAGCCCGTTGAATGACCTTTCTGTGTTTCAGTTGCTTGCACTACTGCATGGACGTAAGAAGGGACATAAGCAAGTTTAAGTGAATTAGGAATTAATACGTGTTCTTAGAATAACTAAGAAGAATTTAGAGGCCTTAGCAAGGCTTTAGAACAGCACCGAGCGTGGAGTAAGCCCTCCGTACGGTGTAGAGGTCTACTGTGTCTTTATGCCACTCACCAGAGCTTCCCAGACTCTGTAGGTTACAAGGGATCCAGAGAGGCTGAAATGTTATTTCTTCCTCCACAGCATCTTCGTTCTTTTCACTCTTCTTCCTCAGCCCTTGCCAAGGGCAGGTAAACCGGGAGCCTAAGAGTTGATTGTGCAGCCTGTACTGTCCTTCCTGCCAGAACCTGAGCAGAGCAGCTGTCTGCTAGATTCAGGGTCTTGTTCTGTGTCCCAAGTCCCCCAAAGCTGACATGCTCCTGCTTATTGCCCTTCTTAGCCCAAAGGGAAATCCTCAGGGTTCCTCTTAGGGACTAAATTGGTCCCATAGGATGATGCTGGAATGTCACAGGAGATGCTCTCATGGGATCCCCTTAAAACAGCCAAGGCTGATTGGATTATATTCAGGATGGCCAAGAATAAGGGACTTCTTCATGAGGAGTATTTGTTAAAAAACTATTGTGCGTTTAGGGAAAGTATAAAGATTAGTCTTTATTAAAAATACATTATTATTGGCCCATGCCATTTATTACCTCCCCATGACTTATTTTAAAACTGGAAGTTTGTACTCCTTTACCCCCGTCGCCCATTTTGCCGCAGCCTCCACTCTGGCAAACACCAATCCATTCTCTGTATTGATGAGTCTGGGTTTTGCTTTGTTCTGTTTTGTTCTTCAGATTTCGCATGTCAGGGAAGTCGTATGGTATTTGTCTTTCTCTGACTTCTCTCATCTAGCTTAATACCCTCAAGATCTATGCCGTGGCAAACAGTGGGATTTCATTCTTCTTTATGGCTGAGTAGTGTGTGTGTGTGTGTGTGTGTGTATGTGTGTGTGTGTGTGTGTCCGCGCACGTGCAGGCACACACCATATCTTTCAGGATTACTAGTAGGCTAACTGACACCATAAGGTGTGTATGATTTTGGAGTCAGCAACGCAGAGACGGTAGTTGAATGTAACAGGATTGAATGGTTTGATCCAAATCCTACGTGTAAGGTTGAGAGAAGAAAGACGAGGACTTAAGCCGCTAAGGAACATCAAGCCTAGTTTGTAAAAAAGAAATTGACTTAGTCATAGGCTGGTCAGTGTCTGACCATTGGCATTCCAGAAAAGAAAAGAAAAAGAAAACTAACCTTAATATTAGCATTTGCCAGGTGCAAATTTTCCCATCACGACTGATTCCAAGCTATCAATTTGACATCACGGACTAGAATTTGAGGAATGGGAACAGTTGGCCCCTGGGAGCAGGATGGAGCTCCTCTGCCAACCCAGGACCCCAGTTGTCTGTACTTTGGTGCTGCCGAGGTGCAGCGTCCAGCGGGGCTCTCGGAACAGGCATCAACCCGTGGTCATGACACTCAGTGTGCAGTACTGTGTGACGGACGGTAGCGTCCCTGCCCATTTTCCGTAATCCATTGGGAGAAACCGAGGCACCTAGGGTCGGTCGTTAGGTCTCTCTGAGCTCCTGGCTTTGCTGCGAATTTAAGTGTTCATGTCAAAGGCACTTGAAGCGACTGGGTCCTTTCATGTTTCCTTTCCTGCTCTCGTCCAGCTTCCCTTTTCCTAGCAGAGCCAGTTGTGTGGTGTGTGCGCTGTGCGGGCCTCCTTCTATGAGCTTCATCCTCGGGCTTACGTCAAGCGGAGGGCAGAGGTGAAGAGTCGCTTCTGGCATCTGTGGTCTCAGGGGTCGGTGCCGTGAAGGGACCAGTAAGATGACGTCAAAGTAAGGGAAGGCACAGTGCCTCCTTCACAGCAGCGTCCTTGAAATGATGAGGTAGCATTAGACTTCCGTGACTGGTCCTTCTAGATGACCGGAGATCTGGTACGATTACATTTTTTTTATTGTTAAGGATATAAGATCAGTAGGGGGATAGTGCAGTTGGCAGTCACTTTTCTTCCCGTCCTTTTCCGGCTCTGTTGAGATCGGACTGACCTGCAGCAGTGCGGGAGTGTAGGGTGTGCATCTTGTTGATTGGCTCCTCCCGGCTCTGCAGGACGGTCACCACCGTTGCATCCACTGGCGCCTCCGGCCCAGCTCGGAATTCTGGTCTTCGTGGGGAATACCCTGGAGGTTCCTGTGGGCAGTGTTCAGGGGTACGAGGGATACGTAGCCCGTCTCACGGTGCCCTGCACTGGGGCATCACGTGGAGGGAAGCTCTGCGGCTCCTGTCGGCCCTGTGGCCCTGCAGCCCTGTGGCCCTGCAGCCTGTGGCCCTGCAGCCTGTGGCCCCGTGACCCCATAGCCCTGTGGCCCTGCCCCTGTGGCCCTGCAGCCCTGTGGCCCTGCAGCCCGTGGCCCTGCAGCCTGTGGCCCCATGACCCCATGGCCCTGTGGCCCTGTGGCCCTGCAAGCCTGTGGCTCTGTGTGCCATGGCCTGTGGCCCTGCAGCCTGTGGCTCTGGGTGCACACGGGGTGCGGGGGGCTGGGGGGGAATGGCCCCCGGGCCTGGGCTGCAGGCTGCCTTGATGCTCCAGTGGTGTGAGCGCCTGCGACGCCGCGACGGGAGCTGCAGCTCGTGAGCTGCTGGCGGCCCTTCCCTGCTCGCACAGATCCTACTTCCCCTGCTTTCCTTTATTTGGTCACCGATATAACCATCCAGTTACCAGAGTCGGAAACCCCCAAGATTTCACGGGGAGTGCAGGAAATCCATAAGGCAGGAACAGTTTACGGATAGAAGTAATTTGTGAATCAAAATGATTTCGTGGCATATTTCTCAGTGTGTATATATTGAAATTCTGCATACATCTCTATAAAGGTAGATTATAATTTCATAGTTTATAATGTCTACCTATGAATTTTTTCTCCAGAACATACTTATTTAGTGACTAGTGAATTTTCTACTTTTACTTATTTTCATACTTTTTAGAGGAGTTAAAGTTATTAGTTGGTATTTCTTTCTTACCTTTAAAATACAGTGAGCACATTCTAATTTTGAACACTTACACTTTTGTCCCAAATTCTTTCATTGTGAAAAAAAAAATGTGCTTGGGAATTTAGCATCCACGGCCCATGTATAAGTAATCGACCTTTTAAAAATATTTAGCGGCATTTCCGTATGTTTTCATTTATGAAGCCTGAAATCATGAAGTTTATGTTTTTAAATGATAAACACTTAATTTTCTTGGAAGAAAAATGTTTTACCCCTAATCCGATTACAAGTTTTCATTTAGACACTGCTTGTGCTCTGGTGGGAAAAAGGGAACATATTTTTTCTCATCTTCTAGAAATTTAGTCTCCTGCGTTGAGACCATGTGGTGAAAACAGCTATCTTGACAAAGGTTTCTATTAGGCCTTTAAAATTTCAACAGAATTTAAACATCATCTAGATAAAACAATTACGTTACAAAGACAACTTTTAGCAGGATCCGGCCACCCACAGTGTGGACTGGAGGATATGGCATGCGAGCCACCCAGCGAGACCGAGGTGATTTTTTCATCTTTGCTTAAAGTACAGTCAGTAGACCAGATAATGTAGAGACTTTTTATGAGCAGCCACCAAGCAGCCAAAAACAGTTGTCCTTTTTCTCCCCTTTCCTGTGGCTTAATTAAAAATAATTCACAAGTCGACAAAGTTAAACCCTCTCTGTGCACAGTGAGTCTCGCTCCAGATAAAGCACCTCTTTCATTTATGGTGCTTTGTGCCGTTTGAAGCCTTCTAGGCAGAAAAAAAAATCCCATATATAAAGTATCTAGTTTGTGTATGAATTGAATTCGGTGGTTTAAGAAGTAAGTATCGATTACCTATCGATAGGCTAAATAAAGTTCGCCCTTTAAGTTGCTTGTGCAGTTGTTCGTGCCTGCTGCCTAAGCAGGTCATTTTTTCCAGAAATAGGATCGGTTCCACAGCTCCTTTCGAGCAGCGCTCCTGCCTCTCTCTCAGACTGTGTCTCTCACGAATAAATAAATAAATCTAAAAAAAAATGAGTATTTTCTTCCTGTTTTAGTACCATGTAACACAGACACGGACCCGAGAGCGTTGAGCGTGTGGCGTCCAGCTGAGGCCTGAGCGAGCGCAACCGTCCCGGGCCCGTAACCGCCGTGGAACGTGGCGGGGGCCTCCGTAGCCGTGGGCCCGCGGGCCTGGCAACGACGGCGGTTTTCAGGGGGATGCGGTTCCCCGCGGGTGAAGGGACCCGCAGGCAGAGTGGAGACGGGTCAGCCAAGCACCAGAGAGGGGACGCAGCCCACGTCCGAGCGCGCGTGCTGAGCGCAGACGTGGGCCAGGGCAGCGCCCGTGTGGTGCCCTGCGTGAGCCGCCCTTGCTTTGTCCTCAACAGGAGCGAGTAACACCGCGGACACGTTATTCCAAGAGGTGCTGGGTCGAAAGGACAAGGCGGATTCCACTAGAAACGCGCTCAACGTGCTCCAGAGATTCAAATTCCTCTTCAACCTCCCCCTGAACATTGAGAGGAACATTCAGAAGGTAGATGCGTGCTCCTGTGCCCGTGCCACGCTGCCCTGACCGTACAGACCTGCTAAGTCTCAGAATTTGAGGGCTCTTTAAGGCTTAAAGACATTTAATTGAGATTCTGTTTTTTTTTTCTCTTTCTTTTTGGAATCTTAACCAGATGTGTTCATGATATTTTACTGACATTCTCCAAAATGTTTTATTTTAAAGGGTGATTACGATGTGGTCATTAATGATTATGAAAAGGCCAAGTCGCTCTTTGGGAAGACGGAGGTGCAAGTTTTCAAGAAATGTAAGGTTTATTACTTTTTGATCTCCTGCTTTCCTTGTATGGGAAGAATGTGGAATGCATTCTGCAAACGAAGTCACGTGCATTTTAGTTTTTGTTTACTCTTTTGAAAAAGCGAGACGATTACCTCAAAAATAACATGGCTTTTCTTACCAAGATGTAGTGAAAATGAAAGACCACGGCTATGGGATAGATGAGTCATGACGTTCTTTGCTGCTTGTTAACCATGTTGCCACTAAAAAATCCTTTCTACTGGAAAGAATTAATAACAGATATTTTATAGAGATGGGAACCCACAATTTTAATTTTCTCTCTTTAGAGAAGCCATTGTTAAGGGCACCTGGTGGCTCAGTCAGTTACGGGTCTGCCGTTGCTCAGGTCATGATCCGGGGTCCTGGGATCGAGCCCTGTGTCGGGCTCCCCGCGCAGCGGGGCACCTGCTTCTCCCTCTGCCCCCGTTCATGCTCTCTCTCTCTCCCTCTCTCTCAAAGAAATAAATAAAATCTTAAAAAAAAAGCCACTTTCAATGAATTCTAACCTTCTTTTAAAGTGAGCTAAACTTTTGAAATGATCTCTAGTGCAGGAGTTACAGAAAATATGAAAAGCCTGGAATGTCCTGTGGTAATGCCTCGTATCAATTAGGAGAAATATCACGGGGCTTTAATCAATTAGTAAATGAAATCCATAAGGACTCAGAAAGCTTAATTCCATTTTTTTATTGTGATAAATGTACATGCAGTGAAATGCACAGACCTTACATCTTCCAGGCCAGCGAGCCTGACAGATGCGCACACCTACATAACCCACACCCTGGGCAGGAGGTTTCCGTCAGTGCGGGAAGCTCCCTGTGCCCCCTCTTAGTCAAACCCTGTCCCCCAAGGCAGTCACTGTTCTACTTGCCATAATTTCTTTAAGTTTCCTTTCAGTAAATCTTATATGTTCTTTCCTTTTTAAATAGACTACGCTGAAGTAGAAACACGGATTGAAGCTTTAAGAGAATTACTTCTGGCTAAATTGCTTGAGACGCCATCGACTTTACACGACCAAAAACGTTACATAAGGTAAACCACCACCTGCAAGCACCTTGATAAGTCGCATGTTTCTGTGTAGCCCTGGGCACGTCATGTAACCCCGGAAGCTAACTTGGGGGAGTTAGCACGCTCATGAGATGGTGACGGGGGAGACAAATAGCAGAAATTCACAGGTACCTCCTAGGGCACACCAGAGCTGTTTTGTCTGCCGGTAAATTTGGGAGTCGTCAGGGCAGGGAGACTGCGTGTCGGGGCAAGGGAAGCGGCCTCCCTGCAGGCGTTTCCCCCTGCTGCTCCGTGACGGCCTTCGCAGCCTCGCGGGACGCGGTGGTGCTGCACCGAGTGGGCCCCCGCAGGCCACCGGGCACGGGCTCCCCGTGTGTTAGACGTACGGCACCGTCGTTCTTCGTGCCGTCGGGTGGGCCCCGGCTCAGCCGTGGACAAAATTGTGAAAGGTTTTTGTATCGAATAGAAAAAATAAAAAAATAAATTTAAAAAATCGCACTACCATAAAAAGTGGTGGACACCGCAGGGCATGACGAGAAGGCCTCAGAAGGAAGCCGTGCGCATGGTGTCAACCAGCTGTCCCTTCGGGCGGCTTACTTGCGTTCTCAGTGTCTTCCTCTGGGAAATGACTTGATGACACAATCCGCGTCTCAGGGCAGTTGGAAAGACAATCAGGAATACATTGAAGGGTTTAGTACAGCAACTGGCACATAAGCAGTCAACAGCTTCTATGTATGTGATGTTCATACCAGGATTTGGAGGCGGCATGTGCATTACAGGCCTTTTATATCTATGATTGAAGAATATTAACGTTACTTGCTGCCGGCATATTCTGAATGTGGCCTTTGTCCTCAGAATAAGCTGTTACTTTCCAAACTTGATGCCCCCTCCTTAATCGGTGAAGTTCATGGAATATACAGTACTTATAAAATAATAGACCCACGGCATATGTTTATGCATTTGGCTGTTGTCACCATATGACCACTGAGATAATTTGCAGGTGTGAGAGAGGGTCGGCCCCAAAGCTGCGTGTTTGCAGGGGAGGGGACGGGGTGCACACGCAGCCCTGTGTTCTGGGTGCCTGAGAACAGGAGCAGCATGAGCCGTTGATCTTGCCAACACATTTGTGTGGCCGAAGGGGAAAGGGACAGGAGACGTTGGAAGGGGAGGCGAGAGCTCGGACTCTGCCGTGACCTGGAGCACGTAGGACGCTCGGGCAGCGTGTTACATGAGCGGCGAATGTCATTTCTAGTCCTCACCATTGCCTTGCAGGGCGTTTGTCCGAGGCCTGTTACCAAGGCGGGGAAACCGCCGCAGACGTTCTTGCTCGGCGCACACAGCTCAGAATAGGACTCCTGTTCCTCTGCTTTCAGAGCCCGTCTCTGCTTTTCTCTCAGCTGTCTCCACAGGAAAGAATGTATTGGGATTTTTTCTGTCTTCCAGCATCGTGAAAATTTAAAGCTAGAAGTAAACCACATGTTAGTTATCCATCTGCTTTTTTTTGCTTTTTTTTTTTTTTAACATATAAAGAAACAATTCCAAGGAGGTTAATCCTCTTGTCCAGGGTTGCACAGCTGGTTAGTGTCTTATTATCTGTATCCGACTACGCTACTTAATTGTGCTTTGTATTTATTTACCTGTTTATACTTATGCTTTTAAATTTGCCAGTAGTAATATGTTCATGCTTATAGAATGGATGATTTATTTATTTAGTGAATCACTACTTTGTAGTCCTTACGACCAAGATGTCAAAAAAAATTTTTTTTAAATGGCCTATTGAGGTGCTTTTTTCCTGTCATTTTAAAGGGAAAAGACAAGAATGTCAACAAGAATATCAAGTCGTTGACTTATTTGTAATCATGATTTTATTTTTGATGGTTTGAGAAGACACCGAGCAATTAATTCTGTTATCCTTTTTTAAATTAAGCTTTTAGTTATTAATAAATAAGGAAAACAACATCACAACCAGGTCAGATGTCTGTTGGACTTGGGAATCTATGACCATAGGCACTCTGAGCATCAAGTGGAGATGGAGACTTGATGCTTTATCATCAGCAAAGTACATCTTTAGTAAGTTCTCTTACATAATTGAAGTTACGCGTGGTGCGACAGAAGATCAAATCACTACTGTATCGTTTCACTCTGGTTTGCTGTCTTGTCCAATTAAAAACTTCTATTTTTACTCTCCTTTTTGTAGCTTCACTGAGAAGCAAAGTTACATGTTTTCGGTACGAATGTGAGCCTGTCGCCGGTAATTGTTAAAAACTGTGTCAGAAAACGGCTAAAAAGATCAGTGCTTAAAGTTTAAAATATCGAGCCTGTGCTCATCGTAATCATAATTAGCATTTTTTTACACTTCCCCTCTAAAAAAGCTGTCAAGTGTTCTTTGATGTACGGTTTTAGAAGAAGCAGCAGTAACGCGCACCACGTTTTAAACAAAGATCTTTGAACTGCAGCTGTGGTGGGCTGGTGGGCCGGTGGGCCGGTGGGCCGGACAGCCAGGGGGCTGAGGCAGGAGCCGCTCCGGCCAGCTCCACCTGTAACTTGATTCCCTGGAAGCTTGGCTGCTGAGGCTTAGCCACCTAAGGCCCACTGGAAGGCTTACCCACGATGCAAACGGCTGATTAACATATTTGGTCTCCTATATGTGTTACATATTCTGTTCTTCAAATAAAATAAGCCAGAGGAAAGAAAATATTAGGAAGAGAATCACAAGGAAGAGAAAACACACCGACAGCAGAGTGCTGGAGGAGCTCTGCGCACAAGTGGAGCAGCTGTTCAGGCCTGCGTGTTCAGCCCTTGCACTTCCTTATGCTGCCCACTAAAGGGAAAGACGACGTTTATCGGATTAAGTCACTTAACCAAGGAAACGCCTACCATAGGCCGTACTTTTGCATCGCGACGCTGCAGAGTCTGCGAGATAACACACTTGTCTTTCTTTATAGAGCCCTTTTAATGTGGTACCTTTAACAAGATGACCTCAGGGCTTACAGTTGAATCTTGCCAGGGCCTGGTCACCACGCTAAAGAAACCAGATTTTAAGAGTGGTTAAGCAAAAGAGTTTGATTTCTCGAGCTGCACTGAGCTCTTAAAACGGACCATTTCTGTTCCTATTCAGTAGCTTAAGAATTTAAAAGGAAGCAGCCTCCCTGGAAGAATGTTCCTGTGCTTTACTACTAACATCTGAGGAGAAAGTATTGCAGAAGTCCTCGGGGCAGAACAGGCCTGTGAAAGGAGAACGCCGGGACAAATCTCCAGCACAAAGGGGTGCAGTCACTTGTTTTCTGGAAAGACGGCGCCGTGTACTGTACGGCAGTCGTATTCTAGGTGAAAAAAGCCTCGTATTGGGTGGCGGTATCGATGCCAGGCTAACTATGTTGTTAGGTTGTAGTTGCCGTCCTGGGGTCCTGTTAACTGATTCGTCCTGTTCTCAGCACAGCCACAGCCTGTGTGCTGCCTGCAGCAGTCAGGGAAGGGTAGAGGGCCAGCTGCTGGGCCGACCTCCAGGCAGCCCTGTACCAGGTGAGCCCCCACTGTTTAAGGGCCCTCCCTTTTTTTTTTCCTTTTAAGATTTATTTATTTATCCATGAGAGACACAGAGAGAGAGGCAGAGACACAGGCAGAGGGAGAAGCAGGCTCCCTGCAGGGACCCTGATGGGGGACTCAATCCCGGGACCCCAGGGTCACGCCCCGAGCCTAAGGCAGATGCTCCACCACTGAGCCCCCCGGGCGTCCCTGAGGGGCCCTTTTGTAGGATGATGAAATGCCCAGCTGTGCCCAGAGCCCAGACTGTCTGCATTAGCTTGTAAAGGTCAGGGTAGAGAGTTCCCAAGTGTGACGTCAGAGGTCTCAACATTTCATTTATTGCTGACTTATTATAAAATGTTTCTCGTCTAATTAGCTGCTCATTGAGATGCCTGTGAGTAAGGAAATACCTAGTAGTCCTGGAGGAACGTGGGAGCGAAGCATCTGGTGCATCCCTCAGTGATTAGAATGTGGCTACAGGTCACAGCTTGTAACCATTAATTAACATTTATTATTGGACAAGAATGCTTAACCCCAAGACAACAGACAGCTTATGGTTTAAGAGTAATTTCAAGACAATAAATTCAGCTTTTGGAGTTGATTTAATTGGATTTAAGTTATTGCAGGAGTAGGCTCCCCCCCCCCCCGCCCCCCGCCATCTCTGGGGTGTTTTGCATGGGTCCAGTTACCTGTAGTGAACTGCAGTTGGGAAGCAGGTGATCCTCCGTGTGACGTGTAGTCGGAAGGTCCGCCGTAGCCCAGGGCTGCACCTGCTGCCTCCATCGTCCCGTCCCTTCACCTCATCACACGGGTATTTCACCATCTCCTGTCCTCAGAGGAACAGGGAATGAGGACAGGACAGTAAGTGAGAAAGAGACCACATTCCCCTGACCTCAAGTGCCATGTATCATACATTACATCTGTTTTTTTTATTGGTTTCGTTGTTCATCTCTCCTGCGCCTAATTGTACATCAGACGTCACCGTAGGCATGTGTGTACGGGACCAACCTGCCACGTAGGGCTCCGTGCTGCCGGGGTCTGGGTGCCCGCTGAAGGTCTTGGACCACCTCCCCCGTGCATGATGGGGAACACCCGATGTTTATGTGTCTCCCAAGGGCTGAGGCCCAGATCTTGAATGATATTTGTCAGAAATTGTTCAACTGAAATGTATTTCAATTCTTAATCCGAGTTTGGATATTTTAAGCACAAAGAAGACTTTGCATATTTGAAGAACTATTTAAAACCTAAAAGAAATGCTCACCTGTACTGTATTTTCTAGAGAGAGATTTTTCCCAGAGGAGTTGAGAGCTAAATGCTTACCCTGGGAGATCACACAGGTCATGAAGGTCGTGTCCCACTGCCTGGTGGCCGCCCTCGGGCCAGCGGGGAGAGAAGACTAGTGAGATCAAGAAGGTCACCGGGTGTCCTCTGCTGGCTCCCACTGCTGTTTGCAGTGACGGAGAACCACTCCGAGCTGAATGTACATACAGAGACTAGTTCTCACTGAGTGTTTAGGATCATCGCAGCTTGTCTTTGTCTTCTTGGCGGTCTTTTTAAAACGGCCTTATTTTTTTTTTTTAAAAGGGTTTATTTGTTAATTGCATGAAAACAAATTTGAATATATTTCAGTTCAAATTAAGTGTTGAGGACCAGTGTTCACAAGTGCTTTGTTAATTGATGAAATTCTAGATTTTCTTTAAAAAAAAAGCGATGACTTAAAAATACGCTAGCTTTCCTTGGTCCTTAATCATGGCTGCACAGAGGAAGCCCACGTGGTCAGCCTTTGCTTTGCTTTTCCAGGTATCTGTCTGACCTTCATGCGCCGGGAGACCCTGCTTGGCAGTGTATCGGGGCCCAGCACAGGTGGATCCTTCAGCTCATGCACAGCTGCAAGGAGGGATACGTACAGGATCTGAAAGGCAAGGCCGCGTCTCTTCCAGGGCATTGTGCTTCTCCTTACTGTCCGCTTAAGGACAATAGTGGAAATGCTTAATGATTAATTTTCATGACATCTCTACTTGTTTTTTGTCTGTTTTGTTTTGTTTTTGTTTTTGCTGCTGGTTAGCATTTCAGCTGAGTGAATAAAAGGGAAGGGAGAGAACTCTCCTGATAGACCTGTTTTATGGTCGACACAGATTTCACTTAAGAAATAGTCAAACTTGGGGGCTCCTGGGTGGCTGGGCTGCTTAAGCACCTGCCTTCGGCTCAGGTCGTAATCCCCGGGTCCTATGGTCACTCACATCTTGCTCACGTTGGGGCCCCCGCTCAGTGGGGCGTCTGCTTCTCCCTCCTGCTCTGCGCCCCCCCCCCCGCTCCCTCTCTCTCATTCACTCTCTCTCTCAAATACATAAATAAATAACATCTTTAAAAAAAGGGAAATAGTTAAACTTCGATGGGAAGTAACACGGTGTAGAAACATTAGTCTTCCATAAATGATAGCGGTCTACTCCTGTTCATCAAATACGAGTCGAACCCCTGCAGGCGCCAGGCGTCGCGCCAAGTGCAGACGGACAGTGGTGCAGATCCCCGACCCCAGCAACTAGTTGGGATGATGGCACCGTTGAGTTGGGGAACACAGAGCAGAAAATCATTTTTTTCCTTTTGCTTGGACAGTCTCGATTTGGACTTGTCTGACCTGCAAGGGAAGATTCCCCAACGTATCTTGAATTTGAAGAGCAAGAGATTTGGGTGTGATCTGTGTATAGATGGTCCCGACACTTGATGCATTCACCCGAGAAGGTGGAGCAAAGGAGAAACCTTAGGACAGAATCGTGGGGGGCAGTACCTACGGGGCCAGTAGGAGGGAACCGGGGGGTGCAGTGTCACAAAGCCAGAGGAGATGCGTGATCAGCAGCATTTTAAGGTGAATAAGATGATGTCCCTTTAGATTTAGCACTCAGGCGACTGTTGGTGACCTCGGGAGGTGCAGTTTCAGCAGCGTGAGGTGCCAGATGCGTACGCAGCATAAGGCCGGGGGATGCTTCCAAGACAAGGCTTCCAGAAGCAAGTGCAGTCACGTAAGGACAGTCCTGGCACAGAAGGCAGCAAATGGAGAGCTTACAACTACTTATTGGTAACAGGTTTCGTCATGAATTAGTTGGCTTGATTTTGAGTACTTTCCAGCCATGATTTTGTTCTTTTCTCTTCTTGATATTGAGGAAAATCCAAATATCTTTTTTATTAACAGCACATCAAGCTTCCCGTTAATGTCGTTAATTACTTAGTAGGCGTCGCAGGTGAAAATGACCTCACGGATACGCACAGTCTGGTCTTTAGGAATGTTTAGAGGGCCGTACGGATCTCTATGTTATTAGGACTTTCAACCTTAACTGCCCATCAGAATCCCCCGGGTATTTTTAAAGACCGTCAATTCCTGGCCTCCACTTCATTCCTACTGATTATTTTAGAATCTCGGGGTCCAGGCCTCAGCATTGTTGAAGCTCGCAGGTGAATCAGGCAGGGTCTGGGTCCCTAATCCGGGCACCATGTGCTGTGCTAGGGCCCGGTGAGCAGGACAGACGTGCTGTGTGGTCTGGTGGGAGAAGACTCACGTGGCGATGATTATGAAAGGTTCGTGGAGCAGGGCGTATAGAAATCTACTCGAGGCCGTTCAGGGGGAGGTCGGAGGTCCAAGGAAGTTTTGTAGAGGAGACAGTATTTGCATTGAGCTTACGTGGTGAATATCCGTTATCCAGATGAAGAGGCGCGGCGTAGCCCGGATGCCTAGAAGGTGCTCGTAAACGTCACCTGCTCCCTGCTTCACTAAGCAGGTCATGGGCACAGCAGTGCCATTCTCCAGGTTAAAGGAGGCTGCGTGGTCTAACAAACGGTTTTCCTACTTATGCTAAGAAGACACAATGTGACTCTGTAATTGGTCATGAAAATATTTGAATATTTGGAATGTGTGTAATTTATGAAGACAACATAGAGACTATTTGAAATTGGAAAACTAGGGATCCCTGGGTGGCTCAGCGGGTGAGCATCTGCCTCGGGCTCAGGGTGTGACCCCGGGGTCCCAGGATCGAGACCCACATCGGGCTCCCTGCATGGAGCCTGCTTCTCCCTCTGCCTGGGTCTCTGCCTTTCTCTGTGTCTCTCGTGAATAAATAGATAAAATCTTAAAAAAAAGAAAAGAAAAGAAATTGCAGCAGTACCATGAAATTTCGTATGTCTTCTTGTCGCATCCATACCTGAGATACCTGATGGCCACTATTCATTGCCTACGGCCTGAATCTTTCTTGACGGTAAATGGGCACACGCTTTCTACCTCATGGATTGCTTCCCCGCTGTCTTGATGTTATGTCCTGCTATCTGTATTCATCCAGAACCATTTAAAATCAGATGTCTGGGAAAAACATGATGAAACCTAACGTTTAACTGGAGCCCTCCCTTTTCAATTCACTGACCACACACTTGCTGCAGAACTTGCTCATCACTTAGGAAATAACGAAAAGAATGTATATTTGTTAGGGATGATTGAGCTCGACTTAAAGTTATTTTCTTCAGTTGGTCTTTCTGATTAGGAAGTAAAAAAAATAACAGTTTATAGCTCTTTGAATTTACTCCACAGATTTCATACACCACATAATGTAAGTTTCCTAAATATATTAGTTACACATTCACAGGTTACATTTTGATTTTTGGTTGACATCCAGGAGAACATGCCTACCAGCCGTTTTTTATTGTCCCCAAATACTACTAATATGAACAGCATAGATAATCCTAACATAGAAAAGCCTTTTACCTGGAAAATTGGTGTGTTCTCTGGGCTCATATCAGAATGAGCTTTTATGATTTTATTTTGGAAAATTAATATGGTAAACTAACCTCCTGTGTGTCTCACCTATTTTTTCTTTTTTTTTTTTTTTTTAAGATTTTATTTATTTATTTATTTATGGGAGACACACAGAGAGAGGCAGAGACGCAGGCAGAGGGAGAAGCAGGCTCCATGCAGGGAGCCTGACGCGGGACTTGATCCCTGGACCTCCCACGGGCCACGCTTCTCCACCAGGGAGGCCGGGGAGGCCGTCGGCAAGTTCTCCAGGTGCAGGTGTGGGAGCAGGTGCAACAAGACGCGGGATTTATGAAGACGACGAACAGGATGAGGCAGTGCCTCAGTTCCACCTGCCGCTTCACTGCGAACTTTCACTGTTTTTATTCCGGTATTCTCAGGATCCTTTTTTCTTTTCTTTTCTTTTCTTTTCTTTTTTTTTTTTTTTTTTTTTAACGATTTTATCTATTTATTCATGAGAGACACAGAGAGAGAGGCAGAGACACAGGCAGAGGGAGAAGCAGGCTCCTCGCAGGGAGCCCGATATGGGACTCATTCCCAGGACCCCGGGGTCACGCCCTGGACTTAAGGCAGGCGCCAAACCGCTGAGCCCCCCTGGGATCCCCCTAGGATCCTTTTTTTCTAGAGGAAACCTCGTTGCATTCTAAATCTAAAGACTGAATTGTCAAGTCCCTCTATTAGAATATCTGTACTTGGACTTTTAACGCTGGTTGTAGTTGTTTGAGCAAACCCCCAGGCTGCAGAACAATGGTTAAGCACCGAGACAGTCCTGTGAAATAAAATACAATTTTAAATAGTTAGGCGATAAGTATTTCAGACAGGAAAAGGTTTCTTGATGTCTTCTTAAGTAAAGTTGGTTGGTCTTTATGCATGAATTTAAGAAATGTAATTAACATACAAGTGTATTTTTGAAGTCCTAAAGTCTTTACACAGCTGTTTGAGAAAAAAATGTCAATCGTATTTAGTCTTGTGGTCTTCAGAGAAAATCTCATAAGCAAAGATGATGATAGATTTTCAGAGACAGCAATCCTACGTTAAAAAACCACCTTTTTTCCAAGATTCTTTTGTATATAAATTATTTCTTGGCACAGCTAGGTCATTAGGTCATAGGTTGATATTCTTAGGAACACTGCGTTAGATCTTTTTTTTGTTTTTTGTTTTTTTTTAGAGAATGGGGATGCTTTCCTTGACAATACACTTTTTTTTTTTTTTTTTTTTAAGATTTTATGTATTTATTCCTGAGAGACACAGAGAGAGGCAGAGACCCAGGCACAGGGAGAAGCAGGTTCCATGCAGGGAGCCCGACGCGGAACTCGATCCCAGGACTCCGGGGTCACACCCTGGGCCGAAGGCAGACGCTCAACCACTGAGCCCCTCGGGGATCCCCTAGATCTTTCTTTGGATCCCAGTTTTTCTAGTAATGACATGTGCTGGACCTAGTGGACGGTGCCTTCCAGAGGATAAGTTCTGGAGCACAGAACTCCTGTTGTTACCGTCGTACCTTAAGGAACACTTTGACGTTCATCCCCAAATACTCCTCACTACTCTTCCGTGACCTGCCTCTGTAGCCCAGACGTGGTCTTTTGGTTTTTCTAAGAGGAGACAAAGATGGGGGGGGGGGCGCGGAACCGGAAAAAGAGTAGCATTCAAAACACTCATCAGAGCTGAAACACCAAGGGAAGGCTTGGCCCGTTTCTCCTTCCTTCCCGGCCTGAGCTGGCTAATGGTTTTGCTGCCTGCCCGTGTCCACCGCAGCCCTCTGACCTGAATCGTCACACACAGAAAACTTGTATTACCGCCTTGTAAGAAGTGTCAATCCTCTCTTAAAATTCCTATGAAATAGGTCCAAAATTAGACTCAGTTTTCAGGTTTCCTGTCAGGAAAGGCCTTTGCTGAGCCCCCTACGGACAGTCTCAAACAGGATGTTTAAAGGTAGGCTTCAAAGGTGTTTTTGTTGTTGTTGTTTTGAAAATGAGTCTGACTCTTAAAATACATGCCGGCTGGTGTCTAATAACTCAGGGGAAAAGGCGTCAGCCTGTTCCTGGAGCAATTACTGCCTTCTTGGAGACGTGTCCTTAATTAGGACTTCCCGAATGGACATTTGGAAAAAGGGGCACAATAGGAGCAATGGCTTAAGAAAGCAATAGGCTCCTTAAAATATTCACACCACAGAAGAAAATACGCTTTCGTGTGGCTCAGGTGCTCTTTGGAAACTTAAGGGATGGTGTGTCGCACCGGAAAGGCTTATTCTGAATCATCACAGTGTGGATCTACTACGGAAGAGAAAATGTTAAGAATAGAGGTGCTGTGCTAAATAGCTACTCTTTAAATTTTTCCAGACACTGAGCAGATTATTACTTACTTGCGGAAATAAAAATATTTGTCTATCTGATGATCTTAAGATATAAAAGGCTATATTTTCAACTCAAGCTTATATATTTTATAGGTCATGTTCAATTTTCTGAACTTACATAGTGTAACTAAACTATTTTTCATGATATTTAAAAAATATAGCCTGACCTTTGTGTACATTAATATGTGTGTGTATACACTTTTAATTAGTGGAGTTAATAAATATAATTCTGGTACTTTTATAATGTATGGTTAAGAAAACTTCCTGTACCCTAGATTAAATTGCAGTCTCAAAAAACAGTAATTAAAAAAACCTAAAAAAAAAAAAAATTGCAGTCTCTGTAGGAAATCAGCAGCAGATTCGTCAAATTTTCTATGGAACTACAAAAATATTTCCATGGTCAAAAAGTAAAAATGTGTTGTTATACCTATATTAAATGTTTTAATAAAATCATAATGTTTCTTTTGAAGTTGTTACAATGAGGTAGTACATAAGGACGGTCCTTTTATGAAATGTGTTTTCCGGAGATTTAGAGAACCGTTTCTCTTCTGAATGTTGATAATAACAGTATGAATCCAGGTTAGTAGAAGTTTATTTACAAAGAAACCCAGGAAAGGCGCCCCTGCAGCCGCTTCAGATAGGAAATAGTGCTTGGATGCCCACCTGCTCTTCCTGAGACACAGCCCCAGCTCTATCTGCTCCCTTGTTTTTTGTTGTTGTTGTTGTTGTGACTATTTTTTAGATTGGCTTTAGAAGACAAAAATGCTTCTAATGGGATTTTATTCACTTGCTTTGAGATTTATAAGCTGTAAGGAGGTATGGAAGACAAGTGGAAGTGCTGGCGTCGGACTGCTGGAGAAAACCTCTCTGCAGCACAGTGGCGTCCGTGCACCTCTCCGCTTTGTCCTTTTCTCAGAAAGAGAAGAAACCCAGGTGATGTTCAGAACGCCATGAATTGGATTTACAGTGCATTCCATCAGAAGTCATCACTGTTGTTTGTGAATAGTATGAATTCATACAAGCAGCGTTAATTACCTGAGTGTGGATCTACAGGTTTTTATATAAGGATCGTAGATTTGTTTTTGATCTAATTTGAAAAGACAATTGTAACTGCCAAATTAAAATTAAGACTAGTAATGAATACTCCTAATTTAAGTAATGTTTTAAAGTTAGTGGCCTGGGACGCCCGGGGGGCTCAGCGGTGGAGCGTCTACCTCCAGCCCAGGGCGTGACCCCGGGGTCCCGGGATCGAGTCCCACGTCGGGCCCCCTGCATGGAGCCTGCTTCTCCCTGTGTGTCTCTGCCTCTCTGTGTGTCTCAGGAATAAATAAAATCTTTAAAAAAAATAAAACCAAGTCAGTGACCTAGGACTTCTAACAGCATAGCATTCATTTGTAAAATAACAGCCGCTAAACATCGTAGGAAAGAATTGATGAAGATCCTGTTTCTCCTATTTTGTACTAGATTCAATTCACCTTACAATGAATGAGTGGCTTATCTTGGTTAAATCAGAGGCTTATTTGAAAAGGACTTTTCCCCCCAGTTTCTTTATCCCAGCAGCTGGTGGTTTTCCACTGCCTTGGCTTACTGTCCATCTGGAAGGAGGCTTCCTGCAGCTGGGAGCCGTTTCATGTCTCATCCACGTCCCCTGTCCTGAAGAGAGAACACATGTTTGATGATGCTTGTCAAGCACGCGTTGAACGCTAGCGTTAACTGGTAGTTGTAAAATACGCACTACAAATATTTTAATTCTGTGTTCTATCCTTGTGTAATAATTCTGTTGCTCACATATTCTAAGCACGTTTTCTCTATTTAGATCTATATATAATCACAAAAAAATAGGATGCTCTAGTAAAAGCATAAATAGTTTTGATACTTGCCTCCCCAGCTTGTTACAAATACCTGGTTCTTGCCTATGTGGCTGGTGCTGGCTACTAAATAAATACTGCTTGTGGCTCACACCTGTGGTCTTGCTTTTAAATCCCATTTCCTCTTTTTCTTTTTTAAATATTTTATTTATTTATTCATGAGAGACAGAGAGAGAGAGAGAGGCAGAGACACAGGCAGAGGGAGAAGCGGGCTCCCTGCAGGGAGCCGGACGTGGGACTCGATCCCAGGACCCCGGGGTCACGCCCTGGGCTGAAGGCGGCGCTAAACCGCTGGGCCACCCAGGGATGCCCCATTTCCTCTTTTACCTACTGTTCTGAATGCTGTTAAAATGCACCAGAATTCCTGCTTGGAACCTGCTTGGGACAATCGTGACACCCTCACAAGTGGAGTGAGGTCAACGGGAGTACGTTGAATATCTCCCCCTTTGCTTAATTCGGATTAAATGATTCTCTTTAAATGGAGGAAGTGCCCCGGTAGGAACTTTAAGTATAGAGAGAAGAAGAAGATCAAAAAGAACGCTTTTATCTGTTGACATAGGTCTAATTTGTGGGGAGTTTGTAATTCTGTCCTGGTGGCCCTGGCTCCAGGCTGAGGTTCTGCGTGTGCCCGTGAGACAGGGTCCCCAGGCCGCCTGTGCTGTGCGGAGAGGGGGGTGGGGGGGACGGGGGGACTGGGGCAGCTGGGGGTGGCCAGGGGGGCGGGGGGTGGCCGAGGGTGGCCAGAGGGGGAGGGGGCCCAGGGGGTGGCTGGAGGGGCCGGGGTGGTGGGGAAGTGTGTTCAGCGGCGTGCGAGGAGCCCGCTTGCTGCAGGAGGCCCGAAGATGGGTAAAGACGGCACCTTTGTGGGCCTGGCCCCCCAGTCTGCTCCCCCCAGCCTGGCCCCCCAGCCCGGCCCCCCCAGCCTGGCCCCCCAGCCGCAGGCCGGCTGCCTCTGCCTTGGGCCGGGCTTGCTGAGCAGACTCACTGCCATTTGCATTGAAAGTCGGGGACACTGGCCCAGCTTGAGTCAGGAAGTTCTGGAGGGTTCGGGAGGGTTTGGCCGACACCTGACAAGGTTTCCTGGAAGTGGTTCGGAGTGCGAGGTGGAACGAGCATTTTCTGTAGATTCCTGACTTCATTATCGGTCGGAAAAAAATCAAGTCTTTCAACTTGTTAAGAGCAAATTGTGAAAGATTGATAGTTTGTTTTCTTTTAGAGGACGTTTGATGATCTCTACACTGCAGCTTTTTACTCTTTTAAAACTAGGATTGTTTCATTATTGTTCTGTAGCAGGCAGCTTCAGCAACTTTTGAGAATAAATTTCCTCTTTTCTCCGAATTAAACAAGTTTTCTGTCATAGTGTTCCAGAAATGGTTTTTCTCTCATGTTTGTTAACGATCTGTTCAGTTTCTCCTGCGTCCTCACAGTTGGAAGAAGAGCTCCCTTTGCGAACGGGGGTAGCCGGTTACAGAAGCTTTAACTGGGAAACAAAAGACGGATTCTGAATTTGTCAGTAATTAAGAGGCTTAGTCATTATTATTATTATTTTTTTTTTTTAGAATTTTAAATGTTTGGAGGTTTGTTGTTTTTTGTCCCCAAGATTCTTCTTCAGGCATCTGTACGTAGGCTGTGCATCCTTTCCTCCGCTACATTGGTAAAACCGTAACTTGAACACTGGTTTGCGGGATGTACAAGACTTGGCTGCACCCTCTTGCCCACCCCCAGGTTTTGTCTGTATCATTTTTCCTGCACACAGCACCTGGCATTGTCAGGGCTAGAAGTTCTGTGGCACCGGTGCTCCTGCTACGGGGGATGTGCCTACGTGGAACTTTGGCTCCAAGGTCATCTTTCCCCTGCAGTTATTCCCCACACATCTTTGTTTATCACCCAATAATTTTGATCTTATAAGCATCTACTCATTTGAGTATTTATTGCTTACCCTGCTTTAGTGTCTTCCAAACAGCGCAGCTGTAATACACACAGGGCCGGCCCAATAAGTACCATGAAATGCTGACCAAGTTTTTTTGTTGTCTTTTTTATTTTCTCGATATAATTTCTACTTTAGGCTTAATTTGCACATTTGCTCTCTAGAGGCAGACTTTTATTTTTTCTGAAGTCGTTATATTCCTTATTTTTCATTATTTTAAAATTTCATTTAAATTCAGTTTCCCAGCATATAGCATAACACCCAGCGCTCATCTCGTCGTGGGTAGAGGCAGACTTTTTATACGTTTAGATAACACCACTCATCAGTGTCCTAAATTGTGGGAATAGTGAGCACAATAAACATATTTTCCATTTTGTTTGCAGTGGTGATTTAAAGTTTCAGATTCAGGCCTCATACCTTAGAATCACTATTTTACACTCAAAGAAGACTCTAAAAATTCTATCGTGTCAAGCCCTGATTTTTACAGATCATGAAGCATTGGCCTATGACAATTGCTTAGGCGAGCTGCGGAACCCCATTCCGGTTGTGTAACCAGGAGAATCTTGGGTTAATCCCTGACCCAGTTTCAAATACAGCAAACAGTTTGTTGGTATTAGCACAAATGAAGCCAGGAAGTTACCACCTTTCACCAAGGCTGTAGTCTTATTTAATAAAAGGCTTTTACAAAATTCTCATCTTGGGGTTCCCGGTGGCTCAGCCGGTTAAGCGTCTGCCTTCTGCTCGGGTCATAGTCCCGGGGGCCTGGGACGGAGCCCCGCGTTGGGATCCCCGCTCCGTGGGGAGCCTGCTTCCCTCCCTCTGCTCGTCCCCCTCACCTATGCGCGCTCTCTCTCTCTCTCTCTAATAAGTAAAAAAAATCTTCAAAAAATTTTTTTCATCTAGAAAAAATTGTGGGAACAGTTCATTTCTAGATAAAATTTACTATCAGGGAAGTAAATGACCTCTCATAACCTAATGCAGGATTGAGAAAGACAAAGTCAAACATAATTTTACAAAAAACTTGTTTCTGTCACCTGCAAAATGTCCCATTAGAGGTAAAATTGTAATGAAAAAACTATAAAGTTGTTTGTATACAATAGATACCATTCTCAACCGGATATCAAGGGGCAGATAATTCAGGTTGTCAGGGAAAATGCACTAAGTGACATCAATTGTAGTTGCACATGAGTTAGGGTGTCATAATAGGAAACCTCCTGATTATTCTCATTTAATAACCGTATGTTTCATATAACGTATATATGTCCCAAGCACATCAAAAGATGTTGTTATCATACTGTGAAGTAAGGCAATCAAGAGAAAATACGCTGATTTCTTGTAAGATATTTTAAAGCCTTTTGTTGATTTGATGTTACAGAAATAGTTTTTTCTCATCTGTTTTTTTAGAGTAATGCGTATTTATCACCAAAACCACTTCATATTTGTAATGATTTTATCGGGTAGGAATGCCACGTCATGTAATTTAAGTTTAAAAGGAGGGTACGGGTCCTCAAGTTTGCTTTTTTGTTTTGTTTTGTTTTGTTTTGAACACTTGATAGTAAATAGTCCCTGACAACTGGGATTTAAAATGTTTTAATTTTCTTTTTCAGAGGATGATCTTCCTAATTCCCTGTAAAATAACCTATCCTAAGACCTTATTATTTTTAAAACAACAACAACAACAACAACAAAAACCCATAGATGTCAGAGAAGGAAGCTGGGTTCTGAGTTTAACGTGGAGTCTGCAGGGCTCATGCCTGTGTGCGGTGCTGAAGCGCCCCCTACTGGTCACTCTGCAAAAATGCGCCTTGCAGATGTGTCCCAGATGCCGCTTAGTCCTGAGGGTGTAGGTGTTGTTGTCTGAGCTCCCGGGGAATTCAGCCCTGCCGGTTAAGGAATTAGTTCATGTTAAATTTTCTTCTCCTGATGTTATGGAAAATGATGATATGATTCTAAAAGAGGAAAAGCATATTCTTAATACAATTTCTGTTATTAAAGAGGAGGATAGTCCTTTAACAGCTTAAAAATTCCAGATTTACTTAAACTATATAAGTGACTTAAGCTACTTATATTAAAATTGTAAACATATCAGTTATGGGGAAAATCTTTTTCTGAGGATCTACTTGAATCAATGATAAGTATATATATGCATATATATATATATATATATACACACACACACACATTTTTTTTAAAAGATTCTATTTATTAGAGAGAGAGAGAGAGAGAGAGAGAGAGCGTACATGTGCTCACATTTCCCGCTGAGCAGGAGGCAGACATAGGGCTCAATCTCAGGATCCTGGGATCGTGACCTGAGCTGAAGGCAGATGTTACCTGACTGAGCCACCCAGGTGCCCCCCCCCCCACATAATCATTTTTTTTTAATAGAAATGCTATATAATGTATATTTAGGAAACTAGGAAGTGCTTTCCTTCTTAATAAAAAATGTATGGTTTTGTGGCATCTGGATGGCTCAGTCTGTTGAGCCTCTAACACTTGGTTTCATGAGATCAGCCCTGCCCTGGGCTCCATGCTCAGCGGGGAATCTCCTGAAGAGTCTCTCCCTTTGCCCCCCCTCCCACTCATGCTCACGTGCGCTCGCTCTCTCTCTCTCTCTCTCTCAAATAGATAAATCTTTAAGAAAATGTATAGCTCTGAAACCATCATGAGTAACACGTGGCCTTTTTTTTGAAATAGGCACCACACCCAGTGTGGGGCTTGAACTCGTGACCCTGGGATCAAGAGTCAGGTGCTCTACCCACTGAGCCCTCCAGGGGTCCCACCCATATTTTAAGCGTTCTTTTCTTATACCTTCCTATATAAAATGTTATATATATTATAATTTTTGTGTAAATATTTATTCTGATGCTGAGTTTGGGCTCCTTTATATTTCCTTTTAAAGTATGTCAGGAGGGATCCCTGGGTGGCGCAGCGGTTTAGCGCCTGCCTTTGGCCCAGGGCGCGATCCTGGAGACCCAGGATCGAATCCCACGTCGGGCTCCCGGTGCATGGAGCCTGCTTCTCCCTCTGCCTGTGTCTGTGCCTCTCTCTCTCTCTCTCTCTCTCTCTCTGACTATCATAAATAAATTAAAAAATTTAAAAAAATAAAAATTAAAAAAATTAAAATAAAGTATGTCAGGAAATTGATATTTTCATATTAATTTCTTGAATTCTACAGCTAATAGCAGTGGCAACTACATAAACTGCAAAGGGAAATGTCATCAATCATTAAAAGCTTCCACACACAACTTCCTCTTTAATATACAAAAACTCAATTATAAAAATACTATCTCTTCATTGGTTGTGTTTTCTTACTCTGTATCACATCTCATGTTGTTTTAACAAACAAGTTGTTTGTTGTTTTAAAATATAGGACTTTTACAAGTCGTATCTTCGACACGGGGCTTCCCAAATAGAAGTGCACGCGAGTGAAGCATTTAGCACAACAGCTGAAACGTAGTGTGTCTTCGGTAAAACTCTATTCCACTAAAAAATCTTTTCAAATGATTCTATTTCTATTTCTACAGACCCTACCTTAGGAGAACTTGTGAGAACACAAGGAGATAGCTCATATTATATCGTGTTACGTGGCTCCTGATAGGAGGAGCTCCCACAAGCAGGTTCTCCAGAGCATGTTTTTGCTGTATTTATTTGTTGCTTCATTTTCTGCCTCTACTACCAGAATGTACAAACTTTGAAAGCAGGGCCGTATCTGTTACTCATCACCTCATCTCCAGGGCCTGCTTGTTCAGTGTTATTGAATAACTAATATCATCAGTGGCAGGGATGTTTTGTCTTTTTCGTCTGAAAATCTATCTATTTGCTTTTTCTCTCCTGAGTTATAAAAGAAGGAGTAGAGTTCTTATTGAATAATATAGTATCAGTCACTCAGTATATATTGAGGGGGTTATTTGCAGAAGGTCCAGTGATTGTGGACAGAGATGTGGACAGAGATTAACCCTTAAGCCTGAGAAAATAATATTTTGATTTGGAGGTAGGAGAGCAAAAAAGGTAGAATGTTAGGTCAACTGAATCAGGTTTCTTTGCACTGGCGTCAGAAGACGGGGAAGGCAGGCAGCTCTCCGGGTTGGAATTGTAGGTGACTTCATGGAGCAGCGGCACCGCAACTTGCATTTTTAAGGATAAGAGTTTGAGGAGGCGGAGAGGAAGGATAGGTAAGGCCTCTCAGATGGAGAGGACAGGGAAATGTAAGACGGATTTTCATACCTAGAGTGTGTAGGTGTCCGAGGCGTGGTGAACACTCTGTACACGTGTGTGGAATTCGTGTTGCCTTGAAGACCTTTGGAGGCTCGGCTGCAGAGCCCAGAGTGGTGACGACAGGCACCTGTACAGACTCACAAGGCAAATTTTGCCGTGTGAAGCCAACGTCTTGCTAACCCAGCAACATGAGATACAAGTAGACCTTGAGATCCGTTTTAGAAAAAAAAGTTTCCTGGTTCTTGGGATAATTTTGGTTGGATTTCCAGGGTTTTCTGGAAAACTTCTGAGAATCCAGAAAGCACTATTTCAGTGATATTCATCCAGACAGTAAAGAGAGTCTCCTGATAGTAGTAAAATGTCCGACTTCTAGAATATTACCAGCGTGAGGTGAGAAGGATCCAAATCAGGTGGCTGGCATCGGGAACACAAGGAGGGGATCCAATCCCACATCCCAAACAAAGGAATCGTAGGATTTGGGGATGTAAATTTTAAGGGACAGCCAGTTCATGCTGTAAGGCTGCTCCACCAGGAGAGCGTCAGCGCCGTGGCTTCCAAGTATCAGCTGTTTTTTTCAGAAAAGTACTTCCCATCCCGGTTTTTAGTTTTGTAGCCCTCCCGCTCCGCCTTGCCCCTGCCAGCTTTGCTGGGCATTCATTCTAAGCTGACCCATAGGTTTCTCTCACCGTTTGTTACGTCTCTATATTAACTCAGAGTAATGAACTGAATCCCAAGAATCTGTCATGGTGGGAATGACTTTTCAAGCTAGCTAGAAAAAAGATTCTTTTATTTTGCTTGGACAATGTTTTATTTAAAAGAGTGGAGGATGCTTCTCCCTCTGCCTGTGTCTCTGCCTCTCTTTCTCTCTGTGTGTGACTATCATAAATAAATAAAAATTTAAAAAAAAAATTGGGGATCCCTGGGTGGCGCAGCGGTTTGGCGCCTGCCTTTGGCCCAGGGCACGATCCTGGAGACCCGGGATCGAATCCCACATCGGGCTCCCGGTGCATGGAGCCTGCTTCTCCCTCTGCCTGTGTCTCTGCCTCTCTTTCTCTCTGTGTGTGACTATCATAAATAAATAAAAATTAAAAAATAAAATAAAATAAAAGAGTGGAGGACAGTGGAGCAAGAACTAATTCAGAGAAGCAGTCCACTAAGTCAGCCCAGTAAGAATATCTGGAGTTTATGGAAACGTCCCCTCTCTTCTAGGGACTCCAGGCCTTCACAGCCCCATGTTGGATCTGGACACGGACGCCCGTCCCGTGGTGTTGGGCCATCTGAGTCAGACAGCATCCCTGAAGAGGGGCAGCAGCTTTCAGTCCGGTCGAGATGACAGTGAGTATCTCAACCCCGACTTTGTCTTTTAAGTTTGTACTTGTACAATTTCAAACATTTTTCTCTTGGGAATTTTCCTGGTTAGTTGTGTTACTGCTGCTAAGTATTACCGACCTTCACAGGCAAATGCTTTCAACATACATAAGATCTCCTTTCATCTTTGCTGTGATTGACTTTTTAAAAAACATGCCACAGAAAATATTTTGTGAGAATTTCTTTAAGATGAAATTCGTAACAAAAATCATCTCTATAGTTAGTACAAACACTTTTTTTTTTAAGATTATTTATTTATTCATAGGAGACACAGACATAGAGAGAGAAAGAGAGAGAGGCAGAGACACAGGCAGAGGGAGAAGCAGGCTCCAAGCAGGGAGCCCGATGTGGGAATCGATCCCGGGACCCCAGGGTCACACCCCGGGCCAAAGGCAGGCACCAAACCGCTGCGCCACCCAGGTGCCCAAGAAACATCTTTTTTATGCATTTTAAAATTTGGTCTGGAAAGCATAGTTAATAATATATTAATTGCCAATCAATTTTTTTTTCTGAGAATAAAGCATCTGAAATTAAACTGTTAACAGTTCTTAACTTTCTAGAGTTGATATTTACCTATTGTTTATTTGGCTGTGTGAGATACAAAATATATTGGTTATAATGCATTTGGGTACCAATTAAATGCTATTAGTCACTGGTTACTTATAACCTCAATAACAGATCTAAGGAATCCAAATAGGGTGGGACGCCTGGATGGTTCAGTTGGTAGAGCATTCAACTCTCCATCTTGGGGTTGTGAGTTCAAGCCTCATGTGGAGTATAGAGATTACTTAAAAATAAAATCTTAAAAAAAAAAAGAAATCCAAATAAGGTAATAGAAATATCTTACTTTATATTAAATACATCTAAAGTTAATTTTAAAGTATTTTATGTTCTTCTTACAAGTATGAGGAGTAGGGCTTTTTCTAAGGCTTCGTTAATAAATGTGAATGAAAGTCCATAAGAACACCTTAAAATGAGATGATTCATTTGTAGTAAATGGAGGGCTCAGTGTTCCTTCCTGTCCTGTTCCTATTTCCTACGCAGCCCATCAAACTAATATAAATGATGAAAGAACGGAGTCACTCGCTTCTGTAGACTGGCGTACCGCAGCCCTCTAAGCGAATGTAGCCACGATCTGGCTCTAGGGCGCGGCCCACCTGGCTTCTTGAACAGTACGTCCTTCTTTTAATTAGTAGGATAATAGTCAGATCTAAAAACCTTCCACCTCAGTCCTCAAGTAATTTACTGCCATCAGCTGACATGCTAATAGGCTTAGATCAATTAGAAACTGTTCTTGAGTCTTGACTGTGATGAGTTGTATCATCTTGAATAGTTCACATTTATCCTGCCTGAGTTTTGCCACACTTCTTGGCTCTATTTTATGAGATTCTGGAAATTTTCATCAAATTTAGAAAAATTTTGGCCGTAGTTTTCTTAAATATTTTTCTGTTCCACTTCCTTTTCTAGGACTCCAGTTACGTGTATGTTGGGCCAGTAGATTATCCCGTAGATCACTGAGGCTCTGTTTCCCCCTCCTCACCCCCAGTTTTTTCCGCTCTACTTCGTTACAGAGAACTCTTTCCTGCATTTTCTGCTCCCCTCCAGTTCAGAAAGGCCATTGAGCTTTGTGGAGATCATGCCTCCTTTTGACTGAGTTGTCTAGAAATTGTAGGCAGAAAGCCGTGGGAATTATGGACTCCCCACACATCTCCCTTCCCTTGGGAATGGCAGTCCTGTGCTGCCCGTTGTGTAATGTCTGAAATAGTTCATATATCTCCCCCCACCCCAAATTTTCTAGTTGTTTGTAACTAGAGGCTGAGTCTGATCCTTGTTACTCTAATATGGCTGGAAGTAGCGGTAAAATACAAGTTTAATTTCCCTAAAATTACTACTTGAGCTTGAAACATTGTGGAAGATGCTTATAGTAAATAGTTCTTTTCGTCAGCCTTTGGAAATAGCTCTTGAGGTTGTTCTGTTACTCATAACAGCATACGGGAATTTAACTAAGACATGTTGAATTCCGTAAGAAAATAAAACCCAAAACCAGTTTCAAATAATCAGAATTTAGATGAAGTAGACGTAGAAGGAATGGGCAGGACTCTCATTACATACAGAGACGTAGGTATAAAGAACCCATTAGTAATAAAAAGATCAAATTAAGCATGAGACAAAAGGTTGTTCTCTGTCACTGGGCAGGAGGCTGCCGGGACCTGTCCGCTTCCCCAGAGACTTGATGACTGAGTCCCAAAGCATGAAGTCATTGCAGAGTTCCCAGCCCAGTGGGATTATCTGGTAATAGTATTTAGGTGCTCTGTTACCACTCCGCACTACGGTGAACTTAGAATCATTCTACCATTATTCTGTCATAAAAAGATTGAATGAAGAAATCCTTGTGGAAGCTTCTTGGGATTGTCCTGTAAGGTTTGTAATTCTCCAACTATTTTTCCCATCATAAAATCACTTCAGTTAGAATACTTATTAATTAATGGATTTAACCAGAGAGAAGCTGAGTTTAATTTCTGTTTTTTAAAAAGAAATTTTCCCTTAGAGGATCCCTGGGTGGCTCAGCGGTTTAGTACCTACCTTTGGCCCAGCCCAGGGCATGACCCCGGGGTCCTGAGATCGAGTCCCCCATCGGGCTCCCTGCATGGAGCCAGCCGTCTTCTCCCTCTGCCTGTGTCTCTGCATCTCTCTGTGTCTCTCATGAATAAATAAAATCTTTTTTTTTTTTTTTAAAAAGAACTTTTCCTTTACATTGGTGAAAAGGCAGCATTCCTTGTTCTTCTCTGGGGTGGAGGCATTCCCCAGGACGCCTAGAATATCTGCATGTACGTGGAGCACGTGGGTGTGTGGTAAGCTAGCGCTCAGTCCTTGTCCAGTATCAGAGCCAGTAGGGACTTGGTTCACCATAGGGTGTTTGCACTTTAATTTCCCAGCGAAAAAGCTTTGCAGAGAATATATGAGACCAGGATATCCGGTGAGTTTCTCACAGTAGGGTTATATAGGGAGTTGTCCATATAGCTGTGTGGAGGAGTCAGACTCTAAAGCCCTAGTTTAGAGGAAGATACCACGTAAGAGTCTACTTGCTACCACGTGAGGCAGGTCTCTTAGTGCTTCAGGTTTTAGATTTTCTGGTCCTGTTTCTTGCCTTGTCATTGGCCTGTCATCTCCTGGGCTGTGGCCTGTGCTGTGTAGGGCGCTACATGCCGTTTGGGAAACGGTGCTCATCTGTATTTGGGTTGACTGCTTCAGCTCTGTCGCCAGGTGAAAAATACCTCTAATCTCATTAGACTCCTGCCACATTATGACCAGGGCTCCTTTCCTTGGTTGTCTGTTCACTTGTAGGCTCCGTGAGGGAGAGACCTGGCCCGTTCATGCAGTAGCAGTGGTGACCATCTTAGACAGACGTTAAGGTACAGCCGCAGGGTTAGCACACGGTGGACCCTTAATAACTATTGGCCAAATAAACCAGAACACTTCACAGTGTACCCCTATTAAAGAATCATACCTTTCACATATGTGACAGTGAATTTGAAGCTTTTCCGCACAGCTAGACAGGGGGCTAGTAGACCTCCTACGTAAAGGGGCTCCATGGCCCACAGATTGGAAGTCTGGATGCTCTCAAGTGTATGAAGGTAAGTACTCAACAATAAAAATTTAAAAGGCCATGTAACACTACAGTGGGGTGCCAATTTGGCAAAATCCCCCAATTTTTTTTATTGTTTGGAATTTTGTGTGTTTGATTTGTTCATTGGTGAGATTATAAGGGAGCTCAGCTGTGTTTGTGTTTGTTGCTGTTTGTTGCTGGTGGATGTGTAAAGAATCCCCATAGAGGTCAATTTAATACCACTTAGCAAAATCACAGCTCCATGTACTCTTGGACCTAGCGGTTCCGGTTGTGAGAATTTATTCTACATCGACACTCGCACGTGTGCTAAGTAAGTGCTGTAGGTATAGAGTTATTAAATAAAACACTAACTTTATTTGTTTTGAAGCACTAATTTTAACTACAAACAGTCTTGCCTATTATAGAGATTTTTAAAAATCATGATTCATACAAAATGTGAAATACAGCTGACCCGTGAACTGCACTGGTTTGAATTGTGCAGGTCTACTCATACATGGATTTTGTTCAATACATATATTGGAACGTTTTTTGGAGATCTGGGACAATTTGAAAAAGCTCTCAGATGAACCGTGTAGCCTAGAAATACTGAAAAAAATCAAAAAGGTATTATTGTAAGAGTAGAGTATGTAAAATTCATATTAATCGACTGCTTTATGTAATTGGGAAGTTCCCTGGTCAACAGTAGGCTATTAGTAGCTCAGTGTCTGGGGAGTCAGAAGTCGTTCACGTGCTTTTGACTGTGCAGGGGGTCAGTGTTCCTAACCTTTGTGTTCTTCCAGGGTGAACCGGGCCCTGTAAATGTGGGGCAGGGGAAACATTCTATGTATAAATCGGGAAAAACTTCAGCATCCATTGAGTGAATAAAGGCCAAGTGTTTTTAATATGCTTTGATTTGTGTGAAAACACATTTGGGTGGGGAGAGAATATGTATTCATATTTCAGAAAGAATCACAAGCCACTGATAGTGGTTCTTATGGCTGCAGCTGGGAGCGAGGCGGTTGGAGAATGTGGTGGGAGGTTCTTTGCTCTATATCCTGTGACATTCTCTTTTCTGACTATATGTTGTCCTTTTAGAATATTATGAGACATTTTAAAAGAAATAAAATCCACCCTTCCCCCCTAGAGTAACAGTGGTAATTATAGCAACGAAACTTTTTGCCTAGGAGTAGTTTGAAAGGAAGCTGGTAGTTGATGAAGGGGCTAATGAAGTTCCCTTATCTGACCTGTCTTTGAAATTGCGAAGTAGAAGTTAGAAGTTGGCCCCGACGTTCTCCCGAAGGTTGCTGTGAGTTGGACAGAGGCGGGCCTTTGCCCACTCCTGCTGGGGGGCGGGGGAGCAGGCACGCAGGAGGGAGGAAGCAGGGGAGAACCTGATACAGAAAAAGGGAAGAGACCGGAAGTGATTGATGCTCACCGAATTGCTGATTTGTTTTCATTCCGATGAACTTACTCCCGTAAGAAATCTATGCGACTTTATTTCCCATTTACGGTAACTGCGTTTAAATGATACCGAATCCAAGAGGCTTCGATGTTTTTATTTATTCTTGGGTTTCTTCATTACAGGAAGAGTTACTCATTATGATTGCCCTTGAGTCTGTTCTTTTATGATGACTTGACTCATTGTTGAATCTTCACTGCACGCATAGTAATATCTAACTGGTAGATACTTGCCTGCGGTTTACGGCTACTTGGCCTTGCCCTGTCTTTGCCTTACTTTGCTGTCCGAAGGCACATGGCTTCTGAAGCCATAGGCCATCCTGAGGGCGAGCTGGAAACCCCACAGCGTCTCGTTGCTTCTCCTGCTGCGTCCTCCTGCCCTGAGAACAGCAGGGACCTCTGGTTGGAGTCTTCCCTGCCGGCGGCCTTTGGTCCTGAGACGTGGAGAGGGAGGTGCTGGGCCCCACAGACAAAGCGGGACAAAGCGGGACACATCTTTAGGTGGGGGAGCAATAACATGTTCAAGCCCGTTTTTGTTCCCATTTCAAAGTATATTCATAGCATCTTCCCCCCTCTAGCCTGGAGATACAAAACTCCTCACCGAGTGGCATTCGTTGAAAAACTGACCAAGCTTGTCTTAAGTCAGCTGCCTAACTTCTGGAAACTCTGGATCTCCTATGTAAATGGAAGCCTTTTCAGCGAGGTACGTATGGACTTGCCTGTAGGGGTAGCTAAGTCATTCCGTGTGCGAATCTTGAAAATTGTAGATTTTGAAGTGACTTTCTTTTTTTAGACTTTAGAGACCCAAGACCTATTAACTGTTGTCTGATATTTTAAGATTAATTAAAAGCTCTAAAACTTATAGCTGCCTCACATTTAGGACTTTCATCCATGTTGAATTCATTCTGTGTGTGGTTTCTTTCTTTTACATGTTGCTGTCCGGTTTTCCCAACACCCGTCCCTTGAAGAGGCTGTCTTTTTTTTTTTTTTTTTTTTTCCCATTGGATATTCTTTCCTGCTTTGTTGAAGATTGATTGTATAGTTGTGGGTTTATGTCTTGGTTTTTTATTCTGTTCCACTGACCTGTGTGTCCGTATTTGTGCCAGGACCACGCTGTCTTAATGATCACAGCTTTGTAATGTAACTCGAAGTCTGGAATTGTGATGCCTCCAGCTTTGCTCCGCTCTCGAGATGGCTTTGGCCCTGGGGCACTTGGGTGGCTCCGTTGAATGAGTGTTTCTTGATTTTGGCCCACGTCATGACATCAAGCTCCACGTCTGGTTCTGCACTCTGTAGTCGGCTTGAGAGCTCCTTCCGTCCCTCCCTGGAGTCACACTCTCTGTCTCTCTCCCTCAAATAAACAAATACAATAATTAAAAAAAAAAAAAAAAAAAGCTCACGGTGGTCAAGTGCCTGCCTTCAACCCAGGACATGACCCTGGGGTCTCGGGATCAAGTCCCACATCGGGCTCCCGGCATGCAACCTGCTTCTCCCTCTGCCTGTGTCTCTGCCTCTCTCTGGGTCTCATGAATAAATGAATGAATGAATAAATAAATAAAATAAAATAAAAATAAAATAAAATAAAATAAAAATATATAGATATATATTTTTATATAAATATATAAGAATATATTTATATAAATATATAAAAATATATTTATATAAATATATAAGAATATATTTATATAAATATATAAAAATATATTTATATAAATATATAAATATATTTATTTATATAAAAATTATATATATATATATATATATATATATATATATATATATAAAAGAGCGATTGCTTTGGCTATTTGGGAGCTTTTCTGGTTCCATACAAATTTTAAGATTGTTGTAGCTCTTGTGGAAAGTGCTGTGGTATTTTGATGAGGGTTATGTTAACTGTGTAGATCGCTCTGAGCAGTAGAGCCATTTTAACCGCTGCTTCTGCAGTCCGTGAGCACAGAATGTTTTCCCATTTCTTGCTGTCATCTTTAATTTCTCCATAGGTGTTTTGTAGTTTTCAGAGTATAGATGTTTGTTTGTTTTTTAAGGTTTTATTTATTTATTCATGAGAGACACAGACTGAGAGAGAGAGAGAGAGAGAGAGAGGCAGAGACACAGGCAGAGGGAGAAGCAGGCTCCATGCAGGGAGCCCGACGTGGGACTCGATCCCGGGACCCTGGGGTCACGCCCTGGGCTGAAGGTGGCGCTAACCGCTGAGTCACCCGGGCTGCCCCAAAGTATAGATGTTTTACTCTTTGGTTAGATTTTATTCCTAGATATCTTACGGGTTTTGTTATAATTGTAAATGGAATTAATTCCTTGATTTCTCTTCTGCTGCCTCATTATCGGTCTATAGAAACACAACAGATCTCTGTATGACAGTTTTGTATCCTGTGACTTTACCGAGTCCATCTATCATCCCTAGCAAGTTTTTAGTGAAATCTTGGGTTTTCTCTGTCGAGTATCCTGTCACCTGCAGATACTGAACGTTTGACCTCTTCCTTACCAATTTGGATGTCGTTTATTTATTTTGATTACCTGACCGCTGAGGCTGGACTTCCAGTACCATGTTAGGCAGCAGGGGTGAGAGCGGACCTCCCTGTCGTGTTCCTGCCCTTGGAGGGAAAGCTCTCCGGGCTTCCCCCTTGAGGGTGATATTAGTTGTGGGTTTTCTGTTTGTGGCCTTTAGTATGTTGAGGTACCTTCCTTCTGAACTTACTTTGTTGAGGGCTTTTATCATGAACGGAGGTTGTACTTTGTCAAATGCTTTTTCTACGTCTATCGAAAAGATCATATGGTTAAGCAGCAGGTAGATGGGTCTTGTTATTTTTTTATTCTGACATCCTTTGTGTTTTGATCGGAGCATTTCATCCATTTACATTATTATTATTATTGTTATTGTTATTATTATTGTTATTGTTATTATTATTGTTATTATTATTATTATTTAATTTACGTTAAAATTATTATTGATAGATACATATACAGCGCCATAGTTTTATATCTCTTTTATCATTTTTTTTTTTTTTCTGGAGACTTTCTGTGTTCCTTTTTAGTCTTTGTCACTTTTGGTCTTTTTTTTTTTTTCCCCCTACTCAACAAGTGCCCTTTAATATTTCTTGTAGGGCTGCTTTACTGATCCTGAAGTCCTTCTGTTTTTGTTTGTCTGGGGAACTCTTTATCTCTCCTTCTACTCTAAGTGATAGCCCTGCTGGGTACAGTATCCCTGGCTGCAGATTTTTCCCACTCAGCACGTTGAGTAAATCCTGCCACTCGCATCTGGCTTGCCGAGTGTCGGGGAAGAGATCTGCAGCTCCCCTTACAGGTCTTCTCTTGCAAGTTAGGGACTTCCTTTGGCTGCTTTTAGGAGTCTTTCTCCCTCACTATATTGTGCAGACCTAACTGCACAATATACTTGGTTGTTGGCCTGCTTGGGTTGATTTTGATGGGAGGTCTCTGAGCCTCCTGAATTTTGATGTCTGTGTCCTTCCCTAGATTAGAGAAGTTTTCAGCTATTATTTCTTCATGTAAACCTTCTGCCCACTTTTCTCTCTCTTCTTTGGGACTCCTCTGTGACGAATATTTTAATGTTTGATTCATTCACTAAGTTCCCTAAGTCTACTCTCGTGATCCATAATGTTTCCTCCCCCCCTTTTTTTTTTTTTTTGCTTATTTTCCATGGCAGCATTTTCAGTATTACTTACTCGTTCCTCTGCTTCTTCTACCCTCGTGGTCATTATATCCAGTCTGTTTTGAATCTCAGTTATTGCGTTTTTCATTTATGACTGACTGATTGTTAACTCTTTTATCTCTGTGGTTCGAGTCTCCCTGATACCTTCCATGATTTTCTCAAGCCCAGCAATTATCTTTATGACTGTTGCTTTATATTTATTTATTTGATTTTTTAATGGCTGTTGATCTAAATTCTCACCTGGAATACACCGATGTCTCTTTGGATTGGATCCCTGCCCGTGACCTTTTCTTGTTCTTTCTTTTGGGATGAATTCCTCTGTCTTTGTGTTTTGTCTGGATCTCTCTCTTCTTCTGTATTAGAAAATCTTGTAATGTTTCCTGCCTCTGAGAGCTTTCTGAAGACGAGGCCCTGTGGCATCCAGGGCCTGGCGCTTTAGGAAGTGTCCGGTGCCCACGGCGTGTGTGCCGCTGCTGCATTTCGGCTGCTCTGTCCCTCAGGCCAGTCCTCTGCAGTGTGTCCTGCCTGCGGCGGCGCGGCTTGGACATTGGCCAGAGGACCGCAGGCTTGAACCAGGTGCGCTCTGATCCGGTCATTGAACGGAGCGCGATGCTGTTTCCACCGCGACGGGAGCGTGCGGAGCCCTGCGCCTAGTGGGCCGCGCCTGCCGGGCTTTGGGCCGGTCTCGGGGAAGGGCCGACGGCGCTGGTCCTTGGGCACGTTCGCCCGAGCAGAGCGGGAGCAACAGAGCGTGGGGGGCTGGCGCCAGCCGACGCCTCTGCCCCTGGACAGGTGTCCTGGGCCTGCGGCTCGGGGAACTACCCCGGAGAGAGGGTGGTTCCCCTCGGGCCATCGCCGCTTTCACTCCGGGTGTCTCCCCGGTGCCTGCCGACCTGCAAGACTCCAGACGTCCAGTCGTGCTACGGCCAGGGCCCGAGCTGCGGCGCGGGGACAGCGCAGGCTTGACCGAGGACCGTCGTGCCCGAGCGCAGGGCGGTGGGATTCGGAGCACAGCAGCTCGCCGGCCAGAGTCCAGGTTTTCCACCTCAGGAGGCGTCCGGGAGGCGCTGGTGCCCGTGGCTCCTGCCCCAGGAGGCGTCTCCGCGACCCTTCGTGCCCGCGGGCTCTTGGCCAAGCTCGCTGGCCAGGGCGGCTCCAGTCCCCAAGCCCGCTGGGCCGGAAGCCTGACACACCAGCCCCTATTTCCCAGCTAATGGCTCTGGGGAGGTGTCCTTGCGCACTTCCCCGAGCCGTGGAGCACTAAGTATTTTTATGGAAGCAATTTCATATGAAACTGTCATGTTTCCCGGCTCTTTCTACAGAACACTAACATTTTAATAAAAACATCCAACATATCTCACTGGCTGTGACCTGAGGCCGATGACGTTACTTCTCCTGCCTGGTGGCACCGGTCACGTTTGAGAATTAAACGAGTTAATGTCCGTGAAATGCTCTTATTACTGGGAAGAAATACTTATTCCAGTGTCTAAAACCTCATTGGCCTGGCACATAATAGGTGGTCAGGGAACAAAGCGTAGCAGCATCAAGAAATAGAGGACTGCTGAGTAACGTCTAGATGCATCGACTCATCGAAAGAATCAGTACCTTAGTCCGTGTTCCTTCCTTCAGATTCGTCGCTGTCGGCAGCCTACCACGCAAGGGTAGTGGGGGCCTTGCCTCGGGTCTTTTTAGACTTTGTAAAATTCCTAAGTTTTTGGTCTGAGATATTTTAGGGAAGCATTAGTTGTACAGAGTTGGATATGCCTGTGGTGTTTCTACCCATCTGTATTTGTGAGCTTCTAAGAGTTTATGGCAATGACTGAGTGTAATCCGCTATATGGATTTGGGCGTGTTTTTCAAACTATTTACCCTCTATAGAAAAGCCAGAAAGACACTGAAGGGTAGTAGAAGGGACTGGAGGGTCAGGAACGTGTCGAGCTGTTAGTGAAATCCAGAAACTAATTAAAAACTGGGAAGAGTTCCAAGGCTTTTGATAGTTGGTACTTAAACTCGTATAAGAACGCTCTGTAATATTCAAACAGAATTTACTTGAAAATTTTTTTCTAGTTATGGAACTATTTTATTAAGAGCCCATCCGTTAAAGATTTAGATGGAGTTTCCAACAGTTTAAAAAATAGTTCTTCAAACCAGTCATGCCCATGTGAAGTAACATGTGAATCAAAACAGTGAAATCTAGCCGTTGGTCTTACCACAAAGTAGTTTTGGTCTGTGTGTGCAGGAAAGAGTTAAGGTTTTTAGTTAACGAAATGGTTAATAGTAGGCTGAGATCTCACCTTCAGATATATTTTAAATATAGTATAATTTGGAGTGAAAACTGTTAACACATCCAAATAATTTTTATAAACATTTGTGTGATTACCAGTCTTTAAAAGTTGCATAATAACTCAGAGTATGTAAATTAAGATGTACTTTATGTTCCAAAATTAGATTTCCTTTTAAAAATAAGACAAATCTTATATAGGTCAATATGTTGATAAGTAACTGTTTTTTAATTAATAATTTCAGGAGGTGTGCCTTATAACTGATTCCTGCCCCCTCCACTTTCTATATATTTGGAAACCAGTTCTTGAAGTTTACAAATTCATTTTGTCTAGGTGATGTCATCATCTGTTCATTAGCACCTGTTTAGTGGGCAGAATTCAGTTTTAACTTAGAAGTGATGTTTTTAAAAAATTGACCTTCACTCTTTGATTTAAAAATATTTCACAGAACAAAGAACTATGAAATAACTAGCCCATTAAACAAGCCTACTATGCAGAGTCGTCTTAGGTACTATGACAGATACAATTAGAAAAGCAGCATCGGGTATCAGCATACTTACAGTTTTACACTGGCTTGACTCACTTTTGAGACAAATCGTGCCTTTACTCTTAGCGCTGCATCCCTTGTGCACAGCACACGGACCCAGCCCTGTGTTATTTGGGGTTCAGAGAAATAGAGCCAATAGGATGTTGATTCTGTTTCCAACCGTGTTTATAAAGAGAGAGATTTACCATAAGGAACTGGCCTATGTGATTGTAGAGGTTAGTGAGTCCTGCGACCCACAGTCATCAAGCTGGAGACTCAGGAATTGCCCGTTGTGTGGTTCTAGCCTGGAAGCCCAGAGGCTCGGGACCCAGGAAGTAGCAGTGTTTCAGTTCAGTGTCCCCACTCGAGGCAGTTAGCAGGAGGAGGTCCCTCGGACCTGCAGGAGGGCCAGCCTCTTTGTCGTATCCAGGCCTCCCATGGGATGGGCTCCACCCTCATTAAGGAGGGTTGTCCGCTTTCCTTGGTCTACCAGCCCAAATGGTAATCCTATCCAAAAACGCTCTCACAGACAGACCAGAATAATGTCAAACAAATATCGGAGCATCCTGAGGCCCACCCAAGGTACCACGTAGAATTAACCGTCTCACGGCCCTTAACTTAGATGTTGCAGTTTAGGATTCCAGTGTCATCCTGGGCCTCTTCCTATCGCTGTAGGTGCTGGGCTCCTCGGCAGCCTCTGAATTCCACCCCTACAGGGGTCCTCCCAACCCCCAGCGTTCACAGGAAATCCGTAAAACCTCTGCTTTTCCCTTTTGTTGATATCTTAAATCTCCAGGAGAAATAGTGTGTCTGTTGGACTCTTCAGGAATATGTACTAGGATTATGCCCGGGAGGTCTCCTCCAAAGGGCCAGTTAGCCACCTAGAGACCCAGAAGACCTTCAGATTAACCTAGTGGTATTCTGAGCCGTTTTCTGAAATATATCCCGGGGGGCCCTGAAGAACCCTAACCCCAGGTGATCCTTCATTCACCACGTATTTCTTGAATATCCTGAACGCTCTGTGTGGCAGGTACCAATCCATGTATATACACACATACACATAACACACACACATAGATTTTGAGATCTATAGACACACCAGGTAGTGACCAAGATAAATATGACCTCTCCCTTCCTGGAGAGGTAGAACCAAAATAAATTTTTAAAAAATTACCCTGAATTTGATAACAGCTATCAAAAGGAAACAAATAGGGTTTTAGGAGAAAGAATATCAGTAGTGGCTTGGAAGTCAGAGAAGATGACACTGAAACGAAAACCCAAAGCATGAGAAGGAAACAGCCCCACAAAGAACCAGGGAAAAGAACGTATTAGGAAGAGGCAATAGCACATTGCAAAGCCAAGGAGAGGAGCTTGGCTTATTTGAAAAACAGAAAGAAGGTCGCAACAGTCAGAGACTCCTGAGCAGTGGGGTTAGGGGGTGAGACTAGAGGAGCAAGCAGGAACCGCCCGACGGACGGGGCTCTGTTACGGGCCTGGGGGAGGAGTTTGTCTTCCAGGTATGGTGGGAAGACACACATAGGCTCTAACTGATCGGAGTTTGGGTTTTAAAAAGACCACTCTGGTTACCTGTTCAATAATGAATTGGCGGGGAACAAAGAGTCAGACTGGGTAAACTATTAAAACTGGGCAGGAAATGATGGCGTTCGGATTAAGGTCTTGTTAGTGGAATTAGAGACAAAATGATAGATTTCATTTGTATTTTAGAAGTAGTGTTGATGGATCAGACGAGTAAGACAAGGACAAGAATTAACACTGAGCTACCACCGGACTCCCAGTGAGTCGGTACGCCAGTCACGAAGTCAGGAAGACTTGAACATGCGTGGAGGGAAATAACAGTTTCCTACTTTTGATGTATTGGATTTGAGATTCCCGTGGCTTATGCAAGAAGAGACATGAAGTAGGCAATCTGAAAGTCACATTTGGGCTTCGGAGGAAAGATATAGACTGGAGCTATAAATTTGGAAATAAGGGATCCCTGGGTGGCGCAGCAGTTTGGCGCCTGCCTTTGGCCCAGGGCGCGATCCTGGAGTCCCGGGATCGAATCCCACGTCGGGCTCCCTGCATGGAGCCTGCTTCTCCCTCTGCCTGTGTCTCTGCCTGTGTCTCTGCCTTTCTCTCTCTCTCTCTCTCTCTGTGTGACTATCATAAATAAATAAAAAAATTTTAAAAAAAATTTGGAAATATGACATTGTGATTTATAATAAGAGATATATATCATTGTCTTCTGGTTTCTGGCACAGACCCCTAAAACCCTGGGAATTTCCTTAAGCAAGGAGTGGGAAGGGTGTTTTGTCCCACCTAAGGATGCGGGTGCTGGTTGCTTGGAGCACCAGCCATGTGACTAGAGGGTTGAGTTTTCGGTCTCAACCCTCAGCCTCTAGGGAGGAGAATGGGGCTGGAGGCCGAGTCAGTTGCCAGTGGCCAGCGATGTAATCAGCCATGCCTGTGTAGTGAAGCTCCCATAAAAACCCGAAGGACACGGTTCAGAGAACTTCCGGTTGGTGAATGTGTGGAGGCTCAGGGCGAGTGACTTGCCTGGAGAGAAAGAGGGCCTGGGAGCTCTGCACCCTTCTCCCTCCCTTGTCCCACGTACCTCATCCACCTGGCCATTTCTGAGTTCTATCCTTTTTTTAATAAACTGGTAATCTGGTGAGCAAACACATTTCCTGGTTCTGAGAGCTGTTCTCACGGGCTAACTGAACCTGAGCAAGGAGTCCTAGGAACCTCCCGTCAGAAGCACAAGTGACAGCCTGGTCTTGAGATTGGCATCCAAGTGTGTGTTGGGGAGTGCCAGTCTTGTAGGGCTGAGCCTTTACCTTGTGGGATCTGACGTGACATCCAGGGAGACCGTGTCCGAGTCCGTGGGACTGTAGGACATCCAGCTGGTGTCTGGAGAACGCCTCGTTTCGAGGGGGACCCCATGTTGATACTGAGTGCAGGACCCAGCACAGGAAGGCACTAGATAGAAATGGTATCTGAAGCCTTGAGCATAAATTAGTAAAAGAGGAAAGAAGTGCCCAAGACGAAGAGCTGTCAAACTGCTGCTGTACTTAGAGAGTAGTTCGTTTATCACCTCCTGAAAGCCTGAAGCCCTTCACTGGCTTGCCTGCGCCGAGGCCTCGACAGCCCATGGTGTTACTTTGAATCAGAGCATCACGCTTTGACAGAACAGGAAGTAGGCTAACGCCCAGCGGGGCGTCACTTGGCATCTCCCCTTTCTCACCCAGACGCCCGCCCGCAGGGTTGCCAGGCCGGTCAGCTCCGGCAGCCTGCGTTCATGCTCCTCCTCCGGTTGTCCAGGCGCTGTGATTGCTCGCCCAGGTGAGCCCAGGTGAGCCCAGGGGAGCGCAGCATCCTGCTGGCTGTGCTCCTGACGGACTGGCCCTGGAGGCGCGTCTCACGGTGGCCTTAAAACGCGTCAGGTGCCTCTCATTTGTCTTAAAAGTAAAGGGACGAAAACATCAGCTTCTCAGTGAAAACCTGGTGTGTAAAGAATTTTGAGTATTTGCCTAATGAATTTAGGAATCTGCTTATTACTGAGGTGAATTTTGGGTTTAGTTTTTTTCGGAAATTAAACTTGGATTCTTTAAAAGTAGAAGTGCATTTCTACAAAGCAAAGATGATAAAAGCTATATAGTTTAACATAAAATTCTAAAATCAATGTAAATTAGAGCCTGAGGGATGTATGTATCTGTATGTTGACAATTTTCACCAGGTATGGCTCATGTTTTTGTTGAAAACGTTCAGCAATCCTTACCCTTCATTTGCTCATTCATGTTGGGAATGCTCATCATCATAATGAACTCTATACCCTTTTTCTCTAGCTTTTACCAAAAATATGTATAACATTATTTGTATTTCAGAGTTGACTTGAAGTCAATATCATAATCATTTATGATACAATTGTTCTTAACTTGAAAGTTCTCTTGATGTGTCTCTAACCAATAATACAGAAGCACTTTAACTTTAAAGGAGTGTTTTGCATTACTTTTAGGAGATAACAGAATTTTTTCTTTTGCATTGTACCATTTTGTTATTATTTATTTATTTGGAAAGTTTTCCTAGCTTACCCTTCTTTGGCACTTTATATGGTAATATCAAGTTAGAAAACTCGGGAATAAAACATTAACTGAAATCCAGCTGAATAGATTTCTTTTTTAATCAATGTAGCCCTCCAAGTATTACGTTAAGGAGAAAGCAGTATCAAGGGAAACTATGGCTAGTAGTAAACAGATAAAAGTCTAATTCTAGAATTCTAGATTATATTCTCTCTAAATTAGACTATAAAATCCCCCAAAGAAGAGGGATTTATAATTTTTTAAAAATAAAATGCCAAATATAATGTTAATATATAAATGTTTAAAGGATAGGATGAGCACTGGGTGGTGGCAAATTGAATTTAAAAAAAAAAATCAGGGGATCCCTGGGTGGCTCAGGGGTTTAGCGCCTGCCTTGGGCCCAGGGCGCGATCCAGGAGACCCGGGATCGAGTCCCGCGTCGGGCTCCCGGTGCATGGAGCCTGCTTCTCCCTCTGCCTGTGTCTTTGCCCCTCTCTCTTTCTCTCTCTCTCTCTCTCTCTCTCTCTCATAAATAAATAAATAAATAAATAAATAAATAAATTACAAAAATCAAAAATAAATAAATAGATAAATGTTTTTAAGGCTCTGGATTTCTCCTGCATATTACTTTGGCCACCTCCTATAGGTCATGATCTCCTTGTCATTTAGCTCTGACCTGTTTATACTTTTGATTTTTACTCGGGATTTATTATGGAAAGATACTTAACTTTTTTTCCTTTTGTTATTCATTTGCTATGCATCAGGTCTAAAAAAATCTCACTAAATAAATTCTCCATTTTGAAATGTAAAAAAAAAGAAATTTAAAGGTAATGGATATCTTAAGATTTCTAGACATTAATCCAGAGTTTACTCTCCCATTTATTTCTACACTAATGAGAAATAGTATTGAGAATGTTATCATGGGTACAATTTAGGTTTAACCATATGTGATTATTGATGAACATGGCACATGAAATTCACCTACAAAAAAGGTAAATTCAACTTAATGCTTAGGTTTATTTATGGAAGTTGTACTTAAAGTTTTTAGGAAGAATAACCTCTTGTTGGAATAGGACAGTTTTTCTAATTACATCTGTTTTTATTTTTTTAAATACTTTTTTATTTGAAAGAGAAAGCACAAGTAGGCAGAGAGGGAGAGACAGGCCGTCTGCTAAGCCGGGCGCCCTCAGGGGGCTCCATCTCAGGATGCTGGGATCATAACGTGAGCTGAAGGCAGATGCTTGACTGACCGAGCCTCCCAGGTGCCCCTCAAGTCTGCTTTTAAGTCAGAAACTTAGATTATGTCTTGAATATTCCTTTTTTTAATAAATTAATTTTTATTGGTGTTCAATTTACCAACATACAGAAAAACACCCAGTGCTCATCCCGTCAAGTGCCCCCCTCAGTGCCCGTCACCCATTCCCCTCCAACACCCGCCCTCCTCCCCTTCCACCACCCCTAGTTCGTTTCCCAGAGTTAGGAGTCTTCATGTTCTGTCTCCCTTCCTGATATTTCCCACACATTTCTTCTCCCTTCCCTTCTATTCCCTTTCACTATTATTTATATTCCCCAAATGAATGAGAACATATAATGTTTGTCCTTCTCCAATTGACTTACTTCACTCAGCATAATACCCTCCAGTTTCATCCACGTTGAAGCAAATGGTGGGTATTTGTCGTTTCTAATGGCTGAGTAATATTCCATTGTATACATAGACCACATCTTCTCTATCCATCATCTTCCGATGGACACCGAGGCTCCTTCCACAGTTTGGCTATTGTGGACATTGCTGCTAGAAACATCGGGGTGCAGGTGTCTTGAATATTCCTTTTAATCAAGTCACAACCATATCTCACGCTCTCTTTGTATACAACTGCTAAGGCATTTGTTTTTATAAATTATTTTCTGAAGACAACTAATATATTTTATTTTGTTTTTTTAATTTTTAAGACTGCGGAGAAATCAGGCCAGATTGAAAGATCAAAGAATGTAAGGCAAAGACAAAATGATTTTAAGGTAAGTTAAGGATTCATACATAGGCTTTTTCATAGGAGAAGGTTTTCTCTACCAGAGTTACTAGAAAACTTTATCTACATTTAAACTGTGCTTCATGGTTCAGACAGATTCCTTTAGTTGATTTAATCAAGTTAATGACTTTTAATGCAGTTTTACTTTCACCATTGTCTAGAAAATGATTCAGGAAGTAATGCAGTGTCTGGTGAAGTTGATCCGTGGAGCCCTGCTCCCACTCAGCATCCCAGAGTGCGGAGTGAGGCAATACGGAGGCTGGGAGGTGAAGTCGGAGCTCTCAGGACAGTGGCTTGCTCATGTCATTCAGACCATAAGGTAAATATGGACACATTCTTCTGAAATGGGGTAAATTCTTTTTGTCTTTTTGGGGAAAAAAAAAAAGAACATTCAGTTTGGGATATGATTTTTTAACATATTCAACAAAGAATTTTACTCTGTCCTCTCGACTCTGGTATTTCCTCCGTATCGTAAAGCCCCTAAACCTTCCTGGTGCTTGTGTTGGATAAGAATATTGGATGTGCATCTTTTCTATTTAATTTAGCATCACTGTTGTATTTTAATTCTTACTTTCCCCTTGCTTTCAATATAGTATTATAGCTTTGACCTTCCATATGCATCATTATAGGTTGGCCAGACTACTCACAGGACTTGCTTCGGGATCCAACTCTGCTCGCTTTTGTTTTGTCACGTCTCTTTCACAGGCTTACTTACGAATCATTGACTGCCCTTGAAATTCCTAACGACATGCTACAGACCATCCAGGATCTCATTCTGGATCTCCGAGTACGTTGTGTGATGGTCACACTGCAACACACAGCAGAAGGTAGGTTAAGAAAAATTGGTGACATTTGCTAGACATCAAGTATCTGAATATGCCACCTCCTCTTTTTGTTTTCTAATTCTTGAAAATGAGATAATTACTTTTTAGGGAAATTCGAATATTTTAGATCACCAGTAGCTGCTCAATAGAATTTGTCCTTTTTTTTTTTTTTAAAGATTTTATTTATTTATTTATTCATGAGAGAGAGAGAGAGAGAGGCAGAGACACAGGCAGAGGGAGAAGCAGGCTCCATGCAGGGAGCCCAACGTGGGACTCGATCCCGGGCCTCCAGGATCAGGCCCTGGGCTGATGGCAGTGCTAAACCTCTGAGCCACCTGGGCTGCCTGAATTTTTTTCCTTCTTTGAATATCTTATCAAATCTATTTACTTGAGATACCAAGCTGTGTACAGATTAAAATACATCTAAATTAAATCCCTGAAAATATTTCAGGATTTAAGAACATCCTTATGGCAAATCAAGTAGAAAAGATCTAGTATAGGGCAGCCCAGGTGGCTCAGCAGTTTAGCGCTGCCTTCAGCCCAGGGCCTGATCCTGGAGACCCGGGATCCAGTCCCATGTCGGGCTCCCTGCGTGGAGCCTGCTTCTCCCTCTGCCTGTGTCTCTGCCTCTCTCTGTGTCTCTCATGAATAAATAGAATCTTTAAAAAAAATCAAATAAAAATCTTTTAAGAAGGTCACATCTCTATACAGAATTGGTGACTAAATATACCGTGTCAACAGAAAGAGAATGGAACCCAGGTGAGAAATAGCAGTGTCCTCTGAATTCACCTGCTCCCTCCCATCAGGGACCCGAAACAGCCTGAAAAATGGTTTGGAAAAATAGCATTCCTTTGCCAATCATCAGAAGTGCATACGACTAAAACAATATAAATTTTTTAATCAGATATTTTAAGAAAAAAATTAAAGCTTTATTTTATACACATTGAATATAATCAAAAGTGCTTTGAGTAAGTAATAAACCATTGTCTAAAGTTGTCATTAAGCCTAGCCTAGAGTCTCAAAACTGGGCTAAGTTTATTTACATTAATGTTTTATTAAAAAATCCAGAAAACAATACACATTTAAATCTTTGCATGTACCAGAATTATGTTGCATACCTATTATCTACTTTTCATTTTTTACAAACCCGTATAAAACAATGAAAAACCATGACCTTTATAGATTTTTATTTCTATAAAGTTCAGTGAGATTATTATAATAAAAAATACTTATGTGCTTATTTCCCCTTAGAAATAAAGAGGTTAGCTGAAAAGGAGGACTGGATTGTCGATAATGAAGGACTGACTTCTCTTGTAAGTTCAAATTATTTTCAAAGATTTAATCATTAGTATGTATTGTATTCAAAATAAGTGATTTTCTTTATTAATAAGGAGCATATATTCTTTATATTGTAATTCTAAATCACTCCTGAAGATAGAAAAATAAATTTCTTAAAATTTTCCTTTTCAGAGTCATTTGTGCTCACCACTAACCACAAATATCTAAAAATTAGTAAAAACAGTGGATTTCTTTTAGAGTGCTCTTTCTTCATCATGTCACTATTGTTTGTTTGCATGACATTTTAAAATAGATTGTGCTTCATTGTAAGTTACCTAGTAACTCGAATTTTTTTTAGAAAAACAGAATAGAAAAAAATACTAGTGCTGGCCCCTAAGCCAAAACAAAATAAATACACAGTAACAACAAACTTCTCCAGATATATACGTCGGTCAGGCAGGCGATTACGAACATGGCGGATTCATTTTAGGGTCAGCGTCCGTTCAGATGGGACTTTTAGATTTTCAGAATATTTTTGAAAATAGTTTTCACGATCTACCGTGTTTTCACATTTGCCTCCTGGATTCCCACAATGGCCCTGTGGGTAGGTGTGTCAGTTAAATTGACATTCAGCTGCTAAAACATCCAGGGCCTTTAGATGAGATGGGTATTTCCTTTTTCTCTAACATTAGAGAAATTAGGACTGGTGTGGCAGCGTAGTCACACAGTCAGCACACAGGGCTCTTTCTGACTTGCTTCTTTGCGACCCTTATCGTGGCTTCTGTCTGCAGATGTCCTCCTATCACAAGGCGGCCACTGCCGCTCCAGCCACCATGGCCTCAGTCCTGTCGTGGCAAAGTCCAGCACTTTCTCAGGAGCCGCACGCAGCTCATAATCCTTCCTTCCTACATCTGCTTGGCTAGAATTGATTCACATGCCCAGCCCTGTTGGCAGTGGAGGCTGGAAAAATGCAATTTTTTAGCAGAGCACATTGTTAAGCCCAAAAAGTTCCTGTTTTACATTAGTAAGAAAAATGGAAAAGATAAATCTAGGGGAGGCACTTAGGTTTCTGCCTACATAGTTGATGAGGAAACTAGAATAAAATGGTTTTGACTTGCCCAGATTTACAAGATAGTGGTGGATGAGGTTGTTGAGATGCGATGATCTCATGGAGTATTTCTTCATTTCCTCAAATTGCTGAACTTTTTTTTTTAATTGCTATGCTTCTTATTGGCAGTCTTACTTTGGGAGCTGGGGAATTTTTCCCAAGTTGAAATGCTTTTCTCCTCTTCCTCTTAAATACACCAAAATGTACTTTACTTTAAGTGACAATACGGTTTAGAACAGCAGTCCGTACTTACAGATTTTTGTGAATTATATCATGTTTGACATTAGGGAAATTTGTATTTTTAATAAATCTATTCTAATGATATTTTGAAGGACTTGTTTTTCATAAAAATTACTTTTAGTTCATTTGACTTATTCTACTTCTCATAATTACTTGTGATTAAATACAGACTATCCTATAACTAATTCTGTCCTACTAAATACTTAGAGGAAGACGATGTGGAGTAGACCTTCATGGTTTCATACAGTGGCCATTCGAGACATGGCTTGTGCAAAATACATACCAGATTCCAAAGACTCAGTACACAAAGATAAAGTATCTCAGCTTTTTATATTGATTACATGTTGAAATAGTATTTCGTCTTATTGCATAACATGAATTATATTAAAATTATTTTTTTCTTTTAATTTCCTCAACGTGTTTACTAGAAAATCTGAAATTATAAATATGACTTATGTTCGTGGCTCACATTATACTCCTTTCGGACAGTGTTGTAGAGGAAGTTGTGCTGCACTAGATTCAGAATCCTAATCCAGTTCAGTCCTTAATCCTGTCACATAATAGTCCTGCAATCTTGTTATTTTTTTTTATTTTTTATTTTATTTTTTATTTTTTTAAGTCTGTGTATTTGATCTCTACCCCCGACGTGGGGCTTGTATTCCCGACCCCGAGGAGATGAGGAGTTGCATGCTCTGGGGGCTGGGGGGCCCGACGCCCCACTGCACCTCCCTGGGTCCCAGAAGGGCTCGTGTGATGCTGCTGCCTCTAGTCCCGGGCGTTACAGGGCACATCCGGGGCCCGTAGCTGCCGTCCCCAGGTTAGGTGGTCTGATTAGAGTAGTTAAACCTCCGAAAAGGTCTTCAAATGGTTGCTATAGACTTGTTTGCAGTCCATTTAAAGTTTCACTGTGATACTAAGAAACTCTAACCATGGAATACTTCCACGTTTGTCACACATACAAGCTACAAGACTAAACTTTGTGGATGAGTGACTCACAGAAAGTCACACTTCTGGTGTCAGCCATTGTACCTCCGGGCCAGATGTTGGTCAAGACGAGGCTGCGTAATAGTGTCGATAAAGCTGAGCATGTTTGAAGCTATTTCATGCGCCTCACTTCAGAAATGCATAGAGTCAAAGAACCGGCGTTGAGTATTTTAACCTGACATTTATAAAATTCTTAAAACTTTGAACAATGACTTAAATTGTCTCAAATTCTATTACATACTACTAATTTATATTTTCTTAACACTCCATAGAACCAATTGCATTTGTTTAGAATAGGAATACATTTTACTTTTTCTGAAATTTTTCATCTTTTAAGATTTTTTTTTTTTAGAATTTTCAATACTGAGAATTTTCTTCTTTCATAAAAACTGGAATGCGGATGCCTGGGTGGTTCAGTGGTTAACACCACCTTCGGCCCAGGGTGTGGCCCCGGGGTCCCAGAATCAAGTCCCACGTCGGGCTCCCTGCATGGAGCCTGCTTCTCCCTCTGCCTGTGTCTCTGCCTCTCTCTCTCTCTCTCTCTCTCTCTCTCTCTCTCTCTGTCTCTCATGAATAAATACATAAAATCTAAAAAAAAAAGAACTGTAAAAATGCTGGAAATATATGTGATAACTCCTATAATCAGCTAAATTGGATGCTTCACTGATAATATACAGAGATAGTACTGTTTCTTTTTAGAAAAAAGAAATAGCAGGTGTTTACACTGTCATTTACTCCCAGTTTAACTGAAACTACTGGAGTTCTCTGATAATTCCCAATCTGTTTATTGTATAATATAGATAAAAAAAGAAATTAATAGAATCTAGTTGAGATATTATTGCAAGAAATCTAAGAAACCATATATATGAACATCAACATCTAATTGCCTACCGTTGAGTTTTGGATTTAATTCTCACTATTACTGCTTTAACATCTTAGATTTTCCTACCTTTTGAGGCCGGTAGGGCGGAGGGATAAGGTCAGATATCTAGCAGACGTTTCCACTCCTGAAATGCTTCTCGCACGTGGTATTCCATACTGTATGCTCTTATTTTACTGATTTACATCCTGGATATTTAGAAGTTTGTATGGTGCCCTCTGGTGGCTTCAGAGCGCAGTGTCAAATGGGGCAGCACTGTAGCTTCCCTGAGTTCTGGGGTCCTTTTGGTGAGAAAGCGCCTCCGATCCTATGCAGGTGTCTTCTGTTCGCTTGCTGCCCCCAGGGTCTTGAGAACTGAGCACACAGTAAGGAGAGCGCCTGACTTTAGGGTTTTGCCCAGAGCCGTTAGAGTGGGGGCCTGTGCCCCTGTCGCCCGTCCCACCGGGCTGCTCCCTGCTGCTCCCCGAGGTCTGCGAGGTCTGCAGGGCCTGGCCGCACAGCCCCCACTCCCCCTCCCCTGCAAGGTTCCGGGGGGCATCCTCTGTGTCCTACCTACAGCAGGTTCCCCTCCTTCAGCGTCACTTGCTCTGAGTGCCCATTTGGTTTTTCATGGCACGTATTCTAGTTATTTGGGGTTTTTGTTTGTTTGTTTGTTTTTAGTTTGCAATTTATTTCTGGGGTGGTTTTTTCTTTTTGTTGTTGTTGTTGTTGTGTTAGTTTTGTAAAAAGTCCCAGTTTTGTTGACTGTGACTTGTGTGGTTGTGTTTTCTACCCTCATAGACCCTTGAGGAGCACTGCCTGCCCCCCCCCACCTCCCCGTCCCCATCACCTAGAGTACGCCTGGCACAGTGGAGCCTCGAGCACAGTAGGAGCAGAGATGTTATCATTCATTCAGTGCCTCGCGTGCCATTTGCCGGACAGATCTTCAAGGGTTATTTTCTGGCAATGTCTATGGAAAGTGACTGTAGTGACGTCTGTATGGACAACCCTGGACCTCCTACGAATCACTATTAGTAATATTACACTTTGAACAGGGCTAGACACGTGGAAGATCTAGGAGATGGAGCTCAGAATATATCCTGGAAGTGGTGTTGAAATAGAAGCTTATGGGGCACCTGCTTTTTAAAAAAATTTGCTTATTGGCTTTGTCTTTAAACTGTTTAAAAATAAAATTTTCTTGGGGCGCTTGGGTGGCTCAGTCAGTCAGGTGTCTGACTCCTGATTTCAGCCCAGGTCATGATCTTGGGGTCGTGAGATTGAGCCCCACGTTGGGCTCCAGGCTGAGCACAGAGCTTGCTTAATTAAGATTCTCTCAGGACACCTGTGTGGCTCAGTGACCCCAGGGTCCCGGGATCGAGTCCCACGTCAGGCTCCCCACCGGGAGCCTGCTTCTCCCTCTGCCTGGGTCTCTGCCTCTCTCTGTGTGTCTCTCATGAATAAATAAGTAAAATCTTTTAAAAAAAGAAAAAGAAAAAGATTCTCTCTCTCTCTCTCTGCCCTCCCCCTCCCCGCTCGTGCATGCTTCTTCTCTCTCAAAGCAATAAAATACGAACTTGTTGTACCTGCTCTTTATCAGGTCACTTGCGTCTCAGAAGAGTAGAATTTTGCTGAAAAATTCCAGTTACAGCTGGCCTCTGTTGTAGGTGAAGTAGCTGTAGTGGAGAATCTCCAGATTTGCCCACCCTTAAATGTCGAGTGCAAAACATGCCAAGTGTAAGTCTTGGTGACCAGGAGACTGTTGGCGTCCGTTCCCCCTTCAGTGAATCGGTACGGCAGAGAGTTGGGGCCCTAATATGCTTCTGTTAAATGCCCTGCTGACCGGGGCCTACTTTTGAATTTTGACTTCGTGCCTTTCCTCTTCCCTCAGCCGTGCCAGTTTGAGCAGTGCATCGTGCACTCCCTGCAGTCGCTCAAGGGCGTCCTGGAGTGCAAGCCCGGGGAAGCCAGTGTGAGTCGTCCGTCGGGACCGCGCGGGATCGCAGCGGGAAACGGGTCCCCTCAGCCCAGGAGAGCGTCTCCCTCGGACGTTGGCGCTGCCCTCCACCTGCGGTTCCCATCTGGGTTCCCAGCTAGGCCGAGGGAGATCACAGCGGGAGCTGCTCCTTGCAGCTCCTTTCTCAGGCGGCTCTTTAGTCTTCTCCCTTTGAGACAAAGGTCCCCCACGCTGGCAGCAGTTTCCCACGTGTGAATTTTTTATGTCAAACTTGATAAACAAAAAGTCCTGTTTTCCTAGTGGAGTCCAAGAACGTCTACCCAAATTCTTCCCCGCAGGTCTTTCAGCAGCCGAGAACACAGGAGGACGTCTGTCAACTGAGCATCAACATCCTGCAGGTAAGGTGCAGAGGCACGATGCGCCGACGCCCAAGGGAGGCGAGTCACCGCGAACGGCCTCTTAGTGAGAACGTAGGACACGTGGGGAGCGAGCGTCCTTTGCTCGTCTTGCCTAGTCCGTAACATTATGGCAAGTCCGGTAACAAGACAAAGTTGAAGGAAAGATGAATCCCCGCTTGTCCTAGCAGACCCCGCTGTCCTTCCCCTTCTTCGGTGCTCCCGTGCTTCACGGGGATCTTTGTTGCAGCCCGAATCTAATGAGGTGATCGTCGTTTACCTCGTATCTAGAGCTTGAAGCTCTTCCATTAGGATCAGGCCTGATGGTTTGCGGGAACATGAGCAAACGTGAGCATGTGATGAGCGGCTGGAAGGAGGGAGCAGGTCTTCTTCCCGAAATATAGTCAAGAATGTATAGTTGAATCAGAACACGGTGATTTTAATGTCCTGTCGCTCACGTCATGCACATGGGCGTAAAGCTCCCAGTGCGTGCATATAGGATATGTCTCCTGTCTCCTGGGACATGCACGTACTCACACGCCACTTCTATGTATTTCTGGGGGGGAGGTTATCTATGTAAAATCATTGGGGCGCCTGGGTGTGTCAGTCGCTCAAGCATCTGGCCCTTGATTTTGGCTCAGATCACAATCGCAGGGCTGTGGGATCGAGCTGTGTCCGGCTCTGGTGCGAGGCGTGGAGGCTGCTGGAGTCTCTCTCGCCCTCTGCCCCGTCCCCCTCCACCTGCACGTGCATGTGCACATGCTCTCTTAAAAAAACACACACACAGTTTATGTACAGAAAGTCATTTTTTCTGAAGATTTTATTTATTTATTTGAAAGAGCACAAGCAGGGAGAGCAGCAGACAGAGGGAGAAGCAGGCCCCCCTCTGAGCAGGGAGCCCGATGCGGGGCTCAAACCCAGCACCCTGGGACCGTGGCCTGGGCCGAGGGCAGACGCTTTGCTGACTGAGCCACCCACGCGCCCCGGGAAATTATTTTTAATATCCAAACAGATTAGTACCTAAGAGTTCATGTTACTGAAACTTCTTATTTTTGACGTAGATTTTTATATACTGTCTGGAACAGTTGAGCACCAAGCCTGATGCAGACGTAGATACTACACAGTAAGTAGACTGAACCTCGTCTGGAGTATTAAAAATACAGCCTGATGTTTGACGTGTAGTCTCATATCCTGGGACAAGGAGACGGATAAGATAGGTTGTGTGTATCAGAATTAATTATGTTTTTACGTATTTGACGTGGATCTTTTTGATAGTTTTTTACCTTCTGAACCCATCTTAGTGTTGCTAGAGACATGCTGAGTAAGCTGAACACCTGGTTGGCTTACTAATTATTGAAAGGAACAAGTTTTATGAATAACAAGAATGAAAATTAAAATATAGAACTCCTGGTTGATGACCTTTAGAATTCTGATGTTAGAGAATTAGTAATGTTCGTGTTAACAACTAATTTTTCCAGTAGAATAAAGCCTGGGTCAGGCTGTTATTTGAGCTCCAGAGGACACATCTTGATTCTTCATATTTACAAATTCTGGTAGTAATTCTTTTATAATACTGTTGTATAGGATCTTTTAGTGACGTAACTTATCTGAATGTTATTGAATGATATTTGGCACGTGTCACTCCTGCGCACCAAAGGGTAATACTCTGACACGGAAAATACTGAAGTAAATGCCTCTTAAGTCTATAATGGGTAATTTGAGAAGTTTTCTACGTTTGGGTTTTCTTGGTGTTGGTTTTTGCCTCTCAGTATATAATACTCCTGCCTCCTGGAGACTTAATAAATATTGATTTGGTTTTATATGTTTAACACAGTCCACCAGTACTTTGTATTGTTAATCAATTCACTGATATTGATTAAATACATTTTTCTTCCCGTATTGCTTTCTTATCATTTCTGTTTCAGACACCATTAATTCTATTACATAGGCTACGTGTTTCTGAACTTTTTTCTTAATTTCATTTTGTCTTAAATTCCACCTAAGTGTTTCATATACACACACATATAGTGCAGTGTGCAGTGCGGTGATCTGACAGCTCCGTGCATCGCTCGTGTTCACAGGTGCCCTCCTTCATCCCCATCACCTGTGTTACCCAGCACCCCCTCCCTGTGCTCCGGTAATCGTCAGTTCTCTGAAGTTAAGTCTGTTTCTTGGTTAGTCTCTCTCTCTTTCTCTTTTTCCCTTTGTTCCTTTGTTTAGTTTCCTGAATTACCCATATGGGTGAAATCATATGGTATCTGTTTTTTTCTGACTGACTTATTTCACTTAGCATAATACTCTCTAGCTTTATCCGCATCCTGGCAAATAGCAAGATTTCACTCTTTTTTTTGTGGCTGAGTAATAATCCACATATATATATATATACACACACACCACACCTTTATCCGCTTATTACTTGATGGACACGTGGGCTCTTTCCTTAATTTGACTGTTACTGAAGATGCTGCTATAAAAGCATCATGGTGCGTGCATCCCTCTGAGTCAGCATTTTGTATCCTTTGGGGAAAGACGTCAGCCGCGCGCTTGCTGGATCCCTAAGGCACCTCCACACGGCTCTGCAGAGTGGCTGTGCCAATCTGTGTTCCCGCTGACACTGCCTGAGCCTGCCTTTCCCTCCACGCGCTCGCCGACCCCCTGGGTTTCTTGAGCACACGCGCAGCCACTGAGCCCCCCGGGCGTCCCACCGTGCGTCTCCCGTGTTGGTGTGAGCCGTGCTGACGGGGTGAGGTGGCACCTCGCCGTAGCTTTGATTTGCAGTTCCCTGATGGTGAGCGACGGTGAGCATCTCTCCACGTGTCCGTTGGCCACCCGGGTGTCTGTTCGCGTGTTCTGCTCATTTTTAAATTGGATTATTTGTTCTTTGGGTGTTGAATTTCATGAGTTCTTCGTACGTCTTGGATACGACCCCTTTACTGGGTGGGTCATTTGTAAATATCTTCTCCCGTCCCGTGGGCTGCCTTGTACCTTGTAGTTTTGCTAATTGTTTCCTTCGCTGTGCAGAAGCTTTCTATTTCGATGTAGTCACAGTGGTTGACTTTTGCTTCTGTTTCCTTTGCATCAGGGAAGTTATCTAGAAAAAATTGCTCCAGCTGGTGTCAAAGGAGTTCCTGCCTGTGTTCTGTACTAGGATTCTTAGGATTTCAGGTCTCACATTTAGGTCTTTAGTGCATTTTGAATTTATTTTTGTTTATGGTATAATGAAGTAGTCCCGTTTCTTTCTTTTGAACATTGCTGCCCAGTTTCCCCAACACCATTTGTTGAAGAGACCGTCCTCTGCGCATTGCATATTCTATCCTGTTTTATTGAAGACTAAGTCACCATATAATATGGGTTTATGTCTTGGTTTTCTGTTTTGTTCCATTGATCCATGTGTCCATTTTTGTGCCACTACCATACTGTCTGGAACACTACAGCTTTGTGATATAATCCACGTCCAGAACTGTGATGCCTCCAGCTTTGCTTTGCTTTTTCAAGATTGCTTTGGCTATTTGGGGTCTTTACGCTTCCATATAAATTTTAGGATTATTTGTTCTAGTTCTGTGAAAAATACTATTGGTATTTTGATAGGGATTGCATTAAAAGTATATTTTGCTTTGGGTAGTATAGACATTTTAACAATGTTCTTCTAATTCATGAGCATGGAATGTCTTTCCATTTTTTTGTTTGCCTTCTCCCATTTATCTTTTGTAGTTTTCAGAGTACAGATCTTTCACTTGTTTGGTTAGGTTTATTCATAGGTATTTTATTATTTTTGGTGCAATTATAAATGGGGTTTTTAAAATTTCTCATTCTTTTGCTTCATTATTGTATAGAAATGCAATAGATTTCTGTACATTGATTTTATATCCTGTGACTTTACTGAATTCATTTATTATTTCTAGTAGTTTTTTGGTGGAGTCTTTGGGTTTTTCTATATATTTATGAACTTTTTTTCCTGTTCCATTCAATCATATATGTCTTACATCTTTTTGTGTTTTTTTAACATTCATTAGTTTTTTATTGTTCAGATTGGTATCTTTGTATTCTCTTTTAAAATGTTATTTGATATTTTCATCTATTTAGTTTTCCATATGAATTCTAAAATCCATTGGTAAGGTTTAAGCAAAAGAATTCCTGCTAAGGGACGCCTGGGTGGCTCAGCGGTTGAGCATCTGCCTTCAGCTCAGGTCATGACCCCGGGGTCCTGGGATCGAGTCTTGCATCAGGCTTCCCCGCAAGGAGCCTGCTTCTCCCTCTGCCTGTGTCTCTGCCTCTCTCTGTGTCTCTCATGAATAAATAAATAAGATCTTTAAAAAAAAAAAAAGAGAGAGAATTCCTGCTAAAGTGTTTATTATCATCCTGTTATATCAACTAATCAGTAGATTATACTATTTCCTCTTCTGCAATTTTCTATCTTTGGTCACTTGTTGGTTATTAACTAATTTTCTAACTGTACTCACCTATAAGACGTAAAATAAGAAAATGAGCTTGGAAAAGTCCTTTGGAGATTCTGAGAGTCAAAAACATTTCAATTATTTTGAGTCTGTGCCTAAAAATTAAATTATTGGGTATTTTCCCCTTTGGTGATTTAAAAAAAATCTACTTGAGTATTCAGAAGACCCAAAGCAAATATATGGCTTATATTAATAGATAGCCCATGGTGTCTACTTTCTGCAGTTAATTTTTAAATATGAAAAAACAAAGTTATGTGATTTTTGATCAAAAGGTTCATTGTTTTTTTTCTTTTTTTGAGTTGTAATAGACATAAAACATTCTTAATTTTAGTATTTTAATTGTTCTCTTACTTCTATATTTAGTCTTTCCGTTGATGTTTCTTCTCCTGATTTGTTTGGAAGTATCCATGAAGACTTCAGTTTGACTTCTGTAAGTAAGATGATAAATAGAAAGCTAAGCATGTCATTTTAAAACTATATAGTGACTTATAAATCAGTCTGAATTACTTTGCTATTGTAATACTGCTGTAGTATACTATCCTGGACTTTGGAGCTATGCTGTAGTTTGTGAAAATTTTAGTAAACGTATAATTTTATATGTATTCCACACTTAAAAACTGTTTAGCCGATGTTGTAACTTAAGTAGTTCCATCTACTCCCTGTATCCTGCTCACAGGTTTGTGAGTGTGAATAGGTGCCCTAGTGGTTCCCAGATGTTTGAAAATTGGAGAGGAAGCAGAAGACAGGTGCACATCTCCCCATATCTTTCTTCTTTAACCAGAGAAGCTCTGCTTTTCTTTATTTTATTTCTGTAAGTTCCCTAATAGCATCTCTTTTGAGCATCAAGTTCTGTGGCAAAAACAAAGCCATACCACCTACTATATGTGCACATTTACATCTTTTTTTTTTTTTTAGTATATATGTGTATTTAGGGATAATTCACACACACATTTTATTACATGTATAGATTCAACTCTTGAAATTCAGACCCATCTGTCTTAAAAAAAAAATAATAAGTCTCTCTGGTTTGTCATTTGCTTCAAGGTTGTATGTGTGTGTGTGTGTGTGTGTGTGTGTGTGCGCATACACATGTGTATGGATAAATGTATGTGTGTCTCTCAAGAAAGAAGACATATGACCTATCTCATTCGCACAATACTATAAGTACAAATTCCTAAATAAGAAATTTGTTATATTAGGAAAGATTAAGAACTCCGTTTGGGGTTAGGTGTATTGAATGAGTGACGTTCAAGCAGAGACACTTAGTGGGTGATTGGATATACTAGTCAGGACCCCAGGGAAGAAATGTGGACGTAGATTTGCGAATCAGTAATATATAGTTGACCCTTGAGGAATGCAGGGGTTAGCGGCATCAGTGCCCTGTTCACTCGAAAACCCATGTGTAACTTTGACTCCCCTGTAACTTAACAGTATTCTGTTGAGGAAAGCCTTACCGATAACAGGCAATTAACACATTCTGTACGTTATTATGATGTGCTGTATGTATTACAGTAAAGCAAGTTAGAGAAAGTAAATGTTACTAAAATGATAAGAGAAAATACATTTATAAAAGTGTACCGTATTTGTTGAAAAGAAAATGTGTGTGTAAGTGGACCAGTGCAGTTTGAACCACTGTGTTGTTCAAGGGTCACCTTAAAAGCAATAGAAGGCCTGGGAGTGGATGAGCATACTAGGAAAAATACTAGAAGAATGAGAGGAGGGCCAAATATTTAAAATTTCACTGGGGATACTAGTATTTAAGGGATGGCCAGAAGGAAGGAGCCTCAAAATTCCCCAAAAAGAATAATCAGAGAGAGAGAGAAGAAAATCCAGGTGGAGCAGGGTTCCTGAGAGAGATGGGAAAGAACATTTAAACAAATATGTAACGGTATCACGGCCTGGTAGAGGATCAGGTGGGGTCAGGGGAAGACTAGCGCCTCTGGGCTTGGCAGCTGGGTGTTTGGGGTGATGTAGGAGAAACAGCAGCGGGTTGCCAATGGGCGGCCCCTATGCCTTGGGTACAGGTCGACTAGGAGCGGAGGGGGTCGATGAAGAGCTTAAACCCTTCTCTCCACTGTGAACATAGAATAGCAGAGAGGGACACAGGCTGGAGGAAAGAACTTCCTAAATTGAGGAGGGCCTTAAGAGCTGCTGGGCCAGCTGGGCCTTTTTCCTCTGCCCTTTAGAACGAGCCTGATTTCTATAGGACCATCTTTTCCGTTTGGAAACATTCGTTGTGTGAGCTCGGAATCTTCCTTCCTCTTAGCTAACACCTTAAATCTTTCCAGCGTTTCCTAGTGGAGGGGCAGTGGTTCTCCTCTTAGCCCAGCGGTGTCCTTGCAAGGGCAGAGAGGGCGGAGCACAGGGTGGGGCTGTGGCCCTGGCAACTGGGAAGCAGCCAAAGGGTGGATTAGGTTAGTCTCCATGGACTCACCGTGAGCCTATGTCAGCCACACCCCGGCTGCTTCATACTTGCTTCTGCTGTTCTAGGATCGTATCTCTCCCGTTTTATTCCTTACAGTTGTTCATTTGATGCCAAATTCAGTTCGTATGTTCTCTGCATTTGGATGATACTGCTTTAGATTTGGCCCAGATTATTGAGATCGTCTTGTTCTATAATCCAGCAAAGAGGTGGTTATGGCCCAGGTTTGGAGTCAGGAGACACTAGTTTGCTTCCTGGCTGTCTTCTTACTAACTAAATAATCTTGAGCATGTCATTGGGGGTGTCTAATTTTCTGGACAAAATTGGAATGGTAGTGCCTACATCTCAGAGATTCTGTGAGAAATAATTGAAGCAATGCCTAACTGGCGAGTACTGCCTTGGATAGGTGGACTTGTTATTTTCGAACATACATATTTATCTAAGTTCTTAGTAAGCTTTTAATTAATCAAGTTTAAGAATTTGGTTATGGTAGCGTTCAGTTATTCTTCCCATTTTCATTTCTTCTGATTGGTTAGATTTCAGGAGAAAAATGCACTCACAAGAGTAAGACTTAAGATCACTCAAGTTATTTTTCATTTGGGGAAAAAAAGAAAACAAACATGCAGATTACAAGGAGAATAATCAAAGAGATATCCCAGCCTGGCCTGTGTGCCTATGAAGTGCTGCTTAATGCTTTCTTTTTGGCTTTCACTGGCCATTTATTCACAAAATGTGAAGGAATTATGCATACCATAATCCCTTTTCCTTGTTTTATCATTTATTTTCCTTGCATAGATTAATTCAAGGCCATTCACAACCTTTCGTTTGTTTGAAGGTACTTTAATAACTCCTTGCCCTTTAATTATATTTGTTGGCAAAAAAAAAAAAACTGAATGGGCCATACTCTGCCAGCAATAAAGAATATAATATTTTAAATTAAAAAATTTATTAAGTTTTAAAATTTTTGATGGAGCTAAATGAAATTATTGGGGCTTGGCAGTTGAGTTCAGAGTGTAACTCAAGACAGGTATCTCTCTATTTTTCACATTTATTATATTGACTTTAACATAGATCATGTACAAAATAGTAAGCAAAATACGGTTGAAAATTTTTCCTGGAAAGTAGTTTTGCCTTAGTGTTTAGTCAGAGGATCTTAAATCAAGGCTCTAAATTAGTCACTGTTGTTCTGGAGAATGCTCTCACACTGAGGGAGCACGGGAAAAGTGTTTTTGGTGAGCCACAGCCACAGTGATAACGGCCATTCCTGGAATTCTGTTTACAAAAATAGTTCTTCTGAACTGTAAAATGATGTTTATTCATCATTCCTGGGGTCTGGCAGTTGTAATGAGAAATCACTTTAAAGCTGGCTAGAACCCTGGAGAACACAGACTATGGGGCTCTAGCCCCTGGGTGACTTGATGCTGTGTGTGGGGGGGGGTCCCCTCGCCTCTGTCCATCACTCCCCGTAAGAGGAAAACTATTCTACATAAAAGACATCTGTGAAGGCCCAGTTTTGGGAGGAACCCATCACGTGGAGGGCATTATAACTCCTTTCCAAGTTATGAAAAATTTATGAATGATTTTCTATGAATTTTTGCGGGGTTTTTTTTTTGTAGTTATTTTAAAACACGCGTTTTTGAGGCTTTTTTCTGCTACAAAAAACATTAGAGTAACCAGTAAAGTAGAACCCCTTTCATAAGGACAACAGCCGATCAGACCTTACTAATGAACTGGATATTAAATTGCAAGGGCACCATTAGTTGACTCTTCTGTGCATTGTGTAATGACAAGCAGTTAGTAAATTATGGAATTATATTGTTTCTCTCTATATTATTATTGGGGGGAAAAGGAGCCAAGAAAAACAAAACATTAAATATTGATAGTATCAAAAAAAAAAGAATATTGATAGTAAACATGAAGAAATTGTAGTTAAATTTAACAAACGATAACTGTTACCCAGTTTGTTCCTGTAAGTGTAATTTTCTAAACCTTTGTTTTGGCTTTTAGGAACAGAGACTTTTGATAGTCCTAAGTAACTGCTGCTACCTAGAACGTCACACCTTCCTAAATATAGCGGAACATTTTGAAAAGCATAACTTCCAGGGAATAGAGAAAATAACACAGGTAAGCGAATTATGTCATATGAACAGGTTGGTGGTTTTATCAATTTAGTTTCCAAGCTATTTTCTTAGGACACTCTCTCTTTTGCTTGTCCTATATTTTTTTCTCCTTATCCCCTCCACAGCCATATACTTTGCCCATCTTCACCCCACCCTGACTCTGAATGGTTCTTGCCCTTCTTATAACTCCCCTTAAATCATTAATTTAATCTCTTCTTTTCTCTAGATCAAAGCTTTCTCAAGGCAAAAGCTGATTTACTCCCTACCCAGGCTGCTGAAAGGAAGGCAGAGAGATAGGAAGAAGGCATCAAACCCAAATCTTTAAGAATCATCTCAGATTTGTTTCCTTTTAGGTTAAAGCTTTGACTTTAGAGCCAAGAGCAGACTCCCTGAGCCTGCAGTAAACCTCCCCCTGCTTATTGACACCTCTTCTTCCTCTCCCCTCCCTTTTCCCGATGACCACAGGAGGCTTTTGCTTTTTGCTGCTTGGGCAAGGGCACGGGTGCTCCAGCACAGAGACACAGACACACACGAGACTGGCATAGAACCGCTATCGGGTGCTCAGTAACTTACCTGCAAACTACTGCTCTCCACTCTCTAACCCACGAACGTAGCAAAGTTAGACAAAGATGAATGCTGTATAAATCAACAGATTTTTTTTTAGATGTTATACTTTGTTGTTTATATTTTTTCAAGTAAGCAGAAAAGGAAAAAGAACCAACTTCTGCTTACTTGAAAAATGAAATGACCTTCTTATTAAAGGTTGGTTGGTTCTTGGGCAAAGGTTTATCAGATTTCTAAGTAAAACTAAGCTAGAACCACTTTTACAGTTTTCTCAGTGCAGAAAATAAGAAAGATAATGATCTTGTTAATCTTGTAATCAAAAAGTACTGTTGATGGATTGCATATTTTTACAAATGATAGTTACAGTTTGTGAACTAGAAATGGATTTTTTTTTTTTTCTTCAAAGAATGAAAATGTCAAAGTGGGTGGCTCTGTCTTGTTTTCCTGCCTTTTCGTAAAGATTAATCATCCTGATGAGAAATGTTATGACTTAAGGCTGTAAGGCCAAATGTTCAGTTTATTTCCAGAAATTTTTGTGTTGAGAATTGCAAGGTGCTCTCCTGCAGTAAAGAATTAGCATTTGTAGAAAGTGAACACTTTGTTTTTGTGTGGTAACAGTAGTAGTGACACAAATTTATTTATTTATTTAAAAAATAAATGATTAAGAATTGCATGTAACAGAAGCAGTAAGTTTGGTTTTCTTTAGGTTTTTACAAAGTTAGGAATAGTAACTACTGCTTCAGTTGACAGGATAAAGAAATAAAATGAAGTTGACAGACAAGTAGGCTCAGATACCCTTCCTAGTCTTGTTAAATCTTTTTCCAAAGATTTATTTATATATTTGAGAAAGAGATGGGGGGAGGGGGAGGGAGAGAAAGTCTCAAGTAGATTCCTTGCTGAGCACAGAGCCTGACCTGGGGCCAGATACCCGGACCCGAGGTCATAACCTGAGCTGAAACCAAGAGGTGGACGCCTAACTGATTGCGCCTGGGTGCTCCCCCCACCTTTTTTTTTTTTTTAAGGTTGATTTACTTATTTATTTTAGAGAGAGTTGCTGATACCATTTTGAAAACCAAGGTAATATGTTGGATCCATTGGTACAGCTTAGAATAAACGATGGACTGTTTTTTCACACTCAGAATAGCATTTTTTATGAGTAGCGTTGAATATCACTTGGTTGCATATTGAATGAATCAGTGTATGTCATCCATCAGATTTAGATGGTAACATTTGTGCTGATTGCATTATTATGAGTGGATCGATGCCAACCAAGTAAGTATCTCTCTTGCATTAATGGAGAAATACTGCCAGCCGCCACTGTTTTTCATAGTTCCCTTATCAGACGACAGAAATCTCTAGAGGCATCGATCCCAGAAAACCCGTGGGGGCACGTTGTTCACACAACAGTTTGTTATCCATTCTGTGACTCTGTTTTTGCCCTCGGAAATGATGGTTCACCACGGGCTTCTAACTTAGGGTCACCAGACGTTAGACACTCTCCCAAACCGCTTTCCAGGTAGGATTTAGTAGTTTACTGAAGGTTCTTCAACGCGTATTTCCTCCTGCTTTCTTGTAGGTATTTCTACCAATAGAGGCATAAAAATGGCCAGTTGCTAATTCCCTTCATCTTGATCCTCCTCTTCAAAAGTAGAATCAATTTTAATTATATTTAATTAATCAAATTATGTTAAAATCATATTATAATTTTATATTTAAATAGGACACAATACTATGTGTTTTAGTTTATTAAAATTTAATGACCAATGATCATTTAAAACGAGAATGGTTTCGTATACACGTTTTTAAAAAGATTTATTTATTTGAGAGAATGAGAGCGTGCGGGGGAGGGACAAGGGAGAGGGGGACAAGCAGACTCCCTGCTGAGTGGAGCCTGATGGGGGGCTCGATCCCAGGACCCTGAGATGATGACCTGTGCCGAAATAAAGAACTGGCTGCTTAACTGACTGAGACGCCCAGGCGCCCCTCATAAATACATTTTTTAGTGCAAATGATCCTCTGATACTTAAGGAAAGTATTCTGAACTCCATTTTTTTCATATGGAAAGATGCTCAGACAGGTTCCTGACTTGACTTGTAAGTAGCAGAGCAAACAACTCAAATTTAAGTATTCTCGTTCTGAATCCAGAGTGCTTTCTGGCCTGGCACTAGACATCCCAAACTGCAAAATGGGCCAAATCCTATTAATACTTTGCTTATAACATTAGAATAACATTGTCAACACGTTACATCACCATCAGTGTAACACGGTATGTTTCTTTTCTACATTACAAAATTATTTTCAGGTATTTTTGTATTAAATATTTTTATCTGTACCAAAAACTAGATTATGTAGGCGTGAGATAGAAGAATAAAGTGAACACATGCACACCTGTTGTCAAGCTGAAGAAATGGAGCATATTCCCCTGGACCCTTTGTTCCCTGCACATCTGTATCATCCTTTTTCCCTTATGGACACTTATATCTGCATTTTGTGGGTTCTAAATAATCCATTGTTTAATATCACCTGTTTCTAAATAACATAAACGGGATTATATGGTATGTATTTTTCTGTGACTTGTTTTTCCTACTCAGAATTGTTTTTGAGATGTATCCACGTTGCTGCATGTAGTTTATGCTAACTTGTAAAACAAAGATTATATCCCTTTTTCTCTCCCTCTCAGCTTATATAACATTGGACTTATTTATTTTTTGGATATTTACAAGAACTCTGTGGTTCTTTCTTCGTGAGATGATTTTTAATGACTGGTTCAATTTCTTTAATGGTCAAAGAACCATTGTAGTTTTCTCTTTCTTCTTATTACTTGTGGTCATCTGTATTTTTCTTGTACTTTGTCCATTTTGCCTAAGTTTCTAAATTTATTGGCATAAAATTGTTTTATAATAGTTTCATATTATTTCAACTCCAGCTGCATCTAAGATTATGATCCCTTTCTAGAGTTAATATTTTCAGTCTTTTTTCTTGGTCAGAGTCTTTTCAAAAACCAAATTTTGGCTTTACTAATCTCTGTTTATGTCCTTGTTTTCTGCCGCAGTAATATGAGCACTTAGCTTAATTGTTTTATTTATGTATCTCATTGATTCCAAACCTTTCAACCTTTTTAAGACAAGCATTTAAGGCTGTGAATGTCCCTCTATCTCTGTAGCTCTATGTCTTTCTTTGGCTGCTTTTTTAGATCTTTTTAATTTTGTTTGTAATATTTCATAGTTGCTCTATGATGTGTCTCTTGGTGTATTTTGTTGGCCTTTTTCCCCCTGACTCCAGTTGATACCTTTAATCACCTGAGTTCTGAAAAATTCTCAGCTGTAACCCCTTTCAATATTTATTCTTCTCTATTCACTCTTTTCTCTCCTTTAAGACCTCCAGTGGGATGTTAGACCTTTTCACTCTGTTCTCCACATCTCTTACATTTTTTGTTCACGTTTCCACCCTCCAAATCTTTAATTCTTTCTAACGATTCAGAATAATTCATTCAGCTCTCTCTTCTCATTGACTTTTTCATTTGTATCTAATCTTGGTGAAATTTGCTGTGTATTGACATTATACTTCAGTTGTTTTTCATTTCCAGAAGCTCTTTGATTTTGTTACTAAGTAAAGGAAAATGATTAACCTACTCTGCTGGTATGATCTCAAACATCAGTGTAAGAGGTAATGGCAGTAAAGTTATTTCCCATGCCCCTTAGACCGTTCTGTGTAAGTGGCCAAATCAAATAGTATTGTAGAGCCAAGTAAAGGACTATCCCTGTTAAGAAGATGGGAGCAGTTATGAGAAGCCGCAATAATGAGATGTGAGACGGTTAATCTCACTAAAAAAAATTGACAGAAAAGGAAGAGTTTGGGGAATTTGATAAAGATTAGTGGTAAGTCGCCAGGTTAGAACCACAGCGGAAGGTGAGGGAAGCGAGGAATGATGGCAATGATGGCTCTCGTTAAGTCCTAGAGACGTTATGCGTCCTTCTGTTTCAGGGTGACAGTATATCCCGTTTCGTCCTGTTTTAGTTTTCTTTTATTTTTCTTTTATTATTTTTTAAAGATTTTATTTATTCATGAGAGACACAGAGAGAGAGGCAGAAACACAGGCAGAGGGAGAAGCAGGCTCCCTGCAGGGAGCCCGATGTGGGACTCGACCCCAGGTCTCCAGAATCAGGCCCTGGGCTGAAGGCAGGCGCTAAACCGCTGAGCCCCCCGGGCTGCCCTTAGTTTTGTTTTAATAGTGCCACCGTTACTAGGGATTAAGAGTTCTTTTTTAGAAATTATTTACTTGGCATTTATTGGTCCACATTTGACAAGTTTTGTTTCAATAACACAGAGTAATATCAATTTGCCACTTGTCTGGCCGTCCATTTGTAAAAATTGTTAAGAAGCATCCTAATTTGACGAACCTAGTTACCCATACTTCCTTGGATAGATGTTCTCATTGTAGTTTGATGATTTCATTTCGGTGGAGATCACTCAGTTCAGTGTACTCTTTCTATCATCTTTGAAATGAGATTAACGTTTTTAAAATTATTTTTTCTTTCTCTGAAGCGTACTATTTAAGAAGCACTTTTAACAAGAATGTTTTTTAAATAGCAAATTAGAGAATCTAAACTGGGAACATTAAAATCAATGATTATTTTTTAACTATTTCGAATGAGTTGAAGACGACTGTATAGAAATTGAGGAAGTGAGACATCTGCCGAAGGCGCCAGCTTCTCCGCACCGGGCCGGCGTGCACGCTTGCTCCTCTGCAGGTCAGCTGTGCGCCCGGGAGTGTCTTTCCACGTGCGTGTTTCTGCCTAAGCAGGTGCCGTGGTGCATTGTCGCAGGCCTTGTTTGTCCCTCCGTATGAAATGCCATCTCCTAATGCGTTCTGTTCTTCTGTAAGTGTTACTACCAGCTCCTTGAAGTACGTTATTTTTTTTTTTTAAGATTTTATTTATTTATCCATGAGAGACACAGAGAGAGAGGCAGAGACCCAGGCAGAGGAAGAAGCAGGCTCCACGCAGGGAGCCCGATGCGGGACTCGATCCCGGGTCTCCAGGCTCACGCCCTGGGCCGAAGGCAGGTGCTCAACCACTGAGCCACCCGGGGCACTTTAAGAGGTGCTCCTATGTTCTCTATGTAGGAAGGTGTGAATACATCTACTTCTGACTGCATGATCACTAAATTAGCACCTCTTTCTCCCTTAAGACAGCCTTTCCCTGGGCCATCAGAAGCGCCCCATGAGCACCCTGTCTACCTTAACGTAAGCCATGTTCTCTGAATGTTCTGTCAATATTTTCTTGCCTTTCTTCCATGTTAGACTGTGGTTTTCTTGAAGGATGTTTTTCATTTAACTTTATTCATCACTATTGGATAATGCTTTAGTGACGGACAGACCTTTTCCTTGCATAGTAGGGTCAAGTAAACGAAGCTACATCAGTTTTGCCCGTTCTTTGACTTCACGTAAGATGGAACCATGCAGTCAGTAATCTTTTGTGTCTAGCTGCTTTTGCTCCGACTTAATGATTTTTGAGATTCATCTAAATTGTTGTTTCTGTAAGTAACTTATTTGCTTTTATTGCTGGGTTTGGATGACTCAGTTTTGTTTGATGATTGTCATTGTAAGAGACGTTGGGTTGCTTCCAGCTTAAGGCTTTTATGAATAGACTTGCTGTGAACACTGCTGGGAAGGTCTTTTGTGGACATCTGTACTCGCTCATCTTGGGATCGCCGGACGTGGACTAAGTTGATGAGGAATCCTGAATAGTTTCCCAGAGGGGATGTCTCATTTTGCGGCAGTGTAGGAGGATTCCAGTTGCTCCCCATTGTCCTTACGAACACTCAGTTTCTCTGGTAAATAATGATGTTAAGCCCTTTTTCTTATACCCTTAGATACTTATATTCAGATATCTTCTTTCTGGAAGTGCCTTTTCCGGTTTGTTTGCATATGTTTTAATTGGATTCTTTACCTTTCTATCAGTGACTTTCAGATACGTATTTTTCCTCCCAGACTATGGCTTGCTGTTTTGTTTTTACAGTGCTGTCTTTGGAGGACAGATTTCTTATTTTGATGAGATCCAATTTATCATTTTTAAAAATGTTTAATGCTTTTTATATACTGTCAGAATTTTTACCTGGTCTAGTGTCCTGAATATTTTTTTCCCAGAGGCTTTTCCCACCTAAAACTTTAGCTGTTACACTCAGGTCTATGATCTTATTAAGTATTATGTTAATATTGTGTTATTATACATATATTATTGCAGCTTTTGAGTATGTCTTAAAAAGACAGTTTTACTTATTTCCTGATATTTTTCTTACTATATTGCATGGACGAATATCTCTAGTACAATCCTGAATTAAGTGCTGCGTGGAGACATTTATCAAATCCTTTTTTTTTTTTTTTTTTTGGTCATCTGTGGAAAGAATTTCACTTTTTTATAATAGATTCTTTTTATTTACTTGCAGATTCAATTTGCCAGTAGTTTCTTAGGATTTTTATGTTTTTGGTTCATGAGGGCTGCTGTTGCTTTGTAATATTCTTTTATTGCAATATCCTCATCAGGTTTTGACATCAGGTTTTGCTTGTCTCATTAGACAAAGTAGGAAATGCTCTCAGGCTCTATCCTATGAAAAAGTGTGTGTGTGAAATTTCTTTCTTAAATGCCTGTGTGGACGCATTTTAGGTAATGAACTCAGTTTAATACATAGAGGACTGTGTGTGCCATTTTGAGAAAGTTCTGTTTTTCAGTTTTTCAATTTCCTCTATGTTGTCATACTTTTTATTTCACATGTCCAGAGTTGGTCTAATTATCTGTTTAGGTTTATGTTCCTAAATATTAGAGAAAGAGGGGGATGAAGGAGGGTAGAAGGGAACTTGGAGTTCATTACCTGCCACTGTTATCCTCAGTTGTTCATCCTTCTCAGTCTGCTACTTTGAGGATACAGCACTTTTGCAGTAAATGAGTGATACATATCCTTTGAATCTTTGCATAGCCAAAAGTATGTTTCTTGGACTCTGTTAAGTGAACGACACCTTGGCTCAATATAGGATTCTTTGACTGAATTCCTTTTATTCCTGTAGATATTATTCTAGTGACTTTAAGTTCCAGTGTTCTATCTGAGAAATCTGATGTCAGGCTGATTGTTCTTTGTACATACATAATTCCTTTTTTTTTTTTTTTTTGAACTGGAAGCTAAGAATTTTCTTTTTCTTTCTTAATTATCTAGACATTAGGCCCTTTAACAGTTTTTGCAGTGTCTCATAAGTCTAGCCGAGAACCCAACAAGCTGATTCAAATCGCAAAGTCAGTCTTTAGAGCTGGACATTTTATTCTGTTGCTTGTTTAATTATTATCTCTTCTGTGATAGTTCATATTATTCTACTTGAATTTCTGTTTCCTTTCATATAAGAGTCCTTGGATTTATCTTCGAAGTCTCTTCCTTCCTAATTTCCACCGCTTCACATCTTTTTTAAGATTTTATTTATTTATTCATGAGAGACACAGAGAGAGGCAGAGACACAGGCAGAGGGAGAGGCAGGCCCCCTACGGGGAGCCCAATGCAGGACTCGATCCCAGGACCACGGGGTCACAACCTGAGCCCAAGGCAGAGGCTCAACCCCTGAGCCACCCAGGCGTCCCCCTCTTTACATTTTTACTCTGTGCTTTGAAGTACTTATTGCACTTAGTTTCAGTCTCAGTAGTGACCATTGGTCCCCCCAGTCACTCAGTTGTTAGCTTCGAAAATCATTTGTGTTCTCTCCACAAAGTCTTCGTTTGTATTGTATGTACATTAATCTCCTTAAAGGTTTTCATTATCTCTCTGAGTCCAAGTTGTTGCTTGTCTTTTCTACAGCTGAACTTCAGTGTGGGACACACATTTCTGTTGATATATGCCAGGCTATATGGTATAGAAGCAGACAAGTCCCCCCTCGTCCACTACAGAGGCCCCTGAGCCCACAGACTCTTTATTCCCAAATTTAGGACTCTACCCATCTCCTCGGCAACTTCTTGGCCTCTTGAGTGCCAGTGAGACCAGGCGTAGACGTGGATGACCGAGGCTACCTTCCTCACCCCATCTACTTCCATTACCAGCAGGAACTCACAGCTCATGTGGGCTGAACTTTCTGGGTATCGTCCATTCATGAGGTTTAAACCTTGTTAAATAAGCTGTGTTAAGAGAGGGGTCTTTGTTACTGAAAATAAATAAAATCATGATTTTTTTTTTGTAGGAAAGTTGATAAGTACTTTTAAAATATACTGACATATTTATATTATTTTACTTTTTCCCTCATGCTCAACTAGAAAACTCAGTTATTCTTTATTATGTGTTTATAGGTTAGCATGGCCTCGTTGAAAGAATTAGACCAAAGACTCTTTGAAAATTACATCGAGTTGAAAGCAGATCCTATCGTTGGCTCCTTAGAACCTGGAATTTATGCAGGCTATTTTGATTGGAAAGACTGCCTACCTCCAACAGGTAAATGGTTTCAAGTTACTACAATTCTCTGAAAGTAGCCCAGGGCATCTAGGTCAATAAATATGGATTTTTATCAATTAGTATATTCTTAAAATGCTTTTTTTTTTCTATCCATTTTTTTCCCCGCTAGTCTGATTTTAACTTTCTCCTGGCTTAAACTGATTTTTGATAGTTTGGAACGTAGTGCACTTTTTATTATTCATACTTAAGGCTTGAAACTATTCTTAAATTCCAGAAAATAATTAATTATACCTTGTAATATCCGATCATTTTAGTAATGCACATTTGCTTCCCAGGATGTGTCTTTATTGCATGGATGGAATAGACTGTGAGTGACAGTTTAATACAATGACTTTGTGACTATCATCAAAAGTTTACTTAAAAAACCTGGTCATTTCTGTATAAGACCTAATTATTAATGCTGACAAGGTGAAGGATAGAAGAAAAACGTGTAGGAGTATGATTATCATAGTAATTTAGCAGAGAAAATTGAACCACGGAAGGATGACTGACACAGTTCTCGTATTATCTCGTGACATCAAATGAGAGTCACTTATCACTTCATCATATGTATTTTAAAAGTTACTGTTGCTTGCTGAATCAAATAAACTTTTTGATGGACCAGATAGTTATTCCTTTGTATGGAATAGTGTGGGGTACACAGAGCCAAGCTGCCTGATGACATTTTTATCTAGCAGTAGTCTTATACGGGGATGGTCATGTTCATGTCACACATAGATTCTTCTCAGGTGTATATGTGTAGGCGTGTCCGTGAATTGTCCACGTGCTTGAGTTAATCTTCGTTCTTTTACCTAATTGCTTTAAACGCCTTTTATTATTAATAATGCTTTTATTAGGTGGTGATAAGATTGTTTACTCTTTCAACACCTTTGGATTTTTACTGTGTGGTGTTCACTTTAGGTGGTGACAATATAGTGATGCCGTAGGTCAGAACTAAAAAACAATTTAAATCAAAGATATTTTACGTGAACCACAGGTATTTTATTTTCTGAAATCACAGCCATTATAGTCATCTGGGGCTTTTTACCTACAGCTGGCCACAATTAATCTTTTTTTTTTTTTCTTAAATTCTGTTACTTTTGTGTAAACATACTTTACTGTGTCCAAACTGGGTTACAGTTCATATCCCAAATATATCTTTTTAAAGTTTAAATCAGATCCTATTAGTATCTTAAAATCCTTGCAATATCTTCCCATTTTACATACAGTAAAATGTGCCAAGCAGTGCAGGGCAGGCCCTGGCCTGGTGTCCTCCACTTTGCCCACACCCACAAATGCACCCCATGGCCTCTCTCCAGCTACACGTTAGTACAGTTGCCCAGACTTTCCAAATCCTTCCACGTTAACCGCTTCAGGCCTGTTTGTTTTTGTTTTTGTTTTTGTTTTGTTTTTTTCCCTTTGCTTAGGTGGTAACTCTCCGTTACCTTCATAGGACTGACTCCTTTTTGTCATTCGGGTCTTAAACACAAACATCACCTTAGCAGCCACCAACCTGAAGAAGTGACATGGCCAGTGAACAGTTGACATGGTGTTTTATATTTAATCTGTGAAAATTACTCACATTTTATTTGTAAAATAATTATTTACAGTCTCTCTGAGTTCAGTTTGTTGCTGGTCTTTTCTACAGCAGAATTTCAATGCGTGACAGAGGTTCCTGTTTACAGGTGCTAGGCTCTACCTGGTTCCAGCATTGGCCTTTATACTGGCTCAGTTTATTAACACTAAATCCATGAGGTCCTACTTAGTGGGTTGCTTATCACTTTAAGTGAATTTGATCAACAATCCCTTTTTCAAAACTCTTGGGCCCAGATGACTTTTGGAATTTCAATATCTGTGGACTTTTAGAAAGGTACAGTGCATGCGCCACATACTATGTCACGTTCCCAGCAGGGATTTCTGCAAGGAAACGTGAATACTTAGACTAGGAGTGATGATTAGTACCTTTATTCAGATCAGGTGAGCAAATGCCATTGGAAGAGTCCACAAATTTGCAAATTCACAAACAGAAAGTTTTGCCTCTTGAATTCTGTATCTTCAGTATTCAAGATACTGCTGCTGGTCCATGATGGCTGCTTAGCAAGTGTTTGCTCAGTGGCTGCACGAGTGACCCCTGCAGCTGACCCCTGCCGGCCTCCTGGCTGCCCTCCGGCCCGGGCATGCTTCGGGCCCTTCAGGACCCGTCTCCGAAAGGAGTGCTGCTTCTGGGAGGTCTTCCTCCCATCAACCCCGGCAGGATTCTTTGTTTTCTGAATCCCTGTACCTCTCTCACAATTCCTTACTACATATACGTTATATGTGTGTATATTTTCTTACCTCTTTTTTATAGCCCCACTTTGGAAGGATTTTTAAACAAAGATGTGAGGAGATTCTTTACACATCCACAGACTTCAAAATATTCAAATATTTTTATAGAACACTGACTGAAAGTTTCAGAATCCCAAGGGATAGATATCAGAAAATCTCTTTATTTTCTACTCAAGGTGATAACGCACACCACCCAGGTGTTGGCCCTCTTGTTCTTAGCCCACTGCTGGTGAACTGAACGTCACTGCCTTGTCCTTTCTCCCATTTTTTTTTTTTTCCCTGAAGAACTAGACATAAAGAGCCGAGCTCATGGAGCAGGCTGATTCCTGCTTCTCCCTTGGCTGGCCTGCCTCCATCTCCTGTCTAAGGCAGCGGAGGGGATGGCATACATACGGTGACCGCTTTTCCTTTCTCATTTGGAGCACCTCCCCTTGTGTTTAAGTACAAAAACTATTTCATGGAAAAAGAAGAGTCTTAGTTTTGCTCTACCAAACTTTCGTGGAAGTAGTTTAGCAATCCCAGATATTCAGAAATAAAGGAGTTGTACTGTGTCAGGCCACGCATGTGCAAACACCTGCACACGCGTGCGCACACCCGCACACATGCATACACATCCTAGGTTTTAAGCGTCTCACGGACAGATGGTTTCAGTTATTTGTGTCCTCATAACATCTGATTCAGTGCCTTGCATGTAATTATCACCTACTACTTGTGGTTTTGATCGTCCTGATTTCAGCCATCTTAAGATAACCGTATTAAATATAATCTCTCGAGAGTCTGGAGGGGGTGGGGGTGGGGGTGGTGGTAAGGCTAGGACAGCGGGTGCTAAACCAACACTGTGGTCGCCCTGACTGTAAGTCGCAGCCCCTCCGGTAACTCCCCATCGCTCTTCTCTTTGCAACCCAGCTTGGGAAAAGTTGTTGCTGTTCCCTCAAAGGTTCGATGCTGGTGCTATCTGTGCTCTTGTGTCACTTGATGCCTCATCCCCTGAAGCCTGCCCTCACCGTCCCTCCAGCCATTCAGACTGTTCTCACTGAATCCACCTCCAGTGCTACGCAGTTGACCCTTGAACAACTCGGGGGGAACCGTGCAGTTCTGCTTATGTGTGGATTTTGTTAATACAGCACAGCGCCGTACATATATTTACGTTTCCTCATTTCCCTAATAACATTTTCTTTTCCCTAGTGTACTTTATCGTAAGAATATAGTATATAATACATGGAACATAACAAACGTGTCCATTGACTGTTTATGTTATTGGTAAGGCTCTGGCCAACAGCAGGCTATTAGTAATTGACTTTTGGGGGAGTCAGAGTTCTGGGTGGACCTTCCATCGTGCAGGGGTCTGCGCCCCAGTCCCCTCGTTGTTCAAAGGTCAGCTGTAGTTGGGAGTCTGATGCGCTCGCTCCTTTTCCTGTTCCGTGTTTCTGTAGTAGTCCCGTCGTTGAACCGTCCCGTCGTTGAACCGTCCCGTCGCTGAACCGTCTTCCTGAGGCTTTCTTCGGCGTCCCTGATCCCACTACTAGTTGTAGCCTTAGTTCCTCTGTGGACGGGCCTCTCTTCCTCTGCGTAGCCTTGCACTGCTGATTTCCCCAGGACTTCCTTTGTTCTTGCCAGACTATCCCCAGACTATCGCTGAGCAATCTCATCTGCTGATCTTTGACTGGTGCCTCCAGCAGCCTAACCTCTCCACTCTGAGCTCAAGGTCTTTCTATGGACCTTCCTAGTAGACCTCTCCATCGGAACATTCCGGACACCCCTTCAGCTTAGCCGTCCGAGCAAGCTCAGCACCTTGGCTTTCCCATCATCTCCGGGTCCGCTCTCTCTGCTACTGGACCTCCTGACCCTGGGAAGGTGAAGACATCAGCCTAGGCCCCCCTCCCCGTCTTGTTCTAGGAAACGGTTAGTTACAAGTCCTCTCATCCCCATTTCTGAGTTCTGCCCCTCTTCATGTGTTAGAGTTTTCCTGTCAGGATACCTGAGGGTTCTCCTCTGCTGGGTCCCAGCACCCCACCTTGCCCGATTCACGTTCACCTCTGCCCTTTTGAAAAGCTGGTCTTTCTAAAACAGAAACGGAATCAGTGACTCCTCTGATTAGAGCCCTTCGGAAGACCCGTCCTCCCTCAGGCTGAAGCCCAAGCTCCCTGGAGCTGCTAATGCTTCTGCTTGGCGTGTGGCGGCTGCTAGGGCCCCGCGCTCCGTCCCGCCCGGCTCGGTGCCCTCCTCCAGGCAGCAGGCGGTCAGGGCCCCTGCCCCCGCTCTGGCCCCAGGCCCTGCCTCCTGGGGAAGCTTCCCTTCATCCCTCCAGGTGGCTGGTGTCCCCCAGCCTCTGGTCCCCGCAGCACTCCCGTGCCGAGCGGTCACCACCTGCTTGCTGCTCCTCTGCTCTGCGACCGTCTGCGCCGTGGCCAATCGATCGCTTCCTTCCCACGTGCAGGTGTAGCACGGCCCAGCCGGCCAGGGGAGGCTTCGACGTTGGGCAGGTGAGCGAGGCCGCGGATAGCAGGGGGGGGGGGGCACTCCTCGAGTGTTGGCTTCGAGCGCTTGCTCTCTGGTTTTGCGGTGATTTTTCTCACTTTTCGGTAGGAGGGTTCATCATATAATCCAGTTTCCACTGTTTCTCTTGTTCACTTTTTCAAGGTGGTGCACAGTTGATATATGGATATCACAGATTCAATATTTATTGAATTGAGTTAAAATGAGCCTTTTGGCATTCATCTTGTCTTCCGTGAATCCTCATGTGCCAGCTTTATGCCCTCCCTAGGTTTTGAGCAATTGTGTTTGAGTTAAAGTGTGAGTATGAAGCATATCCAACATGTAGGCCGTTGTGTGGCACTGCCTGGTTTAAATGAATTTAGCTAAATTTAAGGTTTTCTCCAACGATTAGCTTGCGTTGAACGGAATTGTTAGCTCTGACATTGTTCTACACTATTGGGTTTACGTTCAGGATTAGGAGACGGCACGTGCTGTTTCTCGAGGGAGCAGACCTCGGCGCAGCCTCTCCAGGTTTCCCGCGTGGCCGGCGGTTGCTGGCCCAAGATTTGGCCCCTGAGCGTCGGTCGTCACAGCCGTTTGCTCGTGTCCACCTCCACCGAAGCCTCATCCCCTCGCGGCGACGCGGGCGAGCCTGTCTCTCCACCTGCTCCCAGCGCCTGCCTCGGAGCTCCCCTGACCAGCCTGCGCCGCGACAGCAGCTCTGGCCATCGGCTCACCTCTCTAAAGGGGTCTTGCAAAGAGCCGCTCAGGAGGCCTGTCGCTCCCGGAGACGGTGGTTGCCGGCCGGTGTCACTCCACGCTACGTCCTGGAACGTGGCCGCAGGGAGTCGCAAGGGGACGAGGACTGCGGTGGCAGTGCCACCCGTTAGGGCTTTGGGTTTCCACTTCACTGAATTGGATGATTCAATGATTCAGAGTTCCCAGGCCTTCCCTTTGTGATATTTATTTAAGATGCTCAAAGTCTCTTCTCTATCATCTTCATATTTTCTCAGCCATGAAATTGAACTAGTACAAGCCATCAGAGTTTGTGGACTCTGGGTAACTTTTTTTTTATAGAAAATTAGTATTCTGCCGGCCGTGTGACATTAAGCGATAAGGCTTTTTACCTCATTTATTTTAAAAAAGATAAACATCCTATCATGAACAGAGGGCACATGGCACTGCAGTGTCAGCAATTTATTTACTTTTCTCAGATTTCAAAAACGCTTAGAAATTGTCAGTGTCCGTTTCACTTTTAGGAACTGTTTTTAGTTCTGTTCTCTGTGTAGTTTTGACTTCATGATCGCTAACTGAACCTCAGTCCTGCATAGTCATTTAGTGATTTTTAGTTTGTTTAAAGTTGACTTAAGTTGAGACTTCATGTAAAGTGAACAACCAAAATAGTTTGACTGTTAATCTTCCAAAACAATTTCAATTAACAGCCCTAATATTACCTTTAGGGTTTTCATCTTGAATAACTGAATTTTGCAAATCATATAGGTAACTGATTACTTATTACTGTAGTTAGCAATAAATTAAGTTTCCAATACTGTATGTAGTAATTTTAAAAAAATCCAGTTGATTAATTTCATGATTCAAGAGGAGGTATCCGTTAGAGCTATAGCTCTGCTTTTTTTTTTTTTATTATTATTATTTTTTTTATTTATGATAGTCACAGAGAGATAGAGAGAGAGGCAGAGACACAGGCAGAGGGAGAAGCAGGCTCCATGCCCCGGGAGCCCGACGTGGGATTCGATCCCGGGTCTCCAGGATCGTGCCCTGGGCCAAAGGCAGGCGCCAAACCGCTGCGCCACCCAGGGATCCCTAGCTCTGCTTTTTTTAACCTGACAGTTGGATATTTAAATTGCTGTCACCTCTTTATTTGTGTATATGTCAAGAAAGATGATTCTGGTTAGTTGTGAGTCACCTGAGTGTTTAATTGTTCTATTATCCATAGTTATTAAGAGCTCTGAGTATTTGCATTTGATAAATTTTAGCTAAATTAGGAATATTATTCTCCATTTACAAAAATACACATGGAACTTCACATCTTCAAAATAGCTTAAGAAAAATAATTTTTCTTTTTAAATTTTTATTTAAATTTGATTTTAATGATTTTTCTTATCTAAAAGGCATAAAAACATATATATTCCTTATAGATATTTAACAAATAAACTTAATCATTTTACATGCATAAAGTAGTTAATTGATTTTTAATTATTAATTTTTTATTGAGGTACAGTTGTCATGAAATAATATATTAGTTCAGGTATAAACATACTTATTCAGCAATTCTATACATTATCAAATGCTTACATAGTAAATTTAGTTACCTTTTGCCACCGTACAAAATTATTAAAATATTATTGACTATATTCCCTGTCCTGTACTTTTCATCCCTGTGACATATTTACTTTATGACTGGAAGTTTGTATTTCTTAATCTCCTTTATTTCATCCATCCCCCCACCCGCCTCCCCTTTGATAACCACCAGTTTGTTCTGTGTTTATGAGTTTATTTCTGGTTTTGTTTGTTCTGTTTCTTAGATTCCACATATAAATGAAATCATATGATTTTTTTTTTCCAATATGACCTATTTCACTTAGCATAATACCTTCTAGGTTCATCCATGTTGTTGCAAATGGCAAAATCTTGTTCTTGTCACGTCTGAGTAATATTCCATTGTATGTATGTACCATGTCTTCTTTATCCATTTACCTATTGGTGGATACTTGGGATGCTCCTGTGTCTTGGCTGTTGTAAATAATGCTGCAGTAAACATAGGGGTGCATTTGTCTTTCATGGTTTTTTTTTCATGTTCAGTGTTTTTGTTTTCTTCTGGTGAATACCCAGAAATGGAATTACCGGGTCATATGGTATTTCTGTTTTTAATTTTTTGAGGGACCTTCGTATGGTTTTTTTTGTAGTAGCTGCACCAATTTACACTCCTGCTGAGAGCGCACAAATGTTTCCTTTCTCCACATCCTTACCAGCACGTGTTGTTTCTTGTCTTTTTGAACTAGCCATTCGGACAGGTATGAGGAAATATCTCATTGCAGGTTTGATGTGCATTTCCCTGATGATGAGTGATGTTGAGCTTCTTTTCACGTGTGTCTTGGCCATCTCCATGGCTCCTTTGGAGAAATGTCTATTGCAATCCTCTGCCCTTTTAATTGGATTATTTGTGGGGTGTCTTTCGGTGTTGAGTTGTATGAGTTCTTTATATATTTTGGATATGACCCTTTAATGAATGTCATCATTTGCGAGTATCTTCTCACATTCAGTAAGTTAGTTGCCTTTTCACTTTATTGATGGTTTCCTTTGTTATACAGAAACTTGGTTTGATGTAGTCTCAATTGTTTATTTTTGCCTTTGTTAACCTTTCCCTGAAGGAGACAGATGAAAAAAAATTCCACTAAGGCTGATGTCCAAGAGGTGACTACCTATGTTTTCTTTAGGAGTTTTATGGTTTCAACTCTCACATTGAAGTCTTTAACCCATTTTTTTTTTTTAAGATGTATTTATTTGAGAGAGAGGGGAAAAGAGAGAGAGGGCATGCACAGGTGGAGGGGATGGGGCAGAAGGAGGGGGAGAGAATCTGAAGGCGACTCCCTGCTGGTAGTAGTTTCTTACAAAACTTTGTATTCTGGGGATCCCTGGGTGGTGCAGCAGTTTAGCGCCTGCCTTTGGCCCAGGGCGCGATCCTGGAGACCCGGGATCGAATCCCACGTTGGGCTCCCAGTGCATGGAGCCTGCTTCTCCCTCTGCCTGTGTCTCTGCTTCTCTCTCTCTCTCTCTCTCTCTCTCTCTCTCTCTCTCTGTGTGTGTGACTATCATAAATAAATAAAATTAAAAAAAAAAAACTTTGTATTTCTGTGTGTAAATTTAACTTTTCATCTCTTATTTCTGATTTCATTTATTTGAGCCCTCTGTTTTCCTGATGAGTGTGATAAAGGGTTATCCATTTTGTTTATCTTTTTAAAGAACCTGCTTTTAGTTGCATTGATCTTTTCTATTGTTCCTTTAGTCTTCATTTCGTATTTTCTATTCAGATCTTTATTATCTCTCTCCTTCTACTAAAATTAGGCTTCATCTGTTCTTTTTTTTATAATTCCTGTAGTTGTAAGGGTAGATTTTTTTATTTGAAATTTTTCTTGTTTCTTGATTGCTGTAAACTTCCTTCTTAGAACCACTTTTGCTGTGTCCCAAAGATTTTGAACCATTATGTTTTCATTTATCTTCAGATTTTTTTTTTAATTTCTTCTCTGATTTATTCACTGATCCATGCTACTGAAAGTAACATATTGTTTGGCTTCTCTGTTTTTGTGATTTTACCAGTTTTTTTAAAAATTGATTTTTAGTTTTATTAGCATTGTGGTCAGAAAAGATGCTTACTATGATTTCAATCTTAAAATTATTGAGAACCTGTTTTGTGACCTAAACACATCATCTATGCTGGAGAATGTCCATGTGCACTTGAAGAGAATGTGTATTCTGTTTTTGGATGAAATGTTCTGTATATATCTAAGTCTGTCTGGTCTAATGTGTTGTTCAGAGCTGTCTCCTTATTGATTTTTTCTGTCTGGTTGATCTATCATTGATGTAAATGGGGCGTTAAAGTCTCCTACTATTACTGTGTTACTGTTAATACTTGCTTTATACATTTAAGTGCTCCTATGTTGGGTACATAGATGTTTGCAATTGTTATATCCTCTTGTAGGATTAATAGCTATATCATTATATAATACCCTTCTTTATCTCCTATTCTCCTTTTTGCCCAAAGTCTTTTTTGTCTGGTATAAGTATTGCTACATCAGCTTTTTTTTTTTTTTTTTTTTTGCTACTATTTGCATGAAATAGCTTTTTCCATCCCTTTGCTTCCAGTCTATATGTTTTTAGGTCTGAACTGAGAGTCTTGGAGATTGCATATAGATAGATAGTTCTTATATTTTTTTTATCCATTCATTCACTCTGTCTTTTGATATGAGCATTTAGACTGATTATGTTTATTTATATATTTTTAAAAATTTCATTAAAAATTCTTAAATCTAGTATAATTAATACACAAGGATGTATTAGTTTCGGGTGAATGGTATAGTGATTTCACAATTCTATACGTTACTCAGGGCTCATCAAGATAAGTGTCCTCTTCATCCCCATCCTTGACCAGTCACGTATCTGGTAACCATCAGTTTATTAACTGTTGTTAAGAGTATGTTTTTCATTTGTCTCTTTTTTCTTCATTCATCGTTTTGTTTCATAAATTCCATGTATGAGTTAAATCATGTAGTATTTGTCTTTGTCTGACTTACTGCACTTAACTATCACATACTCTAGCTCCATCCATATTGTTGCAAATGGCAAGATTTCATTATTTTTTATGCTAAGTAGTATTCCATTGTGTGTCTGTGTGTGTATACACCACAACTTCTTTATCCCTTCATCTGTTGATGGGACACATGGATTGCTTCCATAATTTGGCTATTGTAGATAATGCTGTTATAAACTTAGGGGTGTGGGATCCCTGGGTGGCGCAGCGGTTTGGCGCCTGCCTTTGGCCCGGGGCGCGATCCTGGAGACCCGGGATCGAATCCCACGTCAGGCTCCCGGTGCATGGAGCCTGCTTCTCCCTCTGCCTATGTCTCTGCTTCTCTCTCTCTCACTGTGTGCCTATCATAAATAAATAAAATTTAAAAAAAAATAAAAAATAAATAAATAAACTTAGGGGTGCATATATCTTTTCAAACTAGTGTTTTTGTATTCTTTGGGCAAATACCCAGTAGTGGGATTACTGGATCATGTGGTGTAATTCCTTTTTCAGTTTTTTGAGGAACCTCTATACTATCTTCCCCAGTGGCAGCACCAGTTTGCATTCCCACCAACAGTACACGAGGGGTCCTTTTTCTCTACATCCTCACCAACACTTATTGTTTCTTATGTTTTTGATAATAGCCATTCTGATTTGCATTTTGCTGATGATTTAGTGATGTTGAGCATCTTTTCATGTGTCGGTTGGCCATTTGTAGGTTTTCTTAGGAGAACTGTGTGTTCATGTCTTCTGCCCATTTCTTGCTGGGTTATTTGTTTTTTGTTGTTGTTGGGGTTTTTTTTTAGGGGGGGATGTTGATTTTGATAAGTTATTTATAGATTTGGATAGTAACCCTTTATGAGAAATGTCTGAATTCATTTCTCAGTTCTACTAGTTTTTTGGTGGAGTCTTTAGGGTTTTCTGTATATAGTATCACATCAACTGTAGTGAAAGTCGTACTTCATTCTAACCAATTTGGATGCCTATTATTTCCTCTTGATTTCAGATGGCTGTGGTTAGGACTAGTACTATGTTGAATAAAGGAGGTGAAAGTAGATATCCTTGTCCTGTTCTTGGCCTTAAGGGAAAAGCTCTCATTTTTTCAACATTGGGTATGATGTTAACTCTGTGTCATATATGGTCTTTATTATACTGAAGTATATTCACTCTAAACCTACTCTGTTGAGGGTTTTTATCAGGAAAGGATATTCTGTATTGTCAAATGCTTTTTCTGTATCTACTGAAATGATATGACTTTTATACTTTCTCTTGTTGATGTGATATATCACACTGATTGATTTGAGAACATTGAACCCCCTTGTATCCCAATAACAAATCCCACTTGATCACAGTGAATGATTGTTTTTTAATGTATTATTGTATTCAGTTTGCTAGCATTTTTGAGGATTTTTGCATCTATGTTCATCAGAGATACTGGCTTGTAGTTCTCCTTTCTGCAGCATCTTTATCTGGTTTTAGTATCAGGGTAGTGCTGGCCTCATAAAATGAAATTGGAAGCTTTCCTTACTCTTCTATTTTTTGGAATAACTTGAGAAGATTAAGTATTAACTATTCTTTAAAGGTTTTGTAGAATTCACCTGTGAATCCATCTGATCTTGGATCTTTGTTTGTGGAGAGTTTTTTGATTACTGACTCAATTTCTTTGCTGTTAATCGGTCTTCTCAAATTTTGTTTCTTCCTGGTTCTGTTTTGGGAGGTTATACCATTTCTAGGAATTTATCCATTTCTTCTAGACTGCCCAATTTGATGGCAAATAATTTTGCATAGTATTCTCTTATAATCCTTTGCATTTGTCTTGTTGATTGTCATCTCTCCTCTTTGATTTTTGATATTGTTTATTTGAGTCCTCTCTCTCTCACTCTCTCTCTCTCTTTTTAATGAGTCTGGCTAAAGGATTATCACTTTCCTTGGTCCTTTCAAAGAACCAGCTCCTGGTTTCATTGATCTGTTCTATTGTGTTTTTACTTTCTATTTCCTATGTATCTGCTCTAATCTTAATTATTTCCTTCTTTCTGCTGGTTTGGGGTTTTGCTTGTTCTTTTTTTAGCTTTCTTAGGCATAAGGTTAGCTGTTTGAGATTTTTCTTGCTTCTTGAGGTAGGCTTTGCTATAAACTTCCCTCTTAGAACAGCTTTTACAGCATCCCAAAGATTTTAGAGTGGTGTGTTTTCATTTTCTTTTGTCTCCGTAAATTTTTTAATTTCCTTTTTGAATTCTTGGTTGACCTATTCACTGTTTAGTAGCATGTTATTTAACCTCCATGTATTTGTGTTCTGTTGTGGTTGATTTCTAGTTTCATGGCATTGTCAGAAAAGATGCATTGGTATGACTTCAGTCATTTCAAATCTGTTGAGACTTGTTTTGTGGCCTAACACATAATCTCTGCTGGAGAATGTTCCATGAGCACTTGAAAAGAATTTATGTTCTTTCTTAAATCCATCTGGTCCAATGTGTCTTTCAAAGCCACTGTTTGAAAGTGTTTCAAACAGTTTCCTTGTTGATTTTTTCTGTCTGGTCCTTGAGAGAAGGGATCTGTAACCAGATTGGGAAAACTCCCAAGGCCTCCTAGTTTGGAGGGGTGGGGAAGGTCCACAGGAGAATACCTGGTGTGCTGTTACCAAGATAGGTAGAGAGTCTTGTCATCGTGTTGCTTCTACAGGAGTCTGTGTATCTAGGCTGGGGCATGGGGAGGGAAATGGTATTGCCAGCTCTTTCATAGTTAGGGAAGTCTCCCAAAGATCCCTGCTCATCCAGCACAGGCTCTGAGATCATTAAATAAATCTCCTTCCTATAAATCCCAGGCATTTTTTAAACTGCTGCTTCTGTGCTGTATCTCATCAGTGCTGTTTGTTGTGCTGTCTCTTTAAGGGTGGAGATTCAGTTCCCTTTTGCCCTCCTAGCTCTCCTAGTGCTGAGCCAGCTGGTCTTTAAGATTTGAGGTTGATGGTAAAAACTCCAGAAGCCAGGTGCCTCTGGCTTTGAAAGCCAAGTTTTATGAGGATTTGTCTTCCCAGAGCATGCCCCCTATGCCTGGAGAGCCCAGCACGGGATCCACTCTTCTCCACTCTCCATGCCTCATAGCCTCCCTCTCTCCTGTGGACACTCCCACAGATTCATTTGCCTCCTGACCCCATTTCTGCCCTTGCTACCCTTTTAAATGTAGCCTTTCCTCTACATTTACTGTGGAGAGTCTGTTATGCCAGTCTTTGAGTCATTTTCTTGCTTACTTACATGGCTCTGTGTGTTACCTAGTTTATCTGTGGAACAAGGTAAGCCCAAGATCCTCCTACTCCACCATCTTCTCTGAAAGTCCTCTAGACTTTGCTGGAGCTGAGACAGAGCAATTCAGAGTGCTTCAGGTAAGAGATGCCCTGATGGGATGGCTGGAGCTAAAGTAGATGAGGGCTGGCAAGTCCCATGGCACCCTGCACTGTGGCTACCCTCCCAGGACTGCTGGAGCTGGGATAGGCCCCCCCCTGTAGGGGACAGCAGGACAGCTGGAGATTTCATGGGCAAGGGCCTCCCTGGTGAGACAGCTGGGGCAGGGATGGGCATAGGTGTAGAGGCTGCCTTGGGAGGATGGTCAGAGGTGTTTTGGGCTAAGAGCCCCGGTCTTGTTGGGGTGGCAGGTCAGCTGGAGCATCTGAACCCTGTTCTCACCTGTGTTATCAAGGTAGAGGGAGAACATAAATGTTTCTCACCAGCACCTCCAACCCTGGAGAGACTTTAGTAGTGGTTTCCTATTGTTTTTTGGACTCTCTAAGGTTAGAAATGGGTTTCTTTCACTTAATACTCTAGTTTCCTGTAAAACCACTGTTCTTTTATTGTGTCCCAGGTTGGACAAATGTGTACTTGGGAGCCTTTAGTGCTGTCCCTCCCCACTACACTTTGCAGTGTTGGGGGTGGGTTTCCTGTAGTTCCCATGTTTTGTTTTGTTTTGTTTTAAGATTTTACTTATTTATTCATGAGAAACAGAGAGAGAGAAAGAGAGACAGGCAGAGGGAAAAGCAGGCTTCATGCAGGAAGCCCGACGTGGAACTCAACCCCGGGACTCCAGGATCACAGCCTGGGCCAAAGGCAGACGCTAACCGCTGAGCCACCCAGGGATCCCCATAGTTCCCATGTTTTTATCTCTCTTGCCATATGTGGTTCCTCTAGCCTTTGTTGTACAAAAGCTTTTCAATCAGCCCTTCTTCAGGAGGAATTACTCTCTATGTGGGTGTAGATTCAGCATGTCCATAGGAGGAAGTGAATTCTGGGTCTTCCTTTGGAGACGCCATCTTGGAGCCAAAGGCAGATGCTCAGCTTTTCTAAAGTCTGTGGTTAGTCCATAAGAGCCACTGCGTACTTCTGTTATTTTTTTACATTTTATCACTTTAAATAGTTCAAAGCTGAGGCCAGTTTAGCATTTCTAAAGAACAAGATGTTAGAAGAATAGAGATAGGGGCTCCTGGGTGACTCAGTTTCATGAGCCGTGAGATGGAGCCCCGCATCAGGCCTCATACTCAGCTGGGAGTCTGCTTGAGGATTCTGTATCTCTCCCTGCCCCCCTTCACTCTCTCTCTCCCTCTCTCTCTCTCTCTCTCTCTCTCGCGCGCGCGCACACACACACACACAAAATGGATAAGTAAATCTTTGAGGAAAAAAAAAAGGATGGAGATAAAATATCTTTTATTTGATTTGCAAAAAATGGAGAGCTACAGGCCTTAAAGCTTGATTTTTTTTCTTTCAGAAAATGGATCATTAAAATGTTTAAAGGCCTTTGTAAAATAATAAGGTGTGTGTGTTACATATGTATGATTTATGCTGTGCACCCATATACATGTTACTATGTGTATATATAGCATTTATTGACTACACACTATGTGCCAGGTAGAGGGCTTTACATGGATTATCTGATTTAATCCTCATAACAGCACCTCAAGCAGCAGCAGATATTTTTGTTTCATCTTATTTTATAGGTGCCATTGGGCACAGAAGAGTGTAAGTAAATTGCCTTAGGTCACATGGTTAGGAAACAGTGGAGCTGGGATCTAGAGTTCACATCCAGGCAGGCCCTACCTAAAAGCACTATATCATGATGTTAGAGAACTAAAAATTGCCATTAAAAATCTATTAAGAAAGAGAAGAATAAGCACAAATCATGAAATTCACAAAAGAATTTTCCATAAAATGGCCAATAAACATGAAAAGATACTAAAACACATCAGTATTCAATACAAATTAAAGTAGCATTGTCATTTTTCATAAAATGCTCTAGAATGGCAAATGTGTAAAGCTTGATACTGCCAGCTTTTGGCAAAAGTACTGAGACATGAACTATCCCATCATAATTCAATACCAATATAGTATACTAGCACATTTCTAGATATTGGCACATCTATACCAATATAGTATACTAGGATTTATTAAATACTGTGCATTCTTTATAATGAAAGAGGTAGCTACACACTCTTTTAAGGTAGATGAAATGGAGACAGACAGATACTGTTCATATATTTGGTAGAAAAATATGTTCATTATTCTATCACTTTTATTTTAAAAAGACATATCATTTATAGTAGTATGTACAATTGCCATGTGCAAATGTATCTTGACAAGGGATAGGAAGTAGAATTTCAGAAAACTATAGTTTTCTACTCTAAAATTTGGTGTTTGAGTATTTTCAAGGAGCATCCATTTTTATCTTAAAAAGAATTTTACATCTTTAAAAATGAAGAAAAACTATCCATGGAGTCAACATATTCAAAAAAGAAGCATTTAATACTAATTTATTTTCTTCATAGACACATATGATTTGATAGTCAAAGAAATGACATAGAGGACAAATTAGGATTTCAGCAAGTTATTTGACTCTTTTTCCTGGTGTGCTTTTGGGATCATCACTGCTGGAGTAAGTACAGCCAGAGTGTCTTAGTGTCAGATAAGAGGGAAATCTCTAGTTATTGCAAGAGGCTTTTTAAAAATCCATGTTTAACATTTTATTAGCCATTTGAAAATGGAAGAATAAAAACTCTTATCCAGGTCTATGAATAAAAACCCAGTAAGTTAGCTTATGTAATATCAGTGTCTTACATTTACATTATACACTGCTTTACTGTAAGCCTGTGACGGAAGTATTCTAACATTAATGACAGCAGTTAGCATGTGTTGTTAGTACTAGCACATCGTCAAAAATAATAAATTTCAGAGGAATTCTGGTTTCCAGAAATGACAAATCAACTCCTATCACGCTAACTCTTCCAAAGTTAAACATTTTAAACTCTGCATAGAATGTAAGAAATAACTATTTGAAACACTGGAAAGTCATAGAAAGCAACTAGAAACTGTATGGGACACTCGACCTTTGAAGGAGGGGAACCTGTACTGGCCAAGATCTGCCTCTATCTGGCTTTCCCCTGAAAGCTTTCCTGTGTGTAGCATTTGGTGATTATTACTCCAGCAGAAAGCCACAGACCTGGGCTACAGGGCACGTAGCCCAAAGAAAGTAACAGTAGGTGGTAACTGGCATCTGGAGATAATTAATATGTGGGTAATTATCAAAGGCAAACTTTGTTTTATTTAGTTTTCAACTTTTTAAAGACAATCAACTGCTTGATGCAAGAAAAATCCGTATAATTTATTACGTTCATAGTCCAAAACCTTTTTTTTTGTACAAAACTCCAAGTCCAGATTCTTTACTAGTAATTATGTGAAGCATTAAGGAAGAAGTAATACTAATTTTATACAAGCTTTATCAGTCGACATAGAAGTAGACATGTCTAATTTTATTTTGTGAAGCCAACATAACCCCAGACCAAAAATCTAACAAGGGCATCCCAGGAAAAGAATATTACAGACCAGTCTCTTGCATGACCATTGAAGAAAAAAATTTAACAAATTCTTTAGCAAATCAAATGAAGCAATGTTATTATTATTAATCTGTACAATGGGCTACTAATATATTATGACCAAGTAAGGTTCATCTCGGGCATGCATGGTTATAGAAACATTTGAAAATCGCTGTATGGGCAGCCGAAAAACAGTGTGATCATCTCAATAAGTGCAGAGAAAGCACTTAACAAAACTCTGAGCCAACTAGAAATAGAAGGAAACTTCTTAAGCCTGATAAAAAGATGGACAAAAATCCTACAGCTAATGTCATATGATGATGAAATATGGAATACTTTCCCTTAAGATTAGGAAGGAGACTAGGATGTCCACCCTCACCCCTCTACTCAACACTACCCTGGAGGTCCTAGGTATTGTAACAGAGCAAGAAAACAAAACAAGTGAAAGTATTTTCATTCCTAGGCTTTACCGATATGTATGTAGAAAATTCTGAGGAATCCAGAAAAGTACTATTTTAAGTAAATTTATTAAGATCGCAGGTTACAGACTCAATGTACAAAAATTAATTTTACTTAAAATTCAGTAATATATAGCAAAAAATGGGAAATGAACTGCTTAAAGTTTCATTTGCAATAGCATCAAAACATATACACAATTAGGAATAAATTGAACCAAAGACATTTAAGACCTCTTCACTGAAAATTGGAAATCACTATTAAATGAAATTAGAGAAAACAAATGGACTTGGACGATGTGGTCATCACAGCTTTATTCATAACAGCCAAAAACCGGGAACAGCCTGACCATCCATTCAAGGGGAGGTTATATGACATTGGAGTATATTCATACTAGGCAACAGTATCCATACAGCGGGGGTCTCCTCATCCTTGCTATGTTGTTACCCATCCCTGTGAATGGATTTCAAGAACATGTTGAAGCAAAATGAGCCAAACACAGAAGGGTACATAGTATGAGATTCCATTTAAGTGAAATTGAAGTACGGGCGGTAACCAAGCTATGGTGACAGAACCAGAGTGACAGTGGCCTGATAAGGAATGTAGGTGGTAGGACCGGCTGAGAGGTACCTTGGAAATGCTCCTCATCATGATTGTGCTGGAGGATGCAAGTTACACACTTTTATCAAATCCCATCAAATTGTACACTTACCCTCTGTGTGTTCAGTACATGTAGATTTTACCTAAACATTATTATTTTTTACCGTAAAAAGTTCAGTGACTAGAAAAAACTTTAAAGCCATACAATAAAAATTGAACTACTAGAGAAAAACACGCAAAATAAGTTATGATTAGAAATGTAAGAACTAAAAAAGTCACACATGTAAATTACATAAGTACAGTTGAGGGGATCACTCAATTTTACCAAAGGAAGAAAGAGATAATAGCTTAGTAAGAGCTAATGCATGAATTCTAAAGATTTTAGATATTTACAGTTGTTTTGTAGGTGCTCTGTGCTGTGGCTGCCTCTAAATAAAAGCCAGTGAAATGATCATTTCAATTATAAAAGTGTAATTCCGAGAGATAGGAGGGGCAGATTCCTGTGCACTGGAGTCATTTAAGACAGAGAAAGGATTAGGGACGGATCTAATAGCTCTCTTCGTTTTCTTTTATTTAAGTTCAATTAATTAACATATAGTGAATTACTGGCTTCAGAGGTGGAGGTCAGTGCTTCATCAGTCTTGTACAACACCCCGTGCTCATGACATCACGTGCCTGCCGTCACGCCCATCGCCCAGTTACCTCATCCCTCCCACCTCCCTCCCCTCCAGCGACCCTCGGTTGGTTTCCTATGATTAAGAGGCTGTTATGGTTTGTCTCCCTCTCTGATTTGGTCTTGTTTTATTTTCCCCTCTTCAAATTGATTTTTAGAAGACCAAACAACCAAATCAGTTTTGTATAGCCCAGGAATTAGAATGAAAATCAAATAAGTAGCAGTTGTAGTTAGCATTTTCTAAGAATGATTATTGGCCTTGTAAGTAATACATTTTCCTCTTTTTTTAAAAAAAGATTTTATTTATTTTATTTATTTATTTGACAGAGATTTTATTTATTTTATTTATTTTATTTATTTATTTAGTGAGCGAGCACAGGCAGGGGGAGCCGCAGAGGCAGAGGGAGAAGCAGGCTCCCCACTGAGCACAGCCAGATGCAGGGCTCGATCCCAGGACCCCAGGTTCACGAGTGCATTGAAGGCAGATGCAAGAGGTAACTAGCTCTAGGTCTGCAGGCAAAAGATATAAGCTGATTTCAGCAAATAAAAAACTTGTTGTGTCCCATTAATATACCAAGAAGCAGAGTTTGTTAAGAATCTAAATATTAATTCCTACTACAAATAAAGTACCTCATGGATCAGCTATAAAGATGCTTTGCAACATTCTCAGTTGACCCTGAAGTGTTTTTCACTCTGCATCCGACTTCTGGTCTCCTGGATGACGGAATCCAGCAATCAGTATCCTCCTCACTTCCCGTCCTCCCTGGGTTCTGCCTGTGACCTCAATGGCAGGTGTACTCATCCTTCCCCTCTCTGCTCCTCTGAGAGGGCACGTGCCATCGTCTCTCTTCTCTTTCTCCAGGCCTTGGACATTGATTCCCACCTCTGTGTCCATAGTTCCTAAGTGGTGTCTGATTCATAGTGAGCCTTTCTGAACAGATTCATTCAGTCAAGTGATTGATTGATGAGATATGCCTTGGCATCTTAAGCCGGAGATGATAGGAATAAACACCAAGTAAAGTTCCAGTTTACAGTTTAGTTTTTTCTTTTTCTGTTTTTTAAATATGGGATGTTCCCATTTTTATTTTATTTTTTTAAAGATTTATTTATTTATTTATTCATAATAGACATAAAGAGAGAGAGAGAGAGAGAGAGAGAGGCAGAGACACAGGCAGAGGAGAAGCAGGCTCCATGCAGGGAGCCCGATGTGGGACTCAATGCCAGGTCTCCAGGATCATGCTCTGGGCCAGAGGCAGGCGCTAAACTGCTGAGCCACCCAGGGATCCCCTACAGTTTAGTTTTTAAAAGTGATGGATACTTTGAACAGGATGATACATTGAATTGTCTTTTTTTTTTTTTAATTCAAAAAATATCAAAGAAGAGAACCTTGGTTGATAAAATATGGTAGCAAAAGTAACATAACAACCTATTTAGAAATAATCAGAACATAGTAACATATACGTAGCACCAAAGATCTTTTAAATACAATTTTACCTTTTTAAAAGTATTCTGAAGACTTTTTTAAGCCCTGCAGAATTTTAAGGGCACCATTTGAACATCGTGTATCTTTTTTGCTATTTATTGGACATTAAAAAATAATCTGTCCCCTTCTCTGAATTTGGAACATTAGTGGTTCTCTCATCTTCCTCTTATGACCCATCTTCCACAAGTTTCCTGCTTTCTAGTCCTGGAGTGGCTTGACGCTTTATTATATACTTCTGCTTTTGATCAAAGCAAGTGCCAATTGAGCGAACTTCCTCTTTGAAGAGAGAAGTCTTAAGTCAATAATCTTTCCCTTTACTGAGCTCTGAAAGACTAGTTTTACTAATTTCTTGGACTGTTTTTCTTAATTTCATTTAAAAAGTATTATGAAGTAGATTGTAATAAATGTGTATTTGATCTACTTAAGAGAAGTTTTACATTTTCTAAGGAAGATAGTCCTAGTCAGTCATTTTTTTTAATCAGTTTCATTATTTCACTTTACCTTTTTTTTTTTCAGATTTTTTTTCTCCTTTTTTTATATGCAGTTTAATGTATTAGAGTCAGTGCTGTAAACCCATTTGTACAATGCCTTGAACATTTGGTTATAATTTCTTTGTCTGCCAAGCATTTTTCAACGTGAAATTTATTAACCTTGAGATGACCTGTGGCCTACATATTTTCTTCATTACATGTCTTATCTGTTAAAGCATTTATTGTATTATGTATTAAATTGATAGCTTTAAACTATGCTGTTTGGCATCAGGGTAAACTAAAGTACTTTTGTGCAAATAAACAGTCTAAGTCATTTTTTAAACTTTTCATCTTGGACATTTCAGGCATATGTCAAAATAGACCAGTAAAACAAATCGTGATTGACCTCTTGGCCAGCTTCAGCAATTATGAGCTCATGGCCAATCTTATTTTATCTGTACCCTCAACTCCCCACTACCTTGGGATATATTAGTTTGAAGTGAATCCCAGACATTAGATCATTTCATCCATACACAGATCAGATAAGGACTGATCTAAAAAATAATAACTACAATGCCATCATCGGATCTGGAGAAAGTTAACAATTTCTCAATTTCATCAAATTATCTAGTCAATGTTCAGAATTCAGAAAAGCTTTTTTAGAGTTTGTTCAAATCAGGATTCAACCAAAGTCTATATGTTGCATTTGGTTGTCGTGTCTCTTAATTTTTCTTTTCTTCCTCTTCTTCCCCCAACCCTTTCAGTTTATTTGTTGAGTAAATCAGATTGTTCTATAGGTATTCTCGCTTTCTGGATTTTTCAGATTGCTTCCTCATGGTGTCATTTACCATGTTCCTCTGTTCCTTGTAAATTTGTAATTCTGTAAATTTGTAATTAATAAAATAGCTTTATCAGCTTCAGGCTTGATTTTGTTTTAATTTTGTTTGCTGCCACCAGGAGGTACATAGGATTTGGTTGTCTCTCTTTTCATGGTGTGAAGATTGAAAATTGGATTCAGGGGATATCAGCTTGATCCACTCTCTAAAAGTTTTTCCTAAACTTTTCATCTCATGGTTTTAGTGTCTTTGGGAATTGTTGTCATGACCTATTATTTCCTTAAGGATTACCAATTCATGATTGTTAGCTGAAACACTAAATAAAACAATTTCATCAACTATTCAGTTACTCTCAGAGTGCAGTTCCTATAGGAAAGGCAGGATAAATTCTCGATTCTTTCTTTTTTGTTAGCTTCAGAATGAGTTGGTTCCCTCACATTTTGAAAAAGTGATCAACAAGATTTAAAATTTTTTTAAAAATGTGTATTGGTTTGAGTACATTTATGGAGTTTCAGTTCATTATAGGCAGTTATTATTTCTTTAATAATCGATTTGTGCCCTCTTTCGCTGAGGAGTCTCTTCAGCTGGGGTCCTGCCTCCTGAAAAGTGCAGCTGCATGATGCTCCCTTGCACTCTGGTATGTGCTTGCCATGTGCCCTCTTGTCCCAGATGTGGAGTCAGCCATTGGAAGGGAGTGAAATAACAACAAATATTGAAATAATGTAAAATTCAAAGAAACTTCTTTTCTTTTACTCTTCCCACACCTTCTCCCTGTCCTCCCTATGTGCTCCTGGCCTTTTCTGTGGTATCTCTATCTCATTAACTCTCATCCAGAAGTGTATTCTGTAATTGGGTAAGAGCGTCCGCAGCAGCCACATTATTACTTTGTGGCTTCTCACGTTCCAACAATACTAAGTTGCTTCTGTTCAAGTCAGCACCAGGCAAGCCGGTTCCCTAACATCACAGTTGTTACCAATCAGGTAGCGCAAGTTTAGGTCTCCTCTAAAGAGGTGTCTCGTAGCAGGAAGACATTAGAAGGACTATGTATGTATGTTCTGTAATTAAGAATCCGTATAACTTCTGTTTCTAAGGGCCTGTGGGAAGCATTAGGGATTGTTTTCCCTTACTTTACCTGATTTTGTTGAATTACACGCCTAAGAGTCTGTAAAACTCATTTACACACTTCACAGCCGTGTGCACCATGGGACACACCAAGATAGCACACACTTGTCTATGTTCTACCATTTTGGCATTCTCTTCTCTACCCCAGCCATTTCATTATAACCTCGTAACCTTCCTTGTAACACTAATTTAAAATATTTCTCTAAATAGTTCTGTGTGAGAAGTTTTAAAGGACGTTAGAGGGCCTTCCTTTGTTTTGACCTCTGATTTAGGGCACGCCCTATAGGCCTGTGGAAGTCCATGCTGCCTGCCAGACATGCGGAGCAGGGAGCTGTGTCCGCTCCTCTGTTGGGCTAATTGCAGGTCCAGCAACATAACCGCACAGCTCCGTGTTTGGCAACACGGACAGCTCATAGCAAACGTTGACGTTTGGATTTTCATTTTCATAAATGTAGCCTGCATGTTGGAGCTGTTATCGTGGATTTCCTCTATCTCCACCCTGATTCCTCCTCAGAACAAAAGCTTTCTGTTCAAATTCAGAAATTTTTATTCTAGCATTAGTAAAGATAGCCGGTTATAACAAGCTGATTAATCTGAGTACCTCTGCACTCTGCATTATATGTGAATTTTATCTAACACTTTAATTGTCTTAGTCTGTGGATGGGTGGAGTGCATTGGACTAGCAGAAGGCGTAGGCAATTCCAAATTATTACTTTAACCTGGAAAACTGTGACAAATGTTATGCTTTCCCAGTTATTTATAACATGCATCACAATAGAAAGCTGAGGTTCAGATGATTTCCAAATGTCACATTTGGACTTCTTAACAAATTTTAAGGCACCATCAAAAGTGCTTTGATATTTTAGTCACTGCTTAACAGAATCTAAGACATTAAAATAATACTGAAACTAAGGACACACAAAGTTGTCTATAAAAGAAAACAACCTTGGAAACTATTTTATACTGAAAACATCTAAACACTGTGTGTGTGTGTGTGTGTGTGTGTGTGTGTGTGTATACATGGTCTCTTCTTTGTTAAATGAAAATCATTATTCATTTCTTATTTAATATTTTATTTAAATTCAATTAGCCAACATTTACTATAACACCCAGTGCTTATCCCATCAAGTGCCCTCCTTCGTGCCCATCACCCAGTCACCCCATCCTCCCATCCTCCCAACCTCCTCCTCTTCTGCGACCCTTTATTTCCCACAGTTAGGAGTCTCTCATAGTTTGTCTTTCTCTTTCGTTTTTCCCCATTTAGTTTCCCTCCTTTCCCTTATACTCCTATTTCTTATATTCCCTGTATGAGTGAAGCCATATATCATGATTGTATTTCTCCCGCTGACTTACTTCACTCAGCATAATACACTCCGGTTCCATCCACATCGAAGCAGATGGTGGGTATCCATCCTTTCTAATGGCTGAAGAATACTCCATTGTATACATAGACCACATCTTCTCTATCCATCATCTTTCGATGGACACCGAGGCTCCTTCCACAATTTGGCTATTGTGGACATTGCTGCTGTGAACATCGGGGTGCAGGTGTCCCGGCGCTTCATTGCACCTGTATCTTTGGGGTAAATCCCCAACAGTGCAATCGCTGGGTCGTAGGGCAGGTCGATTTTTAACTGTTTGAGGAACCTCCACACAGTTTTCCAGAGTGGCTGCACCAGCTCCCATTCCCACCAACAGTGCAAGAGGGTTCCCCTTTCTCCGCATCCTCTCCAACATGTGTTGTTTCCTGCCTTGTTAATTTTCCTCATTCTCACTGGTGTGAGGTGGGATCTCATTGTGGTTTTGATTTGTGTTTCCCTGATGGCAAGTGATGCAGAGCATTTTCTCCTGTGCATGTTGGCCATGTCTAGGTCTTCCTCTGTGAGATTTCTCTTCATGTCTTTTGTCCATTTCATGATTGGATTGTTTTTTCTTTGCTGTTGAGTTTAATAAGTTCTCTATAGATCCTGGACACTAGCCCTTTATCTGATACGTCATTTGCAAATACCTTCTCCCATTCTGTAGGTTGTCTTTTAGTTTTGTTGACTGTTTCTTTTGCTGTGAAGAAGCTTCTCATCTTGATGAAGTCCCAGTAGTTCATTTTTGCTTTGATTTCTCTTGCCTTCATAGATGCATCTTGCAAGAAGTTGCTGTGGCCAAGTTCAAAAAGGGTGTTGCCTGGGTTCTCCTCTAGGATTTTGATGGATTCTTGTCTCACATTTAGATCTTTCATCCATTTTGAGTGTATCTTGGTGTCTGGTGTAAGAGAATGGTCCAGTTTCATTCTTCTGCATGTGGATGTCCAATGTTCCCAGCACCATTTATTGAAGAGACTGTCCTTTCTCCAGTAGAGAGTCTTTCCCGCTTTGTCGAATATTAGTTGACCATAGAGTGGAGCGTCCACTTCTGGGTTCTCTATTCTGTTCCATTGATCTGTGTGTCTGTGTTTGTGCCAGAACCACACTGTCTTGATGACCACAGCTTTGTAGCACAACCTGAAATCTGGCATTGTGATGGCCCCAGCTCTGGTTTTCTTTTTCAATATTACCCTATGTTTTCTGATTCCACACAAATCTTAAGATTATTTTTTCCAACTCTGTGAAGAAAGTCCATGGTATTTTGATAGGGATTGCATTAAATGTGTAAATTGCCCTGAGTAGCACTGACATTTTCACAATATTAATTCTTCCAATCCATGAGCATGGAATGTTTTTCCATCTCTTTTGTCTTCCTTTCTTTCAGAAATGTTCTGTAGTTTTTAGGGTATAGATCCTTTACCTCTTTTAGGTTTATTCCTAGGTATCTTATGCTTTTCGGTACAATTGTAAATGGGGTTGACTGCTTAATTTCTTTTTCTTCAGTTTCATTGTTAGTGTACAGAAATGCCACTGATTTCTGGGCATTGATTTTTGTATCCTGCCACACTGCCGAATTGCTGTATGAGTTTAGCAATCTTGGGGTGGAGTCTGTTGGGTTTTCTATGTACAGTATCGTGTCATCTGGGAAGAGGGAGAGTTTGACTTCTTCCCTGCCACTTTGAATGCCTTTTATTTTGTTGTTGTTGTTGTTGTTGTTGTTGTTGTTGTTGTTGTCTGATTGCTGAGGCTGGGACTTCTAGTGCTATGTTGATTGGCAGTGGTGAGAGTGGACATCCCTGTCGTGTTCCTGATCTTAGGCGAAAGGGTCTCAGTGTTTCTCCATTGAGAATGTGGGCTTTTCATAAATGGTTTTTATGATATGAGGAATGTTCCCTCTATCCCTACACTCTGAAGAGTTTTGACCAAGAATGGAAGCTGTATTTTGTCAAATGCTTTCTCTGCATCTATTGAGAGGATCCTATGGTTCTTGTTTTTTCTCTTGTTTGTGTGATCTATCACATTGATTGTTTTACAAGTGTTTAACCACCCTTGCATCCCTCTGAGGACTGCCTTTGCTGTATTCCAAAGATTTTGAAAGATTGTATTTTCATTTTCATTAGTTTCCATGAATCTTTTTAATTCTTCTCTAATTTCCAGGTTGAGGGATCCCTGGGTGGCGCAGCGGTTTAGCGCCTGCCTTTGGCCCAGGGCGCAATCCTGGAGACCCGGGATCAAATCCCACGTCGGGCTCCCAGTGCATGGAGCCTGCTTCTCCCTCTGCCTATGTCTCTGCCTCTCTCTCTCTCTGTGACTATCATAAATAAATAAAAAATTAAAAAAATAATAATAATTTCCAGGTTGACCCATTCATCTTTTAGCAGGATGCTCTTTAACCTCCACATGTTTGAGTTTCTTCCAAATTTCTTCTTGTGATTGAGTTCTAGTTTCAAAGCATTATGGTCTGAAAATATGCAGGGGACAATCCCAATCTTTTGGTATCAGCTGAGACCTGATTTGTGACCCAGTATGTGGTCTAATCTGGAGAAAGTTCCATGTGCACTTGAGAGGAATGTGTATTCAGTTGCAATAGGATGGAAAATTCTGTTTATATCTCTGGAGTCTATTTGGTCCGGTGTATCATTCAAGGCCCTTGTTTCTTGTGGTGTTCTCCTTAGAAGATCTTCTTTTGCTGATAGTGCCATGTTGAAGTCTCCAACTATTAGTGTATTATTATCTATGTATCTCTTTACTTTGATTATTAATTGATGTACTTGGCAGCTCCCACATTAGGGGCATAAATATTCATGATTGTTAGGTCTTCTTGTGGGATAGATCCTTTAAATATGATATAGTGTCCATCTTCATCTCTTATTATTGTCTTTGGGGTAACTTTAATTTATCTGATATGAGGCTTGCTACCCCAGCTTTCTTTGGAGGACCATTTGAATGGTAAATGGTTCTCCACTCCTTCATTTTCAGGCTGGAGGTGTCCTTAGGTCTAAATGAGTCTCTTGTAGACAGCATGTAGATGGGTCTTGCTTTTTTATCCATTATGATACCCTGCATCTTTTGATGGGATCATTTAGCCCATTCACGTTCAGAGTAACTATTGAAAGATATGAATTTAGTGTCATCATGTTACCTATTCACTCCCATTTTTTGTGTTTTTTTTCCTCTGGCTCCCTTTCTTTTAGAGTCCCCCTTGATATTTCTTGCAGAGCTGGTTTGGTGGTCACATATTCTTTCAGGCCTGCCTATCCTGGAAGCTCTTTATCTCTCCTTCTATTCTGAATGACAGCCTGGCTGTGTATAGTATTCTTGGCTGCATGTTCTTCCCATTTAGGACCCTGAATATATCCTGCAAGCCCTTTCTGGCCTGCAGGTCTCTGAGGAGAGGTCTGCTGTTAATCTGATATCTCCCGTATAAGTTAGGGATCTCTTGTCTCAAACTGCTTTTAGGATTTTTCTTTATTTTTGAAATTTGCAAGCTTCACTATTATATGTTGGAGTGTTGATCGATTTTTGTTGACTGGGGGGGAAAGGGAGGGCCCTCTCTATCTCCTGGATCTGAATGCCTGTTTCCTTCCCCAGACCAGGGAATTTCTCTGCTATGATTTATTCAAATATACTTTGTAGTATATATAAATATATTTGATCAAATATTCTCTCTCTTGCTCGCTCTCTGTCTCCCTATCTCCACAGCTTCTGGAATCCCAATACGATGAATATTCTTCCTTCTGAAGCTATCAGTTATTTCCCTAAGCCTTTCCTCATGGGCTCTTAATTATTTTTCTCTTTTTTCCGTCACTCCTTTCCTTTCCATCACCTTATCTTCTATGTTACACACTCTCTCTTCCACCTCATCAACCCGAGCAGTTAGAGCATCCAGTTTAGACTGCATCTCAGCTAAAGTATTTTTTAATTTCAGCCTGATTAGATCTCAATTCTGCAGTAAAAAGAATCTCTAGAGTCCTTGATGCTTTTTTTCCAGAGCCACCAGTAATTTATAATTGTACCTCTGAATTGTATCTCTGACGTGCTACTTAGATCCATATCTGTTAGGCCTGTGGCAGAGAGTATTGCTTCCAGTTCCTTCTTTTGTGGTGAATTCTTCTAGTCATTTTGTCCAGTGCAGAATGGCTGTATGAGCGAGCCGAGTCAAAAATATCAAGAACGACTTAAGTAAAATACACTCTAGGCAATTCTGAAGAAGTCAGGGATCAGAAAATAAAAGAAAAAGAAAAAACCCACAAAAGTGAAAAAATAAATTAAAAAAAAAAAGTTATAAAAATTAACAACAAAAAAAAAGGTGGGGAGGATGTAGTTTGGTAGAGAAAATATAGTCTCACAGACTGGACCTAGAGGGTGATTCTCTTGGTTCTGAGTATATTTTGTTCTGTATGTTAGAAGGTGCTAAATTCCAATTTTTACATAAACCTGCAAAACTTATATAGAGAAACAATAGCAAGAACAAAAACAAGACAAAAGAGGGAGGCAGAATGGGAAAGAAGAGAGAATATAATCTCACAGAGTGGACCAACATGATGCTCCATTTGGTTCTGAGTATATTTTGGTCCATATGTTAGAAAGTACTAAGTTCCAAAATTATAAAACAAAACAAGACCAAAAAAACCCATAACTTCTATAACTACAAAAATTAAATATGTTAAAGGAATCCAAAAATGAAGGATATATCTATGACATGTAATTGTAAAAATCTGAAAGTCAAAAAGGAAGAAACTTATAAATGAAAAGTTGATAAAGTATTGTAGTTAAGGCAGGAAAAATGAAAAAATATTGGAAATTTTTAACCTGAAAGATAAATGAATCATAAGGAAAAAACCTCCAGTTCTATATACTATTTTCCCTCATTCCTGGAGCTTTCCAGTGCTGCCTGCGCAGTTAACTTGCTCTTCCCCTGTTCCTCCAGCTGGTCTCCTGGGTCGGGGCCTGCTGTGCTGACTCTCAGGTGTCTGTGCCTTGGCGGGGATGCCCCGCCCCCTGCCAGGTGGTCCACTTGGTACCCAGCTGTTTGTCCTCTGAGGCCTCTGTCCTGGGCCGTAGCACCTCTCCCAGGTGAAAGGAGGAGAACCAATGGCAGTGCCCAGATCTTTGACCCGGATCCAGGAGCTCCCCGTGTGTCGGAACCCACAGTCTCTCAGTGAACACTGGCTTTGATCTTCCTGGAGGCAGGTGTGGGGCACTGATTCTGCAAATTGAAGGGCACCTAGTGGCAGGAGCTTTCAATGTCTTGTGCCCTCCCCGGTTCCACGCATCCTGGAGGGAACAGAGGGTAGCCCGCTTCTGTCTGCTGTTGGGCCCTGGGACAGAGAGCCCTGAGCAAGGCCAGGAGGGTTGCTGCATCCCAGCCCTTTACTGGGACCTAGGAGGCGTTAGTCCTGCCACATCTTACTGAACTTCCCTGTTTATGGCATAAATTGAGCTTCCTCCTGGACGCCCTTATTCTTGCTGTGTCCCTGGGACTATTGAGGCTTCAGTGGCCCTCCCACGATTCTGCCCATTTCCCCACTGAGCACTTTTCAGGCAGGGAAGACTCTCTCAGGAGCAGATTTCTAAAGTTCCCGATTGTGTGCCACACGGCTTTCCTGCAGCGGCTTACCAAGGCTCTTTCCACCCCCCACCAGTTATCTTCCCATATATCCCCTCCATTTCTCTTCTCCACACTCCTACCTTGTCAGAAGTGATCACTTTGCTCTCTGTAGCAACTTCTTTAACCATTTTGTCTTAATAAGAAGCAGAAGCCCACCCCAAAATACTTTAGTACAGCTTAATAGTAAGCCATTTTGATAATTGTTGGACATCACAGGAAACCCAGCGAGGTGAAGGGTTTTGAAGGCCCTGGAGCACCGTAGGATTGACAAAACTGGGACTTTTCTCTTTCTGCCTCAGTTTATCACTTATCAGCAAGCTAATTAATGTGGTAAACTCTGTATTGTATAAACAGTCCAACAATGATGCTGTTTGAATCCAAAACTCCGTTTGGGGCTAAGTTTTAACTGATTGGGCCATAGACATCAACAAAGCAGTTTGTGTCTATAGAAGTAAGTTGAACACAATAATAAAATCTTTATATTATATAAGGTATTTACTTGGGGTATAGATTTTCTCTTATATCAGTTTACTTCGATTTTCTGATAATGTCTCATACTGATAAGAAAAAATGAGTGACAAAGTAAATTCATAAATAGGATATATTTAAAAACCCATTTTTCGTTTTTGAAATTGCTGTCATTTCTGATTGCAAATGGTGTGACAACCTATAATTACAGTAACAAGAACTTTAAGAATTATATGTAGAATGCATATCACTTTAAGCAAGTTTGTGTATTGAAGGAGCTTAATAATAGGTTTTATGAAATCACAGAAAGCCACCTTCAGGGAGTTTAAATATGGTGGATATGAAAAAGATTAATACTTTTGTACTCTACAGTACAAGTTGGGTTGTATTAAAAATTGGTATATATTCTTGAACATTTTTCTCTTTTTTGATTTTGTGCTGTGACTTTTTTTTTTTGTAAGGAAAACATAAAATAAGTCCCTCCCCCTCCCTTTTTTACCTTACTTTTGGACATGTGTGCGTATATCCAGCAAGGGTATACTTAAATTAATGTTGACAATGAAGTGCTTTTGGTGGGGCATGTAGTCTTCCACCATTGGAAAACTGGCAGGGCCCACTGAAGACATATTTGCATTTTTGCAATGACCCAATTCTATTACCTAAGAGGAATGAGTATTTATGCCTACCAAAGACAACAACAATATTCATAGCAGCTCTATTTAAAATAGCTAACAGTTGGAAACAATTCAGATGTCTTGTCAGCAGTTAGAACGGGCACATGAACTGTGGTGTGGTCCTACGGTAATGTTTGTAGACGGTAAGAATGACCAGACTCTCCTATACGCAACCTAGAGGGGGAGTGTTCTCTTTCAGCTTTCCTCACATGAAATAAACAGGCATGAAGAATAAGCTTCCTTCATAAAGTGCTAGGCAGATTTTGATGCCCAGACTGAGTGCTATAAACCTCAAAATTTAGTTCTTTCACTCTATGCATATGCATAAACATAAACTTGCTTTGAAACAGTTTACTTCCTGAGCAATATGACCAACACTGGTCCTTAAAGTTTAGAGTAACTACATGAGAACATTATTTCCCCTTAAAATGATTTCTGCCATCGACTTGCTCAGATTTTTAAGGCGAGTTTTTTCAGTGCTTATATGTTCCAAATCTTCATAGAAACCAGAAAAAAAAAAACAGTGAAGGTTCCGTGTTTCAGTCAAAAACACAATCTTCCCCAAAAATCTACAGTTAACAAAAGAACTGTTCCATGTTGTGTCATAAATGAACTATCATCAGGGACCTGGACATCATAACGAGACAGAAAGGTCTACCCTGAACTTAAGTGTGTATGATCAGTCAGTTGGGCCGTGCTACAACGTTACTTTTGCTTCATTCTATCATATTAGCCAAGCTAGAGTTCTATGTTAACAGTTTGACCAAATGTGGATATGAAAGTTTATTTTTAATAAGATATGTTGCAAATTACGGTCAACCAACATCTTTTCATCCATACTTCAAGCATAAAAGATGAGAATCCTAACAAAAATATACAGAAACCACAAAATGGTAGCTGCCCATAACATTATAAATAAACTTTCTTGAGCTGGGACTTGGACCATGATCTTGAATTGGATTTAGATTTTGAAAAAGATCAGTTTCAGTGTTCAAATCTTACCATTATCAGAATGGCTTCTGCTACACTGCGGTCTTCGAGCTGGTGTGTTTCTAAGACTATAAAGTCTCCTATGCATTTTATTCAAGATTTATTTACTTTACCAAGTGAGAGAGCACAGCAAGAGGGCCAGGGGGGAGGGAGAGAATCTCAAGCCGACTCCAGGCTGAGTACTGAGAGACTGTGACATGCAGGCACCCCTAAAATCTTCTATGGTTGTAACCAAAGTACCAGCTTCTTGATCGTCTTCTTTCATAACTTCAGCTTCTAGAACATCCGTATCTGTCATAATCATCATTAGTGTGAAGAATTGTACACGTCCCATGCTTCCTTGGTTTTCATTTGATTTGGAGTCTTCTAATCCCCTTGTGCAAACTGTATTTCATTTCTGCATCCACAAATCCATTTTCTGTCTAAATTACATAAAGCATCTTTGGTGTCTCAGACATCCTCAGGTTGAATGTAAGCAACTCATCTTGGATGATGGGTGTAGAAATCAAGTGGAACATACGCATCAAAATAGGACCATAACGACCGAACTTGAGGTGTAAATCTTTGGATCAGGTATCAGCCACGTTCCTTGCGAACAGAGATGGGCTGGGATGCAGGTGGCAGGACATGACGATGACATGAGTCTCAGCAGGGGCATAAATCGTCCACAGATCCTCAGAGACTCTCAGCCGGAGGGTTCTACAACAGCCACCTAGAAGTTATACTTAATTTTTAAAAGAGGAGAAAATTACAAACTTAAAAATCTCAAGAACAGAGCATGATGATTAGTAAGTGCAGCCAATCATGTACCTTTTTCAAGCACATATCTTTGTGTAATACTTTGTGTAGGACTTTTTCAGCTATGAAAGTCACTAAGTCCAATGATCTAAAGTAAACCTACGTTTACTTCATTCTTCTTTACATTCAGATCTTCAAGTCACTGTGATTTCAGTTTTAAAGCACTTTTATACTGTTAAATGTAAAACTTATAAAGCGAACTTATTAAGTGAAGCATCCATAAGCTGAGATCCATGAATGACTACAGAGATCAAACCCCCCTCACCCCCATGGGACATGTCTCATGAGCACGTACATTTGCTGTGTGTTAAGCAAATATTTGGGGGTTGTTTTTTAACTTTAGCATAACCTTGCTTATTTAAACTGATAAAATGATTTTTATTTCCTTTTTATCTCATTTTCTAATTTGTTTTTTATTTACAATGCACGGAATATGTAATGTGCATATGTATGTATAAATCGTGTTTAAAAATGTATATATGTATTTTTATAATATATTAATAGAGTGGCACATAGTTTTATAAATCAGAGGTTATGTACTATATATCATAATCTTATATCAAGAGGGCTCAAAATTCTTTTACCTATAACTTGCATAATCAAAAAAGTTTGAAGACTACTGCACTGTGCCTCTTGATGGCAAGTCACCAAGGGGGTCCCTGTAATAGGAAGTCCCTGTACGTAATGGATTCTCAACGTGTATTTGAACAAACGAACGTTTTAGTGAATGGATGCCTCTCGAAGTGTAGGTGCCTTCTTGTGTGTCCTCTGCCTTAGGAGCAGCATGAAAGAGAACCTGGTAACATACCGTTTAGTCATAACTGAATGGAAACATGTAACGCTGGCCCATTTATTTTTGTCATTTTTAAGCTTGTAGCATTAAAAATAAAATACCCAACATCATTTTGCTTAGGTTCATATTGAAAACTTGATAAATTTATTAAGATATTTCATTTTGGTCCATTTTCAAATAACAGTATTTTACAGTTTAACTTATTTTTACATGCATTATCACATTTTATCCTTCCAACAACACCATTGGGGTAAGATTTTATCTTCCCCACATGGCTGATTTTAAAATTTGGAGAATCAGAAAAAGAATCAGACTTATTTAGGATACCAGCCTTAGGACTTCGGTGCTATTTGTCTGTCTCCAAATTCTAACTTTATCATTCATACTGGAGACATATAAGGGGCGGACTAGAGGGGTAACAATACTATACAATTTTGCATATCCTAATATTTTGTAACTAATTGGGTTAAAAAAGAACTTTGTGCCTTTCTCTGTCAGAGGCATACCTAACAGTTAGAAGAGGGAGGGCCGTTGCTTTCCCTGAGCGACGGCTCACAGCTTTGGTCTCACGGTCCGACCCCGCTGAAGAGATGGGTGGTGGTGGCTTGCCAGAAGGACAGCTGGGGTGTCCAGTTTTCCTTTCTCCCTGACAACCAGTGACTTGCACGGTAGCATTTCAAAGTATGGCGGAGTTATAAAGGTTACTATAATAAATGGTCAAAAGTACCAGGAACAATAAAGGGGTTATTGCATTTGATTTTGAATAAAACTGTACCAGAGCCTTCCGTAAGCAACAAATGTGGTGGAGCCATAAGAGCAAACACTGATACTGAAGGTGGAAAAACTGAATGATTGTTAATAACATTCTTCAAGAGAAAAAACAACTTAGAATTCAAATATTGGAATGAAGATTTTTGTTACAGAGACTCAGAGAAACAAAATCCTAGCAATGAACCGAGTGATTGTTACTACCCGTCCTGCTCCAGCACCTTGCTGCTCTGGACCTTCTGTGCCTTTGTAGTTGGCAGCCTTGACAACAAACTTTAAGAGCAGTTTTCCAAATAATGGAAGTGTGGGCTTGTGGATGAAAACCGCTTGTGTAGTGAGATGCCAGCATCCAAGCCCTTTCTACGTTGCCCTGCTGCTTCCTCAGTTTCATTCCAGCAGTTAAAAACCCAGAGCTTGGTGGGCTTAAGTGACACAGTTAGGCTTGAGAGATGCTTATTGAAAGATTTCAAAGATCTTGTCACAAATGGCAAAATTTCATTCCACATCTTCTTGGGATATTGGGATATCCATCTATAGATGAATATTCATCTATAGATGGATATTTACTTTGCTTCCGTATCTTGACTATTGTATATCATGTTACAATAAACGCAGAGATCCATGTCCTTTTGAATTAGTGTTTTTGTTTTCTTTGGGTAAATACCCAGTAGTAGAATTACTAGCTCATATTTTGGATATTTGGAGGAACCTCCATACTGTTTCTGCACAGCCATGGCACCAACTTACATGCCTACCAACAGAGCACGAGGTTCACATCCTCATCAACACATTATTTCTTGTCTTTTTGATACTAGTTGCTCTGACCTGTGTGAGGTGACAACATGGATGGACCTAAAGGATATTATGCTACGTAAAACAAGACACAGAAAGACAAATACCATAGGATTTCACTTATACGTGGAATCTAAAAACAACCAGAAATAGACCCATAAATAAAAAAGAAAAAAAAACCTGTTGTTTGCCAGAAGGGAGAAGGGTGGGAGGATAGACAAAATGAATGAAGGGGAGTGGGAGGTGCAGGCTTCTTCCGGTTATGGAATGAGTAGGTCATGGGGATGAAAGGTTCAGCATGGGAATGTAGTCAGTGGTATTTTAATAGTGTTATATGGTAAAAGATGGTAGGTAGGCTTATGAGCGTAGTATAATATTTAGCGTTATTAAATCACTACATTGTACACCTGAAACTGATGTAATATTTTTTGTCAGTTGTGCTTCGATTTTAAAAAATGTCTTACGTAAATGACTTTAACCTCCAAGTTAACTATTGGCTTTTCATATTTTTTCTCCAGTTTTATTACAACTTGATTGTTTTTAATTTCAACATCGTTTTTTCTTTGTTTTAGTTTAATGGCTGAAACATATTATCAGATTTTATTTCTTAAGTTGTATATGGAACCATATGTTGAGAATAGGGACTTTACCTTATTACCTCTTTGCTGTGCCCCACAATGGTGAATCCAGCTGTAGAGGTGCAACAGCTGCTCCGTACCACGGATGGCACTACCCGGCGTTTTCATACCATCTGTCGTGGGTCAGACGGCGGGAGGGCACCTTCTGGGTGTTCGCTCAGTGAATCACAGGGGCCCACGGGGCTGACTGGGGGAGCCAGCTCAGGATTCCAGCTCAGTCCGTCAGGCCCTGGTGCCATGTTCTTCAGCCTGGCTTCTTGTGAGCATTTATTAGTTTTGGTTTAATCAAAGTCATTTTATTAAAAAAAAACCTGAGATTTTGAAATTGAACAGCTACTACATACACATCTGTTTATGAAGTGTTATATACAAATGTGATGAAACATTTCAAGTATAAAGCAAAATGCATCCATTTACATAGAATCTTATTTTCTTGTCTCTTTCACTTTGCTTATTGAAGTTGCCCTCTAATGAAAAAAAATTTTTCTGCCAAAGACTACATTGAAGCAGAGTTTGATTTATCAGCTAATGTTAAATTGATTAAATGTCTATTTTTAGGTCTGAAATACAGTATATCGTGTTTCAAATGATGAAACTGATATTCTACGCTAAATGTCTAAACTGTAATATTCTAACACAGAATAATGTTAGTGTATGTAATTCATAATGTATTTTACCAATCAGACTTTAACTTTGAAATGGGAGACGTGATTGCTCATTTTTTGGGTCTTGGAAGCTATTTGTCCATAGTGTATATGAATGCTAAACTGTTATGAATATAACAAATGGAAAACATAAGCCATGAAATAATTTTATTGTTATTTTTCACTGCTGGCAGTATTTTTCTCTTTTCATAGAACAGAGTTTTCCAATTCATATTTAAAAGCTAGGAGATCATATTAATTAAAGCCAGGAAAAAAAAAAAAAAGATCTTGGGAAAGAAGAGAAAAACTGTAAAAGTGGAGATCATTCATTCCTATACTACATACGAAGGGTATCCTCTCCTCAAGGGTTCATTTTAAAAATTCCTCATATGGCAAAAGACATTTATCTATCTAGGAAGAGAGCTCAATTTAGGACTGATCACACTAAAATGTGAAGACCTAGCACTTAAAACCCTTTCAGTTTCCAACACAAGCTAATTTTCTTGCAGAGTATTTAGGCCTTTCTGTCTGTCTGCCAGTATCGACAGTTTCTGGTTACCTTTTTTCAATAGGTAGTAATTTCAATAATGTGTCTTCAGAGTACAATTGAAAAGATAATTTATTTAGAAAAAAAAATACCCCGAAGTTTTTTCATGTAGTGTTTCAGTTTGACCCAAAAAAAAGTACATTGTGGGATATTTATAGTATTTTTCAATCTATTTTTATCTGTAGACTAGGACTGATAACCGATGTAGGGCACAGGGGTTAAAAACAGGAAATGTGGTTTTTAAAGTAGGTAGTATCTCCAGAGTTTCCAGAGTCTTGATTTCCTATAGTATTGACCGAAGAGTATCAGGTTTCAAAACAACATTAGGCAGCATACCTTGACACCGGGCTGTTTAAAGGAGTCGTCTGTTCACTTAGGACAGGAAATGCTTCACGGAAAAGTTTGCATTCTTGGTGTAGGTCCAGATGGCACAGCGGGTGTTTTCTGTGATCGCAGGGTCCCTTCTCTCTAGCTCCTTGAGAGGGTCCTCCTACAGCTCGGGAGCGGGGGTCCTGCCTAGATTTCAGTGAATCTCCTTGGATGTCTTGAGTGTTTGGGTTCAGATGTCGTGTTAGGGTTTCAGTGGAAAGTTTTGTCCTCCTCACAGTCGAGGAGCGCGTGTGACACTTATTATTAATCGTAGTAAGCAGAGCATCCAGGTTAAGGTGGAAAGGCCTGTAGTTGTGTATGGCTTTGAATGTTTACGCGGCAGGTTGGCGGAACTGGTCCAAACTGAAAACCTTTGACTCGGCTATTCCGCTTCTGGGAGGACGGTTTATGTGGATTAACCTACGAGAACACGAGGATCGGTGTTCACCGCAGCACGCTTTATAGGGGATGCCCTGAAAGGTGGTGCGATTGTCTAACGGTAGGAGAATGAGTCAGGAATAAATAGAATAAAATAAATAAGTCAGAAGGGATAACAGAGTAAGCCGCTCGTGGCACACGCGCGCTGTGCAGTCGCGGGCGGCCCTGGGGGTGTGCCCCGGGATGGAAGAAGGCCGTGGCGTTCTAGGGCGAGGCGGGAGCCCGTGTCAAGGAGCGTGTCGCGCGGCCTCCCGGGAGGGTGGAGGGCTCACAGCCACGGGGGCAGATTTGGGAGGACACGCAAGGCGGGGAGAAGGGCGAGGAGAGGCTTCCCAGGCTCTTACTTGTTATTATGAAAACATGCGCTTCTGTGTTGTGTTCATTCTTTTCAATGAGCATTTAATGTTTTTTTTTTCTTTTTCAAGATAAAAAAATCAAGAAGAAAGGTTGGTGTTCAAACGCTCACTGTTCCGTTTTTTTTTTTTTTCATGTGGACACTCTTTAGAGAAATCCGCCTAACGGTTCATCCAAATAATTAGTAAGAAGAAGGAAGAGTAATTATAAGGGAAACAGATCTGCTTATGTGGCCCTTTTTAATTTTCCCATATCTCAGAGAAGACCTTCAGGTCCGATTTCCCAGCTAGGATGGAAACCCGGTTCCTCGCGTGCCCGTGCTTGTCTGCCGTAGGTTATCGCTGGTGCTGGGCACTGCTCCGTGAGATTGGCACAGAGGCAGCCCTCGGGTCCTTGCACCACGCCAGGGGACCGTGTTTTCATGAGTGGTGCTGAGGACCTCGCCCAGGAGAAGCCCGGGCTTAACCAGCGTGGTCCTAGGGTTTCTTTCAGGCAGTTGCTCTCTTGTGCTGTTTTAGAGACGGGGCAAGGCTCCCTCCCACGTGCAGGAAGCTCGTGTTTCCTTAAATCCCTTGGTGTCTCCGTTGGAGTGTAGAGGGGCTTTATTTCTTGTGGGTCTGTTCTTTTTCTGGGGGTGGGGGGAGTCACCGCTGCATCCCGCCCCTGCGAGAGCCTGGCATGAGCCGTAGCCGTCCCTCCGCATATTTTTAGTCGCCGGCGCATCCCTAGACCACGTGCCCTCCCCGTGAGACCCACGTGAGAAACTGACACGCAGAGCAAGGGAAGAGCCTTCTTCTCCCAGTTTCACGTATGAAAATCAGGACCTTCCTTGCTGGAGGAGGTGTGTGTCGTCCAGACCAGTTCCAGGAAGCCCAGCCTGTGAGGAGAAGTGCCGGTTCCTGCTCAGAGCAGAGATGAGCTTTGTTTTCTCCACGGGGAATTTCCACGCGGGGCCGCCAGATTAATTGCTAAGTGGTAGTCTAGGTTGATACTGTGTGGGTGGGGACGCTTTTTTGGTCAAATATCATGACACATCCTAATTTCATATTCAGAGAGTAGAAGAGATACATGTTGTAAATACTTAGAAGTCGTTCTCATCCCCTTGGAAAGTTGTGGGGGTTTATCTAAGGGGAACCTTTTTTTCAAAAAAAACACAATACCCACTAGCACCTCACGATCCTGTAACGTCTGTGACTCCAAGAAGCAAGTCAGCCTGCCTTGTTCTCCTCGGGCCCGCTGCTCGCAGGGACAGCTCACTTCCCAGTAGCCCTGTGAACGCGGCATCTATGGCCCACTTAGCGCCGCCGCCGAAACCCTGGTGCCCTCACCCATCACCGCGGGTCCCTTACGTTCGCACGTGTCAGAGCTGCTCTCGGGGTCTCCGGCACACCGTGAGCGCTCAGCAAACGCGAAGGTCTGTTATTCGAAGTGCTCTGTTCCCTGAGTGTGTAACCGGAGAAATAAAGTGTATTTGGGAAAGGAAACAAACGTGCGTAGACTGGGCAGCATATGCCATTGTGCTGTACTTAATCTGTTCAAATCATATTTTTCAAGTGGGGGGGTCCTGAAAAATTATTTCGTAAGTACTGTTTTTTCTTTTTTTCTTTTTTCCTGGAATCCTATGAGAAGTAAGAGATGCATGCTTCAGCGGAGAGTATCTCCTTTACTCACAAACTGAAGCATTTACATTTTGGGGGTGGCCCACGACACAGTCCTATACCATAGGACCCCGCATACATTAGTTTTCCTGCTGCCTCTGTCCGCTCATTCATTCACTCACCAATTTTTCTGAGGGGCTCAGGGGGCTGCCGGCGGCCAAGGCGTACGTGCTGCCGGCCTTCCTCGGTTTCCTCGCTCTAAGTACTGCTGGGCCCCAGCCTCAGGCATGCAGCCCCCGGGGGGGGACAGTGAGGCTCGGTGCCCGCCGTGCAGCTGGCGGCGGGGCAGGGTGGATGGCAGCCGGCCAGGCAGTGCTGGGAGCCGTGGGAGCTGCAGCCGAGGCCGGGGTGGCCACGGGGAGGCAGCGGATGTCGCCAGGCCCCTTACACCTGTCACGCCATTTAATAAATAGCTTAGGGACAAGAGCTGTTGAGAAACCCGGCCCAGGTGAGCGGCTTGGCCTGCGTGCTCGAGCTCGGCGCCTGCCCCCCGGTGGCCCCGGCCATCCCTCAGCTGTCCCCGTGGGAGCCAGGCCTTCGCTGGCCGGCGCTCTGTGTCACGTCCAGCCCCTCTTTCCAAACCGATGCAAAGCGCGGCAAAACGGTGCCACTGGAATTCCCACTTTCGGTGAACCTTGTGTAAACCAGAAGAGCGAGGCGCTAGCCAAAGGCAGATGTCAGGGACCGCACGTCTCCGGGGCCTGGTACTGCATCCGGGCACCTGCTGCCGTCAGGCCCTTGGCACGCCTGCCCGCCGCTCAGAGCTGCTGGGGCCCCCGAGGGGACCCTGGCTGCAAGGCGGGGGCGCGGGAGGCGGCCGGCAGCCGGGCCGGTCCAGGTGCACGCTCCTCCCGGTGTGCCGCACACACAAACGGTGAACCTTGACCCAACCGTGTACGTCTCTATTAAAAAAAAATAATGCCTAAGTACGTGCACCGCGTTGTGACCTACAGACTGGCCCCCGCAGCAAGGTGGGCTCCCGGTGGGGGCCTGGGCTGTGCTCCCCGCGCCCCCCGCCAGCCGGCAGGGCCCACCCGCAGGTGCACCCGAGCATCAACAGCTTGTTGGCGAACAGTCGTCGTCGTCTCTACATTTGTAAACGAGGCTGTTGTCTAAAGGGTGAACCGATGTTCGTCTGGGGCCGAATCCGTAGGTATCGATCAGTAAGCCGGGACTTCGACCCCAAGTCGTCTGGCTTTCCGTCGAGTGCTCTGTCACCGAGTGAACTCACAAGTCATCATCAACCGTGAATGTTAATAATCTTGAATTGGGATCAGTGTTGTGGGAAGAAAGCGTGAACCACCCAAATCAGCCCCCAAAGGGTCCCTCTGTCACCGTCGTGGACCTTTGAAAGCCAAATGTCAGAGCCGGGTCCTGCCCGCACGGGCCACAGTCCCCTGGAGCTCCGCAGCCACGTGGATGACACGATGTCCCACGGCCCCTGTTGACGCCAGGACCCGCCAGCATCCCCGCGACGCCCTTCCCGCCCTGCGGGCCTCACCCACGCGCCGAGGCCGACCGCGCGCAGGCAAGGCCCGGCTTCACATTGGGCAAGGCCCAAAGCCATGGTGCTTCAACTCCGAGTAATTGAGCCCGTGTCCTTCGGCATGATTTCCGTGCGCTTTGCTCTCCCAGGTCGGAAAAGAGCAAATCTGCCACCGCAGCCTCCGCGAGAGGCTGCTGCCCGACGTCAGCCGCGCTCTGGCGGCTCCTTCGGCCTCGCAGCACGCGAGCACGCGCTGCCGGGGACCCGCGCCCTCCCACGGCTGGCTCGGGGGCAACGTTTTAAGACAGAAAAGTCAGCAGACACTCAAGGCCCAGGGCCTCGTCGGGGTTCAGTTTTCCAGACCTGGAGGCCTCCGCGCGGAGCCGAGTGAGCGGGAGCCAGAGGGCAGGCCGGCGCGGACCGTGCGGTGCTGCTGCGGCTCCGAGGCCGCCGACAGCCTGTGGCCCGGAGTGGAGAGAAAGGAACTGAGATTCTTAGGTAGGAAGACCACAGAGATCCTATCTGCTTGATGCTTGTGAACCTTCAGACCTCAGGCCCTAGACACGGACGCGGCAGTCTCTGGGTCCGGCGCCCTGCCTCCGCCCTCCTGAGTATATTCTTTGACCTTTCAAGAACTTAAAAAAGTTGAAATTGCAAGTAAATGTTTCACAGGTTAGCGTAGATCGTATTACAAGGATTTTTTTTCTTTTCTTTTTTTTTTTTTTTACGATCTAGAACCGTTCATTTCATACCACACATTTGCGACATACAAGTCAAACACGTGTGAATACCAGCAGGTTGGGGTGAAACGTAGTAACGGACACTGAGGGGTCATGACACATACCGGGGACATACACTTGAGGGACCCAATGTCCCTACCTCTGATACGTGCCTGTCAGGGTCCACCATGAAGTAGAAGCTCAACAAAGTGATGTTAAGTGACTTACTGAGAACTACCAGCCATTCCCTCAGAACTAACAATTTCAACCCAGTATGTAAAAATATAAAAAAGTAAAAAATTAAAATACCGCTCCCTGTATTTAATACAACGGGTAGCTTTTTGGAGACAGGCAATCAGTGACCTGTTCTTCGTTTTTCACATTTTATCGTCATTAACACCAGCACATGCACTGCTTTGGAGGGTTAGGATGATATTTCACAAGTCTCCCACCTCCAACTAAACATGCCCATTTCCGGCATGTTCCATTTAACGCCGTCTTTGTGAACCTTTACTGACCCGACATGTGGTTTGCCCAGGAGCTCTCTTTCTCTTCATCCCTAGGGCCACAGATTTTTTTTTTCCCCTTCTCTTTTTTCCAACATTAGCATTTATCTCTTAAAGCGGTCGCCCTTGTTTTTTTTGGAGGGGGCTACAATTATTTCATTTTGTCCTATTCGTAAAAATTAAGTCCCCGAGAGGTACAATTTTTTTTTCTCAATTTATTCAGGTTGAGGCCTTGTGTTCCTTCTAACATATTATCCTTGTGAAACCTGTGGTCACCCCAAAACAGGAAGCTTGATTTTGTTTTCAAATTTTTTATCAACAGCAACACAGTTGTAATAGTTGAAAGTGTCTTGTGCTTTTATTCTTATTATTCACAGCTTTGTCTCTAGAGTTACATTGAGTAATTTGGATTTATCTCTCTTACAGGGTTTTTTATTAGTAATGCTCAGTCTGATGGGTTCTTGCCAGGAAATGTTTTTCCTATCAGGGTCAGAGTGGGAGTTGAGTTGATAGCATGTGACACTGGCTTGCTTTATTCTAAGTTTAATTTTCTGCTTTTTAGTCAGCACGGTGGCCCCACTCTTCTCTTTTACATTGAAGAATGTTAGAAGCTAAGAGCTGCCCTCACACCTCCAGTCCTCGTTGCTAGAAACTTGCTAAGCCCTCGGACTCCTGACGTTTGTTCAGACAGCAGCATCGGCGGAACCCTGGTTCTCACGAAGAGCTCAGACTGTTGCACCTCTTACCCTTAGTTCCTCGTATCCCCACCGGCCTAAGGTTGCGCCTATATTCTCAGCGAGCGTGTGCGAGGGGCGCATCCGTGTGCGCGCTCCCTCGTGTGGACCGTGTGCACCCGTGAGCCGGCCCCTCACACTGTGCCCCCGCGACCGTCGGAGGCCCAGAGCCCTTCCCTCTGGGAGCAGGGCGGAGGGGGCCTGCGGGCGGCGGCCCTGGCTGCCGGGCAATGTCCCAGCCAGGCCTCCCTTTGGCCTCACTCTACGCAGGTGGACAACCCACGGCAAGGGCTCTGCCGTGGGCCCCCGGCCCGCCCGGCCGCGCGCACAGTGGTAGCTCACCTCACTTTCACTTAACAAAAGGCTCCTGACACTTTTCTCTCTGCCTCCCGGGTGAGACTTGTCACCTCGCAGTTACTTGGCTTCGACTGATTTCTGAATTCCATCCTTTTGCTCTTCGACAGTTTTCTTAATTTTCCCACCGGCCAAAACAAGAACACCTGAACCCCCAGGTCCCTAAGCAGCGTATGTGAATTGGCTCCTCAAAAGCAAAACAGTGCACCTGTGTGTACACAGCCCGCGAGCGACTCAAGAGCTAGCTGCGTACTCGACTCGGAAAGTGTCAGTTCGGAAAGTTGATTCTACGTCTTGGCCATTAATCCCAACGTTTCTTTTTTTTTTTTTTTAATTTTTATTTATTTATGATAGTCACAGAGAGAGAGAGAGGCAGAGACACAGGCAGAGGGAGAAGCAGGCTCCATGCACCGGGAGCCCGACGTGGGATTCGATCCCAGATCTCCAGGGTTGCACCCTGGGCCAAAGGCAGGCGCCAAACCGCTGCGCCAGCCAGGGATCCCCAATCCCAATGTTTCTGAATACAACCAGTAGTTTAGATGACCTTAACAGAAGAAGATTCTCCTTAAGATCGTTACTGTTAACATCCATGATCTTACAGCACAGCGGGATTTTCTCTGTTCTGCGGAAAGGAAAGTCTCCGTTATTTGCAGTTAACCCTGGCAGGCACCCCGGAGTAGTGTTCCACTCCAAGGAAAAATGGCTTCCTTACAGTTACGGTAGAGCTTCGTCTTGGGTTTACATTTTTCCTCCTATAAAATGATGAGGCAAGCTCCTAATGAGCCCCATGGACACCAGGGCTGACGACGTGCACTGTCTCCCGTCCTGCCCACGGCAAGCCTGCCAGCGAGGCGCGTCCTCGTGCTCTGATGGAGAAAACTGGCCTCTCTGTCCCCTCGCCAGAAGCCATGGCCTGTAGGTGATGAAGCGGGTTTGATCCAAAATAATCTGACTTTAGGGGACCCCCCCCCCCGCCAGGTGGCTCAGTGGTTAGCGCTGCCTTCGGCCCAGGACATGACCCCGGGTCCCGGAATTGAGTCCCACATCAGGCTCCCTGCGTGGAGCCTGCTTCTCCCTCCTCCTGTGTCTCTGCCTCTCTCTGTGTGTCTCTCATGAATCAATAAATAAAATCTCAAAAAAAAAAAAAAGAAAAGATAATCTGACTTCAGACTCCTGTACTATTAGGTCTTGTGCACCCTGGCTTTTGAGTGCAGTAGTGCTTGTTAATTCTCTACTGTCCTGAAATCCTGTATTTTGTCCAGTCTTTAAATTGCTTTACAGAATCAGACTGATTTTGTTCCAAGTTTCTCACAAAAGTAATGTTTTAAGATCAAAATGGTCATTCTGCATAACTTAATTTTTACCTTTGGAGGTAAAATGCTATAATAGGTATTTAGCTTTTGTAAGCTTTGGTAAATATCTTTTTTTTTTTTTTTTTTGGTCTGCTAATGTGTGTCTGTACTGTTTGCACACACACACACACACACACATTCATGAAGAAACTGAAGGAGAATCTTAAATTTCAATTTTGAAACACACTGGCCATCAATTTCAGAGAAATAATGACAGAAATGGAAAAACAATGAAAGAAAATGGCTAATTTAACTTTTTTTTTTTTTTTAACCTGTACGAAAATAGTCCTTTTACCATTTGGTCCTCAAAAGGAAATAGACAGTGGTAGTGTTACTTTCTGTTTCTTCTTAGAAAACTCTAAGACAGTAGTACAGTGCACAGTAATGCCATCAAGGGAGACGGGGAGTTTGTTTCCATTAAATGCCTTTTTTCCCCTCCCTCATCTTGATTTCAGGTGTCAGAAACTATTTAAAAGAAGCATTGGTGAATATAATTGCTGTGCATGCAGAGGTAAGCTGTCATTAGATGTTCCTAAGAAATGTGGGTAACTGGAAAAAAATAAAAAGAGGCAAATTTGATGGGTTTTATGGTCTTTTTTCCCTTCAGAATGTATCTTGACTATAAATACAGTACGGCTCGATTCTCACGCGTGCACACACGCATGTGCTTTTTAACTATGAGAATTTTTTTTTTCTGAAATTGTGCTTAAAACCAAATTCATTAATGTTCAAAAGGTAAGGAGAAGAGAGATTGAAAAGATGTTTTTTCCTTATCTTGGGTTGAAAGGAATGTTAAATCCCTTACGTTGGAGAATTCATCGACCTCTTTTTACCCAGGATACAAACAAGCGTCGGTGTCTTACTCGCGTAGCAGCGCGTCCTTACACGGTGGCTGGGATTCCAGAAAACTAGACTCGTTGGAAGGTTGGGCCGAGAGGGCAGGCTGAGGCTAGGAGACAGGTGCAGGGGTCCTATCAGCGGTGACTTAGGGACACGTAGATGCTGGTGCTTCTGGTTCACGCTCACCTTGCCTTCAGCTTCACCCGAAGCACCATCATCTGAAGCTTAACATGAACCTCCTTTGTTAACATCCTTCTTAGAAGGACTCTTCTCAGTAACATCAAAAGAAGCGCAGCCTCCACCATTCTCACCACTGCGACTCCCGCCTCGCTAATCTCACAAGCCATTACTCACTGCTTTGCCAGGACTTTCAGAGTTGTTATGGCTCATAGACCGATGGGTGACCAGATAGCACGGGGCCCAGCGAGAGGTTATCATTAGATAGTTTCCACTGCTGCGAGTGCCTTTTGAGCTGTAGGGGCCTGAGAGGTGGATTTGGTTTATACCATTGTCCTTACCCACAATGATCAGAGGTTGTCAAGGTAAACTGGGAAAACATGGATAATCAAGGCGAAGGTAGAAGAGTAACTAAAGGAAACAGACTGCTGCCTCGTTCCCAAATTTGGCTCTAGGATTAAAGCAACTAGAGCAGAAAGCAAAATGTAGTATATTACAGTTTTCATTTCCTCGTAAGGGAAAAATCTACACATTCTTCTATAAAAATACAGTCTTTTTTTTTTTAGGATTTTATGTATTTATTTGAGAAAGAGAGAGAGTGAAAGAGAGCATGAGCAGGGAGGAGAGGGATGGTCACCGACCCCGGGATCGTGACCTGAGTCGAAGGCACCCAGGCGCCCAAAAATAAAATGTATATATTATTTGACTGTAGCAAGAATTTATCACATATATTTTTTAATGATTTTATCAGAGATACACAAATGCTTTCGTAGTGTTAGCTTCTAGTAAAATTAGGGTATAGAATTAAATCATCAGCCAGTGAAAGCATTTCTGTGGTAGATGGATGGTGGTGCTCAGAGGAATCATAAAATATGTAGGCATTTGCAGTGATGCTGGTGATTCCTAAAGAGGCAGCTTTTATTAACGTCCACTCTCAGGAACCATGATTTGTATTAGGGTTTTCAAACCCCCTTTTAATTTATCTCGGCGACTGAAAGTAGAATTTCATTCATAATGTTTATTATTTAGTATTTCCCACATGATCTTAACTTGACAGATTTATAAATCAGCATAGTAAAATGTTTCACCATATTTTCAAATATAATAGCTCTTAGCCTGAAAATATCAAAATTCAAAGTTTAGAAATGATGTTTTATGTCAAGTGAAATATCTATAAAATTCAGCAAGTACTGGGATGCCCGGGTGGCTCAGCAGTTGAGCATCTGCCTTTGGCTCAGGGCGTGACCCCAGAGTCTCAGGATTGAGTCCCCGTCAGGCTCCCTGCATGGAGCCTGCTTCTCCCTCTGCCTGTGTCTCTGCCTCTCTCTGTGTCTCTCATGAATAAATAAATAAAATGTTTAAAAATTCATTCATTCATTCATTCAGCAAATAGTGGAATTGGGGACTTTGTTGTCCAATACACAATAAAGTCCCCAATATGATACGGTGTTTGTTTTAATCTAAGAACAGTCTGACCCAGTATGTTTTTCTATTAATTGTGGTAAAAGAAAAGAAAAAAAAGAAAAAACAAAACAAAACAAAAACCTGGCACAGCATGTTTTTATTTATATAACTTCCCTTTTAGAAATAATATTTCTTTTTGTGAAAAGGGCAAGAAGAAGAAATCTTTGAAATTATTTTTAGTTTGTCAGCATCAATAATACCTTTCAGAATTATATTTGCCAATATTTTTAAGAGGATTAGTTTTGGCATCAATCACTCAATACAACTGAAGTAGAAGTCTGTAACTTCCTTTCACTCATAATAACCATCCTTTAAAAATAGGACTTAGAAGACCTGTGACTTGCTGTGTTTTGTGCATTTTTGTTTGTTTGTTTCTAACAAATTCAAGTCAGGAAGTGTTCCCTCAATGCATCACTTCTTACTTTAAACCCTTCCATCAGGTGTTCACGATTTCCAAAGAATTGGTACCTCGAGTTCTATCCAGGGTGGTGGAAGCCGTTTCTGAAGAGCTAAGTCGGCTGATGCAGTGTGTTTCATCCTTCAGCAAAAATGGAGCATTACAGGTACCAAAATCAGTCAGTCCCGTGTTGAACTTTTATTTCATTTAGAACATAGACATGTATTTTTAGTTATCGACCTTATGATATACGGACAGGTTTGGGGCTTGTTTTTGTTTTTGTTGTTTTGATGAATCTGCTGATTTATCATCTACCATCGTATCTTATATATATTGTCTACGATTTTTATAGGGCTTCTGTTTCTTTAGAGCAGAGCAAGACCCTCATGACTCTTGTGACATCTGAATGCAGATTCCTTCTAAAGTTACGTGATTTGTTTTGTTTTTTAGTTTACAACTATCTTCACGCAATTCAATTTCGCAGGAAATGTTTAGCATTTAACTCTTAATAAATCTTTTCAAACCATTCAATGCAATTTTCATAGGAATGACCACCGTCTCTTTGCACTCACGATCCATTGGTTTATGTCGTAGTTATTGAAGTCACATGGTCATAATAGCAAGTATAACTTCCATAAGCCAGATACTTCTTGGTGTGCGTATGACCAAACCGAGAGCAGCCCAGGTATGCAGCATATGGGAGAGTCACCTACTACCTGTGGACTGCAGTGACCTCGAGCGTTGCGAATGTGTTCTTAAAAAAGTACTGGCCGATTTCCTTCCAGTACTGGCTGAGGGAGTTTCTATCAGGCCACCTCCCAGCAGATAACTGTAATCATGCATAATATAGAAGAATCATAAGTGTAAACACAAAAACCTGAAGATACTGGAGGATGGCCATGAGCGAGTGGTTCTGGAGGAAAGGGCACTTGAGGAATTTTTCACTTCTTACAGATTTTAGCCCCGAGGCAGGCCGAGGAATGCCTACAATTTCACAAAACCTGCTATGTTTCTGGCTTGAAGAATAGGCTTCCACCACAATTACAGGGAAGTGAGGTATCCCAGAGAGCAGAAAACAAGAGCCACAAATGTATACACTGCAGAAATCACCAGCTGACCCATGACCTACTGCTGCCTGGTCATAGTCTCCTCCAACCAGCCCAGTTAGGCTGGAAGAACTGCAGTAAGACTTGAAGGGCTGCCCAAGAGCCAAGAATTTTCAGTCTGAATCCAAATAAGTTAATTACTTGCTAAAACAAAACAAAAGATCAGTCCTCTTTAGGAACATATTATAGAGCCCACATAATATTGACAGTGTCCAGGAAATTATCGAAATTTACATGAAATGCACAAATGAAATAAAACAGAAAAATATGACCCATCCTCAATAGAAAAGCAAACAACCGAGACCAATCCTGAGATGACGCAGATGTTGGATTTTGAAGGCAAGGACTTTAAAACAGTTGTGTTCAGTGATGTAGGAACTATTCATGCTCATAATGAATGAATAGTTAGGAAACCTCACCAGAAAAATAGAAACCCAAAAAAAGGAACTAAATGGAAATTCTGGAATGGAAAAATACAATATGTGAATTTTTTGAAGTCTTCTAGATGTGAATAACAAACAGCAGAGTAGAGAGGACGAAAGAGAAAGTCAGCATATTTGTAAATCAACAGAAATTACCCCATAGAAAGAACAGAGGAAAGAGTTATTGGAAAAAAAATAATAAATAGAACTCCGGAGACCTCTGGGACCATGTCAGAAAGTCTAGCATACAGGTAATTCGATTTCTAGGAGAATCAGAATGGCTAATCAGGACATGAACGATGGCCGGCATCATTAGTGATCAGAGAAGTGACCGTCAGCGCTACCGTAATAAACCATTACCCGTCCGCCAGGATGGAGAAAATTAAAGACTTAGAAATACCGAGTGTTGGCAAGACTGGAGAGAAACTAGAAGCCTCCCACACTGTTGGCGGTATAAAACGGTACAGTGACAAGAAAAGCCTTTAAAAAAAAAAAAACAAAAGCAAAAAAAAAAAAACAACTAAACACACGAGTACCCTTTGACCCCACCATTCCAGTCCTAGGTATATAAGCAAGAGGACTGAAAACATGAGGGCCAAACGCTGCAGATGGCCCAGGTATCCATCAGCAGAATACAGGAAGGGCAGGTGCAGGGGCGCAGTGAGGGGGAGACGGGGACCAGCTGGGTGAACCTCAGGAGCATTCACGGGGTGAAGGGAGGCCTGCGCGAAAGCTCGCACACCGTATGGGGCCATTTGCAGGAAATTCTCAACAGATAAAACTGTGGTGGGAAAAGTCCAGTGCTTTCTTCTAGGTGGTTGAGATGAACTCGGGAGGGGCCCGAGAGCCAGATTCTCAAAGCTAAGCAGGGAGGGTGAGGAAGAGAGCTCCGCACGCCCAGGAGGACAGCCTCCGCCGGACGGGGCAGCCCTGTCTGATGGGAGGACTTCGGGGGACTCTAGCCCGCAACCACCCTCACCCACCGGGAGTCACTGTGTGAGGCCGCGCTCTTTTGAGCAGGTGACAGATTAACCAGAAATGACCACTCACCTAAGGGCTAATGCACCATCTTCAGAACCTTCCTGAGACGCAGTGTAGAGAGAAGTGGAACCACAGTTTGGTTGGTGCTTTTTTTTTTTTTTAAGTTTTTCTTTATTCATGAGAGACACAGAGAGAGAGAGAGAGGCAGAGACACAGGCAGAGGGAGAAGCAGGCTCCATGCCGGGAGCCCGACCTGGGACTCGATCCCGGGTCTCCAGGATCACGCCCTGGGCTGGAGGCGGCGCTAAACCATGAGCCACCTGGGCTGCCCCAGTTTGGTGCTTTTCAGTGATCCGAGGACCCTTGATCTGTACGTGAAGTCTCACTTTTTCTTTCTTCTTTTTTCTTTTTAAGTCTCACTTTTTCAAGCTTGCAAAAAAGTTTAAGCTTTAGGTTACCTTTTGTTGTTGTTGTTCTTGAAAGTTTTATGCAGATGAAGCTCACCTGCCACACTGTGTTGTCTACAAGGCAAGAAGTATGCACAGTTCAGTGAATTTTCTTTCACTGTGTCGACAGAGTTGTGCAGCCATCTACACAGCCAGCTCCAGAACACTGGACCCTGGAGGAACCTTCCCAGCCGCCCCTCCCGGCCACAGACGAGCAGCATCCTACTTTCTGTCTCCGTGGTTTCCTTTCCTTTCATCCTCTTCCCTCTCCTTCCCTCCCATCTCTTCTTTTTTGTTTTTCTTTTTTAAAGATTTTATTTGACAGAGAGAGCATGAGCAGGGGAGGGGCAGAGGGAGAGGGACAAGCAGACCGTCCCTGCTCCATCCCAGGACCTGAGCAGAAGTCAGATGCTTCACCCACTGAGCCACCCGGGCACCTTCCATGATTTTCCAACCCTATGACTTGCCTGTTCTGGAAATTTCCCATAAACGGAACCATATGAATATGGCTTTTTGTGACCGGCTGCTCTTGCCAGTTAGCGTAGCGTTTGCAGGGCTCATACGTGCTGCAGTATGTTCCAGTACGTCACTTCATGTGGTGGTTAGACAGTATTTCATCCTGTGAATATACCCCATTTTCTCTGTCTGCTCCTCGTCGGATGGCCATTCACGTGGTTTCTACTTTTTACCTAATAAGAGCATTCACATATGAGTTTCTATATGTTTTAATTTCTCTTGGGTATAGTCTTAGGAGGGGAATTGCTAGCTCAGATGGTTACCCTCTGCCAGACTGTCTGTAAACCGACTTGTTCCATTTTACTTTCCTACCAGCAGGGTATAAAGATTCCAGTTTCTCCACATCCCCCCCAGTGCCTGGTGCCGTCCATCCTACTGATTCCCGCCACTGCACTGCGTGTCAAGCGTCCCCTCATTCTCTGGGTTGCTTGTTACTTTCTTGATGCTCTAGGTTGCGGCACAGAAGTTTTTAATTTCTATGGAGTCTAATTTATCAAGTTTTATCTTGTTGCTTTTACTTTTTTTTTTTTTTTTTTAGCTTTAATTCTAATTCCAGTGCAGTAACACGCGGTGTGATGTTAGTTTCGTGAGTCCAACGTAGGGAACCAACACTTCCACACGTCACCTGGTGCTCACCTTGACCAGTGCACTCCTTAATCCCCATCACCTATTTAACCTCCCCTCACCTCCTCCCTTCTGATAACCTGCACCCTGTTCTCTATTCTTAGGGGTCTACCTCTTGGTTTCTCTCCTTTTTTTTTTCCCCCTTTGCTCCTTTGTTTTGTTTCCTAAATCCCGCATATGAGTGAAACTATATGGTATTTGTCTCTCTCTGGCTTATTTCGCCCTGCATGGTACTCCGGCTCTATCCAAGTCATTGCAAACGGCAAGATTTCATTCATTTTTACATCTGAATAACATCCCATTGCATATATCTACGTGCATACAGACCACATCTGTATCCATTCATCAGTTGATGGGCCCTTGGCTACTTCTATAATTTGGCTATTTTAAATAATGCAGTAAACTTAGGGGTGCACCTATCCCTTTATTAGTGTTTTTGTTTTCTTTGGGGTAAATCCCCAGTAGTGCAGTTGCTGGATCACAGGGTAGCTGCATATTGTTGTCCAGAGTGGCTGCACAGCTGGCATCCCCTCCAACAGCGCAGGAGGGTTCCTTTTTTTCTACATATTCTCACCTTCTGCTGTTTCTTGTGTTGTTCACTTCAGCCTTTCTGACGGGCTGACAGGTATGAAGTGATACCTCATGAGTGATGAGCATCATTTCATGTGCCTATTGGCCATATCTATGTCTTCTCTGGAAAAATGTCTGTTCATGTCTTCTTCCCATTTTTTAAATTAGATTATTTGGTGTTTGGGTGTTGAGTTGTATAAGTTCTTTATATATATTGTATACCGACCCTTTATCAAATACGTCATTGCAAATATCTTCTCTCTTCCTGTAGGTCACATCTTAGTTGGGTTGATTGTTTCCTTCGCTGTTCAGAAGCTTTTTATTTCGGTGTAATCCCAATAGTTTATTTTGCTCTTGTTTCCCTTACCTCAGGAGACCTGTGTAGGAAAAGGGTACTATGGCCGATGTCAAAGAAGCTACTGTGTTCTCTTGTAGGATTTTTATGGTTTCAGGTCTCACATCTAGGGCTTTAATCCATTTTGAATTTGTTTTGCTATATGGTGTGAGGAAGTGATTCAGTTCATTGTTTTACATGTTTCTGTCCGGTTTTCCCAACACCATTTATGGAAGAGACTGTCTTTTTTTGTATTGAATATTCTTTCCTGCTTTGTTGAAAATTAATCAACCACATAGTTGTGGGTTTATGTCTGGGTTTTCTGTTCTGTTCTAGGGATGTATATGTCTGTCTTCAGGCCAGCACCGCACTGTTTTGATCACTACAGCTTTGTCATATAACTTGAAGTCCAGAATTGTGATGCCTCCAGCTTTGCTTTTTCTTTTCAAGATTGCTTTGGCTATTGAGGTCTTTTGTGATTCCATACAAATGTTAGGATTGTTTGTTCTAATTCTGTGAAAAATGCTATTGGTATTTTGATAGGAATTGCATTAAATGTGTAGATTTCTTTGGATAGTATAAACATTTTAACAATATTTGTTCTTCCAATCCATGAGCATGGAATGTCTTTCCATTTCTTTGTGTCATTTTCAATTTCTTGTATCACCGTTTTATAGTTTTCAGAGTATAAGGGTCTTTCGCCTCTTTGGTTAGGTTTATTCCTAGATAACTTATTATTTTGGGTGCAGTTGTAAATTATATTGATTCCCTAATTTCTCTTTCTGCTGCTTCACTATTGGTATATAGAAATGCAACAGATTTCTGTACCTTGATTTTGTATCCTGCCACTTTACTGATTTTGTGTATCAGTTCTAGCAGTTTTGTGGTGAAGTCTTTCAGGTTTTCTATATATAGTGTCATATCGTCTGTAAATAGTGAAAGTTTACTTCTTCCTTCCTTACTTAGTTGACTTTTATTTCTATTTGTTGTCTGATTGCTGTGTCTAGGCCTTCCAGTAATAATGTTAAATGAAAGTGGCAAAAAAAAAAAAAAAGACATCCTTGTCTTGTTCCTGACCTTAGGGGAAAAGTTCTCAGTTTTTCCCACTTGAGGATGATGTTAGTTGTGGGTTTTTCGTGTATGGCCTTTATTATGTTGAGGTGTGTTCCTTCTAAACACTTTGTTGAAGATTTTTATCATGAATGGAAATTGCACTCTGTCATGTTTTTTCTAGATCTGTTAAAATAATCATATGGTTCTTGTGCTTTCTCTTATTGAGTTATGTATCATGTTAATTGATTTGCAAATATTGAACTACCCTGGCAACCCAGAAATAAATCCCACTTGATCATCATGAGTGATTTTTTTAACGTATCGTTAGATTCTTTTTGCTAGTATTTTGTTGAGGATTTTTGCATCAGAGATATTGACTTGTAGTTCTTTTAATCATTTCTTTATCTGGTATTTGTTTAGTGGATAATGCTGGCCTCATTAAATGAATTTGGAAGTTTTCCTTTTTTATTTTTTGGAGTAGTTTGAGAAAAATATGTATTAACTCATCTTTTAATGCTCGATAGAATTCACCTATGAAGCCATCTGGTACTGGACTTTTTGCTTTTTGGGAGTTTCAGTTTTGGTAGTTTATATGTTTCTAGGAATGTATCCATTTCTTCCAGGTTGTCCAGTTTGTTGGCATACAGTGTTTTCATAATATTCTCTTATAGTTGTATTTCTGTGCTGTTGGGTATTTCTTCTCTCTTATTTGTGATTTGATTTATTTGAGTCTTTCTCTTTTTTTGCTGATAAGTCTGTTTTATTGATTTTTTTTTTTTCAAAGAAGCAGCTCCTGGTATCATTGATCTGTTCTATTACTTTTTTAGTTTCTATATTATTCATTTCTTTTCTAATCTTTATTATTTCCTTCCTTCTGCTGGTTTTAGATTTTGTTTTCTTTTTCTAGCTCCTTTAAGTATATTTAGGGTTGGGGTTTTGTGTTTTTGTTTTTGTTTTTTTAGGTTTTTCTTGCTTCTTGAGGTAGGCCTGTATTGCTCTATATACTTCCTTCTTAGAACTACTTTTGTTGCATACCAAAGATTTTTGTCTCCTTGTATTTTCATTTTCATTTGTTTATGTGTACTTTTTTAGTTTTTTGATTTCCCAGTTGACCCATTCATTGTTTAGTAGCATGTTGTTTAACTTCATATATTTGTGTTACTTCCACATTTTTTCTCAAGGTTGACTTCTTGTTTTATAGCCTTGTGGTCAGAAAAGATGCATCATATGACTTCAGTGTTTTTGAATTTGTTGAGGCTTGTTTTGTGGGCTAATATATGATTTATTCTGGAGAGTGTTCCGTATGCAATTGAGAAGAATGTCTATTCTGCTGTTTAACGATAGAATGTTCTGAATATATATCTGTTAAATCCACCTGTTCCAGTGTGCCATTCAAAGCCTTTATTACCTTGTTGATTTTCTGTTTAGGTGGTCTGTCTATTGATGTAAGTGGGGTGTTAAAGTCCCCCACTATTACTGTGTATTATCAATTAGTTCTTTATGCTTGTTATTTACTGCTTTTATGTATTTGGGTGCTCCCAAGTTGGGTGCATAAATTTGTAGAATTATTATATCTTGTTGGATTGTCTCCTCTATTATTATGTAGTGTCCTTCTTTGTCTCCTGTTACAGCCTTTGTCTTAAAGTCTGTTTTCATCTCAAATAAATATTGCTACACCGGCTTTTTTTTTTTTTTTTTTTTTTTTGACATCCATACACATGATAAGTGTTTCTCTATCCCCTCACTTTGAATTTGTGGTTGTCTTTAGGACTAAAATAAGTCTCTTTTAGGCAGCATATAGATGGGTCTTGCTTTTTATCGATTGTCACCCTGTGTCTTTTGATAGAATCATTTAGTCCATTTACATTCAAAGTAATTATTGATAGATATGTATTTATTGACATTTTATTGCTCATTTTGTGGTTGTTTCTGAAGATTTTGTCTAATCCTTTCTTGTCTTTCTTTCATGACTTGGTTTTCTTTAGTGATATAATTGGATTTCTATGTCTTTATTCTTTGCATTTTTATTAGTGGTTTTTGAGTCGTGGTTACCATTAGGTTTTTGTATATAACATCTTGTGCAAAGTTGATGGTCGTTTAAGTTTGAACCCATTCTGTACTCCTACCCACCCCACATTTTAGGTATATAGTGTCACATACCGTTTTTCTTATATGAGTTCATTGACTTATTTTTTTACAGAATTATTCATTTTTATTGCTTTTATATTCCTACCTTCACACTGTCACTTTTTGTCTCTCCTTTCCACTCAGAGTCTCCTTAATTATTTCTTGCATGACTGGCGTAGTGGTCGTGAACTCTTCTTGTTTTTCTTTGTCTGGGAAGCTTTTTATCTCTCCTTTTATTCTGAATGATAGTCTTGCTGGGTTGAGTATTATTGGCTGCAAATTTTTCTCATTTCTCATGTTGAATATATCATGCCACTGCTTTCTAGCCTGCTACATTTCTGCTGAAAAATTCCCTACTAGCCTTATGGGGTTTCCTTCATGTGTTACTGTCTTCTTCTGTCTTGATACTTTTAAATTTTTTTCTTTATCACTATATTTTGCCAATTTAATTACAACATACATTGGTGGGGGTCTGCTTTTGTTGATTTTGTTGGGGGTTCTCTGTGCCTCCTGGACCCAGATACCTTTTTCCTTCCCCAGATTAGGGAAGTTTTCAGCTACTATTTCTTCAAATAAATTCTCCCTTTCTCTTATTCTTGGTTTCATATAATACAAATGTTATTACATTTGATGAACTCACTGAGTTCCTGAAGTCTATTCTCATTTTACATAATTCCTTTTCTCTTTTTGTTCAGCTTGATTACGCTCCATTACTCTGACTTCTAGATCATTAATTCACTCCTCTGCTTCTTCCAGCCTGCTGCTGATTCCATCAAGCATGTTTCTAATCTTGTCTATTGCAAGATTTGTTTTCTTCATATGTGCTAGTCTGTCTCTTGCCCTTCTCTGCAACTGCAACCCCCTCCCCACTACAGCAGCCACAATCTGTCTTCAAAACCACATCTGATTGGTTCTTTTTAATCTTTGTGTTAAGGATCTCACTGATACCTTCCACTCTCTTTTCAAGTCCAGTGAGTATCCTTAATGATCATTGCTTTAAATACTCAATCAGGCATGTTACTTACATCTGTTTTGCTTAGATCTCTGGCCATGGCCCTGTCTTATTCTTTGCTTTGTGACAAATTTCTCTGTCTTCTAATTTTTTCTAAGTCTCTGTGCCTGTTTCTCTGTGTTAGGAAAGCCAATTCTGTCTCCTGTTCTTGAGGGTAATGGCCTTATGTAGAAGAGGACCTATAGTACCCTGCTGTGTAGTGTCTTCTGTTCTCCAGGGCCTGGCACGTCCAGGAGTGTCTCCAGTGGACGCTGCACATGCTCTGCTATTTTGTCCTGGCTGCTTTATCCTTCAGGCCAGTTATTTTTGCTGGTTATGGGCAATAGGTGGTCCCTGGCCTGAACATGGCACATTTTAACTTTGGTGTCATCTGGTCTGCTTATGAAATGAGGCCTGTTACCACTGCTGCCACAACTGAGGCTGTGCAAAACTCCCAGGTGGAGAGACATGGTGTTGGCAGGGGTTTGGGTTAGTGTTCTGGGGGAGGAGACCCACTGCACTGGGACTGAGGCTAGCACCACTGGGAAGGGTGGTTCCACAGGAATGTGGGGGGGCAGGGCTTGGTATAAGCAAGTTAAGTAGTGAGGTGGTGCTATGTTGGTTCCCACAGGTGGTTTATGCTGAAGGGCAGGGGAGGGAAATGGCACCTGCCAGTTCCTTTGTTCCCGGGGGGGGGGGGGTGTCTTTTGAACATTCCAAGTGAGCAAATAGTCCCCTACTGTGTGTGCCCCAGGTGCTCTTCAGATCCCTGTTTCCAGGCTGTATCCAGGTTGTTTGCCAGCCTTCTCTCCAAGAGCAGCATAATGTCCTGCAGAGTCTATCTCAGCCAAGTCCACTGACCTGTGAAACTCTAAGCTTGCCACCCTACTAGATGTAAAAACTTACAAAATTCAGCCTCTCTTGCTTTCCAAGCCAGTTGCCATGGGGATGTTTTCCTCATATGTGCTAGTCTGTCTCTCACCCTTGTCTGCAACTATGACTTCCTCCCTGCTGCAACGGGCCATGATCTGTCTCCAAAACCACATCTCTGCACTTCCTACATTTTTTGTTATGGCCTCTTCTCTACCTTCAGTTGTAGTTTGTTCTGCCGGTCGTCAGGTCTATTCTGGGGCATTTAGGATGATTTGATAGTTACCTAGTTGTAATCATGGGATGAGATAAGCCTAGGCTCCTCCTATGCTGCTGCCATCGTCTGATTCCTGCTGACCTTTAACACTCCAGGCTTTGCTTTAAGACTTGTGAGTTGCAAGATCTCACGAAACTTGGGCCCTCTCACTTTCCAAGCCAGTTGCTCTGGGGATTTATTTTCCCGGTGCACTTCCCTGTGAGCTAGTCTGTTTCTCTTCCTTCTCTGTGATCGTGGTGGCCACAATCTGTCTCCCAGACCGTATGCCCATACTTTCTACCTTCTTCAATGCAGCCTCTTCTCTGCCTTTATTTTTGGAGTCTTTTCTGCCAGTCTTCAGGTCAATTTCTGGAGTATTTAGGATGGTTTGATAGTTATCTAGTTGTATTCGTGGAATGAGGTGAGCCCAGGGTCCTCCTACTTTGCAGCCATTTTCTTCTCCTTTTTTGTCACTTGTACTTTTGGTATAATGTCTAAGAAGGCTTGCCTACCCCAACATCACAAAGATTTACTGATGTTTTCTTCTATGTGTTTCATAGTTTTATCCCTCACCTTTATGTTTATCATCTACTTTGAGTTAATTTTTGTGTTAAGGGAAGGATCCAAATTGAGTCTTTTGCATGTGGAAACCCAGTTGTCCCAGCACCATTTGCTGAAGAAATTGCTCTTGCCCCATTGAATGGTCTCAGCACCCTTGTCAGAATCCATTGATCATAAATGTAAGGTTTATTTTGGGACAGTCAGTCCTGTTCTATGATGTGTATTTCTGTCCATATATCAATGCCACACTATATTAAGGATTATAGATTTATCATGAGTTTTGATGTTAGAAAGTGTTTCTCCATTTGTGTTATTCTTTTTCAAGTTGTTTTTGGATCAACTTGTCAATTTTTGTTAAAAAAAAAAAAAAAACAATCATCAAACAAACAAAAGCCGGTGGTGATTAAATCTGCAGAGCTTTGTTTTAGCTTTTGAGATTAAAGTCAGTGTACCCAAAAGGGCATAGGTATAAGAAAGTAAGCCAGTCTGTTTCCTTAAATAATCCAGGGACAATGTTTCAAATTTTGCTTCCTCTCACAATCATACTAAAGGAAACATTACTGGCTAGGTAGTAAATACAGATTTCTGGAAAATCCTTGTATAGGTTGACCCTTTTTATAACAAATCTGGCTCCCTGCCTTCACACAGTCATACTTGACTTTGAGTTAATTTTCAGTAAAAAAATAGTTTGTCATAGCTGATTTCCTTGGAGTGTTGTAGAAAGTCTGTTCGTAGTTAGTAGGTGGCAGGTGGCGGGGAACCACGTGCTGGCAGTCTTCTGTCAACCGTCTCTGCAGTAAGCAGGCTGAGACTGTCTGCTCATCGCTTGTTTCAGTTTAATAATTGATGCAGTTCCCCTCACTTTTTCCTTTTCTCATCCTTAGGCACGGCTTGAAATCTGTGCTTTGAGAGATACTGTGGCTGTTCACCTGACACCTGAGAGCAAGTGAGATGCTAAATGTTTTTGTTCTGAGTGCTTCATTAAAAATAAAGATTATCTTATTAGTATATAAAATCCTTTGTAAAGATAACTGGTCAGAGTGAGTGCTCATGACTGTGATGTGATAAAGTTTACATTGCATTAATTTTTTTAGCTAAAAAGCATAATAAGCCAAAGACTCCTAATACTAGTTCTCTGTAGCATAATATAAAGGAAAAAAGGTTTAATATGATTTTTCCTAACTTCATTCAGTAAGATAAATCTTAATCTCATAAGTGATATAGGAGAGTATTATGTGTTTCTCTTAAAAAGGAAAAAAATAAGAATTGAGTCTTAATCTATTCATAGCAGACTCTGAGGGACCGTTTAAGCATTGTAAATATCAGCATAAGAGGAAGCCTTGTGGTTTCTCTACAAAATTTTGTAGTGGAAATTTGATGATAACTTTTAGCTGTTTTGAATGAAAGTCAGGATTTCCTATCGAAATATCAGTAGGTGAACTGAAACATTACTGACTACTTGCCTATACAAAATTGTTTACTCCACTGGCAATCGTGCCTAGGAAATACTGGGCTGTATGTTAATACAGCCTGAGAATCCAAGTAGTATAGAAATAAAATGTCTAAGGACACTTGGTGTGATACAGTTACTCATCTCCAGCTTTTGAGGACATGCCTTACACCATCACTTGTATGGTCATTATCACAACTAAAAAGACTTTTAACAGTTTTTCCTAACAAATGAAGTTAGCTTTTTATTCCTGTTCATGATGGCTGACCAGAGCCATTCTGGATGGTTCCCATGTTAGTTATGGAGCCACACCTTTACCCAGTCATCATTTTTCTACATAAAGTACTAAATAATAATAGATGATAGAGGGCACTCCACTGAGTCCATATTTGATGTGGGTACCTGCTTCATGTAGGCACCTAGGTATTCCTTTTAATTTAACCTTTAAGAGTATAAGTTCCTCATCTACACAAGAAAGATAATAAGTAGTTTCTAGGCAGAATTTTGGGGTAATTAAATGAAAAAATGTGCCAAGTTACCCCCTAGCCTGTTGGTGCACTGCAAATAATCGGTGGTATTGTCTTCATCATCATCATCATTACTGTCATAATGTAAAAATAAAGAATAATAGCATTACATTACTTTTTATTGATTGAGAAGAGATTTAAGATGACGTGATAACAGCAGAGACTCCTCTCTGCATCAGGAAAGAGGAAAGTCGACTTCATAGTAGGAAGGGAGCTGAGTTTGCCCACAAGCTGTAGCCTGTTCCTTGCCCTAACCAGGAACAACTGAAGTTTCCAGGACCTTTATGACCCTCTTGGAACTTCGTAGTCTCTCTGTGTGCTGCTGTGATATTTGCCCCTCGTTTGAGAAACCTCGCCCAAGAGAATGTTTGCTAGGGCACTGGTGAGGGTCTAGTTTTACAATACACAATCAAAGACCACCTTAAAGTCAAGAATAATCACATTTATTTCTTTACCTTTAGTCAATGTTATAAAAGAAGAAGAGATGAGAAGTTAAAAATTATTCCTTAGTGACCAGTATAAGTCATTACCAAAGGATTTCCCCTTAAGTGCTTTTTATTTGATTCGGTAGCCTTTCTGGTACTTTCTGCTTTAAAAAGTTAAGCATACCAAGTTGGTGGGTTTTTTAATTCACACCCTTTTAGGTTTTCATGAAAAGAAAGGATGTTGAATTAAAACCAACCAGTCAATCCCCAGTTACCATACAGATTTTAAATATGATAATAACTAAATGCTATGGACTGTTTAATTAATGTAAATCAGGCCCTCTACATGTTAATACTATAAATGCCCCCATTTGGCAATCTCACAGGATCATCTCTATTTCTAGTTAGTTTCCTCCCTTTCTTACCAGTTGCTTTACTAGTTCAGTTTTGTTTTGAAAAGACTTTAAAAATTGAACATGTCCATATTATTAAGCTCTCATCTGCCGTGAGTAGCACCCTTCTGTCAAAATCCGTCCCTTTTAGCTTTTCAAGTCGTGTTTCATTTCCTTGTTGAGTTTTCTGACCCTACTCCTACAGGGCCTCCGCCTGGGAACCATACCTTGTACCCTCACTTTTACTTTTACTTTTTCTATTGTTTTTCACTTTTACTTTTTCTACATGCTTCACTGGCTTATACAGGTTCCTTTATATTTAAGATGCACTTTAGAGTTCTCAGTGATGCTCATGATCCCCCTTAGAAATATGAAATGTTCCAACTTGAATGTTGCCTGTCTGTGTTCCAGGTCGAGTTTTAAACAGGCTTTAGAAGCCCTGCCTCAGCTTTCAAGCGGAGCAGATAAAAAGTAAGTTCTCTGTGCCTATTTCAAGGGCAGCTCAGATGTGTGAGCCAGGTTCTGTTACCTCGAAGGACTGTTTGAATAGGTAACGGTTTGGGCGTCAGGATGTACCCAACGGCCCCTGACAGCACACGTTACGTTGGCTGCACCCGGCCTGTGTCCCAAGTGCAGAAAAGGTAAAACCTTTCCCCTGCGTTTATGGCACTTGAGACATTAGTTCTGTTCTTGTTTTAAGTGACTAATACAGAAAACATTTTAAGAAAGTTTATTCTGACTCAGTAAACTATATTATTGTCCTAGATTTTTAAAAAGATATTAGAGAAATGTAAGAAGGGCAGCATAGTAAAATGCAGAGCTTAATGACTTTTTTCCTTGGAGTAGCTCAGCAATGTGGTTTGGGTTTTGTTTTTGTTTTTGTTTTTGTTTTTGCTTTATATATTACAAAGTAGTAAAAAAGTGAATTTGTACACATGACATAATGAAATGATATAAATTCCACTAACATTATGTTAATGGTTTTGCCCAGAGTTTAAATTTTGCTACTCACAAAAGAGGAGATTCTGACCTGAGACAAAATGTAGGCCAGGCAAATCTCAGAAATGCTCTACCCCCGTCAGCTGGGGTAGCAGAAGCGCTGTAGGTCTTTGCTCCTTCACTCCCCGTAACTGAAGTCCACCCGCCTTTGCATTTGGCTGTAAGATCCTTTCTGGCCCTAAAATCAGACATCAAACCAGTTGAAGAAACTAACTGAGTCATCAAGTACTAGGATAATTTGCCCACCGAGTTACAGCTGACCCTGATTCTCCTGGCGCCTAATTCACCACGTCCGTTTAGCGCTCTCCAATATTTGTTAAAAACGAGAATGCAAAACAGGAGGAAAAGACAAATAGGCCAGGGGTCAGGATGAGGAGAAAGGTGGCCGCAAAGAGGCAACACAAAAGGATTGGGATTTGAAGGGTTGTTAGGTTGCTACTGTGTATTTATCAGTATCCGTAGACCTGTATGCCCAAAGGAGTACATTCCATATGTATGAATTTTTACTTATTCTTATTTTTTTATTTAAATTCAATTAGCCAACGTAGAGTAGTGAATCAAAAAAGAAGCATAGCCCCAAACATTAATGGGCTTTAGGAAGAAATCTAATTAATCTAGGGGAAAGAGACAGGAGGGAGACTTTTATATATAAATACAAATATGTATATAAATATATATTCCTTTTGATTAGCTTCTTTGATTAACTTACTTCTGTTATTGAGTTAATCCGTAAGTATTAACTTCTCAGCGAGCAGAAGCGAAAGCCGGGCGCTCGTCCCTCCTGCGTGCTTTCTCGTGTCGCTAGGCGACCTCAGTGTGCAGGTTGTAAAGTAGCTTCTCGTCCCTGCAGGTTGCTGGAAGAGCTGCTGAACAAGTTCAAGAGCAGCATGCACCTGCAGCTCGCCTGCTTCCAAGCTGCTGCCTCAACTATGATGAAAACATAATTACCTCCGAGATAAGGGCATTCCGGAGACTGGCATCTCATCGGTCGCTTTAGTGCCCTCAGGGTGTTGGCATACAGAGCAGTGGGTTTGCGGTCTGTCTCTTTTTTCCAGATTGCTCCCTTAAAGAGGGGTCTGTATACGTTTTATTTCAACCAAAATGACCTTGTCTGAAATGCCCAAGCATTACTTTGTCATTTTTATTACACTAGGCCCTGTCTGTCTTTAAAATACCTTTAAATATACATGTTCTTAGCTAGATGCTGCATGATGAGTGCTGCAGGAGGAGCTACTGTTCCAGGGGGTGCCGTGAGGTGGCATGTGACTAAGATGTGACCGAGGCGTTCTTCAGTGTCTCGTGTGCCAGACCTGTAGGGTCTGCAGCTCCCAAGACACGTGGAGAAGTTGTAAGAAGACGCTTGGAAAGTTAGATATATAGACGTCTTTGGAGCCCGAACACTCCTGAACCGTACATCTGTCCTTAAAAACTTTATTTCATACCTGTGCCTCTAAGTCTCCTAACTCAAATGGATTTCTAGAACATCTGCGGTTTGCCTAGGAAAATGTTACCTTTGGGGTAGATCATCTGTGGTCCCGATGTCCACGAGTTAACCTTGTGTTTTGCTGCCTAATTTCTGCTTCTCACTGAGCTAATAAACACCCAGCACCTTTCCGTGTGGCTTTCCTGTGTCTTACTCCCCCTTAATTCAATGTGTCTTCGCGTCCATGCGTCGCCTGCCCCTGCAGATCCGCTGGTTACTGCGGTGGGGCTTGGATACCCCACACACGCTGATGGGGACGGCTGCAGGCCTCGCCGCTCCCAAAGGGAAGCCAGCGCCTGGTGACCCCTCCTGCCCACTGCTCGCTCCCCCCTCCTGCAGTGTCCCCCCTCCACCATCCTCCCCTTGGGCGGACCGTCCCCAGTGGCTGCGGGAACGCCGCCCGGGCAGCCTGTGTTTTCTGAGGACTCCAGGATACTCCCCTGTCACCAGGCGGCAGAGGCGTCTGGTGAACCTCCTGCTGTTTGCCCTACATTTGCTGCTGACTTCGTTTACCAGAACAGGTTCAGGGCACCGTGACCTCGTTCAAGGTCAGCTTCCCCCAGTAACTTCATCATACCGTCTGCCCAGACACTGAGTAATTTTCTTACCCGGAGGCTGTGTGTCAGGTTCTCAAACACTTCTGTGGATGTCACAGAATCCCCTTTTTTAAGTCAGTATCTTTACGAGCACAAGTAGCCGCGGAGCGCAGTGTGGCCAAATGCAGTATCAGCCGTTTAAAAGAAGTCTGTGTTGTTGTGTCCGTTCACTCGGTGTACGAGTGACACCACGGCACCTGGACGTGAAAGTCTGATTTTTCAGATGTGCTTGATACACTATGGAGGAATACGCAGGCTGTGGTCCCTCCTAAGCGTGTTAACTCTCACATCCAACAGGGTGATGAGCTGAGCGCAAATCCTCCGTCCTGAGTGTTCGTTTTTTAAATACCCAGGACGGCGTCCACCCAGTAAAGGGGGTGTCTTTAATACAAGATGCAGTTTAGTTGTTCTTCCCCTATAAGCGTCTGTATTTCAGCATTTCATGGCCTGTATGACTTTTTATGTCTAGTTTTCATGTGCAAAATAAACACCTGAATTCTAGCTTGCCTTGTGTCTGACCATAAAGCAGGTATCAGCTGTCCTGCTGGTCCTCCGCTCGTTGGGGGCTCCCCAAGCACTAGACAGTGCCCCAGAGCATCCCACGGCCCCCAGTAGCCTCGTGACGGCCCTGTGAGCTACAAGGTGCTGGGCCCATTGCACAGATGGGAAGGAAAATGAGGGCTCCGAGAGGGGCTAACGACTCGTAAGACTGAAAGGGGCAGGATGTGTCCGTCAGAGCTGCCTGGCTTCATCACCCCTTAGGTTAGCCTCGGCTAGTTCCTCCTCCCGGCCAACCGGGCCTTCTGCTGCCCCCCACCGCCCCGCGACACGGCTCAGGGAAGCACTAGGTGCCGGAGGATGACAAAACTTAAGCAAAATAGAGACAAAAAAGGGCTCTTGTGGCTCAGAGAATGGAGGGGAGGCACGTAAAAACCCCGTACCCAAATGAGGTGGTTCAAGGACTCCTATGCCAACAAGTCAAGGGGGACTTCTTGGAAGAAAGGGGGATTTCAAGACCTTCTTGAAGTAGGGAAGAAGAATTTAGTGGTTAAGAGGAGAAAGCTGAATTCGCCGTAAGTTAAAGCTGTGGGAGATACAATAGGACTTGGAGCAAACTTACGAAAAAACAGCCAAGAAAGAGAAGGAAGATCTTCGAAGGCGCTCGCACGCCTGGCGGGAGCCTTGGGGTGTAGCACGGCCGCGTTCCCGCCGTCGGCCTGGCTCCCATCCGTCGGCAAAGTCTGCCTCCCCTCCGGGGCTGCGTGGAAGTGGGGTGCCCTGGAGGGGTCCAGCCGTGCGCGCTGAGCCCGCAGCCGTGGGCAGGCGATCGGGGCGCAGCCGCCGGGGGGCCCATCTCTCCAACACGCTTTCAGATCCAAACTAGGCCTCCGAAGGGAGGCTCGCGTCGCGGTACTGGACTGACCACGCGCTAAGTGGTTCTGCTTGACTGCGGCCGACACTGGCCTACATTTCTGTCACTGAAACCCTTTTTGGCGGTACCGTCAGGGCCTACGCATACGGATACAAGGGATGCTGCGAGGACGTGAGCGCTTCCTTGAGTATTGGATCCGTGTATCGGATCGGAGTAAGTTTCAATGATTGGAGCTGTGCATCGAGTGCATATTTTTGTACATCAGTCATGGTTTTGGTGGGTTGGGGTCATCTTCTTTTCTGTTCACCCACATTTTATTTATTAGTTTTTAAAGATTTTATTTATTTGTTCATGAGAGTCACAGAGAGAGAGAGAGAGAGAGGCAGGGACACAGGCAGAGGGAGAAGCAGGCTCCATGCAGGGACCCTGATGTGGGACTCGAAGCCAGGACCCGGGCTCACGCCCTGAGCCGAGGGCAGACGCTCAACTGCTGAGCCCCCCTGGCGTCCCCGTTCACCCATAATTTAAATTCAGTTTTCTCAGAGGCATCCCCGGAAAGCCTTTTCGTACCCGGCCAGGGGGTCGACACACAACAGTAAACATTTTACAGGCAGGATCTGGGCCGTCGGGGCACCTGTCTGTAATGTGGCTGATAAAATCCAACGAAACGCCAAGATCCCCTTTTCCCGTCCGGCCCACACACTCGTAGACGCAGCCCACACTGCCGGCCGCGCAGCCTCCATCGGCACCAGAAGCACGACCGGCGTCCCCCTGGGCGTGTCACCCAGTCCTTGCTGATGGTGCCGTGGGGGTTCTTGCCATTTCTCCCACGTTTTCCTTGAATATTCCCGTCCCATCTGCCTGAGAATCAGGACAACTGCCTGCCCGACCACCACCTGCCAAAGGGGGCCCACGGGGGACTCAGCACCCGGGAGGGGCCGTGGGCCGGGGGGGCCAGCGTCACGGGAGTCACGGGAAGGGTAAGAACATGCTGGAGGGAGGACACGGTGGGCGAGGCCACATGTGGCCAATGTGTCCCAGCGGGTGATGCTGGGAGGTGATGCTGGGAGGTGGCTGCTACAGTCGACACTTAGGAAGTCGTAAATCCCCAGAGAGGACCAGGAATCAGGGACACTTCCTCTTAGCTCGCCCACGAGCCCCATCACGAAGCCGCGTCTGAGGGTCTCGGCGTGTCCGGCCTGACGAGCGAGTGAGGCTCCCGAGGCCACTCTGCAAAGCTCGCTCTTTCCTCCTTCTTCCTTCCTTTCTTCTTTTCTTTCTTTTCTTTCTTTTTCTTTCTTTTTTCTTTTTTCTTTTTCTTTTTTCTTTTTCTTTTTTCTTCTTTCTTTTTTTCTTCTTTTTTCTTTCTTTTTCTTCTTTTCTTTCTTCTTTTTTCTTTCTTCTTCTTTTCTTTTTCTTTCTTTTTCTTTTTTCTTTTTCTTTTTTCTTCTTTTTTCTTTTTCTTCTTTTTTCTTTTTTCTTCTTTTCTTTTTTCTTTCTTCTTTCTTTTTCTTTCTTCTTTCTTTTTCTTTCTTTTTTCTTTTCTTTCTTCTTTTTCTTTCCTTTTTCTTTTTTCTTTCTTTTTCTTTTTTCTTTTTTCCGTATTTTTTCTTTTTTCTTTCTCTTCTTTTTCTTCTTTTTTCTTTTTTCTTTCTTCTTTCTTCTTTTTTCTTTTTTCTTCTTTTTTTCTTTCCTTTTCTTTTTCTTTCTTTTTTCTTTTTTTCTTTCCTTTTCTTTTTCTTTCTTTTTTCTTCTTTTCTTTCTTATTTCTTTCTTTTTCTTCTTTTTTCTTTTTTCTTTTTCTCTTCTTTTTTCTTTCTCTTCTCTTTTTCTTTTTTCTTTTTTCTTTTTCTCTTTCTTTTTTCTTTTTCTTTTTCTTTCTTTTTCTTTCTTTTTCTTTCTTTTTTCTTCTTTTTCTTTTCTCTTCTTTTTTCTTTTTTTCTTTCCTTTTCTTCTTTTTTCTTTCTTTCTTTCTTTTTCTTTTTTTTTTCTTTCTTTCTTTCATCTTTCTATTTATTCATTTATTTGCTTCCTTTTCTTTTTAAATTCCGTCCCTGGGTGTCCAATCAGTTCCCACCACCCCTGCTGCTTTTGCTGTTAGAATGACTTACCCCTGCCTTTCCTTTCTCCGGAATCCACCCTTCCAGAAAGCTTCCACAGTTTCTAGCTCACTGGTCGGGGCTCCCCGACCCAGGCCTCACCCGAGTGTCCCCCAGCGTCAGACGGTGTGGAGCTGTCTTCACTCTGCTGTGTGGCGCCCAGAGCCCTGCCCCGGGTGGCGGGTGGCGTGGGGGGCTGCAGGTGCTCGGCCAGTGCCGCCGCGCTCCCCGTGGGGCCCGCAGGTGCTAGCCCAGCACTGCGACCAACGCCCCTCGGACACCTCTATCCCGCGTTGCTGATGAAGCCATAGCAGCAAACGTGTCATTACCTTTTTACATTTTTCAGCAATGCACATGGTGTGGGGTCCAGGGGTTCCACGGGCCTGGTTGTGAAACGAACCGTCTAACCTCCGCCCTGCCCTTTCCCTCGAGCCCTTCACTCTGGAATGATCTGCTTTTGGTATTTCCTTCAGTGCCGCTGCACTAACAGGTTCATGTCCCTCCTTCGTTCCCTCCCCCGTCCTCCCCGGAGCACACGCTACTCCCTGCATCTCCCCTGTAGCCCAGCTCCCAGCCTTTCCTCCCAGGGTGCTTGTTCCCATCACTGTTCATTGCTCAGGTTATTGTACGATGTACAAGTCCCCCAGTCACAAGCCAGGACATACCAGCATCCTTCTCCTGTCATACTTTTTTGCAATTTTTGTGGATTCTACGAAGTTTTCTCTCCTCCCAAAACTTCCCCCCATCCACATCACACACAACGTCCTTGTGCTGTACTCAAACACGCAGATACTTCACCAGGTCTGTCCCCTCGAGCAACCTTCCCCGCAGCTTCTCAGCCTCCTCTAGTCTACACTGGCTGCCCCCAGGCCGGCCCCACAGCTGTCACGCGGGTCCGGTCATCGTCGTCATCATTCTAGAATTTTACTCTGCCCTTCTTTTCTTGGACCAACTGCTGTTGGATCTTAGAACGTCCTCCTTGATTTGCCCCCTCGTTTGGTAGAAATCAAACGGTATATGGGAGGTGAATTTTTTGAGACCTTCAGTGTATGAGGAAAGTCTTTAGGATAACTTGGCTGAATACAAAATTCTAGGTTGGAAACCTCTCCCCAGAATTCTGAAGCCTTTCCGCCGTAGTCCTCCAGGGTCTGTCAATCTCTGCTTGTAGAATCTGCTCCTTTTCCCCGTTTTTTGAAGGTTCATAATGTTGTTCAGGGTGTCATGCCTTTATATTCATAGTGGGAATTCTGTCTTTAGATTTTAGGAATTGTCTTAAATTATTTATTGGAATCCCTTCTGTCCCTGTTTTTATCCTTATCTTTAGTATTTGGATCTCCTATCCTGCTCCTTTTTTTTTTTAAACATTTAAATCTTTTGACTTTTATCCTACTTTCTGAGAAACTTCCTCACATTTATTGTCCAGCCTTTTTTAAAAAAATTATTTTTTAAATTCCACTGTAGCTAACATACAGTGTTATGTTAGTTTCAGGTTGTCAAAACTTTTTATTGGTTTTTCATTTCTGCTGTTTTTCATTTATGAGAATTTTTTTCTCTGAATATTATTTTTTATAGCTCTGTTGATTTCCTTTCTCTGGAGATAATTATACTATTTTAGAAGGTTTGTCTTTCTTTTCTTTTTGCATAGCCTCCAAATTTCTTTATTCTTCTCATATATTAGGCCAAATGTCCTAAAGCTTTTTCTCAAATTTCTAGCAAGCTTTGGATATTTATTCATATTAGCAGTAGAGCACTAAAAAGCTGAATTGGACTGTAAGCTCCATGGAATGGATGAGGCTCATCAGCTTCACTTAGGGTCGTATGCATGGGTGGGCCTCTCCACTGGGGAATCCCTAATACTATAGTCGGGTCGTTTTTCTGGGACTGGTCAGATTTCCGCGAGAGAGTCCTCCCCGTCTCCTGCCAGTAGCATATAAACTGCTTCCAGTAGTCAAGAGAGAGAGGGCGTGGAGGCCGGGACAGGAGCGTGCCCTCGGCCGGATGGGGTGCGCCTTCTGCTTGCCCTCCAGAGAACGAAGCTCTAATCTGCTGCCATGTGGGAAGGAAGAGAAGACCTAACATCCAGCTGTTTCATCAACGCCTTTAAACCGATCATTTGGTTTTAACTGCAACTTAAGCTCCACTTCCAGAAGTTCCCACACCACAGATTCTTAGAGCATTTTGCAGTGTAAATGAGGTTGCATCTTTTTGTCTTTCACGCTGCCCATTTAGGATCTGACTGGTTTAGATCTGCTAAGTCAGATTCCACTTACCCATATACGTGGCCACTTTCAAACTCTTCTAGCTATTATTTCCTCTCCTTTTGTCTTTTACTTTGTGGATTTATGCCTTGCGTGTATATTTAACTAAGTATTAACTATCTACGGTAGCATATGTGGTTATGTGCAGTATACACATGGCGTGTGCGTACCTATATGCGGCACATGCACTAGATGCACACACACGCACACACGCACATAACATGACGATAACATTCTGCATATGTAAAGAGACAGTTTGGGGTAGAGCTAAAGTTAATATGTGGTTTCAATGTTCCATCTATAACTGAAACTTCAGATTAATTTTTTGTTTATATATTTGACCCTTAACTGTTCACATCCGCGTGGGCTTCAGATTTGTTGCTAATAAGATATTATTTACTACAACTTCTAAACATTGAAAGGCGCTTTCTATTCTGATGACCCCATTGCCCATCCCTGGGTGCGGAAGGTACCAGGTCAAGCTTAGCATGCAGAAACTCTCTTTTATTCCATACTTAGAAAGAAATCTTACAGTGCATCAATGATGTATTCTGGCCAAAAAGTCAAACGTGAATATCTAGACCTACTTAACAATTTGTAGGAAATAAAGGGGATATCAGTGGATAATCAGCAAAATCAATATTGCTGGGAATTAACCCCATTTCTTCAATAACAAATTTTCAGAGAAAATTAAAGAGAGGGAAGGTCCAGAGGGCATCCTATATGATACACTTCAGAAATGTGTCTATTTGCATTGTATGGCTGTTATTTGGATCCTGAGTTGAGCCAACATATTATTTTAAGAAAATTAGACATTTGGAAAAAATTTAGACACTATTATTCTAACAATATTTAAACAATATTGATTATATTAAGGAATTATTGTTGCTATCCTATGTGTTGTAATGATAAGCAGTTATAATTTTCAAAAATCTATCTTTTAACTCTAAATGACATGATAACATGTCATATAAGATGTTGCTGTAAGGCTACAGTAACCCAAACTTGTATTGCCGAAAGAATACACAAAATAGATCAGTGGAACAGAATGCATAGCCCAGAACTAGACCCAGACAAATATAGTCAACTGACCTCTGACAGAGGAGCAGAGGTTATACAATGGAGAGACCAGCTTTTCAACAAATAGTTCTGGAACAACTGGACAGCACATGGAAAGTAATGAATCTACACACAGACCATTTTACAAAAATTAAGTCAAAATGGATCAGGGACCTAAATATAAAATCCAAAACTATAAAACTCCTAGTAACATAAGAGCAAATCTAGATGCCCTTGGGTTTGGCAGTGACTTTTCAGACACAACAACTATTTCTAATTGCCAATACTTGGAAGCAACCAAGATGCCTTTCAGCACGTAAATGGATAAATAAACTATGGTATCTTCATTCAGGAAAACATTAATCGGTGCTTAAAAAGTACATATCAAGCTATGAAAAGACATGGAAATGAAGGAAGCTTAGCCGCACATTACTAATGAGAGAAGCCAATGTGAAAATGCTACAGGCAGTACATTTTCAACTATGTGACATTGTGGAAACGGGAAAACTACAGAAACTAAAAGTATCAGGGGCTGGAGGGAGGGGTGAGGGGATGAGCAAGCAGAGCACAGAAGGTTGCGAGGCGGTGCAGCTGTCCTACGGGATGCTGTACTGAGGGTTGCATGCCTTCATATGTTTGTTCAAACCCCTACGACACCAAGAGTGAAGCCTACTGTAGACTCTGAGCCTTGAGTACTAGTGATGTGGCAATGCAGCTTCATGGGTTGTAGCAGGTGCACCACATGGTGAGGATGTTGACTCTGCAGGGGGCTGTGTGTGGGTGGGGGGAGCAGCGAATAATACATGGGAAATCTGTACTTTCTGCTTGGTTTTGCTATGAACCAAAGCTCTACAATACAGCCTATTGAATGTGTGTCATTATCCCTTAACTGTTTACAAATAATATAATTAAATGTCTGGAATTTTCCACAGAAAGATCCAAAGTGAGGTGTCAATGGAGAACAGAGGTAGCGAGTAGGCTGCAGATTAAGTAAGTGGCCATGAGTTGATGATTGTTGATTCTGGATTACAGGTAAATGATGCTTTATTATACCGTTCTCTCCACTTTTGATATGTCTGAAATTTTCCATAGTAAAGGCTTTGAATACTGAATAGCTCAGCTGGGTTACATGAGGGTTCTATAACCAGTAGAACAAGTGCAGGCAACTAGTAGCAAACCCCTTCATAACTGGAAAGAGGTGACTGAGAGTGAATAAGCGTTAGACGCCCGCTGGAGGCCGAGGGGCACAGAATCATCTGTCTTCACATCCCGCTGGAGCAAGAAAGGTGTGGGCTGGGACATCTCGGTGAAGGACGAGTGCTCACAGATCCTTCATGAGAAATCCTAGCTGCATTACTGTCCTGACAGAAATAATGGTGAGTGGTGGTTGCTACGATGACAGCAGGTATATATTCTAGAAGAACATTTATTCCTTTCCATACTATTCCTAATGAATTGTGAAAGTCTCAGGAAAAAAAAAAAGATCATCTCTATAAAAGCTACAAAAAAAACTCTTTCCCTTTCATAGTGCCTACTGAGAATATTACTATCTTAAGAGATGGTTTTTATAGTCAAGTAAAGTTTAATGTTTCAAAAGATACTGTGCTCTGATTCCCATCTTTGCTGGGTACGACCCTACCAGACTGGCACTGCTGCAGATGACAACCATAAGCTCTGGCCATAATTCGTAAGCAACAACCAGAAGGCACTGAAGAATGGGCAAAGGCAGGAAAAACCCACACTGAAATTATCAGGATTACAAAGTGATTTCACATTTTTCAGTCTTTAGTTAGGAGCCAGGTACAATTGGTAGGTAGTGGGGAAGGTGTCAGGGGCCTACGTGGAAAAACTGATGTCTTTCTGCTTTCAGAAACTAGAAGATTGTATTCAGAAAACTGCACTTACTGGAGAGAGAAGGAGAGTTTTAGAAAAGAACCAAAGGGGCCCCCAAGTTCCGTGAGTCTAAATCTCTGGCTGACACCCCTGAGCAACACCTGAATGAAGCAGACTCAGCTTGTCCTAAAGACAAAGATTGGAACTAAATGAAAGCTTCCACTCAAGGAACACTTAAGAACCTGAGTTTGCCGTTCAACTGCAATTGACTGCTAAACCAAAAGAAAAAGGGTCCAGATTATTCACAATTTATTATTCTGAATGTCTAGAATAAAATCCAAAATTATCCAACATATAAAGAACAAGGAAAGTGGAACAGTTTCAAGAGAATAGAAAATCACCTGAGACCAACCTCAATAGATCAATGGATATTATCCAATGTGAAGAATAGAAAAATATTTAGGATAAAGTGAACATATGACTTCAAAGGTACCTGTTAAATATAATCAGATAATCTAACGTATGTGTAATTGGAGTACTAGAAGAAAAACAAATGGAGAATCAGGGGGGAAAAAAACATCTTAAGTAATGGCCGACACTTTCTCAAATTTAATGAAAAACACAAATTTACAGATTCAAGATATTCAACAAACAGAAAAAAGATAAACGCAAAGGTTGCAGCAAACTGTAAAAGTCAAAGCTAAGAAGCAGGTCTAGTAGGCAGCAGTAGAAAAACAACATATTACATGCAGGGGAACAACATTTGAATTCACTTCTGACTTTACATCAAAAACCATGGAGGTCAGAATGGAGTGAAATAGTCATATCTGAAATGATAGAAAAAACTGTCAGTCCAAACTGTATATCAAGTAAGAATATTCTTCCAGAATGAAAGCAAAATAAAGACATTTTCAGATAAAATCAAGAGAATTTGTTGCCAGCAGACCTGCGCTATAGGGAATGTAAAGGAAGTTCTTGAAACCGAAAGGAAATGATATCTGACGGGACCTCATATCCTCAGAAAGCAATGAAGAGCATCATAGATGATAAATAACTGGGTAAATACAATACTTCTGGGGTGGGGTTTTTTTTGCCATCTTCTTCTCAAAATTTTTATAATACATATGACTCATAATACATATGCATGACTATTTAAAGGAAAAATTATAGCATTGTCATAGTTTATAACATATAGTTGTAACATAAAAGAAGGAAAATGGACCTACATGTTTGTAAGATTTCTGCACTTAAGGAATATATAACTGCAAATGGCCTATGAAAAGTTAAGGATATATATTTTAATTCCCAGAGCAATCCCTAGAATAATAATGTAGAGAAGTATAACTAAAAGCCAGTTAGAATCGTCTGGGTGGCTCAGCGATTGAGCGATTGAGCGTCTGCTTTTGACCCAGGGCGTGACCCCGGAGTCCCCGGGATTGAATCCTGCATCGGGCTCCCTGCATGGAGCCTGCTTCTCCCTCTGCCTGTGTCTCTGCCTCTCTCTCTCTGTGTCTCTCATGAATGAATAAACAAAGCATTTAAAATATATGTAAATATATAAATAAAATAATTATAACTGAATTTTTAAATAATCTGAGTAGTATTAAAATAATATTTAAAGGACATGAAGAGAAGAACAGAGGAGAGAATGGAAAACAAACGATAGAATGCTATATACCCACAGCAATAGATCTATTAAATAGTAATGGATTAAACATTTCAATTAAAAGGCAGAGTTATCACAATAGCTCTTAAAAAGCTTCACACCACTATATGCTATGTACAAGAGACGCACAGAAAAGATGAAAGTAACTATGGGAAGGCACATACCACGCCAACAGCAAGCATAGAGAAGGCTGGAGTGGTTGTATTAATATAAGATAAAGTAGATTTTAATACAAAAAAAAATGTAAGAGATAAGGAAGAGCTTTTCACGGCCATAAAATGGGGAGTCAGAAAGACCTAACCAAGCATGACCTAATGAAACAGCAGGTACAACGTTAAGACACAATGAGGCAGTCGACCCAATGGGTGAGATAGGTGAGTGGATTGGAGGTACGAGCCGCGGGGGGGAAAAAACAATGAAACAAGAATTTATATGATTAAAGGGAAAGATAGGAAATGCCATCTTCTATTTGGAGAGCTGTAAACTCCATGGCAATTGCTCGAACAATTAGACAAATCAACAGAGACATGGGTTCTGAGCAATCCTACCCTGACCTGGTTGGTTCTTATAAAACACTACCCCGAACAATCGCACAGCACGCTCACCGGCACAGACCGTATCCGGGCCGTAAAATAAATCTCCAAAAGTAACAATATTCAAGTCACACAGAGTTTGCTCTTTGATCACAGTGGAGTCAAAATTTGAACCAATAACAACAAAAACGTCTCAAAAACCCCTCAATATTTGGAAGTTAACACATTTCTAAATAACCCTTGAGTCAAAGAGTAAATAACTAGAGAATTCAGAAAACAGTTTGACTTATTAGTTAAGCAGTTTAAGAAGAACAAGTTAAACTCCAAGCAGGTAGCATGAAATAAATAATGAAGGGCACAAATTAATGAAGTAGAGAACGCATAAGCAATAGGGAAAATGAAATCAAAAGGTTCTGAGCTGGTTTCTCCTCCAGCCTGGTCACCAAATCTGCACAACACGGAGAGTCACTTCACCTTTCAATGCATCTGTTTACTCATTTTTATAATAGGGGGGGTTAGACTTAGATGACACACAAAGGTGCTCTAAAGTTTTAGGTTCTCACGGAGGCCGGAGAGCAATGATCATAGAATTCTAAAACTAAGCATGTGCTAGCAGTTGCTCAGTAAATATGCTGAATAAATGAAGCCTCGGGGTGTGATCACTTTTCCAAGGATCTGTTTTCACAATCTATAATGCTGATCAATTTACATTTTTATACTCAAAATAATATGTACCATGAACATAGACATGACACAAAACTAATTCAAATACAACGTTCTGTATCAAGCATTAGGCTGTCAGCTTAGTTAAAAGTGAACACGTGCAGGGAGTTGGGTTGCACACCAGAAACTAAAGATCCCAAGCTTGATTTCTGTTTGACTTGCTCCTGAGGCCCTTGGAAAATCATTGTCTTTGTTCGGTGGGTCTATCTCCCCATATGAGTTGTCTGCCTTATTTGTAAGATTTAATCATACTTTCAGCAAAGCCAAATGTTTTCTGCCTCAAAATAAATTCTGGTAGACTTCTACTAAGGAGCATCCCTCATTTTCACCTTAGCTCTCATTAAATGTGTTTTTTTTTTCTTAAAATTACAACAATTTAGGATATGACTTTAATAACATCCTGAAGGAAGCAGATCACTGAAATCTTAAGACTTAAAAGGGGATAAATAAGTCACTGTCCCCCCTACGTGGCACTGGACACGGTGTCAAAGTATGTGCTCTCCAGACCAGCTCCTGAGAGTCGTCACATTGAGCTATAACCAGCAACTAAGGGGGCCTTCCCTTTGGCTTGTTTCCCATTATGGCCCAGGACTACCTCTTGGAGTTCAGCAGGCTACACAGATCTGAGTCTGTGAAATAGGTGTATGAGATAGAGAAACAGGATGCGATAAGCGTAATAATTGGAGGAAACCCCACATTGGCACTGGACGCTTCCAACTTGCCAAGAGGCAGCAGTAATGATACGTTTTTAGCAAAATTAGCAGACACGATGTTCATGACTTAAATTTAATCCCAAGGACGCATGCCACAAGCACACCTAACGGACATCCTACAAGATACCTAAGACTCTTCAGAAGTGTCAAGTCATGGAAGACCAAGACTGAGGCCCTATCCCAGACTGGAGACATGACAGGTAAATGTACGGTGCTGGGTTGGATCCTGAACCAGAAAAAAAAAGGACATTGGTGAGACAACTGGTGAAGTTTGAATAAGATCTGTAGACCGGTTAATAATAAACTGTATTAATGTTAACTTACTGGCTGTGGCCCTTGTGCTGCGTCAATGTGAGATATTAATATTTGGAGAAGTTAGGTGAAGAGAAAATACGGAAGGCTTCGTACTATTTTTGAAATTGTTTCTGTGAGTCTTTTTTTTTTTTTTTTTTACTAGACCTGGACCCTGTAAACACTCCTAGTGGGTGCAGTGTTATGCTTTATCAGTAGCAGGCCCTGGAGGGAAGCTATAAGGTACAGCAAAGGTTGGGACCTCTATTCCTGATTTTAGCGTGTGTTTCTGTGAGTCTTAAATTATCTTGCAGCAAAAAGTTGTTTTGATTTTTTTTTTCAAAGTAAAGATATAGAATAGGAGCTTCCAAATCAGTGTGTGTTGGTGAGGAATTTTTAAGAAAACTAAAATAGATATAATAATAACTTGTAGAATAGTTATTCTATTACTTTCATATGGGGGGATGGAAGCACAAAAAGAATGAATAGAAAATGCAAACAAAGAAGGTAAAAATATTTTTAAATGAACACAATGTCAAGAACTAATTTTTCAATAAAATAGATCTTCGTATTAGAACCAAAAGAATTCATCCACGTGGTACTTTTAAATATATGTAGTTTCTGGGTCCTGAAATAAAGATTAAGCAGAAGAATACCAGACTAGAAAGGTATGTCAGGAAAATATTTATTAAAACTAGTAGTCCTAATTTGATATCAAATAAAGTGTACTATAAAGAAAAATGTATTTAAAAATAAAAATGAGGCAGCCTGAGGGGCTCAGTGGTCTAGCACCGCCTTCGGCCCAGGGTGTGACCCCGGGGTCCCGGGATCGAGTCCCTCGTCGGGCTCCCTGCATGGAGCCTGCTCCTCCCTCTGCCTGTGTCTCTGCCTCTCTCTGTGTGTCTCTCATGAATAAATGAATAAAATCTTAAAAAAAAATAAAAATAAAAATGGCTCCCACATAGTGATAAAAGTAACAATTTCCCAGGAAATTTAGGTACATCTAATAATGATAATTATTAATTATATATAATATAATAAAAAAATATAAAAAATATATATATATAATATAATAATCTAATAATACCTCTAGGTAATTTTAAAATTGCTGGAATTCATGGCCCACAATCTGTAGATTTTAAATGCATTTTTTCTCAGTATTAATGGATTAAGTATACAAAATAGTTATCAAATTTGAAGAAAGTATAAGAAACACAAAAAAGAAAGCATCTGGCTGAAATTTACAGAACCCCACGGTCGTTGGAGGACTGAGCACCCGCCAGTCACAAAGCAAGGCTCCCGAGGTAGTAAAGAATCTCTATCGAGTTCTCCGACCACAATAAAATTCTGCTAGAAATCAGTGACAAGAAGATAACTTTTAAACCCCATACATGTTTGGAAATTTTAAAACAGACTTCTGAAGAACATACAGCCCTAAAAATTGAGAGCTGAACAATAATGAAAAAGTCCACGTCACGAGGAAGGAGCCGCTCAAGAAATACGTCAAGTACGGGGGAGACTGAACGTGAGGTAAGCCTCAAACTCAAGAGTCTAAAAGAAAAAAAAAAAAAGGAAATAAAAAAATACAGAAATGAAAGAAGTACGAACCAAAGATACACCAGAGACAATCAAACCGACAAAGCTGAAGGTTGGCTGTCGGGGAAGACGTAGCAGGGAGCGGAGGCCAAACCCGGCCAGGCTGAGCCAGGGAAGGGGGCGCAGCGCAGGGGTGGGGGTGGGTGCTGGGGGGGCGGTGACACGTCACCCAAGATGACACAGAGCCCTGAGAGCCCGGGCAGCTGTGCCCCAGCCGAGTCCCCTACCCGCAGGCCGGGGTGGGCCGGGGCTTGAGGAGGAGGCGGCGCAGGGCCCGCGGGCACAGCCCCCCTTGGCCGCCGCCCGCAAGGTCGGGCCAGCCCCCCCATGTCCAGCCCCCCCCCCGGGCCTGGGTGCTCTCCGGGACTCCCACCCACCTCAGGGACTCGCACCTGGGAAGGGTGCCCCAGGCTCAGGACCCGCGCTGCTTGGGCGCCACAGGCCGGGCTCCCACCAGTCACCCAAAGAAGAGCCTGGGCTGCCCGCTTGGGCCTTGCTCTTCAAAGCTTTTCCTCTGTGCAGGGGGATAATCCAGGTTTGTCTACCACGTGGTTCTTCTTTCTGCAGATTTTTACTTCCATCCTGGTCGTGAACACCCGGAGCAGCCCTGGCCTCTGGGGCCGGATTCGGAGGGTCGGCGGCCGCAGCACCCGGCGCCCGCGCGAGGCCCGTCAGTGCCCCCAGCCGGCTCGGCCGCCCTCGGCCCGTCAGCCCTCACTTTGTCCTCTCTCCTTTGCTTCCTTCCCCCTTATCGTGTGTCCGTGTGTTTTCTTTCTCTCTTTCTTTTTAATTTATTTTTATTTTTTATTTTGTGTGCGTGTCTGTGTTTCCTTTCTTAAGCTCCACACGGGCGTGACTTCATAAGGCACTTGTCCTCCTCGGACTTCTGTCACTCAGCATAAGGCCGTCTAGCGTCCCCCCGTCTCTGCCAGGGACAAGGTTTCACGCTCCCCTCCTGTGCATGCAGAGCACGTCGTCGTGTCCGGTCGTCATCGAGGGACACCGGGCTCCCCAGGGTGGGCCGTTGCCGACGCCGGGGTGCGTGTGCCCCTTCGAGTCGGTGTTTTTAGATCCTTCGTCTAAATGCCTGGGGGTGCAGCTGCGGTGTGTAATGGTGAGGACCCTGCACCGGCTGCCTCCCCAGCCGTCCGGGGCTCCCCTTCCCCGCCTCCTCCCCAACACCTGCTCTTCCCTGTTGCTGACTCGGGCCCTCCCGACGCGTGAGGTGGTGTCTCCTCGCGGCTCTGAGTGGTGACTCCCTGACGGCGGGTGATGTGCGGCGTCTCGTCACATGTCAGCCGTCCGGGTGTCTTCTTTGGAGAAATGTCTGTCATGTCCTCTGCCCATGTCTTAACTGGATTATTTGGTTTGGGGGATGCTGAGCTCGCTAAGCTCCTTGCAGACCGCGGGCCCGAGCCCTCTGTCTGACTAGACAGTCGCAAGCGTCCTCCCAGTCCGTGGGTGGCCTTTTCCTTTTGCTGATTGTCTCCTACAAAATGGTTCTGGGACTTTGGCTGCATTAGGATCGAACCCGTCAAAACTCTCCTAGAGGCCCTAAGCTGCTCCCCGTATCCCAGGCAGGTGCCGCGAGCGGAGTCGCCACACAGGCCATATTGAGCCGTTAGACAGAGGAAGGGGCTCCCGTGCACGTTCACGGAGGCCAGACCGGAGCGAGCCCTCGTTCCACTTCACTCCAGGAAACCTCAGTGCCGTCGCACTCGTAAGAAAATCCCATAAAGGGATCCCCGGGTGGCTCAGCGGTTTTGCACCTGCCTTCAGCCCAGGGTGTGATCCTGGAGGCCCGGGATCGAGTCCCACGTTGGGCTCCCTGCATGGAGCCTGCTTCTCCCTCCTCCTGTGTCTCTGCCTCTCTCTCTCTCTCTCTGTCTATCTCTATCATAAATAAATAATTAAATAAATCTTTAAAAAAAAAAAAAGAAAATCCCATAAATACTTTCAGTCAGCACAACAACAACGTGTTTCTTTACAAAAAAATAGACGACACGTCGGATAACGCACCCCACAAATGAAACCCAAGTACTTTGGGATATTTATGAGACATGGAGATGCTCATTTAAAGAACATGAAAAAGAAACCCCAACAGGGACATGAAAGTCGTCAGGCGTGAAAATTTCCCGTGGAAGCTCAGGGTTTTAGAAAACGCCCCAGCGGCTTCGTGGAGCAGGCGGCCTGGGGACGACGTGGAAGAGCCAACGTCCCCCGTTCCCAGGCCCCCGGCCGCCGGCCCTTCCTTCGTGGCGGGTCACAGAGCGTCCTCTCCTCCTTGGCGTCCGGGTGGCCTCAAAGTAAAGTCTCTGCTCCTCCGCACCAGCCCCGGGACCCCAACCGGAGCGACTGTCAGGGACAGGCCACGTCGTTCCCGTCTCCTGGTCACGCGTTCTGAGGTCCGAGTGAAGGTGTCGCCGGGACAAAGCGGGGTGGACAGTCGGGAGCCGGGCTGTCCCCCGGCCGGGCCGCCTGGGCCTCGGCGCCTTCCCCGCGGCTGCCCCGCTGCGAGACTGACGTGTGGTGCGTCGCACTCGGGCCTGCACACGCCTTGGTCACTTGTGGAAAAGTCTGTGGACCGTGAAGAGGTCCCCGAGCACCGTCCGTGCCCGCCGGGGCCACCTGCACCTCCGGGTCCCCACGGCCGCTCCTCTGGCCACCCGCCTGGGGACCTGCAGGGCTGGAAACCGCAGCGCCGCCCGGGCGGGCTCGCGTGTCACACGGACGCTGGCCACCGGCCGCGGCAGGGCCGGGCTGGGGGCCGTGGGCGCCGTCGCTGTCATGGAACGACTCCGGTCTGATGCCACCATGTCATGGCTCTCGCCTCTGCGCCACGTCTGGGCCGAATGTCCTCCCGTCCTCCGCGTACCCCAGCCCCGCTGGCCCGCAGCCCGCGGTCGCGCTGTGCCGCGTGGCTCCGAGCCAGGGCAGCAGGTGGGGCCGGACCCGGCACGCTCCGTCCGTCCTTCGCGGCGCTTCCAAAAGTCTCAGACTATCTCAAAATAACTTCCCGCGGTTGGCAAAAGCAAAACAAGACCCGACGGCCGCGTTCTAGACCTGCTGGAAGTCGACGTGAGTGACGGCCGAGCAGCCCTCTCCGGCCCCGGGGCACCTCGACCGGGTGGGCCTGCTGTCAAGCCAAGGGGGGTGGTGGGAAGGGAGTCGGGCCGCAGCCTGCTCGTCCGGCCCCACCGGCCCTGGGGACTCCGCGCGGAGCCCGCCCCGTCCACTCCCCCTGGGGGCCCATTCCCTGGGCCGGCGAACGCTCGCTTCCTCTCGTTGTCCCCGTCCGATGGCCCCAAGGGGCCGGGGTCAGGACCTTCTTGACTCTGTGACAGGCTACAGATGGGCTCTTCCCACGTCCACGCACGGTGCCCCGAGCCGTAATTCCACCTCCAGAACTTCTAGAGGCTTCTTTTCATTCCTTCTTACACCCACTTTACCCAAAGGCCAGCTTCAGCCCCCCCCAAGGGTCCTGCCGGTGACAAGCACAAGTCCCCGGGGCCCAGCAGCGCGCAGCGGCCCGTCGCCCACAGGGCAGATCTCGGGGCTCGTCCCGGCGGCTCCCGCCACCTGCTGCCCTCAGGCCCGCGCGACTCAGAGGACTCCGGGTGCCTCGGCCAACTCGAGGTTGCCGGGTCGACCTGTCCCCTCGCCCGCATCCTGCGCCCTCCCGGGCACCCTGCCTGCCCGTCTGCTCCGCAGCGCCCCTCGGAGCCCTCCCTGGCAGCACTGCCCCCAGCCTGACTCCGGGGCGGTGACGCTCCGGAGGAGAGTCTGACCCTTCCACATTTTGGTGACACCACAGTGAAGCTTCCCTGCGTGCCCACGATGTGCTTTTCTGGCCAGGCGACCCCTTCGGGCGGCTTCCTCCCAGGCCGTGACCGCCTGCATCCCGGATCGCCGCCTGCCCCTGGCGCTTCCCACGCAGGCACCACACGGAAGTGGGAGATGCGGGGACCTGCCCGGCGGGCTTCTGGGGGCCAGGCCAGGGAGTGGCGTGCGTGACTCCTGCTCACGTGCCGTCGGCCGGGCTTAACCCGGTGGCTCCTCCTAACTGAGCCAAAGGCTGCAAATGGAGTCCGGCCGTGCGCGCTGACTAGAGAAGAAAGCGGGTTCGGTGAGTGCGTATTCCTCCCCCCACAGCCTTGACATGCTTGTGGACCCCACGACCAAACAAATCTGTCCCCTCTTCACAAATTGCCATGCTCACCCCCTCTTGGAAGGACACCGGACAGGGACAGGTAGACTTCCATGGATCACCATGACCTTTTCTACTCGATCTCTGCATTGAATGTCCTTAAAAACCCACTAAACCCCCTTCTCTGAATCCCTGGATCTCATCAACACCAACTTCTCCGCCCCCTTTGGCCGTCACTCCACCCTAGAGCGCACTCTGAGAGCTGGACACGTTCTATTTCTCCCTCCGACCAGCCATACGCTGCCTACCCTGCTCTCTGACCTTCATAATGGGCGTAGACAGGCTGCCCCGCACTCGGCTTCTGGGTGAGGTGGGCAGCGGGACGGCCCCGGCCCGGCAGGAAGTAGGAGGAAGACGGGACATGGTGAGAGTGACGGTGCCCTTGACTCCCAGGCACTCGGCTCTCCACAGGTGTCTGTCGGGCTCGCAGGTGGCAGGAGATCTGCTGTCACCAGCTCCAGGACGCTGCGTATCCTGCTTCTAGACAACCTTCCCACACCTCTGTGAGTCGTCCTTTTATTAAACCACCACTAAGTTACCCTAGGTTGCGAGCACCCTCCGAGTCCTGGCAGGACGCTGTCTGATACTGCGCGGACCTTGTCAGTACCTAGCTGGGCGCCCAGGTCTCCCACAGGCTCTGTCCTGCCCACTTCCCGTTCCGTGCCCATGATGACTGGGTCGCCCTTGACCGCTGGCTTCGGGCCAGTGTCTCAACTGTCCTCTTCTCTTCTCTTCTCTTCTCTTCTCTTCTCTTCTCTTCTCTTCTCTTTTCTCTTCTCTTCTCTTCTCTTCTTTCTTTCTCTTCTCTTCTTTCTCTTTTCTCTTCTCTTCTCTCTTTCAGGGAGAGAGAAAGGGCACAAGCAAGGGGTGGGGTAGAGGGGAGAGAAAGAGGGAGAGAGAGAGAGAGGGAGAGAGGGAGAGAGGCTCGAGCAGACCCCACGCTGAGCGCAGAGCCTGAGGCAGGGCTCGATCTCAGGATCCTGAGATCATGACCTGAGCAGAAACCACGGGTCTGACACTTAACTGACTGAGCCACCCAGGCACTCCGTTATTTTCAAACTCATCCTCTCTTTATTAGTTCTAGGCGTTATTCCCTTTCAACCTCTAAGGGGAATAAAAATAATCTCCACCCCTTGTGACCTCCTGATAACTAGCCTCTGAAGATGCGCTCTCTCCCTCGCTGTCTTAAGTCTACTCTTGGACCTGTGACTTGATTCCAACCTCTCTTCTCCCTTCCAGACTTTGCTCTATGGGCTTTCCAAGGAGGTGCTGTTCGCACTTCTGGCTTGTCAGGCAGCAGTATCCTGTGCATCACAGGTCACTACGGGAAATTTAGCATTCCCAGCTCCATCTCGTTAAATGCCGGCAATAACTCCTAGTTACTATGACAACCAAAAATGTGCCTCTACATTTCCAAATGTTCCTTCCATGAATGAACGCATTCACCACACTGTTCTGCATGTAAAACCCTGGTTAGACACATATGTATAAAACATGTTTCTGAGGGTACTTACTTTCGGGCAGAGCAGCACGATGAACACGCTCCCTGATACACTGCTGCTCTCCACGTTATGCGCGAGTAGAACTCCTAGAAACACGTTGTACACATGTCTGACTCTACTACACACCATGCCAGTCTTCTACAAAGACTTTTTAATGGCTCTTACTGCCTATGAGATAAAACATATAGTGCGCTCTGGGATGGCCTCGCTTCACAGGACGCCTTCCTTATACATCGTTCCTGTACCTGAATTTCTTGTTATTTCCAAGGTATACACCACCAAGCCTTTGCTAATAGTATGCATTGCCTGAAATGTCCTCCTTCCATCTGTATACCCAATTCCTACTTCCCTGTAAGTCTCAGCTCTTCCAGGGAGCCATTCCTAGCCCCTTTTGTCCCTCCAACTAGATATTCCTTCTCCGTGTTCCCAAAATATTCTGATCAAATTTATGTCAGTTAATTTTCTTACCATATTGTATTACAGTTTCTATCCTAACCATTAGACTTTCAGATCTTGGGGAGCAAGAATTATACTTTTCCATATGACTCCCTAGTGACCAATATAATATCTGGCACATTGGCATTCAATACATTTTTTGAATTAGAACATGGATGAATAATAATTGTCTTCAAATATTTGAAGAGCTATGATACAGAAGATGTATTGAACTTATATTGAGCCTAAAAACGCTGTGTTTAATGAGTATAAATTATAGGAATACCAATAACAACTCAATGTACGAGAGATATAGCAATCAGAGCTGTCCAGAGATAGAATGTTAGAGTCCTATTAATTCTAGGTTATATGAATATAGAGCCTGGGCAATTGGATGGATAGAGAATTTGGATAAGTAGTTGGACCAGATGGACTTAAAGTTCCCCATTAGGTCTCAGGATTCATAATTTTAAGAGTTAAATAAATATTTAATAAATATGGTTTCTGAAATGTTAATAAAGAGGCAGAACAGTGAGAAAGAAAACCGCACTGGGAAGGACTCTCATGGCCCAGGTTCATTAGTCCTGCATGAGACTGCAGCTGGACCTGGAGAAATGGGAATCCCTCCAACATCAAGTAACACGTCAACCTACCTCTGGGAGAGGATCATGAACATGAAGATAGATGCCCTGTACAGCACAGGCATGTGGGGATGACTGGAGGCTGAGGGTGGAGCTCTCTGCACTCAAGCTCCCACTAAGCACAGAGTAACAGAAGCCCATTACCAGAGAGTCTGGAAGCTTACGGGCACTAAAGATAAGGAAAGCTAAAGCAAGACCCAAATCCAGCTCAACTACTGACCAGATTGACTCCACCCTCCACGTTAAAAGTGCAACTAAAGAAGGGACTGTATGTGTACTATTTGTCTCAGTCCTTACTTTTCTACATATGATGTTTGTCATTTAGTCAAAAATTGAGATGCAAAAAAGATTTTTAAAAATTGTCAAGAAATCAGCAAGAGCATTCACAGAGATGACCCATATGTTGGAAATATCATACAGGACTTTAAAAAAGAACCTAGTAGGGAAGATGATAAACATGCAGGAACAGATGGGATATTTCAGAGATAATTTTAAAAAGAGTAAAGTGGAAATGTTAGAAATAAAACACAGTATCAGAGATGAAGAATCCTTCAGTGGGCCTTTAGCAGATGAACCTGAGGAGAAAAGTTGGTATAAATGACCTAAATGTAAATAAGAGAATTGGGAGAGAAAACTGCACAGTGTATCCAAAATATGGGTCAATATCAAATGGTCTGACACGTCCTTTTTGGGTCTGAGAGACAGAATTGAACAAAAATATTTTAAAAGATAGTAGCTGAAAAATTTCCAAAATTAATGAAAACAAAAACCCAAAATCCAATAAGCTCTAAGAACCTCAAACATGATAAACACACACACACACACACACACACTCCTAGATGTGTAGTATATCCCAAGTTTAGAGAACATCTTCAAGGTTAGCCAGCAAAAAAGAAATATTATATATGCTTCAAGGATCTTGGGCAGATGGCGGAACGGGAGGGGCCTGAGCTCTCCTGGGTCCATGTTTACGACTATATCACCCACATCCACGTCAATAAACCAGAAAGCAAACCAAAGACTGATGGAATAAACTCCAGGACTAAATACAAGGAGGAAGCTGCATCTGAAAGTTTAGGAAGGTCAGAAAGTTGGAGGGATTTGGGCGCCTGGAGAGGCAGAGGAAGGGGCCCGCTCATCAGGAGGCTTACATGAGGGAGACGAGCTCCCATGAGGTTTGGTCTTGAAAACCGGAGGAGCTGAATTCTGTGAGTTTGTAAAACTAGTGGGACTTGCGGCCTGGAGCTTTAAAAGTCAGCTGACTCCCCACTGGGTAAGCTGGGTAAGCACGTGTAGCTGGGTCACTGCCCTTAAAAGTCAGCAGCCTGGGTGCAGGGGCAGTTTGCACAACTCTGGGGGCAAACAAGAGACAGATTTGTTTATACTGATTTTAGAGTATGTCGAAGGGCTTCTCCCAAAATGAGGGAGCTGGCAGGTGCCATTTTCCTCCCCTGCCCACCCCCAGCATAAACACAGAGCCACCTGCAGGAAGCAACACTGTGCAGACACTTGCTACCTAACTGGCTACCAGGGTGCCACACCCATGAGTTCTCCTGAGGACTCACCCTCTCCAAGCCTGCTAGCCTTGGCCCTGGGCTCAGGACTAATGTTGTTAGAGTGCGTGATCTGCCCATCCGCCAGGTGCACAGCTGACCCTGCAGCCATGCCCAGCTGCCACACCATGCCCAGCTGCCACACCATGCCCAGCTGCCACAGTGCACTGCACCCAGCTGCTGATGCACAACTGCCACCCTGTGCCGCACCCAGTTACTATCCACCATCCCATGTGCCACCTTTGCAAGCTGGTCCCACTTGTGCCTAGTGAACACTGCATTTCATGCCTTGTCTTGTGCCGCCAGCCACCCCATCTTGCAGCCCACAGCCACTGCAGTGCTTCCGGAGATCTAGCATAGGACTGGAAGCCCAGTGAAAATTTTGGTAACATCCACTCCTCATGGCTCCCAAGGTCCTGGGTGGGCACATCTCAGAGCTGGCCTGCCTGGCTCCCACTAATACAACAGAGAGCAAGCACAGCCCACAACACATAGTCAGTGCAGACAACTGCACTGAAAGGAAAATCGACTCTGACCCAACAGTACAGCATTAGCAACACACATCAGGTACCCTCCTGAAGTGCCAGGGAACACTGCAGGGCACTCCAGGACCTCTTCTTCATTACAGTCACTACTTTAAACAGAAGAAGACATAGCTGGATTTCTTAACACAGAGAAACAGATACAAAGAGGCAGACAAAATGAGGACCCAGAGAAATTTATCCCAAAGAGAAGAATAGGAAGATGTTATGGTCAAAGATGTAAATGAAACAGATGTAAGTCACATGCCTGATAGTTTAAAGCAATGATCATAAAGATACTCACTGGACCTGAAAAAAGAGGAGAAGCATCAGTGAGATCCTTAATGCAGAGATAAGGAATAATATAACAGAGATAAAGAGCTCAATAAATGAAATGAGAAACAAACATGATAGAATTAATGAAAGAAGGAGAGAAACAAATTAGTGACCTATAAAAGAGTAATGGATGGTAATCAAGTTGAACAAAAGAGAGAAAAGAATTATGAGAACGAGAATAGATTTAGGGGATGTAGTGACTCTATCAAACGTAATACTTGTATCATAGGAGTCCAAGAAGAAGAGGGAGAAAAGGTGGTAAAAGCTTACTTGAAGAAATAATAGCTGAAAACTTCTGTAATCTGGAGAAGGAAACATATACCCAGATCCAGGAGGCTCAGAGAGCTCCCATCAAAATCAACAAAAGCAGACCCACACTAGGACATATATAATTAAATTGGCAAAATATAGTGATAAAACATTAAAATAGCAAGACATAAAAGGTAAGTAACTTACAAGGGAAACCCATAAGTCTAGAAGATTTTTCAACAGAAACTTTGATATCCAGGAGGGTGTGGATGATATATTTAAAGTTCTGAATAGGAAAAATCTACAGCCACAAATACTCTATCCAGCAAGGCTACCATTCAGATTTTAAAAAAGAGATAAAAAGTTTTCCAGACAAAAAAAAAACTATAGGAGTTCATGACCACTAAACCAGCCCTGCAAGAAATATTAAAAGGGATGCTTTAAGTAGAAAGGAGAGACCAAAAGTGAATGTATGAAAGTAGGAAACACAAAAGCAGTAAAAATGAATATGTCTGTAAAAAATTAGTCAAGGTACTCACACAAAAGAGATACAAAATATAATAGCATATACCTAAAATGTGGAGAGGAGAGGAAAAAAAAGTGGGCCCAAGCTTAAATGACCACCAACCTAATATAGATTGCTATATGCATAAGATATATACAAACCTAATGGTAACAATATATCAGAAACCACTAATAAACATGCAAAAAAACAGGAAAAAAATCCAACTACATCACTAAAGAAAATCAGAAAAATGTGAAAGAGAAAAAAAGAAAGGATAAGAGAAAATCTTTAGAATCACAAAACAAGTAGTAAAATGTCAATAAAATGCATACATATCAATAATTTATTTCAGTGTAAATGAACTAAATGCTCCAATCAAAACACATACGGTGACAGAACGGATTAGAAAATAAGACCCATCGATGTGCTGCCAATGCCTATAAGAAACATATTTTAGACCTAAACACATTTGCAGATTGAAAGTGAGGCGATGGAGAAATATTTGTCATGCGTATGGATATCAGAAGAAAGCTTGAGTAGTAATACTTATATGGGACAAAACAGACTTTATTTTCTTAAGATTTTTAATTTATTTATTCATGAGAGACACACAGAGAGAGGCAGAGACACAGGCAGAGGGAGAAGCAGGCTCCCTGCAGGGAGCCGGATGTGGGACTGGACCCTGAGACCCCAGGGTCATACCCTGAGCCAAAGGCAGACTCTCCACTGCTGAGCCACCCAGGTGTCCTGGGACAAAACAGACTTTAAAACAAAGACCGTAACAGCAGACAAAGAAGGATATTGTTATATAACAATAAAGGAGACAATCTAACAAGAAGATATAATAACCCTTTATACTTATGCACCCAACATGGGATCACCCAAACACATAAAACAAGTTTTTAAAATTTTAATTACATTTGCCAACATATAAGACCCAGTGCAGTTAATAACAAACATAAAGCAATTAATTGATAATGATATAATAATAGTAGGGGACCTTATCATCCCACTTACATCAATGGATCATCAAAATGAAAAACCGGCAAGGAAACATTGGCTTTGAATAATACACTGGACCAGATGGATTAAATAGATACATTCAGAAAAGCCCATCCTTAAGCAGCAGAATGCACATTATTTATGAGGGCACATGAATCATTCTCCAGAATAAATCACATATTATCACATAAAACAAGTCTCAACAAAGTCGATAAGATCAAAGTCACACCATGCATCTTTTCTGACCACAACACTATGAAACTAGAAGTCAACAACAAGAAGAAATCTGGAAAGACCACAAATACACAGAGGTAAATAATATGTTACTAAACAATGAATAGATCAACAAGGAAATAAAAGGAAGAAATAAAAATTACATGGAAGCAAATGAAAATGAAAACACAATGAGCCAGAATCTTTGAGATGCAGCAAAGTCGTTCTAAAAGGGAAGCTTATAGCAATTATAAACCTACCTTAAGAAGCAAGAAAAATCTCAAACAAACTAAGCTTACACCTAAAGGAGATAGAAAAACAACAACAAACAAGCACAAAACCAGCAGAAGGAAGGAAATCATAAAGATCAGATCAGAAATAAATGATAAAGAAATGAAAAAAAAAAAACAATAGAACAGACCATGAAACCAGAAGCTGGTTCGTTGAAAAAAAAATCAAGAAAATTGATCAACTTCTAGCCATATTTATCAACAACAACCAAATAAATAAATAAATAAATAAATAAATAAATAAATAAATAAAATCACAAGTGAAAGGAAATAACAACCAACAACACAGAAATACAAGTTATTGTAAGAGAATATTATGAAAAACTATACGACAAAAAAAATCTAGAAATAATGGATAAATTCCTAGAAACATAGAAACTACCAAAACTGAAACAAGAAGAAATAGAAAATTTGAACCCACTGAAAACCAGCCAAGAAATTTTATCAGTAATCGAGAAACTCCTGACAAACAAAAACTCAGAACCAGACAGCTTTACAGGTAAATTCTACCAAACATTTAAAGAAAAATTAATTCCTACTCTCAAACTATTCCAAAAAATAGAAAAGGAAGGAAAACTTCCAAATTCATTCTATGAAGCTGGCATTATACTGTTACCAAAAAAGAGGTAAAGACACCACAAAAAGAGAGCTACAGGCTAATATTCCTGATCAACAGAGATGCAAAAATCTTCAGTAAAATATTAGCAAACAGGGGCAGCCTGGGTGGCTCAGCGGTTTAGCGCTGCCTTCAGCTCAGGGCATGATCCTGGAGACCCGGGATCGAGTCCCACATCAGGCTCCTAGCATGGAGCCTGCTTCTCCCTCTGCCTGTGTCTCTGCCTCTCTCTCTCTCTGTCCGTTTCTCTCTCTCTCTCAGTGTCCCTCATGAATAAATACATAAAAAATTTTTAAAAAAATACTAGCAAACAGAACCCAAAAATACATTACAAAAGTCATTCACCACAATCAAATAGGATTTATTCCTTAGTTGGAAGTAGGGTTCAATATTCATAAATCAATCAATTTGATACATCACAACAATAAAAAAGGATAAGAGTGATATGATTGTTTCAAAAGATGCAGAAAAAGCATTTGACAATGTACAACATCCATTCATGATAAAAATGCTCAACAAAATAGGTTTTGAAGGAACATATCTCAACATTATAAAGGCCAGATGTGAAAAGAATCATAGTTAATATGATCCTCAAGGGGGAAAAATTGAGAGCTTTTCCCCTAAGAACAGAAGGATATACACTCTCATCACTTTTATTCAACTGGAAGTCCTAGCAACAGCAATCAGACAAGAAAAGGCAATAAGAGGCATTCAAATCAGTAAAGAATAAGTCAAAGTTTCACTATTTGCTGATGACATGATGTTCTATACAGAAAACTCAAAATACTCCACCAAAAAACTGCTAGAAGTGGTAAATACATTTAATAAAGTCACAAGATATGAAATCAACGTACAAAAACCAGTTGCATTTCTATACATCAGTAATACAACAGCATAAAGAGAAATTAAGAAAAAAAATCCTACTTAGAGTTCCACCAAAAATAATGATTCCTTGGAGTAAACCTAGCTAAAAAGGTGAAAGGCCTGTATACTCTTAAAACTATAACACAGTGATATAAGAAATTGAAGATGACACAAAGAAACAGAAAGACATTCCATGCTCATGGATGCCCAAAGCAAGCCGCACATTTAATGTAATCGCTATCAAAATACCAACAGCGTTTTTCACAGAGCTAGAACAAAAAATACTAAAATTTGTATGGGACCACAAAAGACTTCAAAGAGCCAAAGCAATCTTGAAAAAGAAAAGCAAAGTTGGAGGCATCGCAGTTTCAGACTTTAAGTTATATTTCAAAGCTGTAGTGATCAAAACAGCGTGGTACTGGCATAAAAATAGACACACAGATCAATGGTACAGAATAAAACCCTGATGCAAACCCATATTATATGGTCAATTAATCTCCAAAAAAAAAAAGCAGGGAAGACTATGCTCTGTGAAAAGGACAGTCTTTCCAAGAAATGGTGTTGTGAGAACTGGGCAGCAGCATGCAGAAGAGTGAAACTGGACAGCTTTCTTTTTTTTTAAGATTTTATTTATTCATGAGAGACAGAGAGAGAGAGAGAGAGAGAGAGTGAGGCAGAGACACAGGCAGAAGAAGCTGGCTCCCTGCAGGGAGCCCGATGTGGAACTCGATTCCAGGACCCCGGGGTCACACCCTGGGCCACAGGCAGCCACTCAACCACTGAGCCACCCAGGTGTCCCAATTCTTCATCTTCTCTATCCATTAGTCAGTTGACGGCCACTTGGGCTCCCCAGAGTTTGCCACCATTGATGTGCTGCTGTGAACATCGGGGGGTGTGCACCCCTTCAAATCTGTATTTTTGGATCCCTTGGTGTACACTTGGTAGTGCTATTGCTGTATGATTGGGCGGTTGTGCTTTTGACGTTTGGAGGACCCTCCACACTGCGCCCAGGGTTCCTGCACCATCCTGCATCCCCCCAACCGTGCAAGAGGGTTCCCCTCCTCCACATCCTCGCATATACTTATTTCCTGTCTTGTTAATTTTAGCCATTCTGACAGGTGTGAGGTGGTGTCTCCCCGCTGGTTTGGGTTTGCATCCCCTGCTGATGGGCGGCGCTGCCCCCCCTTGTGTCTGTGGCCAACCCTTTGTCTTCTTTGGAAAAATGCCTATTCACGTCTTCTGCCCATTTCTTAACTGGGTTATCTGTTTTTTGAGTGTTCGGTTTGATTAGTTCTTTATAGATTTTGGACACTAGCCCTTCATGAGAAATGTCCTTTTCTTTGTACCCTTTTTCTTTTTTCAGAGAGGGAGGGGCAGAGGGAGAGGGAAAGGATCTTGAGCAGGCTCTGTGCACAGCATGGACCCCATGTTTTAACTTGATCTCACAACCCCGATACCATGACCTGAACTGAAACCAAGAGTCAGATGGTTAACTGAGCCACCCACATGCCGCTCGCGCGCTCTCTCTTTTAAGGCAGGCTTCGTGCCCAAAGTGGGGCTCAGACTCTCAACCTGAGATCCAGAGTTGCATGTTCTAGTGGCTGAGCCAGCCAGGCCCCCCTAAAGGAAGTTTCTCAATCAAAAGGAATGTGCTACTACATGAAAATTCACACACACACACACACACACACACACACACACACACACAATACCGAATATTGAAAAAAACAAAAATATATATCGCTTTTCTTATTTTTTCAGTATTTTAGATTTATTTTTATTTCAAAGGTTTTTTTTTAATTTTAGTTCCAGCATCGTGAGTATACAGTGTTATATTAGCGTCACGTTATATAATGTACAGTGTTGCATTAGTTACAGGCGAACACTAGAGCGATGCAGCAACTCTATGCACTGTCCACCCCCTGCTCATCCCTCAATCTCCTCCTACTTCACCCAACCTCCCCGCCAGGATCTCTCCTCTGAAAACTACAAGTTTGTTCTCTATAGCGGAGTCATTTTTTTGTTGTTTTATTTTTTAATTTGCTTATTTGTTTTGTGCCTTAACTTCCGTATATGAATGAAATCATACGGTATTTGTCTTTGTCGGACCGATTTATTTCACTTACTATTATACACTCTAGATCCAACCCTATTGTTGGAAATTGCCAGATTTAATTCCTTTTTAGGATTGAATAATATTTCATCATATATATAACATAAAATGAAATATTATACTTTATATTATACTGTGGATAAACATATTAAAAAAGGAGTATTTCTTTTCTATTGATGACTTTCCATCTATTGATGGGCACCGGACACTTGGGTTGCTTCCATCATTTGGCTACTGTAAATAATGCAGCAGTACAATAGGGGTACGCATATCTTTTTGAACTAGCGTGTTCGTATTCTTTGGGGGATCACCCAATAATGGAATTCCTGGCTCATATGGCAGCTCTATTTTTACCTTTTTAGGAACCTGCTCACTGTTTTCCACAGTGGCTCCTCCAGTTTTCATTCTGACCAACAGTACCGGAGGGTTCCTTTCTCCCCAATCCTCCGGTTATTTCTTGTGTTGTTGACTGTTGCCATTCTGACAGGTGTGAGGTGATCGATCTCTCATTGTGGTTTTGATTTGCATTTCCCTTGTGATGAGTGATGTGGAGCATCTTTTCACGTGTCTGTTTGCTATCTGTATGTCTGCTTTGGAAAATGTCTGCTTATGCCTTCTGCCAATTTTTAATTGGATTTTCGTTTTTATCTGTATTGAGTTTCATAAGCTCTTTGCATATTTTGAATACTAGCCCTTTATCAGATATATCATTGGAAAATATCTTCCACCATTTATTAAGTTGTCTTTCATTCTTCTACCATTTATTAAGTTTCCTTTGCTGTGGATAAGGTTTTTATTTTGAGGTAGTCTTAATATTTCATTTTTGCTTTTATTTCCTTTACCTCAGGAGACATATCTAAAAATTTTTGACTTGGTCAACGTCAGAGATATTATTGCCTGGTCCTTTCCAGGATTTTTATGGTTTCACGTTTTGCATTTCAGTCATTAATCAATTTTGAATTTATTTTTGTGTGTGGTGTAAGATAGTGGTCCAGTTTCATTCTTCTGCTTCTTCAGTTTTCTCAACACCATTTGTTGAAGACACTGCCTTTTCCCATTTCATATTCTTCCCTGCTTTGTGGCCAGTTAATTGCCCATACAATCCTGGGTTTGTTTCTGGGTTTCTGTTCTGTTCCATCAATCTATCTTTCAATATTTGTGCCAGTACCCTACTGTTTTAATTATTATAGCTTTGTAGCATATCTTCATTTTTGGGATTGTGATACCTTCAGTTTTATTCCTTTTCAAGACTGCCTGGGCCATTTGAAGTCTTTTGTGGTTCCTTATAGATCTTAAAATCATTTGTTCTACTTCTGAGAAAATCGTCTTCATGTTTTGATAGGGATTGCATTAACTGAGATGGCTTTAGGTACCATAGACATTTTAACAATATTCTAAATCCATGAGCACAGAAAATCTTCCCCTTTCACTGTGTCATATTTAATGTTTTATAGTTTTCAGAGTACATGTCTTTCATCTCTTTGATTAAGTTTATTTCTAGGTATGTTAATATTTTTGGTGCAATTGTAAAGTAGATTGATTCCTTATTTCTCTTTCTGCTACTTCAGTATTCTTGTATAGAAATACAGTGGATTTCTTTTTTAAAATGATTTTATTTATTCATGAGAGACACAGAGAGAGAGAGAGAGAGAGGCAGAGACCCAGGCAGAGGGAGAAGCAGGCTCCATGCAGGGAGCCCGACGTGGGACTCGATCCCGGGACTCCGGGGTCAAGCCCTGGGCTGAAGGTGGCACTAACCGCTGAGCCACCCAAGTGTCCCAATACGGTGGATTTCAAATGGAAATATTTGATTTTTTTTCTGACTTTATTGAATTCATTTGTCAATTCTAGTAGAATTTGGATGGAGTCCTTACTGTTTTCTCCATATAGTGTCTTGTCATATGCATACGATGAAGATTTCACTTCTCCCTTACCATTTTGAATGCCTTTTGTATCTTCTTCTCTTCTGATTGCTGTGCCAGCAATGGTAAATAAACGTGGTGAGAGTGGACATCCTTGTCTTATTCCTGACCTTAGGGAAAGGGCACTCAGATTTCCCTATTGCATATGGTGTTAGCTGTGGGTTTGTCATATATTGTCTTCATTACGTTAAGGTATGTTCCCTCTAAACCTACTTTGCTGAGGTTTAACATGAATTGATGTACTTTGTGAAATACTTTTTCTGCATCTATTGAAATGGTCACATGGTTTTGAGCCTCTCTCTTATTGATGTGATGTATCATGTTGATTGACTTGCAAATACTGACTCGCCCTTGCATCCCAGGTATAAATCCCACTTGATTATGATGAATGATTTTTCTAAGTATATCGCTGGATTTGGTTTGCTAATATTTTGTGGAGGATTTTTGCATCAATGTTCATCAGAGGTATTAGCCAATGGCTCTCTTATTTGTAAGATTTTTATCTGGTTTTGATATCAGGTTAATACAGGCTGCAATCTATGACTTCAGTCTTTTTTTTTTTTTTTTCAACCTTCAAGATTTTATTTACATTCAAGTTAGTTAACATATAGTGTAGTATTACTTTCAGGGGTAGAATTTAGTGATTCATCACTTGCATGAAACACCCAGTGCTCATTACAACTAGTGCTCTCCTTAATGCCCATTACTCATTTACCACATCCCCTCACCTACTCCCCTCCAGTAACCCTCAGGTTGTTCCCCATAGTTAAGAGTCTCTCACGGTTTGCCTTCCTCTCTGTTTTTTATCTTTATTTTTCCTTCCTTTCCCCTATGTTCATCTGTTTTGTTTATTAAATTCTACAAATAAGTGAAATCATTTGTTTTTCTCTGACTGACTTATGTTGCTTAGCATATTACACTCTGTTTCCACACAAGATTTCATTCTTTCTGATGGCTGAGTAATATCTCTACACACACTTGAAAAGAATATATATTCTGCTGTTTTAGGATGGAATGTTCTGAATATTATCTGTTAGATCCATCTCATCCAGTGTGTCATTCAAAGCCATTATTTCATTATTTATTTTCTTTCTTTTTTGCACTTAAATGGTCAATATTTATTTTTTTAAAAGTAGTCCTCTTTTATTTTATTTTTTTATAGATTTATTTTTTTATTGGTGTTCAATTTGCCAACATATAGAATAACTATCTGCCTACAGGTAGGATGTTAAGGTCCCCTACTATTATTGTATTAGTTCTTGATTATTCTTGATTAGTTCTTTTATGTTGTTATTAGCGGCTTCAAGTATTTGAGTACTCCCATGCTGGGTTCATAAATATTTACAATTATTACATCTTTTTTTGTTGGATTGTTCCCTTTATGATTATGTAGCATTCTTTTTTGTCTTTTGTTATATTCTTTGTTTTAAAGTCTACTTTGTTCGGTATAAGCATTGCTACCCCTTTTCACTTCCATTTACATGATAAATGCTTCTCCACACTTCACTTTCAATATGCATGTGTCTTTAGGTCTGAAATGAGTCCCTCGTAGTAAGCATAAATATGAGTCTTGCTTTTTCTTTTTAACCCTTCCTTCACCTTACGGTTTTTTAATTAAAGCACTTAGTCCATTTATGTTCCAAGTAATTATTTATAGGTGTTCTTATTGCCATTGTGTTACTTGTTTTTTTTTATTTTTTTTAATTTTTATTTATTTATGATAGTCACAGAGAGATAGAGAGAGAGGCAGAGACACAGGCAGAGGGAGAAGCAGGCTCCATGCACCGGGAGCCCGACATGGGATTCGGTCCGGGTCTCCAGGATCGCGCCCTGGGCCAAAGGCAGGCGCCAAACCGCTGCACCACCCAGGGATCCCTGTTACTTGTTTTATAGTTATTTTTGTAGTTCTTCGTTCATTACTTCTCTTGTTGCCATCTCTCATGGTTTACTGGCTTCTTTAGTGAAGTACTTGTTTTCTTTTCTCTTTGTTTTTGCGTACGTATTGCCGGTTCTTGATTTGTGGCTACCATTAGTTGGTATATAACATCTTCTGCACTTAGCAGTCTATATTAAGTTGTTGGTGTCCTTAGTTGGAACCCAGTCTTTATTCCCCCACCAAGTTTTAGATTGTGATGTCATACTTTACATCCTTTTATTTTGTGAATCCCTTAAGTGGTTTTATCCTGCATCCTACTTTTCTTATTCTTACTTATGGTCTTATCTTCCCACTTGAAGAGTTTCCTTTACCACTTCTTATAGGCCTGATTTAGTGGCCATGACTTCCTTTAACTTTTGCTTGGGAAACTCTTTATCTCTCCTTCCATTCTGAATGATATCCTTGATGAATAGAATGTTTTTCTCTTTCAGCATTTTGAGTATATCATGCCATTCCCTTCTAGCCTGCAATGTTTCTGCTATATAATCGGCTGATAGACTTATGGGATTTGCCCTGTCTTCTCCTGCTGCTCATAAAATTCTTTATCACTATTTTTTATTAGTTTTTATTAATATGTGTCCTCATTTGAACCTCCTTTGGTTGATTTTTTTGGGGGAATCTCTGTGCCTTCTTGATATGGATTTCTATTTCCTTCCCAGATTCCAGGAGCTTTTGGTTATCGTTTCTTCAAATAAATTTTCTGCCCCCTTTTTTTCCTTTCTTTCTGGGACCCTTATAAAGTGAATGTTACTATGCTTGATGGTGTTGCTGATTTTTCCTTAATCTACTTTCATTCGTTATTATAATTTTTTTCTCTCTTCTTTACAGCTTGATTACGTTTCATTATTCTGTGTTCCAGGCATCTGCTCTGTTCTTCTGCTTCCTCTAGTCTATTTATTCCCTTTAGTGTATTTTTTAAAAAATATTTTATTTATTTATTCATGACAGACAGAAAAAGACAGAGACATAGGAAGAGGGAGAGGAAGGGTCCCTGCAGGGAGCCCAATGTGGGACTTGATCCCAGGACCCTGGGGATCATGCCTGGAGCCAAAGGCAGATGTTCAACCACTGAACTACCCAGGCGCCCCCCACCCAGTGTATTTTTAATTTCAGTTATTGAATTCTTCACCTTTGATTGCTTCTTTTTGTTTTCTATTTCTTTGTTGAGGGTTTGAGGTTCTCCACTCTATTCTCAAGTCCAGTCATATCTTTTTGACCATTACTTTAAATTCTTCATCAGACATACTACTTATCTCCATTTCATTTAGGTCTCTTGCGGTAATTTTGTCCCGTACTTTCATCTGGGACACATTCTTCTCTCTTCTCATTTTGTCTAACTCTATTTCTGTGTGCTAAAAAAGTTGCCCTACCTTAAAAGTAGTGGCCTTATGAAAGAAGAAGTTCTATAATACCCTGCAGTGTAATGCCCCCTTCTCACTAGAGCCTGGCACTTTAGGAGTGTCTCCTCTGTGTATTGATGTACGGTGCCCTTGTGATTGAGCCATGTTTGCCTTCAGTCCACTTGTCTGCAGTAATTGTCTTTGCCTGTTGTGGGCAGTGTTTGGTCCCTGTGTTGTTAGTGGGCCAGCCTGGGGCTGCCTCAAGCTTGAGTTGAGTCAGACCAGGCATTTGCGGGAGGTGCAGTAGCACCAAACTGCAAGGTGCTTTCCCAGTGTTGTCCCCTGAGAAGCTTTCATTGGTGGTCAGAGCCTGCAGTCAGACCAGCTTTCTGCCTCTAGGCCACTGCTGGGGCTGTAGTTGGATTGGTGTGTATGATTATCTCCCCTTCTCCCCAGGGCAAGACTTACTTTGACATGGCCCCTGTCAGGATTGGTTGCACACTGCTAGGCTTGTGGCACTGCTCTGGATGGGTCCCAGCCAAGGATGTACTTGAATGAACAGGTCCGTGGGAGAACACGGGTTGTGTTGTGCCAGCAAGGTCCACACCAAACCACTGTGGGAAGGAATGTGTAGCAGCCCAAAACTCCTCCCACAGCCTGCCATGTTGGAGGGGTGGATCTGTAGAAGTCCAACAGGGCAAGGGATGCTGTTAGTACACTAGGTGAAGAGTGTTGGTGCACTGGTTCCTACAGGTGTTTGTGTATCTAGGCTGAAAGTAGGAGAGGAAAATGGCACCCACCAGCTCCTTTGTTCTTGGAGAAGTCTCCCAGTGGTCCCTGCCCTCCAGCACATGCTCTGAGATGAGTAAATCCCTCTCCGTCCTGTATACCCCGGGGATTTTTTCTAACTGCTACTTCTACGCTGTATGTCTGTGGGGCTGTTTGCTATGCTGTCTCTTTAAGGGTAGAGACTCCAACTCCATTCTCCCAGTTCTTCCAGAGCCGAGCCCACTGATTTTTAAAGCTCCAGGTGTTAAGCCCCACTGGTAGTTGGGCCCCTCTGGCTTCAAAGCCAAATGCTACATGGATTTACTTTCTCTATGCCTGGGGCGCTCGGTATGAGGATCTATTCCTTCCTCCTCCCGGCACCTGTAGTACTCCTCCCTCTCATGAACAGTCCCATGTGTCTGTGAGCTCTTGACTCTGTCTCCACCCTTCCTACCCTCTTTGGTGGGGCCTCTTCTCTACATTTAGCCGTGCAGACTTTGTTCTGCCAGTCTTTGGGTCATCGCCTGGCTTATTTACACTGATACCAGTGTTATCTAGTTGTATCTGAGCTAAGGATCCTCCTACTCTGCTGTTTTCCCCCAAGATCCCACTTCTCTTACATTTAATTTCTTTAACAGACTGTCTACACTCAAAACAAGAACAATAAGTTATGGGATTTATAACATGTAGAAATAAAATATATGATAAGAGAACAAAAGATAGAAAGGAGAAAACCATAATGTAAGTTTGTACACTATACAGAAGTGGTAAATTACTTGAAGGTGGACCATCAGAAATAGAATATGTCAACATAATAAACCCTAGAGTATCCACTAACAAAGACCTTTTTAAGGATACTAACAAGCCAACAGTGGAGCTTATTTTGGTAGAATAATAAATACTCAATTCAAAAGAAGGCAGAGATAAAAGGAAAAAAATGAACAAAGAGCAAATGAAACAAATAGTAACAGTTAGCAAGATGATAGGTTTAAATTCAGTCACATCAATAATTATAATAAATGCAAAAGCCCTGCTTAAAAAACAGATTGCTGATGGAAGAAAGAGAGAGAGAGAGAGAGACAGACAGACAGACAGACGGAAAGAAAGGCCCAATTATATTCTGTGTATGAAAAACTCATTTTAAAATATAAAGAAACTGACAGTCAAAAGTAAAAGAATGGGAAAAGGTCCACCTACATACACTAATCAAAAGACAGCTAGGATGATAATATTAATATCAGACAAATAGGGTCGCCTGGGTGGCTCAGCGGTTAAGCATCTGCCTTTGGCTCAGGCCATGACCCCCGGGTCCTGGGATTGAGTCCCACATCGGGCTCCCCGCAGGGAGCCTGTTTCTCCCTCTGCCTGTGTCTCTGCCTCTCTGTGCGTGTCTCATGAATAAATAAATAAAATCTTTAAAAAATATATATCAAAGTAAACTTTAGAACAAGAACTATTACCAATTATCAGAGGTCATTACTTGATGACCAAAGGATCAGTTCATCAAGAAGACAAAGTAATCGTATATGTATATATACCCAATAAAAACTTGATTCATATAGAATAGAAATGTTAAAACTGGGCAGAGAAATAAGCAAATCTATAGTCGTAATTGCATACCCAGCATTTGTTTCTCGATAACTGAAGGGATAGATAGAAAAGTAATAAAGATATAAAGGACATGAATAATACTATCAATGAACTCCACATAATTGACATTTTTAGAACATTTTACCAAACAACAGCATAATACACATTATTTGCAAGTGCACATGGAACATTCAGCAAGATAGAATATAAAACGTTAAACATGGTCTATAAAACTAAATATCCCATATGTTGAAAGAGAAATAAGGGAGCTTAGAAAATATTTTTAACTAAGAAAATATGTTACATCAGAATTTGTGGGACATGTTTAAAGCAGTGCTTAAAAGGAAATGAATAGCAGTAAGGACTTATATAAGAAAACAGGAAAGGTCTCAAATCACTCTAGGCTTTTTCCTTAAGAAAATAGGAAAAGAAGAGCAAATGAAACCTGGCGCAAACACAGAGGATATCATCAATATAAGAGCAGAAATGAATAAAACTGGAAACAACAAAAGCAATAGAAAAATTAATGAAACCAAAACGTAGTTGCTTGAAAAAAATTAGTAAAATTAATAAATCTATAGCCAGAATGGTATAGGAAAAAGAAAGAAGACACAAAATTACCAAAGTCAGGGATGAAAGCTGAGATATTACTCCTGAGTCTACAGACATTAAAAGGATAATGAGGAGTATTATGAAGAATTTTATGCCAATACATTTAATATCAAGAATGAAACGAGCAAATTTCTTGAAAGACAAACTACCAAAGCTCACTCAAGAAGAATTCGATAACCTAAGTAGTTCTATATCTGTCAAGGAATTTGAGTTCACGGTTTAAAATTCTCCCACCTAGGGGGGCTCTTGATGGGATGAGCACTGGGTGTTATTCTATATGTTGGCAAATTGAACACCAATAAAAAATAAATTTATAAAAAAAAAAATTCTCCCACCTAAAGATACCTGCAAGCCAAGAGGTGAATTCACTGGTGAATTCTATAAAATGCTTAGAGAATAATTAGATTCTTTTAGAATACAAAACTCATTCAAAATATAGAAAAGGACAATTCATTTTATAATACCCATGTTACCCTGACACCAAAACCAGATAAAGACATTACAAGAGAAGAAAACTACTAGCCAATACCTTTCATAAACATTGACCCTAAAATCCTTAATATTGGCAAATGAGTCCAGCAATGCAGTCGACCCTTGAATAGTACGGAGGCCGCGGCACCTTGAGCAGCTGAAAATCCGCATATAACTTTGACTTTCCAAAACCCTAATTACTAATAACCTGCTGTTGACCAGAAGCCCTACTAATAACATAAGCGGTCGATTGCACGTATTTTGTACGCTCTCTGTCTTCTACATTGTATTCTTACAACAGAGTGAGATAGAGAAAAACTGTTATTAAGGAAATCATAAGGAGGGCACCTGGGTGGCTTGGGCGGTTGAGCATCTGCCTTGGGCTCAGATCATGATCCCCGGAGTCCTGGGATCGAGTCCCGCATCGGGCTCCCTGCATGGAGCCCTCTTCTCCCTCTGCCTGTGTCTCTGCCTCTCTCTCTGTGTCTCTCATGAATAAAGAAAATCTTAAAAAAAAAAATAAAATCATAAGGAAAATACACTTAGAGCATACTGTATGTACTGAAAAGTCCACATGTAGGTGGGCCCACACCGCACAAATCCATGTCATTCAGGGGTCAACTGTATGTAAAAAGGATAAAATATGACCAAGAAGAGTCTATACCAGCAATGAGAGCTTGGTTCAACACCTGAAAATTAACCCGTGTCATTCGTCTTATCGAAAGACAGAAAAGGAAAACTATAATGACTTCAACAGATGCAGGAGGAGCGCACGAGCTTCAAAGCCGAGCCTCAGCCCACATTCCACTTCTGCTGCTCACCAGGGGTTCGGCCTGTGACCCCACGGAGGAGCCCCGGTCTGGGCAGCGTGTAGAGGAACTCCACCCTTGCGGTGTCGCACTGATGACGGGTGAAGACATCTGCCGAGTGCTGAGTGCATTGTGCTCCCGGTGGCTTAAGGCCTGGTGGTGGGGGGGTGGGGGTCGGTGCTCATCGGTGCTCCCCACTGCTGCAGCCATGAGGCCTAGCTCCCAATGGAGGCACCAGCAGACCTCTGCACAGGCCCGAAGGAGCCGCCTGGATCGCAGGCCCCACGTCACGGCATGGCAGGGTGAGGTCCCCACCTGTGGGCTGTGCCCGGGGGCAGCTCCCAATCCACCTCGCCCTTTGCCAGAAATGCTGCTTCAAGCATTTCAAAATCCTGTGGGAAGTTGGACTTGGTTCAGGGAGCCACAGGGAGCAGAGCAGGGGCACGACCTCGGAGGTGCTCCCCGGAGGTGCTCGGAGCTGTTGCTGGAAACCCGAGTCGCACGAATGTCAGCTGTAACTCCGCCGAGGGCCTGACGCGGTGAGGTCCTGGGATTTGCAGAGAGCACGTTGCCAGGTCGCTTGGAGTTGGCCAGGACCAAGCATGGCCTTTGCCCCTCGCAGGGAGGGGCATCCTGCTGTGTTTCTTGCCCTGCCTGTTCCTCCAAGGGAAGGGACTGCCCCTTAGCCCTACGTGGGAAAGCCCCCCGGGGGCATTGTCTCGGGCCATGAGGAAGGAGGAGGAGAGGTGCGTGTGGGCTCAAGGGCTGCACCCACAGGGAGCACCCCTCCCACCTGCTGGGTGATTCTGTTGCCCCACCCCTGGCCTCCTTTCAGCTCCAGAGTCCTCAGGGTGGGGAGTGAGGGCAGGGGAGGAGGCTTGGATCACCGCCCCCCCCCCGCAGTGCCCAAATGGCCAGGGGTGGGGTCTCTGGGACGCTGCCTGGAGCATCTGCACCTTTGTCTAAGCTGAGCTGGGTGACACTTCCGTTTTTCTTTCTGGGACATTCGGGGCGTTTCTGCGGAAACTGATCCCAAGACGAAGACTCTTAGATGGCTCAAGGTTAGCACCAGGCCTCGGAGGACAATGACCGGTTTGGGTTAATGAGATAATAATTCATGGAGCACATTGTGTGGCGCCTATTAAATGGTAAATATTAGCTATTTTCATCTTTAATTAGTTCTTACAATAGAAGAAAAAAAAAAAGCCCGTGGCAAAGGGCAACTAAGAGCTGACGTGAAAGCACTGAGTGCGGGGACCGGGGACAATACCGAGCGCCCAGGCCACTTCCCAGCGCAGCAGCCCTTCCTCGTGACACGGCCCCTCAAGGTCCCCGAGCACCTGTCACAACCGAAGGGAGGATGCAGGGCAGGAAGACGCAGAGGCCCTGTGCGTCCTGGGGACAGGAGGACACGGCCCCGACGAATGTCTGCAGCGGGCTGGGGCCTGGCGGTGTCCATGCCTGGGCCCGGGGACTCGAGCCCCCGAGGGATGCGGGGCCGAGCAGTGGGGTGGGGGGTGGCCTGCGGGAGAGCCCGGGGGCCCGTCCGGGGAGGCGCATCTACACCCACCGCCCCGCCGGCTATTTAGGGACCTCAGCGCGGCCTGTGTCCCCCTGGCCTCGGGATCGAGCAAGCGGCCCCGGGCTCGGGATGCAGGCCACCTCCGACCCCACCCGCAGTGGGGCTCCTGCAGAGCCGGGCCCTCGGGGCGCCTAGGCCCGTGCCCCCAGTCCCCACTGCCTAACCCGGGCTTCGTGTCCCCGTCGCCCCCCAGGGCCGCGCTCGAGGTCGCCAGAGCCCCTCCCAGCCCGGTGCACACTTGCCCCTTGGGGCGCTGCCTGTGTGGGGTCCCCGGCAGCCCGTCCAGCCGCCCCTCCCCGGGCCTCTGCCCTGGTCCCTGACCCCGTGGCCCCCTTGTTGCATGGCGGCCTAGCCCGGGCTGAGGCCTGGGGCGCCCCTGTGCGTGCCCCGCTCCTGGGTCCCCTCCGCAGCCTGGGGAGCCGGGCTGGGCCCACAGGGCGCCTCTCCTCGCCCGCCCCAGCTGCCCGCCGCAGCAGCCCTCACCGCCGGGCCCGAGACTGCAGCCAGACGTGCCCAGGCCACAGCTCGGTGGGGACACCAGGCCTGCTCCAGGCCCCGAGCCGCCCGGGCCGCCGATGGCACAGCTCGGTGACGGCCACCCCTCGGGACACCACTCCCTCGCGTGGGACACGGGGGCCGCTCAGGGTCCCCACATTCCTTTCCCTATAAAGGATCTGTAGCGGCTCAGTGCGCGGCTGGGGCCTTGACCGAGGACCCCCCCCCCCCGCAGGGTTCACAGCCCACGTCCTTCTCCCTGGGGCGGCCGCAGTCCCGGTCGGCGGCTGTGGCTCCCCCTGAGCCACTCCCGGGCTTGGGGCCGCCCTCTCCTCACGGGGTCACCGGACTCCCCATCCTGGCGTCTCTGCCCTGATGTCCTTGTCGCATGAGGACAGCAGTGCTGCCCGGTCACGTCCACCAGAGCCCAGCCCCGGGGCACCGGGTCGCCGACGGACCGGGGCACTGGGGCAGCACCCACCTCGGCCCGGGGCGCTGGGGGCCTGCGGGGCCTCAGGGCCCGGCCCAGGTAGGGGAGGCCTCGAGGCGGTGGCCGAGGGGAGCGGGGCCTCTGACAACATTTCAATGATGAGAAGGCGGTTTCAAGATTGCTGTGCTTGCCCTTCTGAACCTACGGCTACAAGATTTTCCAGTAAACCTCCCTGTGAAGGTTGGGGATTTTCCTGTCCCGACGTCTGGCCGCCGGTCCTGCCCCCAGACGGCTGAGTGGACGCGGGCCCGGCCGCACACCCGCCCCGCGGCCGCGGCCTCCTCTGTGGCTCGGCGTCCGGTGCCCTTCATCTGGCTCCTGGCCTTTCGCTGTAGTTTGAGGATAGACGTGAGCCCGACGCGGCCCAAGGCTCCGAGCGGGGCGACGGGACCAGGGGACACGGGCAGGCCGCCCTCGGGGGAGTACCGTGGCCCGGGCTCTGGGTGCAGCCCCATCCGCTTCTGTCCCTGGAGCCCTGCTGCCTACAGTCTGGAACCTTCCAGGCCATCCCGCCCAGCCCCTCCTCCCTGGTCTCTTGGAGGCCCTTCCACTGCGGGTCCAGAACCTTCCAGGCCATCATCCACAGCCCAATCCTCTCCAGTCTCCTGCAGGCCCTTCAAACTAGGTTTCAGAACCTTCCAAGACATCCAGCCCAATCCCTCCACCTGTGTCTCCTGCAGGCCCTTCCAACTGCGGTTCCAGAACCTTCAGGCCATCCTGGTCCAGCCCCTCCTCCCTGGTCTCTTGGAGGCCCTTCCAACTGCAGTTCCAGAACCTTCAGGCCATCCTGATCCAGCCCCTCCTCCCTGGTCTCTTGGAGGCCCTTCCAACTGCGGGTCCAGAACCTTCCAGGCCATCCCGCCCAGCCCCTCCTCCCGGGTCTCCTATAGGCCCTCCCAGCTGTGGTTCTAGACCCTTCCAGGCCATCCCGCCCAGCTCCTCCTCCCGTGTCTCCTACAGGCCCTTCCAACTGCAGGTTCAGAACCTTCCAGGCCATCCTGGTCCAGCCCCTCCTCCCTGGTCTCCTATAGGCCCTCCCAACTGTGGTTCTAGACCCTTCCAGGCCATCCCGCCCAGCCCCTCCTCCCTGGTCTCCTATAGGCCCTTCCAACTGCAGGTTCAGAACCTTCCAGGGATGGAACCTTCCATCCCACCCAGCCCCTCCTCCCTGGTCCCCTGCAGGCCCTCTCAGTGCCATCCCTTCCCCGTGTGGTAGGAATTGTGTCCCAACCTCAGCGTGTGTCACTGGAGCAGCCAGTGTCCTGCCCTGACGTTGGGAGGGACGGGGACGGGGTGCTGCAGCGCTCTCTCTGCTCCCAGGATCCCGGGTCCCCTGCACTTGCACAGCGCCCTCCCAGCGCTCCCTGGGCCCTGCGCCCCCAGCCGACGCCGGGCCCCCACTCGGTGCCTGCTGTCACCCCCACACCGCGCAGCCGGACAAGGCACCACGGACGACGAGGCTGCCCCAGGGGTCACCCGATGCGGCCCTGCTCTCCGGGCACCGGGTGCCCTCTGCCCCTGGGCCCGGCCCGGTGGGTTTCCCCAGCGCCTCCCCGCCGCCACAGCCCCTGCTGCTGTTCCACTGGGGGCTCCTTGGTTTCTTGTAAAAGACGAGGTTCGAGTAACCCCAAAGCTCTATTCCCACCTTATTTCATAAACACAACAGGGAAATGCCGGTGACACAGGCGTGTTTTCGAGCTCTGCAGTGGAAACACACCACTTCCTCCCACTGAGTCAGGCGGGTCACAGTCCCTGTCGGGCTCCGGCTGCCGCAGCTGCTTCATGCCAGTGACACTCGACTGCTGTGTCACTATTTCCACTGAAAATTTTTACTCTCCCAGTGGAACTCAGCCATTCACAAGGCTGTGGGGTGTTTTGTGTGTGTCTGTGTTTGTGTGTGTGGTTTTCTCGGTAAGGATTGCGTTAAGTCAGCAGCGAGGGGAGGAGGAGGGGTCAGCGGGCTCGCTCAGCATCCATGGGCCCCCCTGCCCCCCTGCACCCCTGGCTCAGGAGGCGCCGGCCTCTGGACGTCTCGCCCCCAGGTAGAAGTCAAACAGGAGCCGGGCACGATCAGGGACAGGAGGCAGCAGTGGCCGGAGCCTGGTGCCCGGTCGGCTGCCCCAGGTGTCGCCAGGCTGCCGCCTCACTGCTGCTGTCAGGCCTGCAGGCCTGCTGGGCACTAGATGTGTCTGTTCTGCGACGCTCTAGGTGCTACGGCCACAGCTCTCGACTCCCCATCCCGAACCTGTCAGCGTCTTCCTGCTGCCTGCACATGCAGGGTCCCTGCCAGGAGCACCCTCCGTCCCTGGGGCCCTTGCCCATCCCCAGAAGAAGGTGCCCACCCTCGCTGTCCTGCGTGGGGGCTGCGGGAAGGCTGGGGGGCTCCACCGGGCGGGGAGAGGTCGCACCCAGAAGGCTACAGCACTGGCCAGGCAGGCAGATGGCCAGGTCCTGGGAATGACATGGAGAAGCTTCCAGAAGCCCAAGAGTCTGGGAAAACCAGAACTGGAAGCCAGGTAGGAGCCTAATATTCCAAATATTTCCATAAGAAAATGTCGCCTGGCATTTAGCAGACAGAGACCCTTCCCGGGCAAGGGGACCTGTGGAGCCCACAGGCGGGAATGCTGGCCCTCTGGCCTGGGTGGGAAGCCCCCCCGCAAGGGCAGCAGCTCCAGACACCCCACCTGGGCCACTGCCCACCCCCCCTCCCAGCCTGGGCCACACTCCTTGCACCCAGGCCATCCTCTCCCAGCCACAGCGTCTGTCTGAACTCCAGCTTTGGAAAGCCCGTGGTGACCCCAGTGCTTTTGCACGTCTGGTAAGCACAGTGAGCGCCACCGCCCACCCCGCCCAGCGGTGCTCCAGGTCCCTTTGCTTCCGTTGCTCCATCTAGAGGTTCCTACCGTCCCCTCATGAAGGGCTCCAGGTGCCAGCAACCCTATCTAGCTGCTACTCTAGTCCCAAAGTCCAACTACTGCCACGGCCTTCCCTGAACGCTCGGTGACCCCAGGCCCGCGGGCCACGAAGCTGGAGGAGTCTTTCCCAACCGCCAGAGACCCAGTAGGATCCAGGTCACGTCCGCGCCCCTTGAAGGACTGATTGCCCCTCAAATTTTTCTATCGGAATCTCTGATTTTAATACAATGCGAAGCTGCATCAAGTATAAGACGTACTTGTCATTGTCAATCCATTCTTTGCTATTTTTCCCTTAAACTGTTTCTTGGAAAAAATAAAAATAAAAAAATAAATAAGAAAGAAAAAAGAAAGAAAGAAAGAAAGAAAGAAGAAAGAAAAAGAAAGAAAGAAAGAAAGAAGAAGAAAGAGAAAGAAAGAAAGAAAGAAAGAAAGAAAGAAAGAAAGAAAGAAAGAAAGAAGAAAGAAAAGAAAGAAAGAAAGAAAAACTGTTTCTTGGGACAGTTCCTATGGTGGCTTCTGGAAAGGTCTGGACCTGGGCTCCTGAGTGTGGCTTTTTAACCTTCATACCTGTTTTGTTCCAGAGACTCTATTTTGTAACACCAAAGTTAAAAACCACAGAAACCCGAGTTACCAGCCAGCAGGCAGGAAGATGTGTTCCATTTTGTTTATTTACAACGATTCTAATGAATCCCCTGACTTATTGCTTGAAACTCTGAAAAACCAGAAAAAGAGGGGGGAAAAAGTCTCTACTGTCATCTGAAAGGGAAAAACAAAAACAACCCTAATCACACTTCACATGGTCTGGGGTTTCTGAGCCCCGCCTGGAGCACTGGCCGCTTTTCCATTGTTTCTCTGCAATGTAACCCTCACTCTCTCTAGAACCATCCTCTCATTTCCTCTTCACGGGTGTTGTGGTTTGGTCTTTGATTTCAAATTCATTCAACATTCATTCAGCAAAAACCTGATGAGCACGTTATCGCATCAGTTCACCAAACACCTCCTGAAAGCCTGCTGTGCCGTGTCCATCTGAGCTCCCGGGGCCTTCGGTGCCTCACCACACGGCCCTGACGATCCAGTCTTCCCCTGGGATGAGGGTGCTGAGGGGGCAGCAACTGGCTATGGAACTATCCTGGGCCGTGTTCGTCCAGTGGGTGAGAGCATGTCGCTGCTGTGGTGCACGGAAGTAGCCATTTGGAACACTTGTCGTAGCCTGGGATGACTCACAGATGCACCGTGAGCCACGGGCTATCATCACCCCCATTTACCTGATGAAGGAAACTGAGGCACGCAGCTAGTCAGCAGCAGAGTACCATGCGATAGATGAAACAAAGACAGACCATACCTTGAAGTGACGGAGATGAGGGCCACACAAGGAAAGCCAAATGTCACAGAAGCTAAACTTTTGTATCATGGAGAAACTTCAAACATACTTGAAAGAAGCTAGAAATAATACAGTGAACCTCCATGTGTCCATCCCCTTGCCTTAGGAATGACCAAAGTGGTGTCATTCCTGTCTCATTCTTACCCGTCTTTAAAATATATCTTAAAATATGCATTGATCTATGAAATACAACATAAGGAGCTAACAATGAATTCAGCAGCATTTACAAATAAATTTGCATTTGTTCTATCACAACAGAATCATATATATTTGAAAAGAGCGGTAAAATCTACACAGGGCGCCATGTGCTCAGCTGCTACGTGCTTGATATTCACTTACAGGCCTCTATAGTGATAGCTGCGTAGCCATGGATCCAATTCTTCTTGTGCTGTTGCTCTTTAACATTTTGTTTTGAAATCGTGTAGATTTGCAAAAAGGTCACTAAAATTATATAAAGAATTCCCATATACCGTCCACCTACCTTCCCAAATGTCCATACTTTATTTATTGCTTGTTTAGCATTCTAGCTCTCTATATAGTTTTTTTTTTCTGAACCAAGTGAGAGTAAATTGTGTACACTGCACTCCCTCCGCACTAAATTCTTCAGTGTGTCATTACTACAGGAAAACAGAGGCCTTCTCTCCGTAACCACAGTGTAATTACCCACATCAAGGACTACCAGCCTATAATCTTAACTCCAGACAACAGTCCAGTTTCACGAATAATCTCACCAATGCTCTTCTTTAGTGAAAAGAAGAAAATTTTTTTCTCCTGGTCTAGGGCACAATCCAGGGGCTCACAGGAAGGAAGTGTCACCTGTCTTAAGCTTTCTCTGAGCTGGGACGGCTCTGCACTGTCTTTTGCCTTCATGACTTTGATGTTTTTGTAGAATGTCCCTGTTCCCATCATTATTATTACTCGCTGAAGTCCAAAAGGCTATGCCATGTCCTTGCAAGTGTTCCTCGGGGCGATCGTGCTTTCCCCGAGGTCGCCCGCAGTAGGGGAAGGCCGGCACCCCCATCTGCCCTCCCTGCATTCTCTGGATGGTCTGAGGTGTGGCTGTGCTCGCTCTCAGGGCCGAGCCCCGGCCCGGCAGGCCTGCTGTACCCCCCACCCGCACCCCGGGGCCCACTTGCTCTGCTCTCCATGCCCTCCAGGATCGCTCATGTCTAGTGACCCCGAGGAGATGAAATGAAATGCAAGGCCCAAGTCCCAGAGGGCTTTCTCTCCGCCCTTCTCTCATTGCCCCACCTTGTCTGCTTCCATTTGGGCTCCAGTTAGTCAATTAGAAATTCTAAGGAAAGCAAAAGCTGAGCAAGAAAGTGCCTCCCTTGGCCACGCAAGAGCAGTCCTTCTCGTGGGCCCTTCTCATCTGTCCTTCTCATCGCTTGGTCACCCGAGGGACCAGGAGTGGAGGCTTGATTACGGCTCCTGAACAACGGCGCTGGTGTTATCAGCTGTGACTTGGTCACAGATGGAATGTAAAATATTTGATGTAACCACGTAACATAACAATGCAGCTCACAGAGGACAAGAATCCCTGCACGACGGGGATAAAGGCTTCCTTTCAAAGCCCATTGAGGGAGAAATAAAAAATGTGCTTTTTAAGTTACAGAGATAACCAGTAAGAGAACTAGAAACAGGTTTAAGAAAAGAAATCCTCAAAAAAAAAGAAGTCCTCAGGTCCGATCTTCTGGGGAAGTCAGTAGAACATTGCTTAAAATTAATAATCCGGAAAACACTGATGCTCAAATGTTACAGACCCACACGGAGGTATTTGCCAGGAGGATGGACGAAGGAATGCCAAACACGGCCTGGGAGGCAGGACTGGGGAGGGAGACACCAGGACTATCTCTTTCCATTGAAGGCCTTCTTGGTATTCTCTGCTAATCTACCTTGTAGAAATTACCTTGACAGTTTTTTTTTTTTTAAAGACCAGTGAACTAAATCAGAGAAGCAAATTTCTTGTCTTGGTTTTCCTGTCTAGCAATTCTTGTCTAGCAATCAGCTACTATCTTGGCAACAGTTTAATGCCTTGTGGATGGTGAATCCTTGCCTCGCCAACCCTCTCGGAGTCCTTTGCAAGAGTCAAGGAAGATTAGGCATTTTGTTGGCTGTGTGTTGCAAGTAGTAGCAATAGTAGTAGTAGTAGTAGTAGTAGTAGTAGTAGTAGTATCACAATATGTCATTATTAGAAGAGGGGGAACAAACATGTGAAAAACAGTCCAAAAATAAAAATAAATAAATTAAGATGCTAATGAGAGCCATGCAATACCATTTAAATGGAGGGAGAAGGTTTATAAGGGAAGAGCCGAAGCACCCTATGGTAAGGTGAAGGTGCTGGTCTCGGAGAAGACCGTCCCACCCTTGGGGAAACCAAGGCCCCGATATATCCGATCATTTCAACCGGCGTGCCTTTGACCCAGTCATTCTTCCACTTGTGATGATGCATGCACTCTTTTGGAGCCATCGTAAATGTTAAGTAAGGGTTAAATACAGAATTCAGAAAACTCACTACAACATACGTCACACATACTACAGCAACATGGAAAATCTTTATTATATTACAAGCAGACAATAGAATCACACTTGCATTATGATATATACTACAGTGATAGCCGTGCAAAAATACATGAATATGGACAATAATTGGAAAGGTATAAAGACAGTGAAAATATTCATTTGTCCATTCAAAAACTATTTGGGACACTTGACGGGATGAGCAAGCGGGTGCTATATTATATGATCGCAAATCGAACTCCAATAAAATATATAAATATATATACGTATATATATTTTTTAATATTTGAATCCCCACACTGTCCCAAGCACTATGTGAGTCAACAGAAATAGTTCCACACTCCCGGGGCTTAGGATTTAGTAACACAGTCTTAATGCCATTGTAATTATGCTAAGAATGTCAAGAATGGCATTTTATTCACAAAAACTTTTTTAAAAAGAGGAATAGTTTTTGCTACGGGTTAAATTTGTCCCCCCCAAAATTTATATGGCGAAGCCCAACTCTCCGGTGTGATGGTATTAGGAGGTGGGGCCTTTGGGAGGTAATCAGGTCACTGGGACCCTCATGAGTGGTACTAGTGCCCTTATAAGGAGTTTTTATGAGGATACACTCGAGGACACAGTGAGAAGAGAACCGTCTACAAAACAGGAAGAGGCACCAGATACCAGCCGAGGTGGCGCCTCGGCCTTGAAGCCTTCCAGCCTCTGGAAATGTGAGAAATAAATGTTTGTTGTTTAAAGCTTCCAGTCTGTGGTGATTTGTCATAGTAGCTCAAGCGGACTCAGACCGTTTCTGACGAGGGACCAAGACTCAGAACGGTTATCCCTGCAGGTCGGAGGTGGCTGTGAGGACGAAGGCCGCAGAGGCAGATTTAGAAAGGACTATTCCATGAACTGTGCAGCGAAGTCATGAACCTTCTTTGCCCAGAGAGTTCTAGCCTATGAACATGCACGTAGGTTCTCACGACTTCAGGTACATTGACCCAACAATAGACTCATCCAAGATGAACGAGGGGGGGCCTGTTGCGCCCCCAGGTGCTGACACCGAGGCGAGAATGATGAGCAGGTGTCTGAGAGGTGCTGCAGTGGAGAGCGAGGCAGGGGTGGGAGGAGGTCAGCGGGAGTCCCAGGTGCCTGGGACCCTGGAAGTAGTTTGCAGGCTCGGAACCCAGGCCACCACCGAAGACCACGGAGCTAGGGCATTCATCCTCCACGCCGACGTGCTGCTCCCCGGGGCTCCCCTGTCTGCCATCCTGCATTCATGTGGACCTGGGGTCAGAAGCCCATGGGTGCACAGGGAGGCCATGGGCAGGACCCCACACCACCGGCTACAAGGAGAGTCTCTGAGCGTGCATGGGGCGGTGCAGAGCGTGGTCCTCCCTCTTTGGGAATTGCTCCAGGCCCTGGCCCAGTGGAGCCCGAAGCTGGGAGGCTGCTTGCTTGGGGCAGCCTATGAGGCCCACAGGCGGCATCGCTTCTCACTGCTGTTTTCCAGCGGGTAGTACTGGCAGGGGATGGAGTTTCCCCAAAACAAGTTCCATCCCATTCCATGCACTGACCTCACCGTGCACCGTGTAGAGATGGACGCATCTGGAAAGAGCTGCAATAGCTGCCCCAAGAGAGTCACTAAGGGGAAAATCAGAAACACGTGCTCCTGCCAGCAAAACTCAGTGCCTGTCCGTAGGCCTGGGCCTTTCCCGAAAGGCAGCCAGGCACACGTGGCCCAAACCTCCTTAGTCTATTCTGAACCTGTCTCCCCCCGGCACCCAAGCATCCACAAGCAGGATGTGACTAGTGGGCCACGCCAGTGGGGGAGGCTGGACAATGGAGAGGTCACTCCTCGAGAGTAGAGCATTGAAGGTGATTGTAGGGAGGGATTTATGGCAGGCCAGAGTAAGTCCCTGGAAGTCCCTCAGTCTTGGGCAAAGTGGGATAGTTGGTCAAACTGCACAGTAGAGGAATCCTAGTGGTGGCGTGTCCTAGAACGGCTATGGCACCGACAGAACGAGATCGGCCCAGGGCCCTTCGGTGTAATTCAGAGGTTTTGAGAGATCTTCCCTCCCCGAGGTAGCACTCCCATCAACCTTTCACATATTAGAAACATCTAAAACATGGATAATATTTTTGGTATTACATTATCTTAGTTTATCCCTTTTTTATTTTTGCATATTTTTTATTGGAGTTGCCAACATATAGTATCACATCTTGTCAAGTGCCCCCCCCCAGTGCCTATCACCCAGTCACCCCCACCCCCCGCCCACCTCCCCTTCCACTACCCCTTGTTTGTTTCCGATTTAGGAGTCTCTCATGTCCTGTCTCCCTCTCTATTTTTTCCCACTCAGTTCCCCTCCTTTCCCCTATAATCCTTTCACTATTTTTTATATTCCCGAAATGAATGAGACCATATAATGTTTGTCCTTCTCCAATTGACTTACTTCACTCAGCATAATACCCTCCAGTTCCATCCACATTGAAGCAAATGGTGGGTATTTGTCGTTTCTAATGGCTGAGGAATATTCCATTGTATACATAGACCACAGCTTCTCTATCCATCATCTGTCGATGGACACCGCGGCTCCTTCCACAGTTTGGCTATTATGGACATTGCTGCTAGAAACATCGGGGTGCAGGTGTCCCGGCATCTCACTGCATCTGTATCTTTGGGGTAAATCCCCAGCAGTGCAATTGCTGGGTCGTAGGGCAGGTCTATTTTTAACTCTTTGAGGAACCTCCACACAGTTTTCCAGAGTGGCTGCACCAGGTCACATTCCCACCAACAGTGCAGGAGGGTTCCCTTTTCTCCACATTCTCTCCAACATTTGTGGTTTCCTGCCTTGTTAATTTTCCACATTCTCACTGGTGGGAGGTGGGATCTCATTGTGGTTTTGATTTGTATTTCCCTGAGGGCAAGTGATGCAGAGCATTTTCTCATGTGCATGTTGGCCATGTCTATGTCTTCCTCTGTGAGATTCCTGTTCATGTCTTTTGCCCATTTCATGATTGGATTGTTTGTTTCTTTGCCGTTGAGTTTAATAAGTTCTTTATAGATTTTGGAAACTAGCCCTTTATCTGATACGTCATTTGCAAATATCTTCTCCCATCTGTAGGTTGTCTTTTACTTTTGTTGACTGTATCCTTTGCTGTGCAGAAGCTTCTTATCTTGATGAAGTCCCAATAGTTCATTTTTGCTTTTGTTTCTCTTGCTTTCATGGATGCATCTTGCAAGAAGTTACTGTGGCCAAGTTCAAAAAGGATGTTGCCTGGGTTCTCCTCTAGGATTTTGATGGAATCTTGTCTCACATTAAGATCTTTCATCCATTTGGGGTGTATCTTGGTGTCTGGTGTAAGAGAATGGTCTAGTTTCATTGCTCTGCACGTGGCTGTCCAGTTTCCCAGCACCGTGTATTGGAGAGACTGTCCTTTTCCCAGTGGAGAGTCTTTCCTGCTTTGTGGAATATTAGTTGACCATAGAGTGGAGGGCCCACTTCTGGGTTCTCTATTCTGCTCCATTGATCTGTGTGTCTGTGTCTGTGCCAGGACCACACCTCTTGATGACCACAGCTCTGTAGCACAACCTGAAATCCTGCCTTGTGATGCCCCGGCTCTGGTTTTCTTTATCAATATCCCCCTGGCTATTCGGGGTCTTTTCTGATTCCACATGAATCTTCAGATGATTTGTTCCAACTCTGTGAAGAAAGTCCATGGTATTCTGATAGGGATCGCATTGAACATGTAAATTGTAAAACATGGCTAACCTTGCCCCCAATTCCTCTGATTACTTGAATATAAGCTACCTAGGGGAGGTCACTTACCATTTATTCTTCCCATTTTCCCAACTGCACAACCACAGCATGGGAGCAGATGGAAGGTGGGAGGGAGACATTTAGTTTGCTTTGTCTACTTTGCTTATTTTCATGGTCTTTATGGCCTGTTCAACTCCCAGGTACAAGGGACATTTTCAATCCCCTGCTTGGGGCAGGTGAGGATAATTGGAACTCACGGTACCATGAGCATCCGCAGGCCCAGGAGGCATTGGCTCCACAGCCTGGTTCTTCTGGTCCTTTGTGGTCACAGGGTGCCCCACACTTTTCTGAAGCATGGGGGGCAGTGCTTCTCACCATATATATTGCTTTTTATTCTGAAGAAAAAGAGAAGGGGAGATGGCGTGTTGTCAGGGGAAGAAAAGAACTCTGAGCGTTGCAATAATTAACCATGCCTATGACAAATGCCCAGCGGGGGCCACAGACACATGAGGAGAGTGACCAACTTGTCCTGATTGGCCTGGGACCATCCCATTTTTTAAACAGAAATTCCTAGGGCACCTGGGTGTCCCATTCACTTAAGCATCTGACTCCTGAATGTGGCTTAGGTCACGGCCTCAGGGTCGTGAGATGGAGGCCAGAGTCGGGCTCTGTGCTCAGCAGAGTCCGCGTGAAGTTCTCTCCCTCACCCTATGCCGTCTTGCTCTCTCTTTCTCTCTCTCTTTCTGAAATAAATAAATAAATCTTAAAACCAAAACAAACAAAAAACAGAAATTCCTGAATCCCAGAACTGAGGGGGGAGGTCAGCTGGGATGTTGGTTGCCACCGTCTATGGGTGAGGGGCCCTAGTGGTGGAGGAGGCAGCAGCGGGTCAGGCGAGCTAGGGCTCGTGGGGGGCAGGGGTGGCGCTCTCCCCACTCGGCCCTGTGTGCCCTCCTCAAGCCACCCTGTTTCAGGGACTCCTGTAATTTCCGCCGTCTGCATACACGAGGCAGAGAATCGTGCTTGCGGCTGCAGCGGGGGCTCCGGGCAGCGCAGGGCCAGGAGCAGGACCCGACGGCAGGTGCAGTAGGGTTGCAGGCAGGGCCCCCGAGGTGGCGGCGACAGGGTGGCTAGCTGCGTGCTCGCTCCCTGCCCTGTGCCCCTGCAGGACACGAGCCACCTGCTCTCCGTGTCACCCGTGAAAGCGAGCACCCTGTGGCTGCACTGAGCTGCAGGGAGGACACAGAACAGTGTCCCCAGGGCAGGAGGGGACAGCAGAGAGTTGGCCAACAGCACGAATGGTTTCGGGGAGATGGACTTTGCCAGCAGTGGCGGGGGGAGGCCGGGCTGGGGGGGCACGGCCTCCAGGGCTCCCATGGGGGCCTGCTCCCCAAGCCGCTGCCCAGGGGACTCGGCTGGACCCCCTCCCCAAGCCCTGGCCCGGGGGTCTCGCCTGGATCCCCCCAGTCCTTAAGCCCTGGCCCGGGGGTCTCGGCTGGACCCCCCCCCTCCCCAAGCCCCGGCCCAGGGGTCTCGGCTGGACCCCCCTTCCCGAAGCCCCGGCCCGGGGGTCTTGCCTGGACCCCCCTTCCCAAGCCCCGGCCCAGGGTTCTCGCCTGGACCCCCTTCCTCAAGCCCTGGCCCGGGGGTCTCACCTGGACCCCCCCCCACTCCTCAAGCCCTGGCCCGGGGGTCTCAGCTGGACCCCCTCCCCAAGCCCTGGCCCGGGGGGTCTCCCCTGGACCCCCCTCCCGAAGCCCCAGCCCAAGGGTCTCGGCTGGACCCCCCCATCTGCACCCGGACCAGCCCGGGAGCGGCCGCGGCTCTGCGGTGGGTGCAGGTGACCAGGAAGACGGAGGGGCCGAGAGCCCTGGGAGGCACCGGTGCACCTGCCTGGGGGGCGCTGCGGGCAGAGCTGCACCTGTGTCTCGACTCCAGACCCGACAGCTGAGCCCCGGGCACAGGACGGGCCCGCGGGGCGAGGACGTGGGTACAAGTGCTGACGCGAGTGGGACCAACGTCGGCGATGGCCTTGCCCATTGTGGCTCTCAGGTCAGGGTCCCCGTCCCCGGGAGGCCCCTGGGCCCAGCCCCTCTGGCAGCCTCGCGGGGTGGCTCCGCACAGCCTTGAGCCGACCAGCAGAGCTCTCCCGGGAAATTAGACTTTCCCCTGTTTTCTAATACTGCATGATGCTCCTTTTGGCCCTATTTTTGGAAAATGAACACGCCCTAGAATCTGATGCTCGATGCAACTAGATCAGCAAAATGTCTTTGGTGCATTTATGTGAGGAAATATTAAGGTTTCGTTTTTTTCCGGTGAATCCAGATGAATCTAAACAATGCAAATTGATAGATATTTAACAAATCTTCAATTGATTTTCAGTGTATATTTACGTCAAAGAAAAGGCCTTTGGAGGTATGTGTGCTTTTAAAATTAATTTCTTGCTGTGGTGACTGGGATTTATTTCAAAACAATCCTGGGGGTGAGGGGTAGCGGGATGCTCACGTGAAGGATCCTGGGCACGAGTGGAGAATTATTGGAGCTGGCAGGGAGTTCAGAGGGTCACTCTCTTTGGTGGTATATGCTTGAAATATAGCAAATGATTGAAAAGTCACTGTTTTTACATTTTAAGTGGATAAGTGCATTTAAGGCGATTCCTGGCAGTTCCTGGTGCCGCTGTCGGTGAGGAAAGGCATCTAATGAGGTCCAGAACCGAGGGGCTAAGAAGAACTTTCAGGGTTTTTTTTTTTTTTTATGAGAGACACAGAGAGAGAGAGAGGCAGAGACCCAGGCAGAGGGAGAAGCAGGCTCCATGCAGGGAGCCCGACGTGGGACTCGATCCCAGGACCCCAGAGCATGCCCTGGGCCAACAGCAGGCGCTCAACCCCTGAGCCACCCGGGCGTCCCAGAATGTTTGTTTTCATCACTGTCTCCTGCCTCTGGGCCCTCCTTCAAAATGTGACTGAGGACACATCTCTTTGAAGAAACCTGCCCTGAAAATGCTTGCACACTGGTGCACTCGCTCTCGCCTCCAGCTGCCACTGCACGAACTCTACGTGGCCCCCCCTCCTGGCCACGAACTCTACGTGGTTAAAATCGCATCTTACACGTCTGTCTCTAACTTAAAGAAGATAAAGTCCTGGTGTGGTTTAGGATGAATGCCTGTGGCCTCCGCAAATCCATATGCTGAAACCCTAACCCTCACAGTGATGATGCGAGGAGGTGGGGCCTTAATTAAGTCATGAGGTCACCACTATCATGGGATTAGTGTCCTTATAAAAGAGACCGCAGAGAGCACCCTCGACCCTTCCACACCATCTATGAATCAGGAAGCTCTCACTAGACAACACCACCAAGAAAAAAAGGCAGAGCTTAAAAAAATAAAAAAATTTAAAAAAAGCAATGATTTGGGGGGTCTCAGAATTGCAATTTGAGGAGTACAGATTTGAACCTAAATAGTGACCCCTTGGAGAAAAAAAAATTCAAGAGTTTTTAAAGACAAAGGGAGTACTAGTATATATTACATACAAAGAACTTGTTGGTTTTGTTTTATTTTGTTTCTTCAAATTTTTATTTAAATCAAAATACGAGTTTTTAAAAATAGTTTAAAATTTTTTAAACTATTTTTAAATTTTACATATTAAAAATATTTTTAAAAATAAAGTTTTTATTTAAATAAAAATTAAGGAGTGCTGCCCTGGAGTAAGGAGTAGAGTTCACGGATTCATCCCTTACATGCAACACTGCGTGCTTACTATAAAAAGCGCCCTCCTCAATTCCCACCACCCGTCTAGCCCATCTTCCTGCCTCCTCCCCTCCACAGCCCTGCTTGTTCTCTATCTTTAAGAGTCTCTTACGGTTTGTTTCCTTCTCTTTTCTTTTTTTTTTCCCCATCTCATATGTTCCTCTGTTTTGTTTCCTAAATTCTACATGAGTGAAACCATACAGCATTTGTCTTTCTCTGATTTATCCTGCTTAGCACAAAACACTAACTCCAGCTACATCATTGCAAATGACAAGATTTCATTTTTAATGGCTGAGGAATATTCCATTGTACGTCCGCTGTATCTTCTTTACCCAGTCATCAGTCAAGAGACATTTGGGCTCTCTCCATAGTTTAGCTTCCGTTGAGAGGCTGCTATAAACCTCACGGTGCATGGACCCCTTAAAAAATCTGCATTTTTGCATCCTTTGGGTAAATGCCCAGCAGTACTATCGCTAGATCACAGGGTAATTCTATTTTTAACTTTTTGAGGAAGGGGCTGCACCAGTTTGCGTTCCCACCAACAGGGCATGAGGGCTCCCCTTTTCTCCGCATCCTCACCAATACCTGTTGGTTCTCGTCTTGTTCATGTCCCCATTCTGACCAGGGTGAGGTGGTATCTCATTGTGGCTTTAATTTGTATTTCCCTGATGGTGGGTGATGTTGAACCTTTTTTCATGCGTCTGTTAACCCTGTGGATGTTTTCTTTGGAAAAATATCTATTCACGTCTTCTGCCCATTTCCTAACTGGATTATTTGTTTTTTTGGCGTGTTGAGTTTGATAAGTTCCTTATAGATCTTGGATACTCGCAGCCCTTTATCTGATATGTTATATGCAGATATCGTCTCCCATTCCACAGGCTGCCTTTTAGTTTTATTTATTGTTTTCTTTTTTGTGTAGAAGTTCCTTATCTTGATGAAGTCCCAATAGTTCATTTTTGCTTTTGTTTCCCTTGCCTTTGGCAGTGTGTCTAGTATGAAGTTGCCATGGCTAAGGTTATCAACAGAGAATTTGGATTGGTGTTGGTGCCAGAAAACTAATCTTGATCGAATATAATTGGTTGCTAAGGCTACCACTAAGCAAAGGCTCCTACGGTAGAACGTTTTTAGTATAACTTGGGCTGGATCCTTGGAATACCTGCAGTTTGGCCCAGTTGAAAAGTTCATGGTTCCTCCCAGAAGTATGTACACGAGGCCCATCTCCTTCACGGCTTCCCAGCTCCATTTTAAAACACCGCGACGCAAGTGACTCCATTTTTTTTTTTTTCATCTTACACGACACCAAATCTTCCAGCATCATGACCTTGGACTTCCCGGCCTCCAGAACTGTGAGAAAATAAAAAGTGTCGTGTATAAACAACCCAGTCTGTGTGTGGAGCTCCGTTACCCAAGCCAGGCTAAGACAGAGTGGAGGTTTGCGATGGTGCGACCACTGTGGAAAACGGTATGGCGGTTCCTCTAAAAGTCACACATAGAATTGACATATGACCAAGCAATTCCCCTTCTGGATACATATATATACCCAAGAGGCATGAGAGCAGGCCCTTGAGTAGATATTTGTGCCCCGCTGCATTATTCATAATAGTTACAAGGTGAAGCAACCCAAGTAACCCCAAGCAACCCAAGCAACCCAAGCAACTCCACCCGGAGTAGGAGAATGGTCGGGCATAGCGTGGCAGGTGCATACAATGGAATACATGACGGTTGGGCATACAATATCCCATACAATGGAATATATGCCAACGGTCGGGCATAGCGTGGCAGGTGCATACAATGGAATAGTGTTCCATTTAGCAAGGAAGGCGATTCTGACACATGCGACAACATGCGTGAACTTTGAAGACGTTACGCACGGCGAAGTGAGCCAAACACAAAAGGACACAAACCATATGATCGCACTCATACGAGGTACCTAGAGTAGCCAATTCATAGACACAGGAGGTAGAGGAGTGGTGGCCGGGGGCCGGGTGGTGGAGGAAGGAGGGGTTACTGGGTGCAGGGATGAGCAGAGTTCTGTGGTGCTGGTTGCACAATACGTGAGTGTACTTGGTGCCACTGAAGTACACACTTGAAAATGGTAGATGGCAAATGTTATGTTGCACATATTAAGAAAAAGATTAAAATGCAAGTTTCCTTCATCTCCCATCCTCCGGCCCTGGCTCGGAGCCCGGTATCCTCCTCCCGAACTCTTCCCAGAGCAGAATGCAGCATGTTCTTTGGAATAGTCGCAGTAGTTGCCAATGGAATTGATCCGAAGAAACAGTCACATAGCGCCCGGGTCAAGTCCGCGGAGAGCGTTTAGCTCAGGAGTCAGCGCGGCACCGAACCGGCGTGGCTGTGCAGCCCAGATGCGGACGCTCACTTGCGTGACCCCCACAAAGTGTGCAGCCTGGTTCATGGAAGACATGTCTCCTGGGCCGGGAGCCCGGGACCCGGCCCTGACTGGGGCCCGGAGGTCGAAGGGCGTGGGCTTTCTCCCAGGGCTCCCCGATTCTAAACGCAGGGTTGAGGCCTCCGGCTCCCCGTGGCATCCGGTGCGGCGGTGGCTTTACGCATCGGGGGAGACAGGGCCTGCGCCGCAGCTCTGCAGACCTGAGCCCTGGCTGTCCCGCCCTGGCCTCGCAGCGGCTCTTCGTTCCCTTCTAACCCGAGGTCAATGTTAATCAAAAACAAATGAGGCCAACGTGTGGGCAAATCGCCTTTTGCGTTTCAGTTCATGCCGATGAATAAGGCCAAGGATTCTGGGGGAAGCACAGGCATTTCTAGCAACCGAGGAACTGTGTCGACCTGGGCGTTTGCCCTGCGAGCGTGGACGGTTGCTCGAGACCGCAGAGTGAACCAAGAGCCCCGGCGAGGAGTGAGTCAGCGCCGTGGGAGCACTCCCGCAGCCCGGCCTCCTCACCCCTGCCTTGCACAAGCAGCGGCTCCCGGGCCAGCCCACCAGGCCGGAGCGGGCGGAGGCGGCCCGTGCACCCCGGCTGGGCCCCACGGGGTTGCCCGGAGGCCCTCCAGAGCCAGGCTGCCCGTTGCACGGTCAAGGGAATCCTCACTTTAACCAAAGGCTAATATGAGTGCACGTGCCCTGAGGTGCTGCACAACCGCTCCCCAGTGAGGGGTCACGCCGGCAGACGGCCCTAGTGACATCGGCCGCCGTCCCTCTTCCTTTCTTTTTTTTCTATAAATTTATGTCTCGCTCTTCTGTCAACATGATCTGTTGGAAATAACAGAACTCCATGGCATTCTGCACATGGGAAAGCAATTTTCTGAGCTCTGGAGCCATCAGAAACAAGTGCTTCGGATGCAGACTCATAAAGACCTCGACATGTACTAAGATCCACTCTTTCTGCTGTGCAAAAGCATAGAACTGGGAAACTACCACCAGTCAGGAGTCTGGACAGTCCCGTCATTCCCCAAAACTTCCCCTCCGCTCTCACCCCCAGCATCCCTGATCTCTTCTCTGTCTGATACTTTTTGGCCTTTTCTAGAATGTCATGTAAGTGGAATCACCCTGTACGTAGCTTTTGAGTCTTGCTTCTTTCACTTAAAATAAAAAAAAAAAGTCATTTAAGATTAATTCATGTTTCTGCGAAAATAAGTTTTCAGTTTTCTTGGTTAAATGCGTAGGAGGAGGGCACTGTGGTCATAGGTTAAGTGCACGTTTGAGTTTATAAAAGAACCCCACCAAGCTGTCTACCCAAGTGGTTGTAGCATTTTGTCTTCTTACCAACAACATATGGGAATTTTGGTTGTTCCACATCCTTGCCAATGTCATTTTTTCAGGTTTTTTTTCTTATTTTAGCCATTCTTTTTCTTTTTAATTATTTATTTATTTATTCATGAGAGACACAGGGAGAGGCAGGCGGAGACACAGGCAGAGGGAGAAGCAGGCTCCCTGCAGGGAGCCCGACGTGGGACTGGATCCGGGGGCTCCGGGATCACGCCCTGGGCCGAAGGCAGAGGCTCAACCGCTGAGCCACCCAGGGGTCCCTATTGCAGCCATTCTTATAGGTTTACGTTACTCTTGGTAGTTTGAATTTCTCCGATAACTAATTCTACAGATCATCTTTGTGTGTGCTTATCCGCCATCCATTTACCTTCTTTGCTGGAGGTTTGTCACCGAGATACTTCAAACATGCAGATACCGAGAGAACAGATGCCCCTCTGCCTGGCCACCACTAACGGCTACGAGGTTCGGCTGCTGCCCTCGAGTTGGTGTATTTAATTCCCATGAATATCTTTGTTCATTTACCATTTTTTGTAGACACACAATAGAGCTGGAGAGGCAGAATGAAAATGGATTATTTCTGGAGAAATACAATGGAAATGGGGGATTACCACGTCTTGAAGACCTACCTCTGCGAGCCCGTGCCTTCTGATGGCCTCCATGGGATTGGCAAGGCTGGGTCTGTTCTGCTGTCGAGCGGTTCTGATTTTTCTCCTGTCGTCTGTCTGTCTGCATGGTTAGGACGTGAGTGTAACCCCTGGTGGCTGTGGGCTCACCGACGGTCTCTCCTCAGCTCTTTGCACAGCCAAGACTGCCCCTGTGAGGGTGTGGTTTGAGGTAGCTACGGGGTCTGACCCTGACTGCGTGCATGCTGGAGGCAAACGGAGAAGGAGCTCCCCCTCTCCTACTGCGCGGCAGCAGCATGCAGGCACCCGAGCCCCACGCTGCACTTTGACCTTCACCGTGAGCCTGAGCCTTGAGCTTGGGCTTTTGTAACTCGTGACAAAAGACTCATGCAAAGGGCTGTAGTTGCAGCTCTCCACGGACCTAAGGCTGGTTTGGTGGAGTTGTCTAGTGAATAAGGGCAATAGAGTGGCACTGAAATCCGTGGCACCAAACGGGAGTTAGCTATCGGCAGAGCATCTGTTTCCATGGGCATCTGGGCCAAAGGGCGCAGACGAAGGAGCCTGACGTCACCCACCGCTGGGAAAACACGTGTGCTCAAGCCCTGGTGCTGGTCAATGTTTTAGCCTTTGTGGGAGCTCGACATGTTTCCAGGCCTGTTGTAGGCGCTGGTGACACACAGAGGGGAGGAGGATCATTTCCGGGTACACATATTGTCCCCAGGGCGTTGGAAGGCTTAACGGGGTGTCTCGTGCTCACGCGGCTTGTGGTACAAGTGAGGCATCCTCAGTCCTCGAGACAGGCCCGGAAATCCATAAACAGACACTCAACCTGCACAGACCAGTGACATCAGAATCCCGGACAAGTCACAGTGGGCCACGGCCTCTAGCTGGAATCCAGCACACGTGACTGTGTCATCCATCTGCTTCCCCCATTTCCTTCCTGACCCCTTCCACTTCTCTTCCCGGGCTTGTACCTCCTTTATCTTCTGCCTTCCTGTGGTTTCGTCGTGTCCCCGTTACTGTTAGTCTAAGTAACTAATTCGTATGCTTACCTCCCTCCGCGGACCAATGTAAAGCAGGGCCGTTGTGCACTGTTGTGAAGGTTGTACACTGCACAACTCTAGGGGCACCATCCATCTCATAGCTAATGGAGTTGTATTTATAAATATACACATATATAATATTTATGTATTTGTTAGTACTACTTCCTGTTTGCTGGAGATAAAATACTTTAAGAAAGAGGCGCCTTTGTCCAACTTGCACAAAGACCCTGTCAGGCTAACAGGGGTGCTGATTGTAATCAGCTAGATGGCAATGACCCCGTCTTCTTTTTATAGGCTCTATTTATATATTTATACAAATACATTTATATATTTATACTTATAGAAATACATTTGTATATTTTTACTTATAGAAATACATTTATATATTTATACTTATAGAAATACATTTAGATATTTATATTTATAGAAAAATATTTATATATATAAATATATATAATTTATATATTTATATTTATATTTATATGAAAATATATATTTGTATATATAAAAATATATATTTATATTTATAGAAATACATATATTTATATAAATATATTTATAAATATATATGTATATAAATATAATTTATTTTATTAATAATGTATAATTTATTATTATATTATATATAAATATTATATTAAGTATTAAATAAATATAAAAATATAATCAATTATATAAATATATATTTATATAAATATATTTAAATATATATTTATATACATATTTTATTATTTATTTATAATATAGGCTTTATTTTTCAGAAGAGGTTTAGGTTTACAGAAAAATCAGCCAGTACAAGAAGTTTCTAAATGCTGCCTTCCCCTCCGCCCCCAAACCCATATAGAGGAACTCTGTCTTTCTAAACATCAAAATCCCATATCCAAGCCCAAGGTCTGGAACACAGGTTTTCATTTTAAAAAGTCGAATCAAGTTACTTGCCACCAGTCATCCGTACCCGAGTGTGAGCCTGAATCAGCTGAATGACAGGAACTTTACCTAATGGAACTCTGGCCTCGGTCATAATAATAGATGTTGGCGTGCCACTAGGTGCCAGGAACCAAGAGGGCTGCTTCCGGGACATCTTGGACTTGGCTGGATCAGATCCTCATTTTACGTTTGTGGAGACGTGAGTTCAAGGAGATTAGGAGATGGTCTAAGATCACACATGTGAGTGGCAGCACCAGAATGGGAACCCAGGGCTCACGACCCCTGAGCCACGTCTGTCTGTACGTTCACAGCCGAGTACGATGCGCGGGCCACGTGTGACACGGAGCGCTTGAAATGTGGGTAGCCTGTGCTGAGATACGCATGTACAGAAAAAGAATGTAAAATAGCTCATTAACAATTGTTTCTTTTAAAAAAAATATTTTATTTATTTATTCATGAGACATACAGAGAGAGAGGCAGAGACCCAGGCGGAGGGAGAAGCAGGCTCCCTGCAGGGAGCCCGACGTGAGACTCGATCCCAGGACCCCGGGGTCACGCCGGACGCTCAACCGCTGAGCCACCGGGTGCCCAAGCAATTGTTCCAAATTGAGTACATTGGAAGGATAATGTTGGATAGACTGGATTTTATATAAAATATATTCGCAAAAACTGATTCCCCCTGCTTCTTTTCATTCTTTTTTTTTTTCCTTTACCTGTTTTACATTTTTTTTTAATTTAAATTCCATCAGCCAACATTATCAGTTTCAGATGTAGTTTTCGATGATTCCTCCGTTGCGTGTAACGCCCGGCGCTCATCCCGCCAGGTGCCCCCCGTCAGTGCCCGTCACCCAGTCACCCCGTCCCCTGCCCGCGTCCCCTCCAGCAACCCTCAGTTTGTCCCCCAGAGTTAGAGTCCCTCGTGGTTTGTGTCCCTCTCTGATTTCTTCCCATTCACTTTTCCCTCCCTTCCCTCACGATCCTCTGCTCTCTTTCCTATATTCCACATATGGGTGAAACCGTATGACAAGTGTCTTTCTCTGATTCACCTACCTCACCCTGCATAATCCCCTCCAGTTCCGCCCACATCAGTGTAAAGGGTGGGAGTCCCTCCTTCCTGATGGCTGAGTAACCCTCCATCGCACACATAGACCACATCTCCTTCACCCATGTGGCTGCCAGGAAATCTAAAATCACATAAGTGACTCACTTTTGTGGGTTGCATCATATTTTACCGGGTAATACGGTGCAGCTTGCACTGTCCTCCTCCTGGATAGCCCTGCTCGCTAGAAGCCGAGGGAGCTCCCTTGTTTCATGGCAAGAATGGGACAGAGAGGCTGGAGACTTGGTGGACTCCCAGCTCGGGCAGAGATCTGGTCCCAGGCAGGCTCCTATCCTTCGCCGTGCCTCAGTTTCTTCATACAGCACAGTGGAAAGATGGAGTCCCAGCTCGGGCAGAGATCTGGTCCTAGGCAGGCTCCTAGCCCTCTCCGTGCCTCAGTTTCCTCATACAGCACAGTGGAAAGATGGCCAGAATTGGGGGCAATAATCCCGTTCTCAGCTCTAGGAAGCCAAAGTGGCAATCGTGCCATGCTCCCTATCCCTTCCTTGAAGCACATCCAATTACCCTGTGGTTTTGTGGTTCAGACGCGTAGCCATCCATAGAGCGGGTAATTTTCTTAGGATATAGAATAAACAGTCGTTAACACTGTTGCCGTTCCTCAGCGTCCCTCCCACCCGCACCGAGGGCACAAAGGCCACAGAGCTCATCCGCTTGGAAGATGCTCGTGGGCGAAGGAATCTTCAGATGCAAGAAAGCCAAGCGGCTCTGGTTCTTAGTGACTTTAGGATGTTGTTCCTCTCGTACACTTATTTCTTTCTTGTGGTTTATTTCATCAACAGAGGACCTTGATGTAATCACTTCCCTGTAATTCAGAGATAGCATCTCTCACTAAATATAGACGGTGTCTCTGCCAGTGCATTTCACAAGCAAGCCCTACCTTGCATGGAAACTAAATGAGAAATTGGAATTACTGATAATGACATAACAGTGGCGTGGACACGAAGCTGAATCTAGGACGTCTAAATGCAGAGAATCACATCACTGGAATAAAGAGGTGGAGAAGCATGGTACCCGCGGCAAAACCTTCCATTTGACTCCAAACACTCGCCTTCTCCAGTAGGCGCCCGCCGTTTACACAGCAGCTGCGTGTTATCTCCGCCGCCCTGGATCTGAACCAGCACGGCGACCGCCCCTCCGTGTCGGGGTGCCCAGGGAACCCCTGGAGAGTCACGCTGGACACTGTCTCAGGAGCAGGATGGGAGGACGGGGACGGAAACTAGCTCGTCCAGGTAGCCCACACCATCCACTCAAAAGGCGATGATGCTTCTGTCGGGGTCCGGGACTGCGCCCCCCAAATCCTCACTCCAGAAACTCAGGCCACTCAGCTGGGCATCTCATCGTCATGTGCCTTCTATGACATTTTTATTTAATTTATTCTTTATTGGTGTTCAACTTGCCCACCTATAGCATAACACCCAGTGCTCATCCCGTCAAGTGCCCCCCTCCGTGCCCGTCGCCCAGTCACCCCCACTTCTACGATATTAAGGAGACTTTTCTCAAGCCTGAGTGACACGACATGCTCAAACCTGAAGGAAGGGAATCAGTGGATGGGAACTGGCAATGAGCAAAGGGAAGTTGGCTGGAGCCCACCATTTGGGTGACGTTTCCCTTCAATTTTTTTTTTTTTTTAATTCATCTCCTCTTCCCTATCTTGTTAGGTTTGGAGAAAAGCAGGCTCAGCCAGGACGGGAGAGCCGGGGCCAAGCGTCTGTTGTGATGCGGACTCTGCTGGGCCCAGATGACTCCCACTTCGCTAGAGCGAGTAGCTCCTCCATGGGACTCGTGAGTCCAGGTGGGCATAGCAAGTGTCCCCTGCTGCCTGGCCTCACCTGGCCCTGGGCCGGGGAGATGCTCTCAGGTGGAGGCCGGCCTCCTCCGGGCGCTGCTGGGCGTTCGGAACGCTTGAGCGCTGGGTCTCGAACGGGAGTGTGAGGAGGGGCGCCCCGTGCCCTGTGGCCCTTCTCGCCCGGCCCTCTGCTACCCCACCCCACCCCGTACCCTCCGAAGCAGCTGGAACCAGGAGCGGGAGGCAGAGAGCGAGGGGGGAGGCCGGGCCCGTCAGTGCTGTCCTGGCAGGTGGTGCACGTGGGTTACAGGGGCCTGATGTGGGGGGGGCCCGCAGCACAGGTGCCCCCGACGTGGGGCGGGAGGGCTGTTTGGCAGCACAGGGTCGTGTCCTAGCTCCATGGTCCGAACGCAAACCACGGCTAACGGCCGAAGGGGAGAGGAGCGAGCGGCAGCCAGAGGACTCAGGGACACGGAGGCCCTGTCCTGGGGACAGCTGCTCACGGCCTCGGGGCCCCGAGCCACCGTGGAGGCCTCACTGCAGGGCGGCCTGGGCCGGGGGGCCGGGGGGCCGGGGTCTGGGGGTCCGGGGGTCCGGGGCCCGGGGGACAGGCTGTGCGGGAGCTCAGGCCCCGGCCCCAGGAGAGCCCCGAGGACCCACTGGTCCGATGAGTAAAGGTCGTTCCCCGCCCAGAGCCTGTGCTTCTGTTGCCGGCCCCGCACTCTGGCCACAGAGAAGTCACTCATCACCCGGGACGCCAGGGACTTGCTGGGCTCACCGGGGACAGGCTGCCCCGCTCCTGACCCTGACACAGGTCCTCAGTGGACAGGCCCTGCGAGCCCTCGCCCTGCGCCGGGCCCTGAGCTCACCGAGGGGCGCCCCACGCACACCGAGCGCCAAGCCCTTGACACACCGTGGCCTCCGGGGCCTGCGAATGGGCTAGTGGGGCCCTCAACCGCCCCGTGGCAGTGGCCGGGTCCCCGACTGTGCCGGTGGGAACGCCGAAGGTGCCCTAGAACTCGCTGCGGGACGCCGATGGGAGGCCCAAGCTGCCTTGGCGGCCCCATGCTGCTACCCCAGAGCTTGCCCTTGGTGCCCTCCCGCCCCCCCCGTCCTGTTCTCCTCTCTCTTTTCCCCGAAGGCCGTGCCCACCCCTCAAGGGCGACATCCCTCCCCAATGGCTCTCAGGCAGCACTTTTGTCCAAAATGCTGGGGAATCCATCCAATTCTCATTCGAGTGTTCTGGTCCCCAAACCTCATTCCACTCTGCACAGCTGAGCTAAACAGCCGAGCTCTTCTTCTGCATTTCCGATGGGACTTTCTGAGGGTTGTCTGTCTTCACTCGAAAGGGTAGGTGGCCACCTGACCTGCCTGAAGGCCCCCAGAGCTGAAGAGAGAATCAGGAATTAGGAAGTAGGGAGGGCATTCCCCTGCGTTTCAGGTCCTGCCCCCCACCCCCGGGGCCCAGCCCCAAGGCTGGGGACAGCAGCCGGCAGCAGAGAGGCCTGCCCACGCCGACCACAAACCCGCGGCCCCCAGCGCATGAGTCCTTTCTCCCCACCCCAAGTTTCTTGACTAAGAAACAACTCTACTAAGAAATCTTCTCCCGTTTTAACGCATTTTGGTCATGGGGGAGCTGAGCGCCTGGTGACCTAGAGCCATGTTCCCGCTGGAAGGGAGCACGGAGAGCCCCAGGACCAGACGAGTGGCTGGAAGGGCCCATCAAGACCTCCCGCGGCGGAGGGTGAGGTCCACACGGGCACCACTCACCCTGCCTTCCTTCCCCCACTTTTTCTTCAAAAGCAGAAGATAAAATAATATTTTTGTCTAAAACTAAACATTTTTAAGTTTGATGTTGCCTGTGATAACTGAGATGCTGAGTGTCTGAAAACCCTGGATCGTGCCTTGCTGTTTTTTTTTTTTTTTAATATAATGGAAAGCAGCCCATTTAGCTGCATTAGGGGAATTACTGAAACACTGGGCCGCTGGGATGCGATCACACACCGAATCACACAGTGGTGAGTAAGACCCGGGGTGAGACTGCCCAGGCTACACGGCGACAGAAATGACTGCATGTGTGCACGCTTCTTAATTTAATGTCTCAGCTTTAATGTTTGCATTTCTTGGTCTTTTTGCCAGGAAGAGGCTCTAGCATGTCATCGTTTACAGAGAAGAGTAATGTTTTAGCGACATGATAAAATGTAAGTCAGTACGTGAGACTCGCCGGGCATTGGAAAAGGCCTGGGCCGAACGGCACCCGCACGCTTCTCAATAAGGCCGGAGTTGCACAAAGGGACCCAGCTGGGCTTCAAACAAGGCTTGCTTATTTGCTTGAGATCTATGGTTGGTCAGAGAAAAAGTTTTCTAAAGAGGAAGTGCTCCCTTCCAGCCTGTATAATCCCACCACAGTGGTGGGAGGTGGAGGGAGTGAGCGGTCAGTCTAGATTCCAGCGGGCAGAGGGTGCCCGGTCCTTTGCGGGAGGTGGGGGTGGATTTTCTTGAGGGCCTGCAATGCTCCAGTTTTGCAAATGTAACCCTTGAACTGTCGTTTAAAAAACCCAAATCTTAAATGTGTCACACTATTTTCATTAATAAGATATATTGATTGATTGATATGTTATTCATGAAGATATATTAAATTACAGGGTAAAAGACAGAAAATCTCCCATGAAATCAATAATCAATCAAGAAGTTAGTGTTTCCTGAGGTGGACACTTGATAAGATGAGCACTGGGTGTTATTCTACATGTTGGCAAATGGAACACCAATAAAAAATAAATTTAAATCAAAAAATAAAAAATAAAAAATAAATAAATAAAATAAGTTAGTGTTCTTATTTAACTAAATCTGCCATTCATTTGGTAAACACTGTGCCACCAAGCACCATGCCAGGTGTGGGGAGGTGGAGAGACAGGTATTTGGTGTCTCCCCAAGGAGTGGTGTGTCCCACAGGTAGTGTGAGGAGTGTTTTAGGGGGTGCAGTGATGGGCATTTTTTCCAATCATTACTATTTATTTTAAATGGTTATTGGAAAATGGATATACAACAAGCACCCCAACATTGTGTCTTTGGCCAATTTTTATTCTTTACAATGATGCTAAAGTAGGCATTTAAATTTGAAAACTGGGTCTACCTAACGATGTTAAGAAAATAGTGAAAGGGAATAAAGGGGAAAGGAGAAAAAAAAAAAAGGGAAATATCAGAGAGACAGACCATGAGAGACTCCGAACTCTGGGAAACAAACTGGGAGTGGTGGAAGGGGAGGTGGGCAGAGGGTGGGGGTGCCTGGGTGACGGGCACTGAGGGGGGCACTTGATGGGGTGAGCACTGGGTGTTATTCTATATGTTGGCAAGTTGAACACCAATTAAAAAATAAATTTATAAAAAAAACGAAAAAAAAAAGATGTTAAGAAAATAACAATACTTTTGGGAAGTCACATTTTAAATACATATTGAATGAGTAAATAATATTTGTCATGAATTTTAATTAGTTAATATCTAAAAAATAATACAATTTTGAATGCAGCATATATGTGATTAAAACTTAGGAAATATTGAAACAAGCTACCTTCTCACTCTCAAAAGAGCTTATAATAAATATTGAGCTTAAAAATAATAACTATTAGCTCCATAGCACTAATTATGCCCCAGATATTATTCCTGTCACTTTCCCCATTTTACAGAATAAACTGAAAAAAGAGAATTAGTTGTATAGCAGGGTGAGCTGGGGTTAGGTCCCTTCCCGACACCTATTAGCGATGCAGACTTAGTGAGGCACTTACCTGCTGGCCCGCAGTTGCTCCTTTGATAAGGGGATAAACAGGACGCCTGTCCCCTCTGTTCCTTCAACGATCACATGAGCTGATACATGTTAAGCACTTAGCAGCCAATAAACGGTAATTTAAAGAGAATTTAAATGGAGTCAGGCAAATTTTAATGCAAAATCTCACATCCTTGGGTTTTCCTCTTTCTGGAAGCCTTGGTGTTCTCTTTGCCCACCTACAGGGAGAGGCTCCCATCTGGGGGACTCCTCTTGGTGAAAAAAGGCCAAAGGTCTTAGAAAGTCTGGGTTTGATGCCAGTGGGCAGCTCACCAGCCATGTGAACTGGGCAAACCGTCGCCTCCCTGATCCAGCTCCTCCACTACAGCTTGGCATCAGATTTGGCAGGTGAGGTTTTGAAATCAGAAAGATCTGCATTAGAATCCTGGCTTTGCTGCGGCTTCTTCTTCTTCTTCTTCTTCTTCTTCTTCTTCTTCTTCTCCTCCTCCTCCTCCTCCTCCTCCTTCTTCTTATTTTTTTATTTAAATTCAGTTGGCCAATATATAAGCTTTGCTTCTTAGGAGTTGTTCAACATTAAGTTGGTAACTTCAGGTTTCCGAGCCTTGTTATCTTCACCTTAAAAATAGGAGTGAAGGGCAGCCGGGGTGGCTCAGTGGTTTAGCCCCACCTTCGGCCCAGGGTGTGATCCTGGAGGCCTGGGATCTGGTCCCGCGTTGGGCTCCCTGCATGGAGCCTGCTTCTCCCTCTATGTCTCTGCCTCTCTGTGTGTGCGTCTCTCATGAATAAATAAATAAAATATTTTTTAAAAATGGGAATGAAAATAATTCCTTCTCAGAGGTCACCACCGGCCCTTCCCACCACTGGCTGACGACTGTGGCCTCCCCACAGTACCTATGGAGTATGTGCCACGTCCTATCCCATGATACTCTCAAGGTCGGGATGTTGTCCTATTGAAGTTGTGTATCCCTGGAAACCAGCAGAGGGCCAGGAACATGGTGGATCGTCTTCTGAAGATGTCCATTGAATTAATAAGCTTTAAAAAAAAAAAATGTTCCTTAGGAAGCAACAAGTGTTTGAGACGATGTGGAGAAATTGGAATCCTTTGCATTGTTTGTAGGAATGGGAGATGGTGCAGCCCCTAAAGGGTTGCAGGAGAGCATGTAGTGTCAGAAAAACAAATAAAATAAAATAAAATAAAATAAAATAAAATAAAATAAAATAATAAAATAATAAAATAAATAAAATAAAATAAAATGAAATGAAAAAAGGAAAGCATGTAGTGTCTTCAAAAAAATTAAACATAGAGTTACCGTATGATCTAGCAATTCCACATATATCCCAAAGAATTGAAAGCAGGATCTTGAACAAATATTTATACCTCCATGTTCATAGCAGCACTGTTCACAATAGTCACAAGTTGGAAGCAACCCAAATGTCCATCCATAGAAGGATGAATGGTCAACAAAATGTGGTATATGCATACAATGCAGTAATTATTTAGCCTTTAAAAGAAGGAAATTCTTTTTTTTATTTTTATAAATTTATTTTTTATTGCTGTTCAGTTTGCCAACATATAGAAGAGAAGAAGGAGATTCTGACGCATGCTACCACATGGATGAACCTTGAGGACATTATAGTGAGTGAAATAAGCCAGGCACAAAGGACAGATACGGGATGATTGTACTTATACGAGGTCCCCAGGGTAGTCAAATTCACAGAGACAAAATAGAATGGGGGTTACCAGAGGCTGGGGGGAGGTGGGGAGGGAGTGAATTCTTAATGAGTGCAGAGTTTCAGTTTTATAAGATGAAAAGAATTCTGTGGTGGTGGTTGCACAACAATGTGAATGTACTGAGCACCGCTGAACTGTACAGTTGAACATGATACATTTATTTTTAGTGAGTTTTACCACCATTAAAAATATACGTCAGCCTCTGGCAAGAGAAACAAAAGCAAAATTAAACTATTGGGACTACATCAAAATCAAAAGCTTTCGTACAGAGAAGGAAACCATCAATAAAACAAAAAGGCAACCTACTGAATGAGAGAAGATATTTGCAAATGATATAACTGATAACAGGTTAATATCGAAAATACATAAAAACTTAGACAACTTAACACCAAAAAAATAAATAAATAAAATAATCCAATCAGAAAAGGGCGGAAGAACTGAATAGAGGTTCTTCCAAAAAAGACATATAGATGGCGAATAGACACATGAAAAGATGTTCAGCATCACTCATCATCAGGGAAATGCAAATTAAAACCTCAATGAGATACCACCTCGCAGCACTCGGAATGGCTAAAATCAACCACACTGGAAGCAACACGTGCTGGAGAGGATGTGGAGAAAAGGGCACCTGGCGCAGTTGGTGGGAATGGGAAGCAGGAAGCCACCGTGAAAACAGGGTGGCATTTCTTCAAAAAATCAAAAATTTAATTACCATATGGCCTAGTAACTGCACTACTGGATATCTACCCAAAGAAAACAAAAGTACTAATTTGAAATGATAGGTGCACGCCTGCATATATCTCGGCCTCCTTCACATTACGGTGGCCAGGCCACAGAAGTAACTCACGTGTCCCCACGTAGGGGAACGGATACCGAAGATGGGACGCACGGAATAGCACTCGCTCATCAAAAAGAATGAAATCTCGTAGTTTGCAACAACCCAGATGGATCTAGAGAGTATAATTCCACGTCAGAGAAAGACAAACCCCATGCAATTTCACTCATAGGTGGAATTTAAGAAGCAAAATAATGACCAAATAAACAAACCAAAAAAACAGACCGAGAAGAAAACAAAGTCAAATACAGAAAACAAACTGGTGGTTGGCAGAGGGGAGTGGGGGGAGGGGGAGCAGTGAGGTAGGTAAGGATCATCCTGGTGAGCACGGAGGGATGCACGGAGGGATGCACAGAGTTGTCGCCGCGGCGTGTCGTGCACCTGAAAGTAGCAGGACGCTGTACCCTATACGGGAAGGAGGGAAGGAGGGAAGGAAGGAGGGAAGGAAGGAAGGAAGGGAGAAGGAAGGACAGAAGGAAGAAGGAGGGAAGGAAGGAAAGAGGGAAGGAGGAAGGAAGGAGAGAAGGAAGGAGGGAGGGAAGGAGGGAGGGAGGGAAGGAAGGAGGGAAGGAAGGAAGGAACGAAGGAAGGAGGGAGGGAAGGAAGGAAGGAAGGAGGGAAGGAAGGAGGGAGGGAGGGAAGGAAGGAAGGAAGGGGAAGGAAGGAGGGAAGGAAGGAGGGAAGGAAGGAAGGAAGGAAGGAAGGAAGGAAGGAAGGAAGGAAGGAAGGAAAGAGGGAAGGAGGAAGGAAGGAGAGAAGGAAGGAGGGAGGGAGGGAAGGAAGGAAAGAGGGAAGGAGGAAGGAAGGAGAGAAGGAAGGAGGGAGGGAGGGAAGGAAGGAAAGAGGGAAGGAGGAAGGAAGGAGAGAAGGAAGGAGGGAGGGAAGGAAGGAGGGAGGGAAGAAAGGAAGGAAGGAAGGAAGGAAGGAAGGAAGGAAGGAAGGAAGGAAAGACAGAAGGAGGGAGGGAAGGAGGGAGGGAAGGAAGGAAGGAGGAAGGAAGGGGAGAAGGAAGGACAGAAGGAAAGAAGGAGGGAAGGAAGGAAAGAGGGAAGGAGGAAGGAAGGAGAGAAGGAAGGAGGGAGGGAAGGAGGGAGGGAGGGAAGGAAGGAAGGAAGGAAAGAAGGAGGGAAGGAAGGAAAGAGGGAAGGAGGAAGGAAGGAGGGAGGGAAGGAGGGAGGGAAGGAGGGAGGGAGGGAAGGAAGGAAGGAAGGAAGGAAGGAAGGAAGGAAGGAAGGAGAGAAGGAGGGAAGGAAGGAAAGAGGGAAGGAGGAAGGAAGGAAGGAAGGAAGGAAGGAAGGAAGGAGGGAAGGAAGGAAAGAGGGAAGGAGGAAGGAAGGAAGGAAGGAAGGAAGGAAGGAAGGAAGGAAGGAAGGAGGGAAGGAGGGAGGGAAGCATTCTTTTCCCTCCTATTTTCCAGCAAGCCCAAGGGTTGTCCTTCACCTGACAGCGGGGCCACAGGCAGAGTGCGGCGGAGAGAAGCGGGCGGGGGAGGCTGGAAGGCAGTCCTCCCGGCGGGGGGGGGGGGGCAGGGTCACCGCCAGGAATCAGGACAGTGTCCCCCTCCATGTGGCAGCTGGAGGACAACCGCTGGCCCGGAGAGAAGGTGAGGGGGCAGGCATCTGGGGGAAGCAGGGGCAAGGGCCGGACCAGGGAAGGGCAGGAGCAGAGGCTGAGCCCTCCCCACTCCGGCCATGGGGAGCCTCCTAGGTGGCGGGCACCAGCCCCCCTGGGCCCCTGGGTGGCATCGCGACCCTGGCCCCCAGGACCCCACGCGGAAGTGCAAGCGAGGAAATGCACACGCAGCGGCGCCGCACGGAAACGCAGCCCCAGCAGGACCGCGGCGCGTGCTTCTGCCTTCGACGACGAAATCAGGGATGGCTGGAGCGACCTCGGAAAGTCCAAACGACACACAAGAGAACCGAGGATCCGCACCACTGCGCCACTTACAGAAAGAACATCTACCCCGTTTGTTTTCAAACTTTGCTTTCTTTTCACCAACAAAGTGAGCGACGTTTTCCATGAGATGCTCCTGGGCCGTGATGTGCGGGGGCCCCAGGCTGTGTCGCGGAGGGGCTGGCACTCCCCGATGGCCTGGGGTCCCCACCCGGCCTGGGGTCCCCGCCCGGCCTGGGATCACCGCCCGGCCTGCTGCAGCCCGCACTGCCGGAGTGGATGCTCGGCGGCACCCCGGCGTCCACCTCGGGGACCCTGTGGCCAGGACAGAGGTCAGGAGGTGGGCTGTTGCCAGCAAGAGCAGCCACAGGGCCTGAGAACTGGGGGGCACAAGCCCAGTCCCCGGGGAGGGTCTAAGGAACCGGACCCGGTTTCTCCAGCAGCGTCATTTCCACTCTGGTTCTTACTCCCCTGGGACGACGCGACCTGGCACCAACTCAGCCTCGGTGTCGCCTCAATCCAGTGGCACGAGCCCGGCGGGGGCACAGTGGCACCCTGGGCGTCCAGCCGGCGGCCCTGGCGGGCCTGGGCTCCCCTCAGGGCCTGCACCCTGCTGCCCTGCCGGCCACTGTCCTCCGGGGCACGGTCCCTGAAAGGCCCCCGGGCAGCGGTGGCCCCTGTCCCCGAGCTGCGGCAGCCCTTGCAGCCCCTCCTCGTTCTCCTCCTCTGTGGCTCGGAGCACCTGCATCCGGCCAGGCCGGGGGCCGGGAAGGGTGACGGGGTGGCCGTGCCCAAGGCCCAGCTGCCCCCAGTAGCCTCTGTGGGAGACAGGCGCCAGTGGCCCCCTCCTGCCCGGCAGTGACGACAGCCCACGGCCCAGCAGTGGCTCCTCTGGGGCCCACGCGGGAGGCCAGACGCTGATACCTGCCACTGGAGGCCCAAGTGCTTGCAGAGAGCGAGGGCACGTGGCCAGGGCCCAGTGGGGAGGCCGAGGCTGGCCGGGTGTTGGGGGGCCTCCTGGGAGGGAGGGGAGCCCCCGGGACCCCAGAGTTGGGCACCGTGGGCTGCACAGTGGGCGGCCAGGAGGACGGCTGGAGGCTCCCGACACCGGCTCTGGGGTGCGGGACACACAGCGGGGGACCCGGCCTTGCTGATGCTGCTCCTGGAAGCCTCCACCCGCCGAGCGCTCGCACAGTCTGCCCGCCAGCCGCCGGGGAGGCCTGCAGGTGCCACGTGCCCACGGGCCCTGGTCCGTGACCCTCCACCAGGCTGGCAGGCAGCGCCGCCGAGCCACTTAGACCATCCTAGAGAGAAACGGGCTGTTACAGCTCCTCGAGTGGCTTTCCAGAGACGCGATGCGGAACGTGGTGACTGATTTCTGGCGTCGAGAATCACCGCCGGTGTACGCACGTGCAAGTAATGGTTGCCGTGAGGAGAGTGAACCCGACACAGTCGAGCCTGCGCCCGTGCCTGAGGACAGGCCCCCGAGCGAGGTGTGAACTTACTTGAGCACCAGTCCGAGGGCTCAGAATCTCTTTGAAATCCTTTTTTAGGCCTAAAGAATCGACAGATCATGGTTCATGTGCAGTGACTCCGGCTCTTCGGTGCCAGCTGAACAGTTAGAGCCCCAGCCAGCAGCTTGTAGTTCATATTCCCACCTGCTCGATTCCATTTAGAAAATCCAAAGCTATTTAAAATCCGATCTATGGAACCGTTTAGAAAACCCAGAATTCTCTAAGCTGATAGTCTGGGGCTCCTGGGTCACCAGCGCTTCTGGCAGCTCCACGAAACCGCTGGGGGCAGGGCTCCCCCCCCAAGTGCAGCCCCGACCCCCGAGGGCCCCACTAGACCTGCAGGCCCTCCGTCGGCTCTCTCACTGCGGAGTCTCACGTTATAGTTCACATTCCGGATGCTGGTTAACCTACATCCCCTCCTCTTTAACAACAACGACAAAATCAAAGAAGTCATGAATATAAAAGGAAATATTAACAATTTCCTTGGGTCGAGTAGACCTTTTAAAACACACAAGGGAGAAGAAGGCGAGGATTGTTCAACATGCTCCTTAGATGGGTTTCCGTGGGCTGGAGAAGCTGCCCTACGCTGCCGGGACCAGTGTTGCCTTTCTTTTCTTTTCTTTTTTCTTTCTTTCTTTTCTTTTTTTTTTTTTTAAAGCCTAGCAGAGCACTTTGAGATCTGATTTTACGAACACATATGACAACCAGGAAGGAAGCAGGCTGCCGAAGCAGCCTCTTTGAAAGAACACAACAGAAGGAGGAAGTATTTTAAAAGCTATCAAGATGAGTGTTTAATAACACACACACAGCTCCTCACAGATGACTTTTTTAAAAAGCTTTTATTTAACAACTTCATGAAACAACAGATTATCACAAACGGCCAACTGTTTTGAAAAGCAGTCTACACCAAGATGCACGACATTGTTATGTACAATCATCTTCTGCAGAGCGATTTGCTTCTTCTCTAGACACCCTTGCCCGGGAGGCCGGGCCCCAGGAGGGAACCAGTGTAGCCCCGGGGGGACCCACCAGAGCAGCTCATCCGGGCCACTGATACAGGCGGGGAGGGGGTGGGGGGGGCGGACCCAACACCCACCAGGTTCCTCCCACCTCGGACACTAAGGCACAATGGGAGTCCACACTGGAGGACGACTGTCCGCTGGACTCCTGCTCTTGTCCACATCCTCTCTCTCCCCTTCACTTCGACGACACTCGGCGTGCGTGCTTTCCTAAGAGCGGGGGAAACAAATACCGGGAAAATCGACCCTCACCACACTCATGCGAAAAGCCATCTGACCCCAGCTGACGAGAGCCGGGTGAGACCCACCTTCACGGATGTGGGGCGACCTCAGCGATGGAACAGTGAGGAAAGTCCATTGCAGGACGACACTTATGGCAGGACAGCCCTAATGCAACATTTAAATAGATGCCGGGCGACCACAAACTCGGGAGATACAGACTAAAAATATAGACCTCAAGGAAGCTCATCGCTTCCAGAAAAACATTCACCTGTGGGGCAATGGGAGAAATGTGATCAAAGAAGAATTAAGGGGGCTTTGAACTAAAAAAATATTTGCTACCAAAAAAACAAAAAACAAAACAAAACAAAAAACAACTGCAACAACTGATGTTCAGTGGTGCAGCCGACACAGGAGAAAGGCTTCTTTCGGTGCGTGTCCACCTGTTGCCCAGCCTCTCAGGCAGGAGCCTATGCCAGGTTCTTCACCCTGATTTCTTCATGATTCATTCCTTAGCACACACTCTGGATTCTTCCAAATTAAAAAAAAAAAAAAAAAAGTAGATGGAAGTAAGGATGAGAAAAGGGACAGAGGCCCAAGCCAAGAGCATTTTCCAGGAAATGTAACTCCAGTGTTAAAGTAGCTTAATATCAAAAAAAAAAAGAAAGAAACAGAAAAAGAAAAAAGAAAAGAAAAAAGAATGCGCAACAGCATAGAAATAAGCTTCTGTTTGGAGAATTCAGAAGACACAGCACCCCTGGGATTGACACCAGGGAACTTCTCTGAAGCGCTGGCGTGGGTTAAATATTCTCCAGAGAGAAGGGGCCGCATACACTGGGGCCTGTGTCACAGCGATTCCTAATTTTGCCTTTAATTTCCCCTTAGGATAATATACCCTAAAACACTTTGCATCTATAAGATGTATAAATTACTGCAATTCACAAAATATAATCCACTGTCCACGCGTATTCACTCCTAGCGGCTGGTGAAATTCCTCGCTCGGCCTGCACGGGTGGGTTTCTGCAAGGACAAGACCTTGGGAAAGGGTGCGGTAAATGCATCCTTAGGTTGAAAGAGCAGCTGCATTAAAGTGGCTGCAAGATGATCCTAGGAGGTGGTTCGTTTTGTTTTTTTTCTGAGTTGATGTAAACCTACAGAGAAGTGAAGCGTATTGGAAGAATAAGTGAAACTCTTCTTGCAGATATTTCAAGGGAGAAATTTGGGCTGGCGAAAAGGAAGACGATGCGCTTCTTTTTTTTTTTTTTTGGCCTGTGTATACTGTTTATATTTCCTGTAGTTAATATGTATCATGTTACCGTTAAAAAGTCCTTGGGCTGCCCGGGTGGCTCAGTCGGTTGAGGGTCTGCCTTCGGCTCAGGTCGTGACCCCGGGGTCCTGGGATCGAGCCCCACATCGGCCTCCCTGCTCAGCGGGGAGCCTGCTTCTCCCGCTCCCTCTGTCCCCCTCTCCCCATTCTCTCTAAGTAAATAAATAAAATTCTTTTTAAAAATCCTCCTTTTTAAGGGTTAAAAAAACGGCATTCCAATTGCTTCATTGCTTACCAAATTGGATAAAGGCCATAGATAATCTGTCTAACGTAAGGGGCACAGCTTGTTGAATGATTTAGAAATACAAACTGGAATAAGAGCGGCATATATTTGAGAACTATTAAGTCTTTTGCTGAGCCTGAAAGTAAGAGCAGTTTTTCGTCGTATAATAGAAACATCAGTTGCCAGCATCAGTCTAAACATCTGTGCTTTTCCAAAACAATCAACAAGGAAGTGACCAGGTTCACTTAAGCAAGTAGAGATCTTGGTGATTCTATAAAAAGATGTATTTGGAAAAAGCCCAGTAAAAGCCCTGTCAAACCATATTGGCATGAGGAAGCACATAATATACAAAATAAGCAAAAACAGCCCACTGAGTCTGCAGTTACGCAATCAGTGAAATCCTGTCATCATCTTTCCTAACAGAGTTCACCAAATTGAAAAGCATCGGCTCCTCCTCTTTAGTGTTGTCATGGATAACTAACTGATAGCCAAACAAAACAAACAGGGTAAGAGGGGAAATGTCACCGAGTTTCAAAAATATATCTTCAGTACTTGGACTGTTACTCTTTTCTTCTTTTTTAAAAAATAGCTTTAGCCATGATTTCTATTCTATAGAGAATAGAATATAGAGAATAGAGAGAATAGAGAGACAAAAAACAAAACAAAAAACCAAAAACTATCTCAAGTACCCATTACCAGACTGTAGGCCTTACTAAAATACACTAATCACGGGTAGCCCTAATGCTTTTTTGGTTCCAGAAAATACCAATTGGTTCTCAGGGGCGCCCGAGGAGAGAGAGCAAATGGGGGGTGGGGGTGAGACAAGGCAGGGAAGCCGTGGGGCCAGGCCCGGCCCGGCCCGGGCACAGCGGGTTAATGAGCCAGCCCGAGGCTGGAGGCACCGTGGTCCAATCCCAGCCAAAGATTCTCTAAGAGCAAGCTTGGTCTACGAGAGCGGCATCTTCTATGGGCATTAGCATGTTCCTTCTGTGGGCAGAGTCCCCTCAAATTTAGACATTAGTTCCCTGAGTAATAGTACGACACTCGTGTGCTTCTATCCCTCCAGCTAGTGGCCAACACTGAAACACAAGTTTTCTCAGTTTTCAAGCAACAGATAATCCACATCAAATTAAAGATAGCATTTAAGTCAATGTAAACACATCCTTTGGTCAACGTTCACAGTGATCCTCAAAGGCGGCAGTCCCCGGGAGACCCCGGAAACCGCGTGTCCTTAGGAATGAGCTCGCATAGACGGAGCCGGGGTGGGGTTTTTCGTTTTTTGTTTTTGTTTTTGTTCTTTTTTAAGCTCGTTCTTGCCGAGATTCTCCTCAAGGGCTGAGGTCCCAGTCGCCAGGTTTCTCAAAAGGAAAGGAGGGAGTTGGGTCGGCTGTTCCGGGGAGTCAGACACCTGCAGCGGAACGCCGCCGCCCTGGGCCTTCCTCACTCTTGGATGGAGGAGTGGCGGAGAGGCCGGTGGTAATCCTCGGGGCTGCTGACGTGCTCGGGGAGGTCGTAGCCCCGCAGGAAGTGTCCACTGTTTTGCTGAGCAAAATAGTACAGCTGTCTGGCGAGAAGAGGTTCGACCTTTAACAAGAGATTTTAAGAGACGTTATTGAAACGTGCTCCCGAGCGCCCTGCGACTGGCTCATCGTGAACGAGCCCGTGTCTCAAGGACGGTGGAGGCCGGGGTAGGCGCCCACGGGCCAAAACACGGTGGGACGTTCCCGCGGGCGCTCACACATCCCAGGCGACCAGCCCTAGAGCTCCGAGCTTCGGCGGGTTACCATCAGGGACGGTGCTTTTCAGTGACAGCCGCTTAAAATGTACGTTTGGCTAAGCCTAAGCGAATCAGGGACGTGACCAACCTAAAAGGCCGTGGGACGTGACTAGTGAGGTTGGAGCTAACTCAGGATGACTAAGGCCAATACACTTCTCCGCGACCACAGCCTGACGGGACGCAGGTGCAAATCCTGAGCAATTTACAATTCCTGGACCACCTAGATAATCCACAGATTTCTAAGGGAAAGGAAGAAGAAAGGGGCAAAATCTATGCAAGCAACAACACTGCTATTATGGGGAAAGAGAGGCCAATTGAACCCAAATTCATCTAGTTTGGCTATTTGTGTGGTTCATAGTCACCAAAAAAAAAAAAAAAAAAAATCAGCTCTCAGCATGTCCTCAATTTATAACATCTAAGGAAACAGAATACTTTGTTAATCAATTCCGCTATTAAATTGAGCCTTTATGTTATTTGATATATAGAAACTTGAGCATAATTCATATGAGATGCCTGAAATAAATTAAATCCATAATAAAAAGGAGTAGAACTTGTGGTGCACACCAATCCATCTTTCTTTTCCACCCCAGACACCTAGATTCCAGGGACCATTGCTTGAGGAACCCATCACTGCCTGATTCAGAGGATGCCTGGTGCACCCAGAACACCCTTAAAATCTGGCTGGTGCAGGAGTTTTTCACCAACTTTTGACATGTTATTTGTCAATACCAAGTTTACTTAGTTATTTAACAGTCCTGGGTGTTAACAAGATATTAATTATTGTATCAATTACTGGAGAGAATTCATGAAAAAGCCCTAAAATCTACAAGACTATATATATTTTTTGTTGTTGTTGTTGTTGTTGGTTGGTTGGTGGATTGGTTTTTGATTTTTCAAATCAAGAGGAGGAGGATTACGGGTTTACAATTAGTGTTTTATTTCAGTTTTTCAACAACAACAACAAAAAACATTATCAGAACTACAATATGACCTGAATATTTATATTATTGAGTATGATTTCTTTTACCTTTTTGTCTGGGCCCATTAATGACTCTCAAAGGTAGGCAGCAATGTGAAGTTCTCAAATTCAAAACTCTTAGGTATTCAAAGCTCTGTTTTCTGTGGCAAATTTATTCCAAATGCTATCTCTATAAATCCTTTTTTCTTTTCTATTTTATGAAAAAGGTGTTTACTTGCTGCAGTCGAACCTACTTCAAACTCTGCTAGAGAACACTGGTGGTCTGAGCTACTTAAATTCCTTGACAGAGTTAGCTTCCTCCAAATAACACATGGCCCTCGGTTTCCACTAGTTAAATAATGTCTAAAAATCCAGAAATAAAAGGGGATTTGGGAAACATTTGGGGGAACAGCAAAATACTTAAGTCAATGGACAGCTTCCCATTTGGAAAGAGCTTCTCCGTTGAGTGGAAGTCAGCTAGACGGCATTTTACAGGCAATATTAAATATGGAGAATATTAAGGGGACACTTTTACGACCAGTCCTTTTAAATCCTTATAAAATGGGAATAGGACAGTGTCATGATGGGACAAAGAAGCCCACGGTGCAGGTTTGATGAGTAGACATCTAGGGCTGGGAAGAACTTGTGGGTCCCTGGACTCCCAGCACCATTCGCTGAGCCATGCTTCCTCCCTTAGGATGTTCCCATCACTTGACATATATTTGTATTTGAGAATTTTCTAAATGGGACCCTACCCCTGATGGAAAATAGGGAAACTACATCATTTGAATGGGACTAAATACTCACGTGAGCAGTGATGAGCTTCCTTTGCCTCTGAGGATCTGGAAACTCTTCCCCGAAGCACAGAGTTACCTGGAATCTTGGCAGGGGACGGCCATGGTGAGCAAAAGCTTGCAGCTCTAGAGAACCCCACAAGAAAAAGACAGAAACAAACGACCCTGATCAGAAACGATCCTTGAACGTGCCGGGTTAAAATGGGAGGCAGAAGCTCACTGCTGATTTGGAAAACTGAAGGAGTGAGTATTCTTTATTTCTCTCAGTGGGATTTCTAACCTCAGACCCCAACAGAGAATTGCATGTCCACGTCCGTATGTGTGCTTTTCCCGAGACAGCTCTAGGTTTCACCTGATTCTTTATGGGAAACGTGCCCTGCAGATGAAGACTCTTGACTTGTAGCCCTGGAGCCAGGGCAGTGCGAAGGGTAGGAGAAAGGAGTGAAAGCTGAAGGAAAAGGAAAAGCAATGTAGCTACATTGAGGCAAAAGAATAATTTATATAAAGGAGAAATTTCATTTAAAAAAAATCAAAATTGGGACGCCTGGGTGGGTCAAGGATTGAGTATCTGCCTTCAGCCCAGGGTGTGACCCCATCGGGCTCCCTGCAGGGATCCTGCTTCTCCCTCTGCCTGTGTCTCAGTGCCTCTCATGAATAAATAAATAAAATCCTTAAAAAAATATTTAAAAATAAATAAATAAATAAATAAAAATGTTCTGATTATTTAAAAATGTCATCTCAAAACAGCTGAGCGCTTATAATCCGGTATCTGGGCCAGTCGGGACTTCTCCATGACTCAGGCGCCCCTGCAAATGCTTTCCTGTTATCTTGGGGACTGAGCACCAGCTCTGGGCAGCTGCCTCCTGCTTGGCGCGGAGCCTAAACTGTGGGACTTTGGGCTGACTTGTTGCCTGTCTCCTGCGACAGACGTTGCTTTGGAAGGAGAAAGGGGGCAGCCCGGGTGGCTCAGCGGTTTAAGCGACACCTTCAGCCCAGGGCGTGATCCTGGAGACTTGGGATCGAGTCCCAAGTCGGGCTCCCTGCATGGAGCCTGCTTCTCCCTCTGCCTCTCTCTCTCTCTCTCTCTCTCTCTCTCTCTCTGTCTCTCTCATGAATAAATAAAAATCTTTAAAAAAAAAAAAAAAAAAGGAAGGAGAAAGGTAGTGATGAAGCACCCGGCCCCACCCTCGTGGGTGTGTGGACCCTCCAGGCACCCCTCCCCGGGAAGGGCGCGGAGCAGGGAAGCCGCACGTGCAGTCCCTGGCACTGACCCGGCCCCTCGCCCACGTCCAGGAGGACCCTAAGACTCCAGCTGCTCCTAAGCCTTCCCTCCCAGCAGTTAAATGTCGCGCCTGCAGAGGAAGGACCCGCAGTGCCGCTACACCTCCTGCAAGCCGAATGCACAGCATCTTGATCAGATACGCGCCTTGTGCACCTCCAGGCTCTGCCTTCAGGGGCCGTCCCTAGGAGTCTGCGAATCCTGAATGGGCAGATATCAAAGATCTTCACTGTGCTCGTCAACTGAAGTGAAGTTTCTAACTAACTCACTGCACTGCTTGACTTCCTGCTTTTTTTTTCTTCCAGAATTCAAATCAAGCCTAACTGACTCAGTCAGATGTGTCGCAGGCATTCACACTGCTGAGGCCCGAGCCTCCACCTACACGCGCCAGCCAGACTGGCGAGTCGGCACAGTTCTCCGAAAAAGACACGTCTCAAATGCTTGATAATACGAGAACATTCTGTGGGAATCCTTGATTATGCAGAAGCTGGTCTGCACAGCTGCAGTGTTTGAGTTCACAGGTTCCTCCCTGAGCCTCAGGGACCACTTCAAGATAAGGGGGTGTAGTGAGCAAAAAGCTCAGCCCCTGGTTACGAGGAACCAAAAACAGCCCTTGCTCACAGATAAACGTTGAACCCTGGGCAGGTGAACTGAGCCCGGGGTGCTCGGGGCCGGGCCTCAAGCCCTGTGCCTCTTGTCCGGGTCCAGCTCTCAGCGCCTGGGACTTGAGGGGCACGTACAGCCTCGTGACGTGGGAGGATCTGACCTTCCTAAAACACACGTGGCGAGAAACTCACAGACACCAGTGTCCTTCCTCGGGGACGCCCTGACTAAAGCCCTAGGCGGCTTCCTCCGAGTCCAAAGAGCCCAAGACCCACGGTCTCTGAGGAGACCCAGTGCCCGCGGACCCCTCGGCCTCCGCCGCAGGCAGGGGAGGTGCAGACAGGACGGCCCCCAGCAGCCCCCGAGCCACCCCGGGCGGCCCCCCGTGATCACCACGCCGGGCCCAGCATGTGCAGAAGTCACGGTGCGGACCTGGAGGCAGTTCTGCCGACGCCGGAGAAAGGGACGTGCAGGCCCGCAGGCCCTTCTCAGCCTGGTGCTGCCACGGGTCTGGCACTCACAGACCCACGTCTCCCTCTTCCTCTTGTCACACCTCCTAGCCAAGGGCCAGTCATATAGGGACATACCCATTTGCGGGGGGGGGGGGGCACCAAAGAGAATTTGGATGAGCCTACACCCATCTGGGGAACCTAAACCCAAAAGGCTGAGCGACTGTCAGTCGTACCAAAGCACGCAGGTGCTTCACGTTTCTGTTTTAAATGAATTGAATCAGAAGCGTATTCACGGAAAGGAGAGGGACCTGAAGACCCAAAGACATGGGCATTTCTGAAAGGTACTTATCAAAGAGTAGCTTAAGGACAGGGCACAGAAAGAGTGGACAGCCGAGAGAACAGCTTTCTCCCCCAAAAAGAGGCTTCATCAATATAGATGACGGCCAAATGGATCCTCTGGATGAAGCTTCAGCACGAATGTGGCCAGTGGTTTCACAAAAGCCAGCCCAGGACTAATTTACTTGTCATGAAATCAAAACTTACTAGTTTTAGAAAATCTCACTTGAGACGTGTATACCATAGAGATACCTCAAAGCCTTCTCATGATTTCCCCTTTGCAAAGCCGGTTCCGCACACTCCCTCCTCGTCCCCCCTGCTGGAGGGTGTCTGCACGGGGCACCGCATCCCACAGCCAAGAACCCTAACGGTACACCTCTGACCCTTATCATTTTCCAAGGGACCTTAACAAATAGTAGCTTGCTGGGATCCCGCTACCAGTAAAGCGTGAACCTTCTGCGTCGGTGACTATCGGTTGAATCCCAGAATTTCTAGCTGTCCGCCTGGGCCACAATCCCCTGGAGCAAGCTCCCTTCTCTTCATGCGCCTCTGCCGATGGAGAGGAGCGGGTGGTAGAGGCAAAGGTGAGAGGTGAACACACAGGAACCCTATCTCGGGTCACGCAGGGTGGGCTCAGGGGCTCCTAGACGGAGGACCTCCGCTTGGGGTGGGAGTGACCATCTGTTTGGACCACAGTGGTGGGCACCGCGTCACCCCCTCCGTTCTGTGTCTCAGGCTCACAGGCATGGGATGCTCCATTCTAACAGAGAATTTGGCGCGTTACCTGCTAAAAACTGCTGTGTGTCGAAGAGCTTGCAGGTCTGGTCCCTCTCCAGTTTGTTGGGCCTGTCACTGCACAGGGCCAGGGGCCCATCCCAGTAGATCCTGCTCTGGCACAGTCTTTTGGCATAAAGCCCGTCGGGGGCCATCCAGAGGACCACACCCCTCTCCAAGTGGCTCAGAAGTTTCTCGATGTTTTTCCTCTGGCCATTGTCCTCTGGGTAGGGGAACAGGACCTGGTCCAGGTTACTGGCATCGTAGGTGTGCCCGTGGGAGATCCGACAGCCTTCTGGGCTCGATGTGGTCAGCTCTTTCACCAGGATCTCCCGGTAGTACAAGCAGATGTGCAGTCGGCAGTCTGCAAACACAGAGATTTCAAGGTCAGTGCCAATGGACCCAGGAGCACTGGACACCCATCAGGATCCCAAACTAAGCGACCAGAACACGTGCGCTTGGGGGGACCCTGGTATCAGTCCCAGGATATTCCACAAAAGCTAGAAAGTTCCAGCTTAAGGAAGTTCAGGAAATGCTGTACGCCCTCATCTCCCTCCTGGAGCCACAGACAGTAACAGATATTAAAGAAATCTTACAAGAAACCTATTGAATTTACGTGGCCAAAGATTTCTTCTCGTGGAAGGGGATCACGCCTTACATCGTTTTTCTGCATGATGTATTTGACTTGTGTCAGACACTTTCTGTGTCATTGTTTTAGTGTTGATGCTGGCGGTGATGACAAGAATCGTGTCTAAAATACTAAGGCACGTAGCACTGAACAAAATTCATCTTCGAGCATGGCGATCAGCTTTGATTTTTTGGAGGAGGCAAAGCCTAAGTTTAATTCCTACTAGCAGAGAGATATAATGGTGTTTCAATAAATAAAAATATTTACATCTGAAACGGCCCTAAACTACCTTTATGACGTCGCTTACATTAAGATATATATATACACACGCAAGTGCCCATTGAGGTCTTAGGGAAGGTAAGCTGTAAGACTCTAACAGCAGTGACCTCTGGGTGGTAGGAACGCAAGGTTTTTGTTTTCCAGTTTTGCCTTTCCGATGGTCATGTTAGTTTTTGTGCTGTGTATGTATGTATGACTTGTATAAAAAAATTAATTCATGAGGAAAGAAAAGAATCCATGGAGAAAAAGATGTTCTAAGGCTAAAATAACTGCACCGTCTATTATATCCATCAGTAAACCCACCTTATGGTGGGAAATTTTCCTTCAGAATATGACCCACAGACTGAAAGGACCAAGGTCGGTCTGCAAAGGGCCCCTTCACCGAAGCGCGGAAGGGCTCACGGGCCGGAGCGAGCCATCCGTGACTGTGGGGGACCCAGGAATGGGAATCACGGCTCGGCCAATGTGCTCGAGGTTGATCATTCATCTGTATTGTGCATATTCCCAAGAAAGTGACCCACAAAAGCCTCTTATTCCCCAAAGGTCGGTTTTGAGACTGAACCCTCATCACCATCTCTGTCCTCCACTCCAATTCCTGTGGCTGTAAACGCACTAGCTGGGAGCCGGGCTCTCACGGAGAGCGTTAGGCACCCGAGGCGACCCGCAGGGCAGGCCTCATTGCATCTAACGTCCTCAGGAATCACGAGGTCACAGCGACATAATAGCTGTTTACCCCCCACCCTCCAGGCACCCACACAGGTCTTAGGTGCTTAAGAGAAGGCTTAGAACGTTTCTAAAAACAAGCACAAGTCTTGCTGCTCAGAAACACCCCCCTTCCGTCCCGTAGGACCATGTGAGAAAAGAGGCAGCAGCCTCGTTCAGAGCTGTAGAGCCGAGAAGAGGTAAGTGGTGAACCTGGAAGCAGGAAAGGTGCCCAGAATCCCTGCCACCTTGATAATTTATTTTATTCCATCGCTGTTTTTTTTTTTTAAAGCCCGAGGGGAAGGGGATAATTCATTCTGAAGCTTAGGCTACTCATGTTTAACATAATTACGCATCTCATTTTAAAACAACCCAAAATACTATCCAAAAATAAATAAATAAATATACAGGCAACACATATGTTTCATGAACCTTGAGGTGCCTTCCTTAAAACAGGTAGGATCTCTGAGCTTGTAGGAATCCTTTTAGAAGTGAAACTCTGAAAGCAGATCTAATCCAAATTTTTCGCAAGACATACCGAATTTCAGAGGAAGAGCGCCACGTCCATTGCTTTCAGGCGCACAAATGTGGCAGAGAGGGGAGCAGGACTCCCGTCCCCAGGAGGCCAGACAGGAAGACCTACCTGTGACTAAGCCTGGAAGGATGATCAGCTTTTCAAAATGAGAAACCCTTGTGTATTTTTCCTAAGAGATTCTACTACATTGAGAGAATATTGGCTGAAGCGGGGCCAATATTGGTGTATCGAGCTGGGGCGTTTGCGTGTTCCTGGAAATTCAGATAGTTGTCGGTGGAAACCTTAAAACAACTGGACTCAAGCCAGCATTCAGAATCAAAAGCTGGCTTCTCGGTGCTGAGTGTTCTGCCGATGCTTCTGGCTCACACCCGCGGGAGTCAGATGTGTCCACACCGGCTCTAGCCCGGGTGGAAGAAGCCAGCACCGCGGCCTGTGCCCAGGGACACCACCCCCACCCCACACCCACCCCAGCAAGTGTACCCAAAGGTGGAAGGTGAGGGCGGGGCGCGGGCAGCCTGCTGTGCGGCTCCAGGAGGGAACGCTGCACTCACCTGAGAGCGCCAAGGCTTCGGCAGACCTTATGCTTGGCTCTATGGGGATTCCTGGGGCCTGGGACTCAGGCGGGGCACAAGCATAAAAGGTTCCTGTCACCTGGCAACCTGCATTCGTAAATAAGAGTCAGATAATGTCTAAACAGAGTCTGTCCAACCAAGACGCAAGGGAGGTCTCCTCTCCCTGGGTTGTGGCCGCTGAGCCCCTGGGGACGCACCAGCCCTGGGAGGGAAGCGCCAGGGGCCCTGCGGGGAAGACTGGGGGCATCCTCCAGGGGCAAAGAGAGGCCGAAGCCCAAATCAGGGAAAACACAAGACTGAAGGAAGAAGGAGGGTTTTCAGAGCCGGAAGGAAACCTGGAACCATCCCTCTGTAAGTTTTTCTCTCTTGTCTTAAACTCAGCGAGCACCTCCGTCACCTCACATAACCACCCTGTGCGTGTGCTGCGTCGGGGGGATACTCAAGCTCTGCTCTCCTACGGCTTTTAATACGATGCAGTATTGCGGACTGTCGTCACCATGGGTGTTCGGGTCCCCAGGGCTCGCTGGTCCACTACCCGCCAGTCCGTACCTGTGAGCGGCGTCCCTCCGTAACTACCCTGACCAACGGGATGACCCAGGTCAAGGAGATCTACCCTGTCCTGTCCACACAGCGGGGTCATAGGAGAGCTGAGAGCTCAGGTCTGCCTGAGTTCCGCTGCCAAAGGGCCCAATCAAAAACTTACAAGTTGTTCACACCACATTTATCTAACTCTCTATTCCCGGGCTCAGGAGCAAAACCGAACCATGAGCCCTGGCTGCCCAGTAGCTGCAGGTCACGTTACGCAATAACGGAGAAAGAATATGTAATAGGACACGGTTTTGGTGGCACCTCATCTGCTGTCAACTATGCCTCCACGCCGAGTGTGCCAATCCCGTATTTCCGTAGAGTTCGAGGCATTGCCCTGTTACTGAGGTTCTTATTCAACAGAGCCCGATGCACTAGACACAGGAGTGAACCTCAGCAAGTGGTTCCAGGGGGGCCAACTCCTCCACAGCGGGATGGAAAGCAACCTTTGTTGCAAATCGCTCTTGAAACGCTAGTGCAATCAAATTCTGGGCTTTTCTGGAAACTTGCCACTGAACGTGAATCTCAAATCCCATAACGCCAAAACCGACTTGAACACGATCAGTAAAAAGGGAGCTGACCACATTGCGAAGAACCCAGTACTCCTAGAACACACAGAAGGATCCGATCCTGACCCGCTCGGGATTCCTACCCAACCACCTAACCCTGAGTCCTGGAAGCCTGTGCTCCGCTCGGTACACCATGAGGTTCTCTCTGTGGGGTTAACCGGTGCTTCCACGGAGACATCTCACCTCGACGTCTGGGGAGCTCCTACGGGCAGAGGACCCCAAGCGCCCGGGGTAGGCGAAGCTCTGGACCCAACACCTCTGCGGCTTTTCTCTTCTTAGTATTTACTCATTGCATTCGTACTATCACTTCTAGTCCCCAAATCACTCTGATGGGCACCGCATCGGGGTCGGGGTAGGTGAACTCCCGGCCCTGTGGGGCTCGAGCTCCTGAGCTCAGGATGGAGAGCCACATGCTCCACGAGCTGAGCGGCCGGTGGCCGGGGGGCACAGTCGGCTCCTGGGGTCCCGTAGGGGAGGGCCCGGCACAGCTGGAGCACGCCCACTTAGGGGCGGCCAGAAAGCGGCAGAGCAGCAAGGCCATCGGTCCCGTCAGCATTCGGGACAGTCCCGGGGGAAGGCTGACCAAATCTATCACTTTTCACCCAAGATTATTTAGGGAAGATGAAAGATGCTAACCTATCAGACAGAGAACTCAGGAGACAGAGCCAACCAGCCTGACGTCTGAGACCCCCTGGCTTCAACAAAAGGCTGGGTTCGGGGACCCGAGGTCGAACTCCAGCCCCTCGGTTTTCACTGGGTAACTTTGGGCATTCCTTATGTGGTGCGATTTTGCCCCAAAAACAGCGGGGCAGTTTGTAGCTGCCTGGGTTAGGTCTCTGCAATGTTTATTTTCTTGTTTTTATGTATTCATTCATTTATTTTGACATTAGTGCCCCCTTTCATTTTTTCTGCTTTTTTTTTTTAATTTTTTAAAAAAGATTTCTATTCATTTCCTTGAGAGAGAGAAGCAAGAGTGCGCAAGCGGGGGGTGAGGGCAGAGAGAGGGAGAAGCGGGCCCCCCACTGAGCAGGGAGCCTGTTGGGCCTGGTCCCAGCCCAGCGTGAAGGGAACCAGGGCAGACCCTAACCGAGTAAGCAGCAGCCGCCCGGAACCATGCCTGTGATGTTTAAATAAGGTCTCGCATCAGGCGGTGGGCAGCCAGGTGCTGGCACAGGTAGGTCGCTGTCAGCAAGCCTTGGAGCACCTCCAAGGTGGAGAGCACCCTCTCTCCCTCACTGCCCGGGAGAAGGGCAGGAGCCGGGGCAGCGCCGGGGATGGGTCGGGGGAGGCCGGGGCCCCGGGCCAGGTGTGCTCTGCTGCACCCCTTACCATTTTCACAAGCCGGGCCCTGCCAGTGGTGGCCGCGGGATCCAAACGTCACCGGACACTGATACGGGATCTCTGCGTGGGGCTGATCAGGGATGTATTCCCTCCAGCCTCGCTCGTGGGGAGGCATCATGTAGTTATGAACCTGCTAAAGGAATATGAGGGCGCGGCTGAGACGAAAAGCCACCAGCCGGGCAGGGACCAGCGGCTGCCCTGCGAGAGGGGGGCCGATTCCTTTTAATCAGCTCCCGGCAGAACCTCTGAAGTCGCTCACAGCCGCATCGTTTTATCACCTCGAGAGACTCTGGGGTGAAAAGCTCATCACACTAGGTGGAAAGTAGCCATAAAGACTCAAGAGGCACAATGAAGACAGTGTTGTAAGGAACGATTTGTCTAAAGCTTCGTCATATGGCTGAACCTGGCACCAAAAGTCCTGCAGGGAAATCTGCTTTCTCCTACCCACCAGAGTGAAGCAAACAGAGCCGTAATTCACATCAGAAAAGTCTGAGGAGATCAGCTGCCCTGTGGTTTCACATGATAAAGTGCTACTTCCAAAAATTTTCATCTCCCCGAAAAGATGTTTCCCAGATTTCAGAATCGGGCGAAATCTGCGCTAACGGGCAGACGCGTTCGCCTCTCCTCTCCTGAAAACCAGCACCGAGAGCAACACCAGGTGGGAAGTGAGACATTCGTCCCATGATTGGGGACAGGGTTCGGCTGGTTGACTAATAACAAAAACAAAGTGCTGCTGTTTTTGTTTGTTCACTTTTCCTGCTGCGTGGGGCCCGCTGGCTCACTTGGCCTCGCCCAGACCCAGCCTCCCCTTCCAGGAGCCCGTACTCTCCGCTGTACCTGCGCTGGCAGCGAGGTGTAGGGAGCCGTCATGGTGTAGGGGTGGCTCATGGTCATCTGCGGGTCCTCCAGGGTGAGCTGCTTTGCTCCTACGCGTTTGGGCCAAAGGCAAATGGCAGAGTGTGAAAAAAGGAACTGTCATAAGTAAAAGTGAAATCTTAGAAAAATGCATGAGAGTTTAATTCCTAGAAGGCATAACGGTGTTGACAAATAAGACAGTTTTTCAGCCATTCCCAGGGGCGATTAGCCCTTAAAGTGATTTCTGCGAGGTCTGACTTATGTAGGACAGGTAGGGAGGGAGCTGGAACGCCGCGTGTGAGTGCACCTCGTCACACGCAGGGGCCCACCAGCAGGATGTGCCACAGGTGGAGTCATCTCTCTGGTTTGTGTGAAATGCAGATTCTTGAGCTCTACTCTGACACGCTGGTCAGGAACTTGGAAAGAGAAGACCCGAATTTCAATAAGCATCCCAATTGGCCACAGTATACTCTAAAAATCGGCATTTTTATTACTATGATTAGTAATACTACCTGCATGCTTCCTTTCTACAGAATGGTCACGTGAAATACTGATAAGTAAAGATAAAACTTTGAATGGGTTTTCTTTTCTTTTTTTTTTTTGGAAAAAATGGGCCCATATCTGACACCAGTAGAAATAACTAAGAAACATGCGCACACATGGATGTGCGTACGCCTGCGGGCAGAGAGCTGGAACCTGAGAAGTTATCCCACACTAGCACAGGAGCTTCAGTTCATGGCCCTGAGGATTTGGGCAAAGAGCCTGTTGGGCTTGAACATGAGGCAGGAGGCAGGCAGGCTATAAAAAGAAAGAAAGAAAAAAAATGGAAAGAAAGAAAGAAAGAAAGAAAGAAAGAAAGAAAGAAAAGAAGAAAGAAAGAAAGAAAGAAAGAAAGAAAGAAAGAAAGAAAGAAAGAAAGAAAGAAAGAAAGAAAGAAAAGAAGAAAGAAAGAAAGAAAGAAAGAAAGAAAGAAAGAAAGAAAAGAAGAAAGAAAGAAAGAAAAGAAGAAAGAAGAAAGAAAAGAAAGAAAGAAAGAAAGAAAGAAAGAAAGAAAGAAAAAAGAAAGAAAGAAAAGGGAAAGGAAAGATAAGAAAAACCGACCTTCAGAATGAGATTGAGGCCTCAAGGGTGTCAGGCTGCCCATGTTCCGTACCCCAGTCTAGGAAGTCCCACCTTTTTTGGCGCCCTCAGGCACAATCCTGTACACTTTGTAGGGGTCCGAGATGTCCAGCTGGCTCCTCTCCACCAGCTCCTCAAAGTCATTGCTCTTGTTCAAAGCGCATCGTAAGCGAGTCTTCCAGGTCGGAGGGTCGGGCTTGTCTATGCCTTCTCGGAACTTTCCTTTAAATAGTGCCCAAGCCTTGTGGAAACGAAGGGAGGAGGCAAAGTTAAAATACAAGGTTTTTTTCTTTTTAATAATAAATTTATTTTTTGTTGATGTTCAATTTGCCAACATACAGAACAGAAAAAAAAGAACCTGAGAATTGTATTTCTAAAGGGAAGAATGAGGCTTCTGCGATTTACACGGGACAGAAGCCCAGCAGGTGTCCTCCTGGTGGAGCAGTTTCAGCTTTGGGCTCTATCAGGGCTTCCCGGAGGTCTGGGTGCTTAGGGGGAGGTCTGGGTGCTTGGGGGGAGGTCTGGGTGCTTCAGGAGGGTGGGGAGGGGCAAAGAGCACCTGGGCCCTGGTCACTGCATCTGCAATTCTCTGTCCCGGAGCTGGGGGAGCTGCGGGGGGCAGTGGGGGGGGCCTGCAGGGGAGGCTGCAGGGGGGCTGCGGGGTGGGCTGCAGGGGAGGCTGCAGGGGAGGCTGGAGGGAGGCTGCAGGTGGGCTGCAGGAGAGGCTGCAGGGGGGCTGCGGGGTGGCCTGCAGGGGAGGCTGCAGGGGAGGCTGCAAGGGGGGCTGGGGGTGGGCTGCAGGAGAGGCTGCGGGGGGCTGCGGGGGCTGGGGAGGCAGGGAGGGACAGCGGGGGGCCTGCAGGGGGGGCTGCGGAGGAGCAGGGGTGGCTGGGGCTGTGGAGGCTCAGACCCTCCAGGGACTCCCCGCGGAGTCCCCAGGCCGCCGCGCTCCGCCTGCAGGTGTCAGGGCGGTCCCGGTCCCGGAGCGCAGGTCGCTGGGCGCCCCGGGGTCATCCCACCCCCACACTCAGACCCAGACCAGGCCCGGAGGGAGACCTGGAAGGAGGGAGTCAGAGGGACGCGGAGATAGGGACGCGCGGGGAGGGGAGGCCAGACAGGGGGTGGGGCAGTCTCCGGGGACCACGCGGCCGGGGCGGGAGGGCGGGGCGGGAGGACGGGCCCAGCACCCCCCGCCCCAGGTGCCGGGTCGGCGGCCGGGATGCTCCCCGCGCCCCGCGCCCGCCCCACCTTGAAGAGCGCCGCGTCCTCCTCGCGGTTGTAGTCCTGCTTGCCCGCGTGCTTCCAGGGGATGCGGAAGATGCTCTTGTCCTCGTTCTCCCACACGAGCCCCGGGTACTTGCCGCTGTCGATCTGGTCGATGAGCCACTGGCGGAGCTTCCCGTTGCCGCAGCTCACGGCGCTCATGCCGAAGTCCCCGCCGCGGCCGCCGCCCTCCAGGTTCATGCCCCGCCGCGCTCCGCCGCCGCCTGCCCGCGCCGCGACACCGGCGTCAGCGCCGCACCCGCACCCGCACCCGCACCCGCACCCGGCACCCGGCACCCGGCACCCAGCACCCGGCACCCGGCACCCGGCCCCCGGCCCCGCGCAGACGCCCGGCACGTGGGGCGCCCGCCGTCCGTGCGCTCCCGGGGCCCGACCTCCCCATCCCGGTCCCCCCGGGGCCCCCCAGCCCCCCCCACGGCCCCGCACCTGCACCGCCCCCGGGGCCCAGCCGCGCACCGCACCCGACCGAGGCCGAGCGCCCCGGGGACACGGGCCAAGGAGCCGCGAGGTCCCAGGGCCCCCCCACCCCCGCAGCCGCGGAGGCCCCGGTGACCGAGGACCCCTCGGGACCCCCCCTGGGCCGCGGACTGGGACCCTTAGTCCTGCGCGGAGCCCCCCGCAGCCCCTCGGCCGCATCCCGCCCCCCGCGTGGCCTCGGGGGCCCGGGCTGAGCTGGGACGCCCTCCGCGGAGCCCGCAGCAGGGTCCCCGGGATGGAGGGCCGGGGAAGGGGGCCCGGGGATGGGGACCCGGGGGGCCGGGGATGAGGGCCCGGGGATGGGGGCTCGGGGATGGGGGCTGGAGGTTGGGGGCCCGGGGATGGGGGCCCGGGAATGGGGGCCCGAGCTGAGCTGGGGCGCCCTCCGCGGAGCCCGGAGCAGGGTCCCCGGGATGGGGGCCGGGGAAGGGGGCTCGGGGATGGGGGCTCGGGGATGGGGGCTCGGGGATGGGGGCTCGGGGATGGGGGCTCGGGGATGGGGGCCGGGGATGGGGGCCGGGGATGGGGGCCGGGGATGGGGGCTCGGGGATGGGGGCTGGAGGTTCGGGGCCCGGGGATGGGGGCCCGGGGATGGGGGCCCGGGGATGGGCGCCAGAGGTTGGGGGCCCGGGGATGGGGGCCCGGGGATGGGGGCCGGAGGTTGGGGCCGGGGATGGGGGCCCGGGCCGAGCCGGGGCGCCGTCCGCAGCAGGGTCCCCGGGATGATGGGTCGGGGGATGCGTCCCCGGGATGGGGGGCCGCGGGGTCGGGGCACGGGGTGAAGGGGGCCGGGACTCTGCGAGGCGCCGTCCGCAGCAGGGCCCCGGGATGGGGCCGGGGCCGGGGCCGGGTTCGGGCCTCCCCAGGACGCGCTCCCCCCAGCCCCCGCCCGCGCCCCCGCCCCGCCGCGACCTTACCTCGCCCCCGACTCGGCGCTGAGGCCGCGCTGGTCCCAAGTTCAACTGGTGAAGCCGAGTAAGTGTCGAGGTGGGAAAGAGGAACTTATAAAGCTTAAAAGCCCGCTGGGGCGGAGCCGGGGGCGGAGCTGGGCGGGCAGCGCGGCGGGACCTGGGTCGGGGGAGGGGGCGCTGCTGGCGGGGACGGGGCGCGGCGGGGGAGGCCGGGCCGGGCCGCGGGAGCGCGTGGCGGCGGGGGGGGGCACGGGGGGCGCTGGGAGACTGGGGGTGCTGGGGGACAGGGGTGCTGGGGGACGGGGGGTGCTGGGGGACGGGGATGCTGGGGCACGGGGGGTGCTGGGGGGACGGAGGTCTCTGGGCGCACGGGGGGCTCTGGAGACACGGGGGTCTCGGGACACGGGGGGGCTCTGGGCGCACGGGGGGCTCTGGAGGGGACCCCGTGTGCCGCGGGGCCCCGTCCGCTGTGCCCGGGCAGGCCCAGCACCGCGCGGGGCGAGCGCACCTGCAGCAGGCGGGCGGCGGGCCCCCGCGGGAGGCTTCCTGCCCAGGGCGGGGCGCGGAAGGGGACCTCGCTGAGCTCTCCTGGCGGCTCCTGGCGGCGGCGCGGCGAGGGCGGGAAGTGGGGCCCGGTGCAGGGGACCTCACCTGCACAGCTTGCACCCGAGCCCGAGCAGCCGCGGCGGACGCGGCCCCCCTCCCCCGGGATGCAGCTGGCGCCTCGAGCCCCCAGGAGCTGAGAAATCGGGAGGGAACTCGGGGCTCCCCTGGAGCTGGGCAGCGCCTCGGAGGCCGTCTGCGAGCTGGAAACGCTCCCAGACCTCTGTGTCCATTAAAGCAGGGTCCCCAGGTGATGCGCGGGGGCCCCCCCCGACCCAGTTAAGGCAGCAGGAGGGCGGGGGGGGGGTCTGCAAGCGCCCAGCCCTGCGCTTCAGTTCACCTTGCAATGACCGCGCCTAACCTCAGTCCGGCAGGAAGAGACTTGCTGGTGGGGCTTGGATGCCGGGAGAGGACCAGCATTTGAAAGGACCTGCGAGTTCACTTAATTTCCCCAGATGTCCTTAATATTCAAGCGAACTGCGTGTGCATCTGCCCGCTGCGCTTGCCGCAGAGCATCTGGGATGCTTCCAGCATGTTGGTGCACTTAGCAATTTCAGGTAAACCGTCAGATCACCGGTTTCTATATGATTTCAGACCACCACCAGCCTAGGTCAATTTGCGACTTTTGAAAAGCTTTTGATTTCACTTACCTCTCAGTTTTTCTCTTTTGAACTCACGTGTAGGCTCGATGTCTCCTATCCAAAGGAAAACCTGAGTTTGGGCGACAGCAAAACAGGCGGTGATGTGCGGCTTAGGTCCGCCTTCCCTGACCCTAAGGGACTTTCTCAGAAGTTAACAGGATGCTATATTTTTATTCACCCAAGCAAGTTTTCCATTATCAGAGTCTGTGTTATAAACAACAAAGCTTTGTTCAGAGAAAACTCCAGTCACAACCCATTTTTCTTCCTCTCTTCTCCTTTCACAGATTCATTCATTTAGCAGACTTTTCTGAGCACCAGCTCCACGTCACAAACTACTGTAGGCACTTGGGTCACCTAAGGGGACACAGCAGACACCACCGCCTTCACGTTGCGCCAGGTCCTGATCAGTAGCTTCCTTTCCCCAGAGGGTTCTCAACACATAGAAAGAGATTGCTAAGAACAAAAATGGCAAGGGAGCTTCTTGCACTTTCCTCCACGTGTCTTCTGCACTAGGTTCAGTTAGTTTCAGCATCTTTTTCACTCATCTAGAAGAAAACAACAGTCATTGTATGAAACTTTCGGAGACTTCACATCAGCCTTGCTTTATTTATTTTTTTGTATATATTTTTTTCATTGGAGTTCAATTTGCCAACATGTAGTATAACACCCAGTGCTCATCCCGTCAGGTGCCCCCCTCAGTGCCCGTCACCCAGGCACCCCGTCCCCCCGCCCACCTTCCCCTCCACAACCCTTAGTTTCCCAGGGTCGGCGTCTCTCCTGTTCTTCACCCTCTGATTTTCTCAGCCTTGTTTTACAATGTGATTGCTCAGTGTGGGACCCAATCTCCGGACAGGGCCATAGGCAGATGCTCAACCACTGAGCCAAAAAAAAAAAAAAAAAAAAAAGAACGTGATTGCTAATCTTCAACGCCATCTTCTGGCTTATTCGTTTGTCATATTAATTTGCTAGAAGTGATTTTTTTTTTTGTTTTAATGATGAGATGAATACAAAGAATGACATATCTTCAACATATAAAAAATAAATGATATATTTTAAACACTGAAGCTCTTGACATCCTCATTAACCCCGGGGGAAGGGGACGAGTAAATAGGTAGGAGTTGCCAATTACTCACCAAACACTTACATCTTAGTCATAGTTGAAGCAAAAATGACAACAATTTTTAAGTTCAGCCTTCCCCCCACACACAGACACACTCACGTAAACTAAAGGGTTCTTGGGTAACAGAAGAACTAGACATTTATCTCCAAATGTCACAACCTTTTAAACAGCGAAGACACATAGGAAATCAGCCAATTGAGTGTCCATCCGAAACAGAAGCTGATCATTGTATTCTGTGAGGAGGCCACGTGAGGAGGCGAGTGGTCCAGAAGCTGTGAATGGGGCACAGTCCGCAGGGAGCAGTGCAATTTCCCATTTACAGTATCATGAAAAGACTGTAAGACAGGCTAAATTTACTTACACTCAGTATGTTGAGAAATCAGTCTTTTAAAATTATACATTCGTATGCAAGAAAAATATTTTTAAATTTTGTTTATTTGAGAGAGAGAGAGAGAGAGAGAGAGAGCATACGTACGTGAGAGAGAGGGGCAGGGGGAGGGAGAAGCAGGCCCCCCAGTGAGCAGGGAGCCCGACGCAGAGCTCCATCCCAGGACCCCGGGATCTCGGCCTGAGCCGAAGGCAGATACTTAACCAACTGAGCCACCCAGGAGCCCCGATAAAAATATTTCTTAAAACTCATACTAGACACAAAAATATATCATAGGAATCTGGTTTTTGACGAAGCCATTTTCTCACTAATTTATTTTTTTAAAGGGTGCGGCACTATAATTAGTTAAAAAGCAATACAGCTATATCCTTGAAAAAGTTGAAAGGGCGATTATTTATAATTACTGGTAAACATCAGGAAAATACTGAAAATGTCTTATTGTGATGATGTAGAATCATATAGGATAAATATCTCCTCTTGGGCAGTTTGTGAATGTTAAATATTACTATTAACTACGCATTTTGTAATGCGGTATTATCATGCTCTTACTATTATAAATAGTGATACTATGTATTATATTAGTGCTACTAGATGACTCCGTACATCTACATGGTGTCACTATGCATTGCAGCACGTAGTCCTAATGATATTATGTGGCGGCATCGCAGGTCTCGGGTAGCAACGTACAATATACTTGGTAACATTGTAACAGGCGCTGCGCGCTGCACTCTTCCCCGCGCTACAGTAACAGACCCCGTACCGAAGTACAGTACTATAGCGTGATCACAGGACAGCACTACTGACAATTAAGTGCTCGAGTAGGAGGGTCAGCTAGGTCTGGTTCAAATCCGAGAGGTCTTGGGTGGACTTTTTTTTTTTTTTTAAGATTTTCTTTATATATTCACGAGAGACATGGAGAGAGAGAGAGCGAGAGGCAGAGACCCAGGCAGAGGGAGAAGCAGGCTCCATGCGGGGAGCCCGACTCGGGACTCGATCCCGGGACCCCGGGGTCACGCCCTGAGCCCAAGGCCGGTGCTCCACCGCTGAGCCCCCCGGGCGCCCCTGGGTGACCCATTTAGCCAAAGTCTAAACCTCACACATACAGAGAAGGTGCCGGCTCTCTTGCTGCGCTAACGTGTGCCAGGCCGAGGAGGAGCGGCTCAGCCCAGAGCTTGGCTTAACCAAGTGTTCAACAAACTGGGTCCCTTATCATCATGTTGCGCTTCCACGTGAAGGGTTTCCTAGACTTTATCTCCATCTCGCAGCCGAATCTGCACAGTGAGGGCGGCGATACGCACCCCATTGTGCAGATGAGGAGGGAGGCCCACCGAGATCCCAGGGGTTGGCCCAAGGCCACGTTCTGACCGAACCGACCGAGTCCTTTCCCTTGGGTACAGGTATTTAGCGGCCTGTCGCATTAATATTTCAGGATCAGCCTCTAAGCACCCGCCTGTCAGCCCGCTGGGGGCATTTTCCCTTCAGTTGGGTGCTCACTGGTTAGGGCAATGTGGGGGAGACGCAGCCTTCCCAACCCTGCGCCCCTCGTCTGTGAACTGGAGGTCGGCAGCAGGCAGCCGCTGAACCTTGTTCCAACCCCAAAGTAACTGCTGCCTTATTTCTGCTCAAACTTAAAACCATTAACGACAGCCCAGTGGCCTTTCTGGTTATGGCGAATTCCGAATAAGAAAAGTTGTGTCTCGTTTCGTTGCGTTCTTACGTCGTGGCCCTAACCACTGATCTCCATCCGTCCTCACAAAGCTGTATTCACTTGGAGGAAACTGGAGGAAACAGGTGCTGCTTCTCAACCTCTACCCGCGAGTGTTCAGTCCTTCGGGGGAAAAAGATTCTAAACTTACAAGCAACCCATACAGGAGAGGAGTCGGGATGGAATACTCTGGAAATGAAATGGTACGTTAAATGCTTTCACCGAACTTCCAGTGGAAAATGATTGTATCGGTCTTTCTTCGTAAAGAGAGAAATTCGAATGCCAGTGTGGTGCAGAAACGTGATTATTTTCTCATGCAGAGTCGCGGACCCTTTCCTAATTTAATGTGCAAAGTGCCCGGAGTCTGCTCGGGAAGGAACTTCGCAGAGTTCCCCCATCAGGTGCGCTTCCAGAACGCGGGCCGTTCAGCACTAGCGCGTGAGCCCCTGGGGCAGAGCCCACATGCGTGGCTCTTCCTCAGGCCCAGTGCGCCCCCCGCTTTCATGCTTACGGGAAATTGGTCCTTTTAATCCATTTTAATCCATTGATAGAAGGTCACAAGGTCACAGACGCTAAGGCAGCGTTGTCTCCTTTGGCGAAGTGATGTGGCTCTTGGCGAGGGATGCTGGACGCTGCCGACTGTGTTCACCACGCCAACGGGAGCACAACTGCAGTGTCACCTGAGAGCCGGAGCGACGGGTGGCAACCAGGCAGGCTGGGCCGACTCCACCCGTTTGCAGCAGGTCCTGAGGACCCTCGGCCGTCCGCTGTCCTTCCGGCTGAGTATCCTGAGACGACGCACCGTTATTTTCAAGTGTGGTTCTGCTGCGGAGGGTCGGGGCGTGTGGGGTGGTGGGGCCTGTGCATCGCCAGCAGGTCCCGGAGACCCCAGAGCCTAGGCCCGCGGGGCTCTTCGTGCTTACGCGGTCGTTCGCCGGCTGGTTGTCCTACCTGAGAAGCCAGGCTGACCAAGCAGCATCTGGCGGGGACCTGCCTGGTCACAGAGACAAGGGGAACCATCCAGGGGAACCAAGCTGTTCCTCAAGCTTGACGTCACCGAGCCTCGTGCTCCCCTGTTGTGGGGCAAGAAGCTCCCGGAAGGAGGGGAGCCCAGGAGTCACAGGGGTAAGTAGAGGCAAGTAGCCGGGAGTCTTGGGCCAGGGGGGCGACGAGGAGGCGGCGACGGCCCGATGGAGAGGCCGTGGGGCGCGCGGGAAGTGTCCTGTGGATGCTGCGGCGAGCGGTGGGCTGATCGGGGACGAGGCGGGGGCCCTTGAGGTGGCACCCCGACGTCCAGGCCAGTGGGTGGGTGCTGCACTTCCCTTGGGGTCGGCGCCCCTCCGACCGCCCGGCACCGGGACACAGAATCCTCTGCGGCTCGTGTTTGAGTCACAGCTTTGTGCCGCGGGCCTTGGACGGCGGCCTTGTGGGGGGACGCTTGGGGACCGCCCGGGGCACCAGCACAGACCCGGCCACGGAGGCGGGCTGCGGGCCTGCCGGTGCCGCGGACTGGCTGCCTGCAGTGTGGACACCACAGAGTCGGAGGAGGAAGCGGCTCGGGAGGGAGGAAAGCCAGATGCAGGGCCCATGGCAAGGCCGCAGCGCGCAGGGGGGTGCGGAGGTCGAGGCCTGGCCCGGTGAGGCCGGCGGTGCCAGGGGCGGGCGGCGGGCCCGTGGCAGGTGGTGGAGGCCGGCAGGGGGTCGGCACCCACACAGGCAGGGAGGAGGCGGGAGAGGGGGCGCCCCCCGCGGTTGAGGGACGACCCGCAGGAGGTCCTTAGGCCACGTGACGGTGGCTCCACGCGGCGTTCAAGGCCTCTGCCCAGGGCAGCTGACTGGAGCACCAGGGACGAAGTCCATTTAAGCCCGGATCTCGGGAAGCTCCCAGCTCCCTCTTTTCCAGACTCCCCCACCGCGATTCCTTTGGAGGCTCCCAGGCAGGAGCAGAGGCCACGGCTTGGTGCTGGGGGAGAGGCGTGAGAGGGGGGCAGTGAGACCCGCACGGCGGGCACCTGTCGCACCTGTCGCACCCATCGCACCTGTCGCACCTGTCGCAGGGCAGGCCCTGCAGTGGCTCCTGGGCGCCCGGCCACAGGCGGACGGGCTGGGGCCTCGTGGGAACGCGCTGCCCTTTGCCCGCCCCGTTGTGACCAGGGGCAGTGACGCGGGCACCATGGCTCCCCGCACAGAACGGCTGGGACCCGGGCTTCAAGGGTGCAGTGTCAGGGCGGCCCGGCCCCCTCCCACCCTCACCTGGCCCTGGGCCTCATGCCACGCACCTGCTGTCTACCTGGTGCCCACCTGCTGCCTCCGTGCCATGCACTTGCCGCTCACCTGGCGCCCACCTGCTGCCTCCATCCCCACGCTGGTCCTGCGGATGCAAAGCCATGCAGACTTGGGGTTGGGTGCCCTGGTACGCGGCGTCTGCACCCTGCGTTTGTCTGCCCCGCTTGCCCCCCATGTGCCCCACCTGCAGGGAGGGGAGGCAGAGACATGACTCCAGGCACCTCCCTCCCACCCTGGTCACCGCCCCAAGACCCTGCCTCCGCCCAGACACCTGCGGAGCAACCGAGGGAGGGACACGGGTTCGGTTCCCTCTGAGCAGCCCTTGCAGCCGCACGGGTCCCGGGGCACTCAGCGGGCCGGTCGGTGCACCCCGTGTGGGCCTCCGGGGAGGCAGGTGGGGCTGCGGGCCTGCAGGACGCTCCCTTGGGCCATGGAGGGTGCAGCACGAGGTCCGCAGGCAGCGGGGGTGTGCAGAGCAGGGTGGGCCTGGCCCAGCCTCCTGGGGGCCTCCTCCCAGCCTCCGGGGGGTGGGGGGGACTCCTCCCACTGCCCGGGGCCTCCCCTGACGGCCTCTCCTCCCTCCCGTTCCCGGCCCCATTGGGAAGACACCAGGTGGAGTGCCGGTGGGTCCCAGCCAGGCCCCGGAACCGGGGGTCACGGAGAAGGAGGCGTGGGAGTGGAGAGTCATGGTTCACCGAGGGGTGGGCAAGAGAGGGAGACACCAGACAGGCTGAGACCCGGACAGCAGCCGGTGATGGAGTGACACTCACGAGGGAGGGTGTCACGTGTGTCCTGGGGATTTGGGCTTGAGGCGCCAGAAAACTACCCGGGCAGGTGGTCCTGTAAAGAGCCCTTGGGTTTCGCCCTTGGAAGCGGGTTCGGGGGGCCAGGCGGGTTCGCCCCGGCAGGCGGGGGGCAGCGGGGGACTCGCTGACCACTAAACACGGTGGGCGTCTCCATTGGCAGCAGGCCTCTACTTGCCCTCCAGACTGGTGGGCTTGGGGCAGTGGGAGGTCAGGAGGAGCTCAGGTTCCCCGAGCACGGACTCGGGTCACTTCCCTCCCGGAGGTTTATCCAGTGGGCCATGGAGTGGCCCTGGCAGTACCAACCAGGCCACGTCCTTCAGGGCCGCTGCGGCGTCCTGGGCCCTGGCAGGTTCCCCAGGCCCACGCCGTTCCCGGGCAGCACCGCCCGTCGGGCCCGTCTGTAGGGTCCAGGCGGCCGCCCAGGAGGAGTCTCAGCAGGTGCCGCTCTGGCCCAGGGCCCTGGCCACGTGCGAGGGAGCCACCCCGACATCGGGTCTGCAGCTTACCACGTGGGGCCCCCTGATTGCCCCACCGGCTTCCGCTGTCACCTGCACAGGTGAAGCTCACACCTCGGCCCTGGCTGCAGAGGCGAGCACGCTGAGGTCCGTGGGCTCCTACAGGTGCCTGCTGTCAGCAGAAGGAGCCGACTGGTGAGGGCCCCAGCCATGTGCCTCAGTGTGAAACGAGTCCATATGATTAACTGAGAACAATCAGCCTCGTTCACAAGCCCTCTGTCTGGAAAACTCTTTGGGGCTACCTGTGCTTGCTCCCTGCCTTTCACGAGGCCTGTACCCAGAGGCCACCGAGCGGGGGACCCTCTGATCCAACACGTGGACGCTTGCCTGACGCCCACACGTCGCTCTCCGTGGCCTACTTCTATTACCTGTTGATGCTGTTGATGGCTTATCTCGACTTAGCCCAGCGTGAGCCCCGCGGAGGTCGGGACTTTGACGCCCTTGCGCCTGGCACCACCAGCTCATACAGCACTTTCCACCCATATTAGATACTCCGTAAATGTTTTCTGGCTGAATGAGTAAATGATCATTAAAAAGAGAAATTTCAAAAATAAATAAATAAATAAATAAATAAATAAATAAATAAATAGAGAAAATTCGTACCCATTTAAATGAGACCGTATGACACTACATCTATATGAGTGAAAAAAACGCATCCCTCTAGAAAGCAATTGAAAACCCTTCAAAAATGTTCATCTCAGCATTTGTTACTGTAAAACCTGGAATCAATTTAAATGTCTAATCGTTGGGGAACAATTAAATACGCGTTCGCACATTCACACAGTGGGGCGATTTATTTATGAAAATTTGTGTTAATTTGGGGGAAATGCTCATGAGTTCAAGTTAAGGGAAAAAGAGCAGAATGCAAAATTGTATGCGTGATACAATCTTAACTGAGAAAAAAAGCACAAGAGTTAGGGAAAATCCCAGCGTGTGTGGTGAGGTCACATATTATTTATATACGTTGTTTTTATCTCCACTTTTTTTCTGACATTTGTACTTTCAGGGGCATAGAAAGATCTTATAATCCAAACCGTAAAAAAAAATCTCTTAGGACAGAAAATTAACACATATTGATATTGCCTTACGTGTGGATTTATGCCCATGCTTGACCTTGACTTTCACTGAATCCCTCAATCTATGCCAGCCTTCCATTTTTCCCCTTCTTACTAGAACATTCATTCCTTAAACGCATCTTTGATGTAAATCACTCCTATTTTCACATATGTGTCTTTTTTTTTTCTGGATGGCTTGCAATCTGGTTTGGGTTGAAGCTCTTGGCAGGGAAATATAGAACTCCATTGTCAAAACCCGAAGATGATATTCTGGGTTAGGTATTTTGGGGAAATACAGAGATATATTAAAGCGTGGTTCCTCCCCTCAATAAATTTTCAGTTGAGTAGTTCTCATTCTCTGGTCTTTACCTTGGAGGAACTGTTTTTATTAAACCACCAGTGATATTCTTTGGCAAAAATCCAATGGCCTCATCCCTTTCCTGAGCCTCTGGGCCTCTGAGCTCCGCGGCCCGTGCCGATCAGCTCCTCCTCTGTGACATCCCACCCAGTCTGGTCTTCGGCAGCATTTTGTACCCTTGATCGTGGCTTTCACAATCCTTCGGGCTTTAACTTGAACTCCTTTCCTGCTTCTCAGAATCTCTAGGCCTCACAAGGCTCTTGAATCAACCCTGGTTATCTGACCAAACACTTCAAAGATGTTTATCTTCATGACACCAATTACTCTCATAACCTTGGGCCCAGTGGCCTCGGCTGCCCTCTTCCACCAAAAATAATAAAATAAACCTCAAAGTTTGCCTCCAACCTCTCTCATACCCCCGTCCCCTAATGATTCAAGCGCTCTGTCTTTAGCAGGAAAAGGCAGGTCCCCGCGCATCCGGGAATATTCTCTTCACAGCCGTAATTTAACCATTCAACCCCAGCTCTCAACTTCCTCTTCCTGGACTTATCCTTTCTGCCCTCCTCACCTTTAATGGTGATTAAAACATCTTCTTTGCACAAGATCGTATCTCAGAATATGAGTAATATCTATTTTTATTTTTTTATTTATTTTATTTTATTTTTATTCATTCATTCATTCATTCATTCATTTTTATTTATTTTAAAATCCACTTTATGGAGGCGTGATTGACATGTAAGAAGCTATACCTACCTAGTGTACATAACGTGAGTTCAGGGGTTCGCATACGTCTGTGAAATCACCCTCACGACCCAGGCTATCAATGCATGCCTCAGTTTCCAAAGTTCTCTCTCATCCCTCGTTAATATTATTAGCATTGCTATTTTGTAGGAAGAACACTCAGCATAAGGTCGCCCATCCTCTTAGCCAAGCTTCGGTACGCGGGACAGTATTATCAGCCATAGGCCCCGTGCTGGGCAGTGGATCTCCAGAATGTCCTCGCCCCGCACAGGTGAAACGTTGCCCCCTTTGGCCATCGCCTCCCTCTATCCCCCTCCTCCCAGCTCCTGGCAATCGCCACTCAACTTGCTGCTTTTATCAGTTTTACTATTTTAGATTTTACATATAATTGAGGTCATACAGCACGTGTCTTCCTGCATCTGGCTTATCTCAAGTAGCCTAATGTCCTCCAGAACCATCCATGTCACAAGAGGCAGAACTTTCTTATTCTAAAGGCAGAATAGTACTCCATTGTGTGGAGTATACACATCACGTTTTCTTCATCCATTCAATATAGACATGTTTTTAATCTTGGATTTGTGTATCTCCCTTGTAGTATCCTACTTCCCCCTAATAAGTTCTGAGGAGAAGAGTTGTGTTTTCTATGGCTTTATTATTTTCCACAAGACTTAAAATAGTGGTCTGTACAAAGTGAGTTACCTGACAGGAAAAAATGAGCATTTGGGCAATTTTTCAAATAAAGGTCATTTTTTTTCAACCTGCTATTGCGACAAATAAGATATTTGGGTTTGCATTATCTTTACTGTCCATCAACACTGGCCAAATTCAGGTGCTTTTTCTCTGATACTTCATTTTAACCCTATGGAAACATCAGGGATACATTTTCACCTGATTCTCAAGATTTCCAGGTGATACCCAACTCCTGCCAGAGTTTAAGAGCATCTCCTTATACAACTCTTCCTTTTTTTGTTTTTCAGAGAGCAGATCACCAAAAATATGTTTGTTTTTTTTTTACATTTCCCTAGTCTTTCCTTGTTTTTCATGCCCTTGACACTTTTGATGGTACGTGTCAGTTTGTAGGACGTCTCTGATGTTTTCTCATATAATGAGGTGGTGCGTTTTTGGCGGGGATCCCGCGGAATTGATGCTGCACTGTCCTTGGTGCATCATATCAGGGGCGTGTGAGCTGATAGACTTCCTTGGTGATGTTTTCTTAAAGACCATGTGAAGGTGGCTGCATAGAACCTCCACTGCAAAGTTACTATTTGTCTCTTTCTAACTGATCAATCTCCTTGGAGAAATAAGTTGAGACTGAAGAGATCCTATTTCTTCTCAGGCTGGGCCCAGTGATTTTTGTATCTATCAGAGAATCTTGCTTGCCATGATTATTACAATCAGATTTGTCTATTGGTGATTTTGTATTTCCCTCATTCCTTCCATATTTGTTAACTTGAATACTTATGTAAGGAAGAGTTGCTCCTTCTCTGCCATTTATCTGTCCATCGACCTATCTACATCACTATAGACTCAGGAATATTTATTTTTTTTCTGTGGGTTAGAATACATTACTTCTAATTTGTGGATTGGAATCCATTGTTTATTTATGAGATTATCCATTAATCTCAAATTATTCCAATCTGGCCAATGGCAGCTCATTCAAATTGTCTCTTGTGCCTTCCCTTTCTTTTTCAAATTTTTTCCTATTTTCTGGCCCCACAAGTCTCAAGTTTATTTTGTATTTTCCCTGCTCAAACCCTGGAATCAACCACTTAATCTTCTTTTAAATTTAATTCCAGTATATTTAACATAGAGTGTCATATTAGTTTCAGGCGTACAATATAGTGATTCAACAATTCCAAACATCACCTGGTGCTCACCACTACAAGAGCTCTCCTTAATCCCCATCACCTACTAACTTTCCCTCACCTCCCCTGGAATCATCAGTTTGTTGTCTATAGTTGAGTCTGTTTGTTGCTCTGTCTCTCTCACTCCCTTTATTCCCCCTTTGTTGGTTTGTTTTGTTTCTTAAATTTGCATATGAGTGAGGCCATATGATATTTGTCTTTCTCTGACTGACTTATTTCATTTAGCAGAATATTCTAGCTTCATTCATGCTGTTGTGAATGCAAGATTCCATTCCTTTTTATTGCTGAATAATATTCCATCATATATTGGAATCAACCACTTCCCCACAAAATACATCCCTACATTTTAAAATTTCTGCTTTCCAATCATAGTTGCATTCCATTGGTTAACTTTTCATGGAGACTTTGGCCCCAGGAGAGCAGGGAACTTGCTTGTCTGGTCATGGCTATTTTCTTACCACCCGAAACAGCCCCTGACACAGGTTAGGAGCCCACTCTCATCTCCTTTGGGGACTTCTCTTTACTCACCAGAGAGTTCTGATCACTGGCTGTCAAAGAAATTGGTGACTTTGAGCAATTCTAGTTTTTGCGAGTCTGGAGAAGCTGAAACTAGGAATCAAATCTCTGTGCTCATTTTTCTAAAAATCATTTTTAATGCAACAGAATCTAAGTCACTCCACATACTCTAATGCTACTTCAAGCAGTCAGGAAACAGAGATATGTTGTAGAACATCTCAGTAACTAATCATAAAGTTTGGTATATAATGTGCGGTACTGACACAAATCTCAAGGAATTCATTGGCAAACACATGCCAAATTTATAACCAGGCAATGAGCTGTTCATTCAGGTGGTCAAGGATGTACAAGAGCATTTGGAATAAGAGCGACTCCAGAAAACAAGGTATGAACCATTAGAGCTGCTGCTGAGTATTGTTGTTAAACTCATCTAAAATAGAGTACTTTAAAATCTATCAGTTATCTTTGCCATTGGCAAAACATTCTAACTAAATGAACTTTTCAAAAATAAAGTCTGAATGGCATAAAATAGGCCAGAACATTCTCTCCATGTGCCATTATTGCATTGTTAAACCAAGGAGATTCACTGCTTGGATTCACAACCATCGATGAATTGTGGCATATTATAATGTAAATAATAGTTCCTTAAACCTTACAAAGAGGAGCCAAAGGTTTCAGCATCTTACACAATTGGTGTCAGTCCTGGCTCCCAACTCACGCTTAAGATAACGACTAGGAATTTAATTGAGTTTTCAGTCTCACCTTCAGGAGGTAGAACTGAAAAAGAAAAAAGAAAAAAGAAAAAAAAAGCAGAGTTTGAAGACACACCCTTGAGTTCAAATCCCAGCTCTCCCCCTTACGAACTATACTTCCTCAGGCAATCATTTAACTTTTCAGTCATTTGTGAAATAGTGATAATAACACAATTCCTTCATTTAAATCTTATTCATTAAGCACCTACTATGTGTCATGTTGTATGTTAGGTGCAGTCATGAGTAGCAGGCAGGACAGGTGAATTCCTCCTCTTATGGGATTTGCATTTTTTATATTAATATAGACCTGTGGACATTTATTTTTTTATCATATTATCATTATTATTTTTTTTCTTTTCCCAAATCTTCCTGTTCTTGCCATTGGGAACTCCATCAGGTTGACTTCTGTGCCCTTGTGTTATGTCCCCAGCCTTTTTAAAAGCAATTCCTTCTTTTCTGACTCTAGAGGAGGAGACAAAGTGTTACATGAACAATTACAGTAATAGTACCACCATGCCTGAGGTGCTTTCACCTAACAGGACTGACTATAAGCTAAGCCTATGGGGTGGGGAATGGGCTAGGAGAATGTACCACGCACAGGGGAGTGGACAGAATGTGCAGAGGAACTGAAAGAAGGATGCAGGCTGAGTGTTGGTGGGGCATGTGGCTAGAGGACAGCTATGTGGGCTAGATGCTTCAACGGGTGTTGTAAGCTAAGGAGCTCAAACTGAAGCTGCTCAGAGTTTGAAACAGGGAGATTTTTTAAGATTAAATTAGATTACATCTACTATAATGTTTTGCACATAGAAAGTATTCAATATGGGGTGACGATGGCTATCATTCTGCCCCCATATCTACTGACACTGTGGCTACCACAGTTGCTGTTGCTGCTGCTATTACTACTACCACTGCTACCACCACTGCTACTTCTGCTACTGCTTGTACTGCTACTACTACTACCGCTGTCATGGTCACTGCCATTACTGCTACTGTGACTATTACTACTTTTATGCCTTAATCCCTATTTGGGATGCTATCACCAAAGCTGTATTTTTTTTTAAGATTTATTTTCTTTATTTTAGAGAGAGAGATAGAGCACACGAGTGTGGAGAGGGACAGAGGAAGAGGGAGAGAATAATCAAGCAGGCTGTCTTTTGAGTGTGGAGCCCCATGCAGGGCTCGATCCCACGACCCTGAGATCATGACCTCAGCCAAAACCAAGATTCAGATGCTTAACCAACTGAGTCCCTCAGGAGCCCCCCAGAGTTTTATTTTTAGTGAACTCTGTATATCTAAAGGCCTCTAAATTGAATACCAGCCACTCCATAACCTACTCTGTTAATGTATAAGGAACTTGTTGAGATGCAATGGATACAATATGTGGGTCAGAGAAGTTGGTCTGAAGTCCTTCCCGACTAGAGGGAGCTCCAGTCTGGAGAAAACTGGTCCAGACATGAAGTCAGGACTCTACCTGAATGTTTATTACCAGCTACCATGTCTGTCTTTGGTCCATGAAAAATTGATTTCAATCCAAATACTTTTGCTCATATAGTAAGCATGTGTTGAGCATCTATCACATGCCAAGTACTATTCTGGGGGCTGGCTCCCTCAGAGCTTACACTGTTAGTGAGCAGAGTATGAAAGTGGTCTCAAAAGAATAGATTAGAATATCTGTTTCTATTTGTTTTAATGGTGAACTCATCCCTAGCCTGGAGAGTGACAATGGCCCCACTTGGGCCATCCAGGTGGCCCTGATGCTCCGTGATCCACACAGGGGCTTCCTAACAGGAGACAGGCGTCCTGAGGCAGAGGCTGGCAGTGGCAACCTCCATGGGGACTATCACAGTGTACTATAGGGGACTCCTTAAGTGGACTCACAGGCAAAGTCTTCTGATGTTAAGTAGGCAACCCCAGAAAGAACTATTCACAAAGAACCTATGAATGAAAGAGAGTAGTAAAAAAGAGCAAACAAATAGAAAAATAAAAAAGGCAGAGCCTGTTTTTTTCCCCTGAGTACAAACTCCTTGTCAGCTGCCTTTTCAGATTAAAAAACGTTTGGTGCTAATATGACAAGCTCTGACAAGAACTCAAATTTGAGAGTCTCAGCGTGGCTTTTTAAAATATAGTTGCAAATAAAATAAAATAAAATAATAAAATAATAATAAAATAAAATAAAATAAATAAAATAAAATATAGTTGCTGTAGACTGAATGATTGAGTCCTCACAGGATGCATATGTTGAACCCCAGTGCCCGAGGTGATGGTATTAGGAGGTGGGCCCTTTAGGAGGCGATCAGGTCATAAAGGTGGAGGCTTCATGAATGGGATTAGCATCTCATAAAAGGAGACCTCAGAGACCGTGTCTTATAAAAGAGAGCCCGGCCCCTTGTATCATGTGAAGACATAATGACCCAGGAAGACGGTTCTCACCAAACATCAAATCTGTCTTAAAGAAACGTAAGACATAAATGTTCGTTGTTTAAGCCAGCTAGCCGGTGGTAGTTTGTTGCAGAAGCCAAATAAAGGAATGCGCTGTCTCTCCCCCACAAACCCATCACTAATACTGAACCTCATACTAGGTACATGGTTTACTCTAAGATCTCAGCCAGGGAGCTCAACCCTGGCGCAGGGAATGGGAAGTGTAAGCGGAAATTCTCCCCCCTCGACAGAGAGGCACCGTGCAGAAGTTTGAAGTGCACAGGCTAGAACCACCTCAAGCCTATACTCACTGAGTGTATGATTCATTCGATGACGCTTATGCCAGGCAACGTGCTGGACGTTGGGGGTGCGGAGATGCATGGACGCCTTCCCCAGCCTCAGGGGACGCTTACGTTTGCACACCCAGGCACTCACGCTGCATAATACAGTGGACAAGTGCTATGCGGGAAGGTCCCTGCAGGATGAAGCTCTGTGGTGCATCCTTTGTTGCACCAAAGGATGTGATGGAGAAGCAGAGAGGGTTCAGGGGATGAGACGCTAAATCCTAGAGGAGAGGGACTCAGCGGCTCCCTCTGAGCAGGCCACATGGGGGTGTCAGGGCGCTCGGGGGCAAGGATGCACTAGTGTGCCCAGCAGAGTGTCCCAGGAGGGACGCTGCAACCTGGGGGCTGCTGACAAGGGCACGTGTTTGTGGCCCCCAGACTCTGCCAAACTGTCCCACACGCACCCCATTGCCCATGGACCACACGGCTCCTCCCAGGGAGCTGAAGGACCGTAACAATTGCCAGATGAACGTCCCAGAAATTACCTACAGACCTTTTTTTCCAAGTGAATCTCACTGTCCCGGGAAGGAGAGGGCCACACACCTGCGTGAACATTCTGGCTTCACGGGGAGCCACATGCCGTTTATCACCCCAGTCCTACCCCGGGTCCTCCCCAGAGCCTGCCACAACCGTGACACGGGCCCCTAATTCTCTTACCTATTTCGAGCCTTTCTATGTCCGTCTGTGAAGAACAGATAATATAAATATTATAGGTTTGTAACATGTTCTTTAATGGAAAAAAGTAAATATGACAAAATATTAAATCACCAGTTCTTATAGTGGGAACCCGGCTATTTGCCATATTGTATTGTGTATATTTTACATTTCTTTTTTTAAAAAAAGCCAGTAAAGTGTGGGGACCCCAAGTGGCTGATAGCACTGCTCCTCGGCTCCATCCCATTCAAGCTTCAGAATCCAGACTTTCTTATCAACTCCTCTGGGGCATTGACACAGGGGCTCACTTACCAGGGTAGGGTGACTGCTGCCCACAGAACCCGTGTCCCTGGGGCCGTGGGGACCCGTGCCCTCAGGACCTGTGCTCTCTGGGTTCCCGTTGACCTCATGCCCGCTCCATGAACTGTGCCTCGTACCCCATAGCACCGGGGCTCCTATGCCGCATGTTGCAGGGTCAGAAGACAAGCCTAAGGGGCAGACCACACTCAGTAGGAGTCTTAGCTGCACAACTTCTAATTCTGTGACCCTGATCCAATGTCCCAACAGACTGAGAATGGACATATCAGTACTGACATCACCCTGAGTGGCCGGAGGCTTATCAAATCCTTGGCAGGTTGGTGGGACCGTCTTCCTCTAGTGATCATCCTCTGGGATGGAGCAAAAATGAAACAGGCCTAGTTTCCCTTCAGGACCAAGGAAAGTACCTCTTTTTCCTAATGCTAGTGTTACGGGGCTTAAGAAAACTTTTGTCAGAATGTGGTGTGTTTTTCCAGTGGAGTAGATATTATATAAACACAAAAGAGCGTGTTCTCTCACTTTGAGGTGCAGAAAGAGAGTCTGCCAAGCATTGGATGACTCGACCATATTTCACCATCTAGAATTGACGTCACTTTTCCCTCCTGGTCACACTTTAGGTCATGGTATGGCTCCAAAGTTGGGAAAAACATTTCCTGAGTACCATTGAAAAAATGATAGTAATTGCAATCCTCTTGTTTAAAAAATAAAATGTTTCCAAAGAGGACCTAGGAATGGAAAGGAGATCACAGAAGGTGGGCTCGGAGGGGACGAGGTCCGGGGAGTGGGAAGCGTGGTCACAACGGGGCCAAGCTTCATCCAGAGGGACGCCTTGGGAGCAAAGCTCTAGAAGTAACAGTTTCCAACTGACCTGAGAGTTTCTGGCTCCCAGAGACTTTTCAGTTTTCTGTTGGAGGCAAACATTTCCCAGGGGCACAGAGTAGCACCCTGATGGAAGAACAGGCACATTTTTAAGGGGAATAGGGGGAACAACAAACAACTGCTCCCCTCTGAGGTTCTGAGAGCTTCAACCATTAGTCAGTTCTGGAGAGAGATGAACACAAATAATTCTCAGAACACTTCCCTTCTCTCATTACTGAAAATCAAAATACTTATCTCTGGAATCTTTTTTTTTTAATTTTATCTGTTTATTCATGAGAGACACAGAGAGAGGCAGAGACACAGGCTCCTCCCCTGTGGGGAGCCCGATGCAAGACTCAATCCCACGACCCCGGGATCACGGCCTGAGCCGAAGGCAGACGCTCAACCACTGAGCCACCCGGGTGCCCCAGATTTTTTTTTTAAAGGGAGTTTAGGGGAAGAGGCCTTCACTTCCATTTCTTTCTTGTAATTACGTATCCTTGAGCTGGAGAAAGAGAGAGAGGAGATTAAGTGGAAAGCCACAATGCAGGGGTTCTGCACTATTGTATGAGGTACAATTTGACCTGGTATTTCTCAAGAGTATTTGAATATAAAAAAAAACTTTAAAAATTAAAAAATTAAAAAAATTTAAAAAAAGAGTATTTGAATATGCAGATCCATTGATCCCAGGTAGCATTTCTGGAAGATAATCTCAAGGAGAAAACCAGTTAGACTTGTAAAACTATTGCACGAGGGGAGTTTCATACATTCCAGCCCCCTATAGTCCCTAACTTCATTTTATGGAGATTGACGTTTTTGGTTTTTTTTTTAAGATTTATTTTATTTATTTGAGAGATTGAGCGGGGAGGGGGAGCAGAGGGAGAGAAAGAATCTCAAGCAGACTCTGCGCTCAGTGCAGAGTCCAACACGAGGCTTGATTTCATGTCCCTGAGATCAGACCTGAGCCCAAACCAAGAGCTGGACTCAATCTGCTGCACCGCCCAGGTGCCCTGGAAATTTCGTTCACCTCTCACTAGTAATCACATTTGTTTTGCTTGCTGCGTGGTATACAGTAGGTGTTGTTGAGTGAAATGAATAAGTGAAAAAATTGGCTGCGATCTCAATGTCCAAAAAAGCACCAACCTCTTCCCACAATTTAGCACGGAGTAGGAACACATGGGCGTAAGCAGAGGGGTCGCACGTAAGATCTTGGAATCCTTTTCAGAATGAAGGACAGCAGCTCAGAGGAGCGGCTGAGCATCCAGAAGGCAAGAGGCTGTCTAAGCTCCTCCGCGGGACAGAAAGCATGGTCACGGGACAGCAGGAACTCCTAAGGTTATAGGTGTCCCCTGTACTAGTTTTGGTGTCAGTCTTTTGTATTAGCCCAAATCCAGTCTTTAGCGGGCTTAGTTGGGCTTAAAGAACTGAGGCTGAAGAAGGCCCTAGAATTTCAAGTACTAAGAAATCAAGAGGTCTTGACTTGCTAAAGGTTAGCTTCATACAGATGGCGTTGGCTTGATTCCTTCCTCAAAGGCATCATTGCCCCATTGTGGGGCTGTGAGATCTACTTGTCTTGTTCTAACCTCACAATAGGGCTTAAAAAAAAATAAGCCGAATGATGATCGTAATGAATCAGTGTGGTGTTTGTGATGATGATGCAGAACTAGACATGTTAACGAGAATTGTCAACCTGTACCGCCGGGTAATAAGGTCTGCGGAAGACAGTTTATATATGATATCATTTATCTAAGACTCTACCAACTGTTCATCTACCTGCGCATGTACATATGTGTGTACCTGTCTGTCTACCTAGAGAAAGAACAAGAGAAATTCTTATCTCTAGGTGAAGAAATGGAGATAATTCTTACTTTTTAAATTTTTTCATGGGCATATATACTATTTCAGGAATTAGCATAGGTCATTTTTATCTTCAGAGAAAAACTCCAGTTTTATTTTCAGGAACATACACCCCTGTGCGCACACACAGCAACTAGGGTTTATCATATTCTTGGACCTCCAATTCGGGTGGGCCATCGGATCACCCAGTTGAATCATCTGTGAACGGTCTTGGAATGGCTCCGCTTCCATGCAGAGTTATATCTTTTTTCCTTTCATAGATTTTGTTTTAGGGCAATTTTAAATCCACAACAAAATTAAGAGGAAGGTGCAGACAGTTGCCATACGCCTCTGCTCTACCCACCAACACGCCCCGTCACAATGGTACGTACGTCATAGTTAGTTCACACGTGGTGGCCAAAGTCTGTGGCTCACAGCGGAGTTCACGCTTGGTGTCGCACATTCTATGCACTTGCACAAGTGTATAGTGACACGTATCCTCCTTTATACTATCACAGAGTGTCCCACTTCTCTGCCCGTTCATCTCTCCCCACCCCTGCAACCGCTGATCTTCTTATTGTTCGACTTACCTCTCTTTAACCTCAAAATTTTCTTTTGTATTGTTTCTCTCTTTGGAATTTGGATTTAGAAAAAGCCTGGTTTCAAGCTGGGCTCTGCTCCCAGCTGTGCGGCTCTGAGCAAATGACTAAGCCTGTCAGAGCATAAGTGTCCTTTACTATAACGCAGACACAGAAATGTCCCTGGCGGTGAGGAATAAATGTGTCCCAAGGGCTGACAGTAGTGTATGTGAGTATGTGAGTCTGTGCACACACAGGTGAGTATGTAGCTGTATATGTGCATATGTGTTTGCGTGTGTATGTGCGCGTTGTGTGTGCAGCTGTGCGTGTGTACACCTGTGTGTGTTGTGTACACGTGTGTGTGTACACATTTGTGTCTGCGTGGGTTTTGCCCTCGCTTTACTTCCACCGTGTACTTCTGATGTGATTCAGCATTAGTGTGAGCCGGAGGTGCTCATGGGACACGGGTGTTGGGTGTGAGCCCGGGAGCCCCCGCTCCGGCCTTCGCCCTGTCAGCATGCCCACCGTGGCCCGGCCTTCTCTGCCCCTCGCCGGGCAGGGCCGCACCACCACCCGCTGGCGCAGGAGAGGGTCGAGTGGCCCCACCGGGGCAGCCCAGACGCCGCCGTTCCCTTGTCCAGTCCCCGAATGTGCCCTCTGCTCAGTACGCTTACTGACTGGCAGCGCGTCGGTCTCCTCTTGTGTCACTAGGCTCCGAACAGAGACTCTGCTTCCAATTCATCATCACACAAAACTCAAAAGGCCTCAGAGATAGAATTCCACCTGTTGGCATCTCAACTACCCCAGAGGGAAAAAATCAAGCTGCCAGTGAGTCCCTGGTTTCAGATAAAACAAAATATTTTAATTCAGGCTAATTTCTCCTTATTCCCAAGAGGGGTTTTATGCACCAAATGCTGGGTGATAAGAATCCTTTAGTTTTGTTTTTTTAGATCTGTTTTCTTTTGATCTCTGCCCCCATGAAAATTTTATGTAGCAGTGTTAAGAATAACACAGTAGATTCAAAATTCTGGAGTCGAACTGGCAAAATATGAATACAGTGCGTGACATTGGAGGTCACGCCACAAAAGTGATGGTGCAATTTGTTAAGTAGGCGATGAACTTTATTAAATACTTTTGTTATGAACCTTCCAACCATTCCTGCAGCTTCCTGGGAACTTATGCTGTATAAGTCATCGCCATTTGCTTCTTTTCTGTTGCTAAATTTTCGCAACCAGATTGTATTGAGATCTCAACCAGGAAACAAGAATTGTGTACTCTTTTCTTGTCCTTCAGTGCAACCTACTGAATAATATTTTAGGAGATTCTAGAGTTTGCCCAAATGGTAAAAAAAAAAAAAAAATCCGTTTCACAAGTGAGTCCATATATTAAACATACATAAAAATCAGATGAACAGAACCCCAATGCAGAGACACACGGCACACATCAAAGGGAGGATTTCCACTATGCAACATTTGGTTTTAACCATATCCCCCGATGGTACGTGAAAATTCAGTGAACTTTAACTCCAGAATTCTCAGTTTTAGCGCCAGACATTGTGGTAATTCTGTATCGTGGGGCTGCCCTGTGCACTGCAGGCTGTCCCGCAGCATCCTGACCTCTCTCTACCAGAGGCCATATCAGCTCCCGTTTCAGCTGTGACAATCAAAAATGCCTCCAGATATCCCCGTCAGCCCTGTGTAGACCCTCTGGTCCCATCACCAGCGATCAGCCCGTAACTCCAATAAAAAAAACCAAACCAGGCTATTCAATAAAAAGGAAAGAGACACCATGACATGCGGTATATACCATGGAGGAATCTCAAAAACTGTAGGGGAGGTGAAGGAAGCCAGACAGAAAGGGCTACAGACTGTATGATCCCACTTACGTGAAATACGCTGCAAAGAAAAATCTACAGAACGAAGGTTAGTAGCTGTCAGCGTTGGGGTGAGAATGAGGTGACTGCACGGGGCCATGAGGGATCTTACCCGGATAATGAAAATGCTCTGAATCTGGATTATGCTGATGGCCTCACAACTTGGTAGGTGTACTAAAAATCACTGAATCACACGCTTTAGATGGGTGAGTGTACGTAACCTCGACCTCAATGAAGCCGTGGGGGTGGGGTAAGCATGAAAAAAAGAGGAGGATAAAATACATTGCAGAAGAAGAGAAAACGTGAGGAAAACCCAACCCCATAGATTTCCTTTGACTATGGGAAGGAGTCTCCTAAAAACAGAGAGATCAGATTCCCCACATTCAATCAACCCAAATGACCGTTAGAGCAAGCCACAATATTTTCGCTGCCCAGACAGCTGCAACGTCTGTTAGCACCTGATGCAACTCAACAGGCTGTTTAATTAGTTCTGGTGTGTTTCTTTCTATGGAAAATAATGTGCACGCATGGTCACCCATGTTCAACATGGCAAGGAAGAGGACAGGGTGATTATTAGGGGTTTGTCTTATAAGACGTTCTATGTTTTCTGTGAGCATATAAAATAGTTCTCATTCATGATGAAACATGCCTCGTGAGACATGATATGTGAAGGGGAAAAGGGTCTGAAACCACCCAGAATCTCCCTGTTGCCCACTCAAACCTTTGCCACAGTGAAAAAAAAAACACACAACAACAACAACAAAACCAAAAAGCAAAAACCACCTCTTCTTTGGTGGACATTAAATGACAGCTGTTGCTGTTATTCAAAGATATTCTGGGGACTCTCTTATTGTAAAAGGGACAGCACATATCTCCCTGGAGGATGCCCAGCAGCTGATTAAATTAAATTATTTACTGTACAAAATACGCACTCTCTGCTCAGAGGCCTAGTCTTTTTCAGGGGGTTCATGACCTGTCTGGAGTGTTAGCAAAGGGGGCGGGGGAGACGTCCCTGGTCAAGTTCTAAATACTAACTGGGCCAAATATACAACCCGAAGTGAGGCAGCACTTGAAATTTCTAGAATCTTCAGCTCTGATGGAGATAAGAAGAGAGAGAAGTGGGTTAGAAATGTGGCCTTTTAGGTAAGTTATCCCAGGACTTCAATCCGGCAAGGTTTTGGATAAAGGAAGGTATTGACAGTAAATTCGTTCTCTCCACCCACTCCCCCACCCCATTCAGCTAGAAACTGTGGGAACATGAAAGGGAAGAGATGATTTCAGTAACTTTAATTTCCCCCAAAGGCCACACACACACACACACACACACACACACAAAAGACACTTTCTTCTTTTAACAACTCGATATGTCACAGAACATTGCAACTCTGAGAAATTCGGCCCCTGTTTTCAGGACTAGTAAACTGAGGCCCAGAGAAATCACACTCAGCTTGAGCAAGAAGGCAGCCAGGAAGGCAATACGCCCCATAATGATACCTGCCAACATTTCAAGAACAATATTTAAAATGATGAATAATTCTGATTAGGCCCAATTTGCAAACCGGAAGCTGAGAGCAGAAAGGATGCGGATCTACTCGATTAAATCCCACCAATTTCCTGGAAAATGTCATGTAGAACATTCTCTTTGATTTTTGCTGGCAACAGGCACCGAAGGATCATCAAGACAACATGTTTGTCCCATGCACGGTCTGTGAAACGTACACACCACTTCGCTGAGTGGGATTCAGGCAACAAACACATTTTAAAAATAAGCACCTCATAAAATATGGAAATGAGGAAAGGGTGACGTTGCTAAAGAAGGTCTAAAGGTTTTTTTCACCTTAAATGTCACACAACTTTTTTTTTCCCTTTGTCACTTAGTAAATACAAGCATCAGAAATAATTTTGAAAAGTTTTCTTTCCACGTATTGACAGTTGTCATGTTCCATGATCAGGTCAAAAAGTGTATTGTTTGGACAAAATAAAATCCTGGTTACCTAAGTGGTGTAAGTTAGGCTTTTTTCTGAAAATGTAAGTTGCCTTTGACTTCCAAAGACCATCACAGTATTCTGTTGTTTTAACCTTAGGGTCTTGAGCTTACAGAAACCCAAGCGTGGGTACTGCCTCACGATCTTGACGGCATTTAAGAAAGTCGGAGACACAGTCACCGTTATACTTAATCATGTGCTTTTCAAATATTTGCTCGTCATCTCTCTAAAATGGCTGTCATAGGGCGGCCCCGGTGGCCCAGCGGCTTAGCGCCACCTTCGGCCCAGGGCGTGATCCTGGGGACCTGGGATCGAGTCCCCATCGGGCCCGCTGCATGGGGCCTGCTTCTCCCTCTGCCTGTGTCTCTGCCTCTCTCTCTCTCTCATGAATAAATAAAATCTTTAAAAAATAGTAATAAAATAAAATAAAATAAAATGGCTGTCATCACTCCTTTTCAGTTACTCCATTGCTTTTCCTCACTCACTTTTCTTTGGAAGAAGTTGCTTCATTTCAACGGACCTCTGAGGCTTTTTTAGAAAAGTTTTAAGGCAAAACAATTCTCACCTCTGGGCGAGAGATGAATTCCATGGTTTTGTCTTGTTTTTAAGGTTTATTTACTTGAGAGAGAGAATGCACGAGAGGGGGCGGGTCAGAGGGAGAAGGCGAGAGTGTGACCCCGCCCCCCCCCCCCCGAGTGTGGATCCCAAAGTGGGGCTGGGTCCCAGGACCCAGAGATCATGACCTGAGCTGCACCCAAGAGTCGGATGCTTAACCCCCTGAGCTACCCAGCCGCCCGTCTCTGAGATCTTGCAGGTGCAGGTGTACTGACTCACAGCTGATGATTTGGTGTTAGACGGAGCGGCTGTCACTGGTCCAGAACCTTCTTTCTTATGCAGCTACAATGTGACCTGTCCAATGGGAGGCGGCGAGCATCTTTCACTGCCCCTCACCGACCCCCAGGAGCACACGGTACTCCCTCCGTGCGAGCACCTGCTCCTGCACACGGACAAATTCCTCCCTCTCTGCAGGTCCCGGGCCACCCCTTCCGCCCGTACAGCTCCCGCCTCACCCCTTGCTCTGTCCCACATTCTCGCCTCTCTGAGTTCCTACAGCCGGGCCCCTCCTGGCTCTTCCAGCGGTGTTTCTCCCAGACTGACCCCAGGTCTGTCTCCTGCCCCCCCCAGTCTAGCGGCCACCGCAGGTTTATCCAGAGTGGATCCCGCAAAACCAAATCGGATCCACAAGCCTCAAACACAAGATCAGACTAAAAAGTCCTCGAGGAGAGGGATTTTTCCTGCACAAACGTTTCCTGTGGGGACAACACTCCCTCATAGTCTAGTTAACTGTGGCCTCTTTTATGATTCATTCCTGCTTCATTAATTCATAAATCAATCCATTGAGAACCAACTATGTCATATGATAAAGTTGCCTCAATCTCTGTTTCTAAATTATTTTGGCAGGTTATCTTTGTGTTTTGCTCGCTCGAGGAGCCTGTTGCCCATTGGTTCCAACACGGTGTAGTGCAAAGAGCACCGGACTAAGAGTCAGAACTGAGTTCCTTCTAGACCTGGATCTGCGAGTCAGCCCACGGATGCTGGTAATCCCACAGGTTTGTTGGGGGAAAAAAAAATGAATCAATATATGTGATGGAAAATATACAACCTTATAAAAATTGACCAAATCAATGTAGTTTTCAGGATTTTATTGCAGACTTCTTTTATTAGGCCGGGGGGGTGGCAAATTTTCATGATCTCAGAAAACCCGGACAAAAAAAAAAAAAAAACACACAAAAAAAAAAAAAAAAAGAAAGAGAGAAAGAAAACCTGGACAGTCTACACTTTCCGCATGAAACCTGGAGAAAAGATGTAAATTAAAATAGATGTGTAAAAAAATAATAATAAATAAAAATAAATAAAATAGATGTGTGTGTATAAATCTATGTATATTATATCTAATTAAATATGTGCACAGTGTATGAAAAATCCACTTATCTCTGGATATACTGTGCGTACGGCCGTCTACCAAAGGTGCTTCGGATCTGAATCGCGAGTCTGGGTGGGGACCTGGGCCCTCCGGGTGTTGGCTCAGGGCCCTCGCTCACGTCCTTCAGTGTTAGCTCACGTCTTTTCTAGAGAGACGGGATTCCAGTAACAGACTCTAAAAGTTGCTTTAAGCAGCCGTTTCCACGGGTGCCGTGAACTTTGTTCAGAGCTGGTTTCACAGCAAACAATCAGCATCGAACTCTTCTGAGAAATGAGTGCAAATTGTGAGAAAGGCAGTGAATGAGGAAATCCAGGAAACAGAACAAGGCTATCAGATAGCAACTGCATGGATTTGAGTGAAAGGTGACAAGGTCAATGATATTCTAAGAAATATATATAAAAAAAAAATCTAAAAATCAGAGCCACAGGAAGAAGCCAGACACGCGTGGATGGGCTCCGGCTGGGGCTGCGGATGCAAGCAGGGAAGGAGACCCTGTGGCAGGCCTTTCCTTTGCCCCCGAGGGCAGCCTTCGGCCCTCTCGGAGGGACGCGTGGGTTCAGCCGGGCAGGAGTCTGGCCCGCGGCTGCGACGCCGAAGCGCTAACTGGATGGAGCCAAGAGGGCCCGGGAACTTGCCGCACCCGGGCAGGCCAGCACGTGGAGCAGGCACGGCGGCGACGGGCAGGGGACAGGGGCAGGGGCAGGGGCAGGGGCAGAGGCCGGGAGGGCGGCCCCAGGCTACAGGGCGTCCTGCATGGGATGTGGCCCTGCAAGCGCCGGGCTGCTGAGCTGCTTCCAGCTCCCGGGGAGGACGGCAGGTGCACCTGCCCCAGGCGCTGAGGCCCGCGGGCCGGGCGCATCCTTCCCCACAAGACGGTGGGCCTGGCGACCGTAGGCGCGGCCAGGACGCGTGTGCAGACTGCGGGTCCCGCACCTCACAGATGCTTAGATTAGGTTCCACGGGCCCCATGCCTGTGGGGGGACCCTGGGGCTCGGTCGGCTGGGGGCTTCCTTCCCCTCGGGTCCCGATCCCGGGGCCCTGGGACGGAGCCCGCGGGGGCTGCTCTCCTCATTCCCCACGCTCCCGTCAGCTCGCGGGCACGCTCCCTCGAATAAATAAATAAGATCTTTCTAAAGCGAGATATCCTGTGATTTTTGCAACCGAAGGAGTAGCCTTAGTAAAGGGTACGTACACCCGGTTACTTCACACGTGACCCCGTGAAATAATAATATCGGGGGAGATGGTGATTGAAAGACACACTAATGACAAAGAAAAGGGACAAGCTCAGCGTGCACTGGTCTCTCGTGCAACAGAACTTCCTCCAATGACCTTCGTGGGAGCAGCAGGCAGCGTTCTCACCCGGCCCCCAAAAAACCTATGTGATCTTTAGTTATTTTTGAAGAAAGGACCAGAAAAAATAAAGGAGACGTGTGAAGGGACACCTGCTGGCTCCGCGGGTGAGCGTCTGTCTTTGGCCCAGGCCGTGACCTCCCAGAAAGCACGTGACCGTGGCCACTTCATTAGCTTAGCCTCCGGGAGGAGAGGCGACCTCGAGCACACCCGAGTCGGGCTGCTTGCACCCGAGCCTCGCTCGGCCGCTTGCTGGCCCTGAGCCCGGGCAATGCCCAAGGTACCCAGAACTGGGCTCCTTCACCCGAAAAGTGGTGGCCACGGTCAGATGCATCGCGCAGGGCTGCCGTCGGTAGTGATGTCGTGAAGAGGCCTCCAGGCCAGCGGCCCTCCCGCACTCAGGGTGCCGCTGCTCTCCAGGTGGAAGGTGTTCGGGACTCGAGAGGCCTTTCTAGACACAGAACGCCCCCCAGGAAGGCGGTGGGCCACTCTGGCCGCCTCGGGCCACGACGCAAGGTGCCCTCCGGCACCGCCCGGCCCTTCTCGGGGGCCTCTTTCACTCCAGTGTCACAAGAAGTTCCCCACATGAGTGGGTTGCCTCCCCCGGGACTTCCCCAAGGTATTCCGGAGAACCGGGGCGACACCGGGCCGGTCAGGCCCACCTGGCAGGTGACCATGTCGGCCGCCCAGTCACCAGTCCAGGACCTTGGCCTCTCATCTCCCCCAACCTGCTCCACCGGGCTGGGAAACGGGGCGGGGAGTCTCAAGGTGTGACCGTGGGGGGGACCGCGGCCCACCTCCGGGATGCACCCGGGTCGGGCAGGGAGCTTCGCGAAGGCCCCGGCAAACAGCCGAGAAATGGGTCCCCTATTCTCGCACCTTCTTGCCTTTCTCTCCATCGCCACATCAGCAAGACTCAGCATAAACCGAGGAGAATCCAAACATCTGACCCCTGGCACATGACCAGCCTCTCTAGGGACTCCCGTTCCGGGGAAGCTCGGTGCCACTTGCGTCTCTTGCCTTGAAGGGCACACCCTTTGCAAAGCAGAAGGTGACATTTCTCTAGTGCACCCGTGGAGGCCTTTTGATTTCTAGTTTCCAAAGTGGGTCCGTACCAGCGCCTTTGGGGAAACCCATAGCCAGCCAACAAAAGGCAAACCTGCTCACCAGAAAGGATGGTTCCTGTTTGTGCTGGTTTGGCCACTTCTGGGGAAGGGCACCAGAGGCGGAGGGCGAAGCACCTGGCGACAGGGTGAGAGGGGCCAGCACCACGTCGATGGCCACGTTCCACGCACATAACCGTTCACCACGTGTGTGCATACGGGGGGGACTGTGTGGTTATGTGGAAAGGCCGCCCTGGCCTGGCCTACTTGGCTCAAGCTGGGCAGACGGGCAAGGGGTGCCATTAGCACCATTTCCAACAACTGCATTATTCCTAGAGATTGTTAGCCGCCGCCCCCCCTCCACATTGCGCCCCTAAATCACAATTTTCTTTTTCATCCCCCTGGATCCTCATCTTCTTTTTTTTTTAATAAATTTATTTTTATTGGTGTTCAATTTGCCAACATATAGAACAACACCCAGTGCTCATCCTGTCCAGTGCCCCCCTCCGTGCCCGTCACCCAGGCACCACCAACCCCCGTTTGCTTCGAGGTGACGTGGATGGAACTGGAGGGGATTATGCTGGATCCTGACTTTCTTAAACAGCGTGTGCTCAGGCACATTCCCATCCAAAACCGACCTCACCTCTAACTCGTCCGTCTGCACCACGCGCACAGTGTCGAATTGCCTAGTAATTTCAGTCACCTGCTAAAATAGCTCTTCGGACACCAGACTCTAATAACTGAACCAGAAACTCCAGGAAAATGAACTGCAAATTACTGGCTCCTCGTCAACAGTTTGCATACACGTCCAGAGCCAAAGTAAACCTGAACTTGCAGATGTTCAGAGACGTACCGGCCATTCCCCCCCCCAACCCGCCCCCCCGCCGCCCCCGATTGGAGAGAGACCCAGGCGCAGCACTTGCGACCTTCAGTCAGATGCTTATTAGGTGGTTAAGCCTTTTGCTGCAAAATAGATGCTAATTTTGATTACTAATTTTAGGACCGGCTGCAACTAATTATGTCCCGTTGCTGCAGGGACAGGTCTCAGCATCTATATAGCAGGGGTAGGAGGACGAAAGCCACGTGCCAAGGCCTCCATGCATGATGAAATGTGGCCAGTGCGTTGCATGAATCCGAGCCCACGTCGGTGCCGACGAGCCCAAGGCCTAAGGAGACCCTATAAAATCCTAGGACGGGCAAGACCAACATGCTTGAGGCTCCACTCCAGAGGCAGCTGCTGCTGCTGCTTCTTCTTCTTAGTTTCTCCCTTTCTCTGGGCAATAAAAAGGAAAGGGAAGAAGAACTTCCCTCTGAAGTGTTGGTGATTTCTTGCTAAGTGCATATATAAATACAAGCATGTTGAAAGCACGTTCTTAATAAAATTATTAATAACTTAGGGTCAGGATGGGAGGAGTCACCCGGGGTGGCATCACAGGGTTTTGATTTTCAGCGTGTTCCCTATTTTCGCCAGACGCTGGCACGCCGAGCAGCCGCAGCTGCTGGTTGTGCAACGTGGGCTCCGACGTCCCCCCGGGCGCCCCGAGGTGCCTGCCATCGACGGTACAGAGCTCACCGTGCCCTTGGTGTCGCACACACGGCCCCGCTGAAAGCCAGCGGTTTCTCTAAAATAAAACCGAACAAACGGTAAGGCACAGGTGTACGTGCACACACGTGTACACGACTCGCCGGAATTTATAAGTCGCCTCTACGCGTGGGTAACGTGAAGCAGCCCCAGAGGTTGGACGTGGGGTTCCCTGCTCAGACACAAAGTGGAAAGGATAAGCACCCAACAAATAAGGGGGAAAAAAACACGAGTGGGAACCCATCCTCACAGAAAAACATGCTACTGAAGATACCTGAGGATGCCCAATGTTAATGAATGTGCCCTAAAAAAACGGGATTTAGGTGCAAGGTCCCCTTGGGGCGGAGAGAGTATATGATGAACAGGCTGGTCCATTGGACCCTGGAGAGGTGACTTCAGGGGGCAAAGCAGGTGCCCGGTTTGTACACGACGTAGGTGGGTTATGGGAACAGCCGTCTGACTATGGGGCGAGCCCGGTCGGGGTCACCCCGGCCCGGCCAAGGCTCTCCGCGCCACGTGCATGTTGCCGGGCAGGGCCCAACGGGGAATCTGGCCTCCCCCCAAATCCTGACGAGGAGAGAGAGTTGGCCTAGCCAATAAAATCAGTTCTCACGAAGCTACTTCAGTTCTTCACGAAGGCTGGACGCCCGAATTTCCCATTGTCTAGCCTGGTTCCTGGGCGCCCCGATGCACCTGAGGACGTGCTTTGCGAAGCTGGGATGATGGCCCTGGAAGGGCCCCCCGCCGGCCCACGGGAAGGGAGGGCGCAGATGCGAAGAGGAAGCAGGACTCCGGAGCGGCGAGGCCTCGAGACCTACAGTCCCCCACGTCCCGTGTAGTGCGAAGAGCCCTTGCTTGGCCCCCGACTGCCTTCCAGCCCAAATATATTCGCCCCCTGGGCCGCTCTGGGTCTCCACCACCACAACCTGTTCCGGCATCGTGGGCGGTCGCCTGAGCGCTCAGCTGCCCCCAACTGGCCTCCAGTGCGGATCCTCCGTCCTCCGCGTACCCACCCACCAACCACGCATGGTACCCGCTTGCCCTGCAAGCTCGCCCGCCTCCGGCCCTACCCATTCCTCCGCATAATGGGACCCACGCTCCTTACGGGGCTCCCGGCCCAAGAATCAGCCCCGGGGGGCGACCGACGGAGGTGCTGGCTCCGCAGCCCTAGGCCTGGCTGCAGCTGCTGGGGCTCCCTCCTCAGAGCTGCATGAACCCCCAAGTGCAAAGCCCGGGGGGCGGAGCGGCCATCCTATTGCTGCACCCCATGATTCGGAATCAGAAGATCCAAATTCGGGCAAAGCGGAGAGAACATTTTCCGTTTGGGTGGATTTCTTGGTGTCTCTGCAGGGTTACGCCCTCTGCCAGGCCCTCGTCACAGGACTGTCGCGGGTGCCGCACCTGCTCCTGCAGCAAGAGGACGAGGACGGGGCGGTGTCGGCCCAGCGCCAGCACCCCCGCCGCCCCTTGCTGCTCCTCGTGTCCTTTGCGGCACGGAGGGAGGCCGTCCCGGGGCACCGTGCCCAGGCCTCGCCACCGCTCCTGGGCTCTGCGTGCACCACGGCTCCGGCGTGGCCCCACACGGAGTGGAGACACACGGCCGCCGCGAGCCGGGGCTGCAATCGGCCCTCGAACCCGCCTGCATTTCTCCAAATTAAAAGCCTCAGCCGCACCCGAATGCCCTGCAGCCGACGAGGGCAGCAGGTGCCCACGGATGCCGTACCGGTGCCCGCCCGGGTGCAGGCACAGCGAAGCCCCCCCTCCGGGTTCCCACTGTTCACGTCGATGACCACCCTGTCCCCCTTGGTGACGCCGAGCCACTGTCCCTAGCGCCCCCGGCACCAAGGCGCAGCTGCTGCAGCTGCAGGCGGACACCGGGGCGGCCGGGGAGCCCGCAATTCCGGCAGTGGCTGCGCGGGAAGCATCACACTCCAGGCCCTTCATGGACGTGTCCGAGCGCTCAGCCGACGGCCCAGGGACTCCTCCTGTAAACGTGTCCACATCTTTTTGGTTCAAGAAAATACTGTACTTTGCAGACCAGGTATTCCGGCTGCGGGTACAGAGGCCGTGGCCGTGCCTCCTTTCCCGGCGTGCGTGGGGCCTGCAGGGTGTGCAGGGACCCGCCTGCGGTGGTCGCACGTCCCCACGAGCCCGGGAAGGCCGCCCCTCCCAGGGGCTCCTCTGGGGCTGGGACCCTGAGGATTGTGTGCGAGCTCGGCGACGCCGGGCCCTCAGCCTCTGCTTCGAAGGCATCAGGACGGGACACTTTCAGCGACGCGTGGATCACGGGAGCAAGACAGCTTTTCAGACATTTAATGAGGTAGCTGAGGTCAAACGCCCGGTCCACAGCGTACACAGAGGTGCTTACTAGATGCACAGGCATTTTAAAACGTGTTTCCAATGCAGACCTGACCCAGTGCCTAAGGAGTGCGCGTCCTCCCGCACCCTGGGGTGCGTGCAAGTGCCACCTGAGGCCCCCGACGCTGCAAGGCCCGAGAGCAACCCTGGGTACAGGCCGGACACTGGGGCACCCCGGGGGCCTGCTCGAGGCAGCGGAGCCCAGACACCCACCCGCGGTTGGGGCGATGCTCGGAGCTCCGCGCCGCGTCGGGCACCCGGACCAGCTGCGCCACCGACGCTCTGCGGCCCGTCCCCTCCCGGCCACAGGCTGCCCTGGCTGCACAGCCCTGGACTCACGGGGTCCCGGCTGGTGGGAAAGGAGGGGAGCCCGAGCCCAGCAGCGCAGACATGATGACTGCTCCAGCAACGGGCACACTCGGGGCTCCCACGGGCAGAGGTGCATGGGGGTGCACGAGGGTGGGGCCCAGGCAGGGCAGGAGCAGGCCGGGGCCTGGGGGTGTGGGGCTGGGCTCTGGGTCATGATCATGGGGCTGCGTGGGCCTGGGGGTGTGGGACTGGGCCCTGGGTGACAGTCGTGGGGCTGCTGTGGGCCTGGGGGCGTGGGGCTGGGCTCTGGGCTTCAGTTGCGGGGCTGCCATGGGCCTGGGGGTGCGGGGCTGGGCCCTAGGAGTCGGTCACAGGGCTGCCATGGGCCTGGGGGTGCAGGGCTGGGCTCTGGGTGATGGTCGTGGGGCTGCCATGGGCCTGGGGGTGCAGGGCTGGGCCCTAGGAGTCGGTCGCGGGGCTGCCGTGGGCCTGGGTACGCGGGCTCTGCAGGCCCCACCGCCGCGCGCCAGCCCGGGGCTCCAGCCGCCCCTGCTCCTTGTATTTCCGCAGAATGCTTCTGGCTTCCTCGACATCCCGCAAGGGGCTCTCTCCGTATTCTTCCTTCAGCCACTGCCGGAACTGGAGGGTGGGAAGAAAAACGGACTGTCACACGCATGCGGGCACACGCACCCGTACACCACTTTGTAGATTTTTACCAGGTAGGTAGTAAACAGTCAGACTTTGCCACACGCATCAACAAAAATCTCGCCTGAGGACACGAGAGCAAGCCAGAGCCAGGAGCGGTGCCCGACCCGAAGGGACACGGACAGAAGTGAACGTGGGGCCCGAAGAAGGTCAAGTAATGTCGTGCAGCTGCAGCTGGCGCACAAGAGCCGCTGATGACCGCGATGACCGGTGATGACTTGATGCAAGTGGGGCAGGGGCCGCTGATGACTAACTGGGATGCAAGTGGGGCACCCTGGGAGCAGGTGTGCTCTGGGGGCCTCCCCAACACGGCCCCCATGACGCTGAGCGCGTACAGAAAGACTGAGGCACCTTCCCGGGGGCTGTCGCTCACACCACCAATGTCCCCTGAGCACGGTTACCTGGTGGACTTCATGCTTCTCAAATTCCTGGAGTTGTCTCTGGAAGCCCAGGTTGGGGTTGGCACAGGACCTGCCTGCACGCACGGTGTGCAGGGCGTCCTCCCAGCCAAGGTCGGTGACGGTCATCACGTACGCGATCACCAGGGTCACGCTCCTGGAGACGCCGGCCAGGCTGCAAGGGCCAAAAGAACCCACAGGGCAAAAGGGGTTTCAGTCCACGGGTCTATCTCCCGATTCAGCGAGAGCGGGGCATTTTGTGACTCTCACTTTAGAAGGTCCTCCTGGCCTGGCTTCTGCGCGGCCAGCGAGCCAGGAGATCACTCAGACACGGGGCAGCCTCTCTCCGTTTGGTCACCCTAGAATCCCGGGCATGAGTGTCCGTGGCAGCCTAATCACTGACAGATTTCCTACTGCCCGTGGCTTTGCACACTTCAGTTCTAGGATCCTCTATGGGCCCCTCTTCTGATAGCCCCCATTGCCCTGGATAGAAAAAAATACCTAAAGCACAGGAATGTGAAGGGGCTGGGAACCCTGCAATGCATCTATTTATAACCTGCAGCACTTTAGAAGGCCTCGTGGTTTTGGTTGTTTTTTTCTTTTTTTTTTTTTTCTGGGTTTCTTAGATAAAAGAAGACTAGATCTATAACTGAAAACCCACCCAATAGAGAAGCTCTTATGAAATAGTTTGTGTTCTTCTTGAAACAACTGAGCAGGGCACAAGAGAGGGCACATTCCACGTGCTCTGGGACGTGGGGTCCGTAACGGTTAATTATATCCCACAGGCTGAGTAAGGGGCCAATTTTAAATGCATATGCAAATTAACGTGGTCACAGAAGGCTGTGCTGCGTCAGATTTAGAGTGTTCTAGCAACGGTTTAGGATGGGGAAGTTTAGCAGATTTCTCATTTTTAGAAAAGCCTATCTTCAGATTTATATAACCATATGAAATACAGATTCCTAGAATATCAGGGCTACACATCTTCAAACGATAATTTTAATAATAATAATAAAACAACCGCTCTCTGCATCAGGTGATGGCTCTTCATTAGGCATTTATGTCAGAGATACTGAGGGAGTTTTAAAAAGTACATCCTCTTTGACTGCAAACCTGAGGTTCTAATTCACCAGGAGCCACAGAAGCCCAGACACGGGATTCCAGAAATCCCCTTACATGGCTCCACCTGCACCCCCACAAAGTGCTTTAAAGCAAATGCTCATGAATATCATAAAATCCACAATTTGTCACGTTGTCCTACTCTTTTCAAAAGTAAATAACTAAAAAAAAAAAAAAAGGAAATAACTAAATAAATAAATCACACAATTTCAAGAACTGCGTGAAACTACCAAACACCATTTTTCTCTAAAGCAATCAAACTATCTATTGCCCCTGCTTTCCCTACAGGCCCTCGGAACAGTTTTCACGAGTGGCTCTTCTAGATTTCATGCGCTGGATCGCCTCTGTCATGACAGGATCGTTACCAGCTTCAGCAGCAACTCAGCCCGGGAGACATCACTTTACATTTTCAAAGAGCTTTCCCTGAAATGGTATCTTCTTTGAGGAAATTCAAAAGATTAAGCTTTAAATATATATATATATATATATATATATATATTTCACAACATAATATTGTCTTTTAAAAAAATCTGATTATAGCTGACACATAATTTACATTAACTTCAGGTGTTCAACGCCGTGGTTCCACAAGTTTTACATTACACTGTGCTTGCCCTCAGCGCAGCTGCCATCTGCCACCGTACAACGCTGTGACGGTACCACTGACTATACTCCCTACGCGGACTTACTCATTCCATAACTGGAAGCCTACATTTCCCACTACCCTAACCCCATTTTCCCCATCCTCTTATCCCCCACCCCATGTGGCGACTATCGGTTTGTTCTCTGCACGTACAGGTCTGGTTCTGCCTTTTATTTTTATTGTTGCTGTTTTTGCCTTTTGGCTTTTTGTTTATTCATGTGTTTTGTGTTTTAGATGTCATAGGTAAGTGAAATCAAATGGTATTTGCTTTCTGATGTATTTCACTTAGCAGAATACCTCTAGATCTATCCGTGTTGCTGTAAATGGCAAGATCTATTTTTTTTTTTTTGTAGCTGAGTAATATTCAAAATGGAGTTTTACTCCATACAGAGAGGGAACATGCTCGGCCTGCAGAGTTCTGGCTTCAGGATGTTGGCTGCTGCTTCCCTCGACATATTAGTTATGTGATGAGCATGAGCACCAGTGGTAATGGGCATTTCTTAACGCATATAATTTGTCAAATCACCATAAGATACACCTGAAACTAATGCCAACTGTATCTCACTTAAAAAAAAAGGAGAAAAAATAAGTGGGAAATATCAGAAAAGGAGGCAGAACATGAGAGACTCCTAACTCTGGGAAATGAACTAGGGGTGGTGGAAGGGGAGGTGGGCGGGGGGGTGGGGGTGACTGGGTGACGGGCACTGAGGGGGGCACTTGACGGGATGAGCACTGGGTGTTATTGTATATGTTGGCACATTGAACACCAATAAAAAATAAATTTATTTAAAAAAAATTTTTTAAATAAAAAAATAGAATATGAGTGCTAACGTTCAGTGAAAGCTTACCATGTGCCAAGGACAGTGCAAAGAACTGTATGTGCATTGCCCCTGGGTGAGGTGTGTAGGAACGGCTGTCTCTGCACTGCGTATGTGCTCACATCCTCATGACGTATAGCTCAATGCGGGTGGAGAGCTGCACGTAAACTCTTCGTTCTAAGGGTCTATTCAGATCTTTTCAAAGCAAAGTACTAAGCTAAACACACACAAAAGCCCCAATCTGTGAATGGAGAAGAAAGGGTCATTCAGGTGTTGTGCTAATGCCACCTAAACACCCATACAAGTGACCAGAACCCTCCGGGAAGAAACAGTGACTGAAAGGGCACTGACGTGGCAGGGATGAGCCCACAGAATCTGTGCCCTCCCAGGAGGCTGCTCCGAGGGCCTCAATCATAGACACGGGCTAGAAAAGAGGATCCTGTGATCCAGTAGCCTCGACAGTCCCACAGAAAATCCTAAGTGAAAATGAAAAAAGAAAAAAATCATAGGGTTCTCTTCCATCAGACATAAACAACGCGTAGGAGACGGCAGGGCTCGGCTGAGGGGTCGCCCTCGAGCCAAGGGCCGCGGGGCCCTTGGGAGGTGGCGTGAACAGTCCCGGCTCGGGCCGGTGCGGGCCAGGCGGAGCGCAGCCCGGAGCCCCGCGCAGGACACGTGTACGTACCAGTGTACGAGGCAGCCCTCGCCCCGGAGTCGGCACTCGTGAATGAACTTGATACTTTCTTTGAAATGTCTTGTCCTGTGGGAGGAGAAAAAAGAGAGAAGTGACCTCTCTCTGCTTTACTCAACGTATGATGAAAAGAAAAATCCGCCTGAGGTTTCTTGAAAAGGTCTCCGAGTCCTGCGGCTTCCAGCCCGTGGTCACGCTGCCCGAGGCTGGAGCTGCCTCAGCTGTAGTGTCACACGCCGCGCCGAGGCCTGGGCAGGGCTGCCCGCCTGCTGGAATTTTCTGAATTTCTCTGCGAGGAATCCCTCATCACGGAGTGGTCACTGACTGCTGCGGGGGGATTCTGCGCTGCCCGGCGGCCAGCTGGGCCCGACGGCTCGGGGGCATCCCTGAGGCCCTGGCATCTGCACGCGGCTGAGCGGGGAGCGGGCCACGGCCACGCCGGCGACGGAGGCGACCGCGCCTGGCGGGCTCGCCAGCGCTGGACCGGCGGGCTTCGGTGACCCGCAGGCCCCGTGCACCTGCCAGCAGCCGCCCCGGAGCCGCCCCGGAGCCGCCCCGGAGCCGCGAGCCACGGAAACACGGCCCCAGCCCTGCTCGGCCGCCCGCGCGTGTGACCCGGGGCTGGGCGCCAGGCCGCTCGGAGGCCGGGGATGCGCGGGCCCACTCCACGCGCAGCCCGGGGCGCACACTCACCTTCTGCTCTGGAACCGACGAAGTGACCCCGGGCGCCGCGAGTCCCCCCATGGTGGCGACCGAGGAGCCCCAACCGCCGATCCCGAACGGGAGCCCGGGTGGCCCGGGGAGCGGGGCCTGGCCGCGCGGCCACAGCTTCCCGACCCCAGCCAAGCGGTGCCCTCCTGCGACTCCGAGCCCTGAACTCGCGGCACGTCGGAGGCAGCGGGGGCGTCAGGACGGTCCGTCCCCCTCTGATTCCAGCCACGGGGGACGGCGGGGCCCGGGGAAAGGTTTCTCCTCCTGATAGAAAGAAAACTCTGTCTCCGCCTCAGGTTTCCTGCGAGGAACCTGGACGTAAGCGTCACGCCTGCGGCCGGGTCAGTTGCCCGTGAGCCAGACACGACGGCCCCGAGGGTGGAGGGCGGCAGGTGCAACGGGAGCCCCCAGTGTCCTGGCCCAGGCCCGAGGACCCTTGTCCACCACCGGGAACACCAGCAAGCAGGGCCCCGCTCCCCCCAGCCCAGTGCCATCTGCGGGGTGACAGCAAACACCGGGACAGCCGGGGAAACGGGGTGAGCGCGCCGAGGGCCTCGGCCGCCCGGGCCTCCACGCTCCATCTTAGCTCCGGTCCTCACGTCGAGCTGAGGCTCCGCGCCCCGGTGTGGGAGGACACACAGTGTGGGAGGACACGCACCGGGGAAGGACAAACAACCTGCAGATGAACGACTCGGCAGGCCCAGGCACCAGCGGCTCGGCGGGCTCTGGCAAGGCGACGGCACACGAGGCCTGACCAAGCCCCGGGCGTGGGGACGACCTCCCCTCTCTGGCTTTTCCACCAAACCACGCGCACGGTGACACCTGCGCCCTAAGTGCCGTCGGGGCCCCTGGGGCCCACGTGCAGCGCTGTCCCCCGGGCCGGAGCTCGTGGGCGCGGGGTCAGCAGGGCGGCCCGTGGGCCCGGGAGCCCGGGAGGTGCTCCCCCGGTGGCCCCGCGGCCCGTCCCCTCCGTCAGGGCAGCAGCCGCAGGGCCCGGGCTGGACTGAGGGACGGTGGGACCCCACGGCCCCTGACTCCCGGACGCAGGGCCCGAGGCCGCAGCAGGCAGATGAGCCTAGAGACGCCGCCTCCAGGTAGAGCCGCGTACGGCAGGGCTCCGGGCTGTTTCCAGGGAAGCCGATGACACAGGCCCGGTCCGGCTGCCTCCTCCTCAGCAGGAAATACCCGCGGGCCGCCCGGTTGCCCAACGTGGCGCGAGGCAGAAGCCACTCCCAGGCGCCAGCCCACCACAGCCTGTTTCAATGAGCACAGGTTCCCCATTCCTGCTCCTGCTCTGCCCCTGCCCTTCCGCACGGAGGGCGAGCGGGGGGCTCTGGGGCGACGCCCGCGGGGCTCCTCCGGCTGCACCTGTCCCGCCTCCCCGGCCGCGCGGGTAGGCAGAGGGGCCGCAGGGCACACCCGTCCCCGCCCCTCCTGCAGAGCCCCCGCCTCCCTGCACCCTAACCCGAGGTCCCCGGCCGTCAGCAAGGGCACGGAAGGGATGCGGGGTGGCATCTGGCAAAGGCCAGCCGCGGTGCCCACAGCCTGAGCTTGTTCCCAGACTGCAAATCTGGAGGCCATGACCTGCCCCGTGGGACCGGGGGCGGCCCTGTGCGAGGAGGACTCCGCACGTCTGAGCAGGGACCCAGGGGCCCGGGGGCCTGGCCACCTGCCTTCAGGGTGGCCGCGCTTGCCCCAAGGCACATCCGACCAGGCCGTGCTGACGGCGAGGGCCGGGAGACCCGGACACAGACGTGTATGTACGCGCGTGTGCGTGTGCAGGCGGGCCCGTGTATTGCACACGAAGGCAAGGAGGGAAGGACGGGAAAGGCAAGCGCTCTTAGATTTTTAACTCCTGAGAAAGGAATGCTTACAGATTAAAAAAATAAATAAAAACAGCCAGCGGGTGGGATGTGACACCTAAGCCAGGGAGCCTGGGCTCTGGAAGGCGGGTTCGGATCACACCGCTCCCTCCCCCCGGGCGGACTCGGCAGGCCCCAGGCCCCCCCAGCACCAGGAAGCTTCACCTCCCCCGGGAGGCAGGAGGGCCCACGCAGCACGAAGCGGGCGCCGGTGCACACGTCCACGTCAACGACTTCCCACCCTTTATATTTCCCGCACTTGAACATTTTTCTTTTTGTAATCGGGGGGAATTAAAGCACAGACGTATTGTGTATTGTGCTTTCCACTTTGCCACATAGGGTCACTGTAGAAGCAAACCCAACCAGATCTGCTTTCTACTCCACTGTCACATCCTTTCACAAGGAACAGCTGAACGCTGGCAGAACAAGGAGGACACGGTGCAAGGCCAAAAAGTAGGTGAGCTCTGATGAGACACTCAGTGGACCTTTCCTGCCTATTTCTACGGGCTGCAAGGTCCTCAGGAGGCACATGTGAGCATGTGCACGTGTGTGTGTGCACACGCTCAAGTGAGGACGCATCTGTCTGGAAATAGGATCACAGCTGCAAGGGCCTACCTCCAAGGGCCTACCCCCAAGGGTCTACCCCCAAGGGCCTACCTCCAAGAGTCTACCTCCAAGGGCCTACCTCCAAGGGCCTACCCCCAAGAGTCTACCTCCAAGGGCCTACCTCCAAGGGTCTACCTCCAAGGGCCTACCTCCAAGGGCCTACCCCCAAGGGTCTACACCCAAGGGTCTACCCCCAAGGGCCTACCTCCAAGGGTCTACCTCCAAGGGCCTACCTCCAAGGGCCTACCTCCAAGGGTCTACCCCCAAGGGCCTACCTCCAAGGGCCTACCCCCAAGGGTCTACACCCAAGGGCCTACCTCCAAGGGCCTACCTCCAAGGGTCTACCCCCAAGGGCCTACCTCCAAGGGCCTACCCCCAAGGGCCTACCTCCAAGGGCCTACCCCCAAGGGTCTACCTCCAAGGGCCTACCTCCAAGGGCCTACCCCCAAGGGCCTACCCCCAAGGGTCTGCCCCCAAGGGTCTACCTCCAAGGGCCTACCTCCAAGGGCCTACCTCCAAGGGTCTACCTCCAAGGGTCTACCTCATTTTGATCTTGCAAAATTGCTTTTTAATAATTAAAGCAAAGAACATTGATCTTGCAAAATCGCTTTTTAATGATTAAAGCAAAGAAAACCGTAAATGAGAGAAAGAGCAAGCTGGATGTACAGAAGGCATCAGCTAAACAGAAGAAATCATGCACAGAAAGACAGAGAGAGAGAATAAAACAAGGAGGTTTTACTGATACTTTAAATATAAGGTCACTGTATTGCTAATACCTCTCCTCCCCACAAAACCTCAAGAAATGTAGAGATCTGCTCGGCACTAAAACCACTGAACATTACAAAGGCTCATTTCTACCCACTCCACAGCACAGATCAGCCTCTCCTGGACTCGACCGAAGAAGAAGATTTTTTTTAAAAGTCCAGTTATTCCCTTAACAACGTCTAAAATACAAAATACCAATCTAATCAATATTAGAATAAGAATGAATACGTGAGCTACCATACATCTGGTAATTCACCCTCAAAACACATCGATACTCCTTTCCTCGGACAGACAACAAATATAACCTTATTTTTGAAAATGCCGAGAGCTCATTAGAGGCACTTTCACTTATCGAAGCTAATACTACAACAATTGTAGGTGGTACATATTTTACAGATGAGAGAAGTGAGGTTAACGTGACTTGCACAAGAATGTAGAGAGAGAGAGAAAGCAAAAGCAAGTGTTTCTAAAAGCCTGACTTCACCGGCTCACCTCATATCGGCCAGAGAACACGTAGCATGTGCACTTGATATAAACTCCAGGATGCCTCTAATTGTGACAAATCATGCAAAACACACCAGCCTGGGTCTGTGGCGTTCGTACGGCTCTGAGAACTTGAACTTTCACATTTCCTGACTTTGAAAGGCAAGGTGGTTGGGGGAAATGAGCTAAAATTTTCAGCGTGTTAATGTTATCTCAATGAGGTTTCTGCATTTTAAGTTCCTGGAAGATCAGAGGGGGGAGTTTGTGAGGATTAAAGCCAAGACAGAAAGATTGACCTTTCTGGGCAGTTTACAGCCATTGAACACCAAGTGAAAGCAGTTGGTTTCAAAAGATCACAAACCTCGTACTGAGCAGACTTGGCAAGAAGAATTCCTGTTGGTGTAAGGATCGACGGGGAACGATCTGAGATATGAGCCCTTAAAATGTAAGCTGGAAATAACTTTAAAAATCTGTAAGTTTAAAAGAGTGACGCACGTTCTCTAGAATTTATTTTGTCGTTAAATATAAGAATGCTCAGGCGTCAGGAATTGAAAGTGGCTAAAGGACCGCTGGTTCTACTAGTCCGAGTTACCCAGAGCATCAATTGCAAGTGACAGACGTGGTTTCTCTTGCTTTTGTTAGCCAGGGCGTTGAGTATTTGTCTCTTAAAGGACAAAAAAAAAAAAAAAAGAGTGTCTCTTGACCGTCTACACTGGTTGATGGTACAGAAAGTGGAGGTTCACGTCAGCCCATGTGTTCTGATGTTTGGTGCGTGCTATCACGCACGGGCTACCTGAAGTGCGATGCGTCATATAAACCGAGTCACGTATTAGCCACTTGCCAATGGCTGAGAGTCTCCTTCTATCATGAAGGATGCTCACTGTTAAGAGGCATGTTATGCCTGAGAGACCCCTAACTCTGGGAAACGAACTAGGGGTGGGGGAAGGGGAGACGGGCACTAAGGGGGGCACTTGGCGGGATGAGCACTGGGTGTTATGCTATATGTTGGCAAATTGAATACCAATAAAAAAATAAATTTATTTTAAAAAAAGATGCATGTTATGTTTCCAACAAAACATCTGTAGCAGGTAAAGAGAAACTCGAGCTACTTCGGGGTTTGATCCGTAACATACACAGTATACTCATATTCCAAACTCAATTCCACGATTTCCGTTTGCTTCAGTAGAGCAGGAAATATTTATGAAATCACGGACGTTCCTGCACCCCAATCCTTATGTATGCATGAGATGTGCTTTACGAATGGACTAAGACTAAAACTTTCCTTAAAGGATCACGTGCGTGCTTACAAGCATAACTCCCCACAGGAGACTGCCAGCATTTCCGCCTTTCGATGGAGTTATGGTCTTGACTTTACTTTCTAAATGAATTTTTTTTAAGATTTTATTTACTTTTTTAAATAAATTTATTTTTTTATTGGTGTTCAATTTGTCAACATAAAATAACACCCAGTGCTCATTCATTTGGGGAATATAAAAAAAATAGTGAAAGGGAATAAAGGGGAAAGGAGAAAAAAGTAAGTGGGAAATATCAGAGAGGGAGACAGAACATGAGAGACTCTTACCTCTGGGAAACGAACTGGGGGTGGTGGAAGGGGAGGTGGGCTGGGGGTGGGGGTGACTGGGTGATTTTATTTGTTTTAATCATAAGAGATGCACAGAGAGAGGCGGAGACAGAAGCAGGCTCCCTGAGGGGAGGCTGATGCAGGACTTGATCCCAGGACCCCAGGAGCCCTTGACCTTATTTTCCAGCTGAAACAGAGGTCATGCTGCTATGGGACTTCACTCAAAATAGCAGCAGTGGCTCATTCTCCTCAATTTCTCTCTGTTGTCAGCCTCACTATAACCACCTACTGGAATCCCCACACTACGCTTTCACCAAGATGTGAGGGAAGGCAAATCACACATCTTAACGAGGCCCCTGCACATATTTGGGTTGGGAGAAAACAAATTCAAATCTCATGGGCTAGTCGCCTGGAGCCAAGGTGACTGGGTTTGGGTTGGTTTTGCCAAAAGATCTGAACTGAACTATGAGATGCTGCAACTTGGGAGAAACAGCTGCTACATCGCCTATCACTCTGGCCTTTCCATGTAAGCAAATATCCCAAATCTTCCACAGAAATGGGCCTCCTGAACACCCAAACTTATTATTTCAACTGTCTCCTGTCATCACTCTCAACGCACATTAATGCACTTTGAAGAGAGTGAAAGTATACTCTTCTTTTCTTTTTTTTTTTATACTCTTATTTTCAAAAGTGCTTCGCGTTCATAGGGAACACTCTCCTATATGTGGTCTGATCTCCAAAAGTCCTGAAGGCAGGCATTTTTTATTTTTTTATTTATTTACTTTTTTTAATAATAAATTTATTTTTTATTGGTGCTCAATTTGCCAACATACATAACACCCAGTGCTCATCCCGTCAAGTGCCCCCCCCAGTGCCCGGCACCCATTCCCCCCCACCCCCCGCCCTCCTCCCCTTCCACCACCCCTAGTTCGTTTCCCAGAGTTAGGAGTCTTCATGTTCTGTCTCCCTTTCTGATATTTCCTACCCATTTTTTAATGAGGGAACCGAAGTTCAGGTGGGTTTAAATGACTTGCCGCAGGTAGACGAGCAAGTTCCCAAGTTAAGGTATTTAACATCATTTAAGGTCGACTGCTTCCTTGTTTATATAGTGCAGGACTGCTCAGCGCTCATTCTTCTTTTGCTAAGTCAGTCGTTGTGCTGGACACCAAGCCTGGCACTTGGCTCTTGGCAAAGCTGAAAAATTCCCAGAGGCAATCCAGTCTGCGTGGCCACCTTCCCTGACAGCAAACGCCCAGAATGTGGTACTATCTGATTCCTCCAAAGAGGCATTGACAAGTTCAACAGTATCTTAGAATTTCAGTTTGAGATAAGAGCAAAGCAACCGTTCTAAAAATAGCCACCAAAACACGGGCAGAAGATTGCTGTGAAAGGCAGTGGCTCACTTCCTTCCGTATACACCATGCCCTTCCAACCACTTCTGTTTCTTGACACGACTAGTAACCAAGGAAGTCCTCTGGTGCTTCTTCTCCTCCTAGATCCAGGCTACTACTGTTTTCCTCGTAATCCTACTGAAATCTTTCCCCCACCATCCTCAATCTTACAGACTGATGATGTTTTCTGTGAAATATGGAGAGTCAACGTGAAAAACGGGCCTTGCATAGAACGTACCTGCCCTGCTTCCAACCTACCCCCACCCTTTCCTGGTCTAACCCTATACCACCTACCCCTTTCCCCTACCACACCCCCCACATCCTTCCCCACTTCAATCCATCTGACTCTAGCCCCATGTTTTTTTCCAAACAGGTATATCTCACAAAATTGTTGCATGATCTGTGATTTCACTGCTCTCCAGCAATGGAAATTCAAAATTGCCTCATGTTCCAACAGTGGATAGTTTTCAGAGATGCTGGACAATGAGGAAACTAAATATAAGATTCTGTGGCCTGTAATTCCCATACGTAGGATTTGTGGGCAACCAAGGTTAAGAAGCATGAAGGGTGAATCCTGACAAGTCTGCAGACTCCCAAATTCACAAACGCCACCATAGCTTAAAACTTCCCTGACGAGATGCAGTAACAGATCATTCTAGCAACGTCGTTGTGTCTGACGTGCAATGGAAGCCCAAGGCCGGCCCAAGGAGCAGCAGCCGGCGTCCAGGGGATGCACCGAACGGCTCAGTACTTTATTCCTGCCCCAGCTTCTCAGCCTTGCAAGGCTCAAATCCACACCTCAGTAAGACTTTACCCCATATCATGGTCTTTCTAGGTCACTTCTGGACCCCAACAGAGTCCAGAGTGTTAAAGCTGTGACTGCCGTGGGTCTCCAAGGCCCAGTCCCCGTTCTGCTAAAACCTGACCCCACGGGCCTCCGTACCATTGCTGTGTTCCGGAAAGGATGGCAGTTATGAATTTCTCTTTATAAGGATATCAGAGGTGCACTCAGCTGTGCGGAGACAGAGGACTGAAGCTTCCTAAGCCAGAGAGACCTATTCATTCAACTCAAACAGGTTTTAGAAGTACGCTTTCCCAATTCGTGGCCACTAGTCCCAGGCAGCTGCTGAGCACTTAAAAGGAAGCCGGTCCAAACTGAGACGTGCTCTAAGTATAAAAAAACAGATTTTGAAGACATGATATGAAAAAAAGGATGTAAAAAAAAAAAAACCTCAGTTTTGTTTTATATGGGGCACATGTTGAAATGACAGTATTTTGGATGCATTGGATCAAATAAAACATATTATTAAAATTATCATCATCACCTCTACCTTTTTACTCTTTTTCAAGTTGGCTTCTACAACATTTAAAATGACCTGCATGGCTTACGTTGGTAGTTCATACTCTATTTCTACTGGACACTGCTGCCCTAGACAAAACCCATTCGCTTCTTTAAGGTTTTGCTTCTAGAGAGAGGATGAACATGCCAGAGGTTTGGCTTACATCATCCTTTTTATTTTTTTTATTATTTATTTATTTATTTATTTATTTATTTATTTTTACTTACAAATTTGTTTTTTATTGGTGTTCAATTTGCCAACATATAGGATAACACCCAGTGCTTTTTAAAAATTAGGCTCATCCTGTAGACATCCCCTCAGTCAGGGCAAACAAAAAGTGTGCCTCCACCTGCAGTTCTGCCTAAGTTGGCAGCACAGACTCATGCATGGCATCAAGGGGCCCCCTGGCTCTGATGACTCCATGGCCCTTTCCTTATTTGACCTTACTGTCCTTTATTCATTTTTAATATCTCCGAAAAATATAGGAAAAAAAAAAAAACAACTTACAGGTTCTGAGATGGTGAATCCGCTGCTGGAATGCACAGGTATTTAACTCCCTGTAGAATGATAAATAAAATAAAGTAAAATAAAATAAAATAATAAAAATAAAAAATAAAAGATGATACTTAGTGGAGAAAACAATTTAAAGGAACTATTTACTCAGGTCAAAAAATAAAAAGTAAAAAGGAGAAGTTTTTCACTCATCCTTTGTTGCCAAGGAACCGGGAAAAAACTCTTTAATTAAGGTTCCTGGTTATTTTCCGTGACCACACTTACAGATATTCATGCTCTGGCTTGCAAACGGCTTGTAGGTTTAGATAGGGTTTATCAAAAAAGTGAAATAACTGAGTGCTTTCCAGTAAGTGCCAACAAGTTTCAAAACTATCCTTTCAGATGCTTGTTTACATATTCAACACTTTAAAAATCTATTTCACTTAAGATCCTGAGTGGCCAAAAAGGAAGCACTGTTAGTAAAAACCTTAACACGATGACTATAAATTATCGTGTTATTAGAGTTTTCTATATCAAATTTAATAATTGGAGAGTTACAATTTCACTGATGCACTAACAGGAACTTTACACACTCACAGTACTTTGATTTATTTTGTTTGCTTTTCAAAACAGTAAAAGTCTGTGTACCAAACTAATACATTTTTTAAAGGATGGCCTGATTTGAAAACAAAAATGAACTTTATATAGGTCTCCATAAAAATCTGTAAAAAAAAAAAAAAAGTCTGTGTAAATGCATGCTACAAAAACCCATGATAAATTTAAGATTTTATTTATCGACAGAGAGAGAGAGAGAGAGCACAAGCAGGAGGAGCAGCGGAGGGGGAAGGGGAAGCAGCTTTCCCGCCCCCCCACACCCAGCGGGGACCCCGGGATCACCACCCCAGCCCGAAGGCAGACGCTTAACCAGTGGAGCCACCCAGGTGCCCCTCTAGACACCCGGCTGTTTGGGGGGCACCTGAATGGCTCAGTCCGTTAAGTGTCTAACGTCTCCGGTTGTGACCTCAGGGTCCTGGGATGCAGCCCGCGCTGGGCTCCCACTCACCAGGGACTCTACTTGTCCCTCTGTCCCTCCCCCCGCCCATGGCCTGTGCCCTCTCATGTAAAGAAATAATTTTTTTTTTTAAGTTTGGCTGCTTTTACTTCAGAGGGATTTAAACTGTAGTTCCAAAGGTCTTCAACGTCATATAAAATACAAAATCTAGAAATCTCCGCAACCTCTGTAAAAGAATGTGGTTCTGTGAGGACTCAGATGAACCATTTTTAAAGCCCCTCCTCCTTTGACAGCCTAAGCTCCTAGGGTCTTGCCGCCACGTCATGGATAATAAGTAGGAGAAGAAACACAAGAAACCCTGAAAAAATAACCAATCTAAGAGAGTAAACGACGGGGAAATATACAGACATGTAGAGACTATCATAAGTCCCTTGGCAAACAAAGTCATAAAATAACTTTGCTAGAATTATTTGCGTTTTTGGCAGTTGATCATTAAAATTTTAAGGTTAATTCCTATCGTGATCATTAAAATTTTAAGATTAATTCCTATCGCGAGGCATTTCTGTGTTGTATGTACTAATGTGGTCTTGTAAGGAACAGCTACACTTGTGGCTGCCCCGAACCCTTTGGACCTCCACATTTTGATAATTCCTGACATTGTGAATCCTACTTTTCCAACACAGAATCCGTATAAACAACATTTCTCAACCTCCTTTGCTTTTAGGGTGTAGACTCAGGACCTAGTTTCATCACCTGACACGCCTCACTGGGGTGGATTTGGAAACAGGACATGGGAAGAGTCAGATGGGTAACGAGCACCTGCTCGGAGGCGCAGGTGGCAGCAGAGGCAGGTGGTTCTGGGGGCAGACGTGGCAGCGGCTCTCACCACTTGTGCGATGCGGTCTCAGTGCTGCTCTTTAACTTCGGCCGAAAGCCTGTTTCTCTAGCTCTTCTGGGAGACCTTGAGGTCTCAGCTATCTCTGAACAAACCCCTCCCTGCCTGAACTGGTGCAGAGTGCAATCGGCTGTCCGTAACTAAGAGTCCCCTCCCTGTCCCCCAGGATTATGAGAAGTCAGGGAAAAAAAAAGACATTTTTCCTGCTTAATTCACATGCATGTATTTTTTCTCCAGCTTTGAGCCAATCATTACATCTTCCAACAAAGGCTCTTGAGGAAGATGGGTTTCACCACTGCTTGTCCACGTGAGAATACTTCGCCTGAGCCAAACAGCCTCGCACGTGCCCAGGGTAAAGTCCAGAGAGAAGCGTCCCTCATCCGGCCTTCACCTCACCGTCCCTAACTGCCTCCTTCCGTCTCGGCCTTGAGTTTGGGCTCGGGGCACTGTGCTCTGCTAGGGCTATCGAGGCAGGTGTCTGAGGTCCTAACGCACCTCCAGAGAGATACTAAGGCAGTGATTTAAAAGCAAAGGAAATGGAAAAGGAAACGATACTGTGAAAATAAGTAATTTCACTCCGTCCCTCCATCAAGGCCAAGCCAGCCTATCGGTCTAGATCCACGTACTGATAATTTCATATATCCGTCGTTGGAATGACTCATTTACTTTTCTCGTTTACTCTCAAGTGAGAGTTGGCCATGGATCAGACCCAGAAGCTTATGAAATCCGTTCCTCCCACACACTTCCTCCAACCTCTTTCAGACCAGTACTTCCAGGAGGATAGGAAGGATTCTCAGATTTCCACCTTCCCTTCACCGTGCCCGTCAGCCTGAGCAGCCTCAATCAGTCAAGGATGCCGAGGTGGGTCTCCTCTCACAGGGGATAAAAACACCTGCCGTGCATGCTGACAGCCACTTAATCCCAACAGAATCTAAAATCAGCTGATCATATGATGGGAGGAAAGAGAAAAAAAAAAAAACGAAGGAAAGGAAGACAATAGACAGAAGGGGAAGCTAAATAGCCCTAAGCTTATTAAAGGCATTGACCATAAATGTCAACAGCAGTGTGACTGGAAGGCACTTCACTTCCTTCAGGTGCTCCCTGAGTGGGAGTCACAGTCCCCTTTTTGGTGCCTTATGCAAAAAAAAAAAAAAAAAAAAGGATGATGGCAGGAGCAAAATGCAAGAACATGGCAGAGGGTCCCTCCCTCCACGCTCGGAGATGGTGAGGAGGCAACTCTTGGCCATGCCGGGCCCCTCACCCTCACTAACTGGGATGGGCATGCGGCAGCTACAGCTTCCCATCTGTGAAGCTTCTAAGGAGGAACAAAGTAGCTCTCAGCCACAAGTTTGGGGATCCCCTACTGTTAAGGAAGGACAGAGAAAATATAAAACACAACATCATGTTCTCTCAAAAGTAGACCGGCAATAACAACAAAAACCTGGGCACGTAGGAACACAAATATCTGTTGAACAAGCTGAAAACCAGTGAATGTGAAGATCACACTATAGGAACAAGTGCAGGGGCGGAAAAATACCATAAAGTGCCCATGCCTTAACCCGGGGACCGTTAACAACAAGAGGGTTGAGCTAACCACGCCGTAGGAGGGGCACCCTGCAGGCACATGCCCCACACATCGCTCTCCTGCCCGTCCACACCAAGGGGACATGGGTAAGAATCAGCTCACCGTGATCTACAATAAGAAGGGAACAAACTATGCAAATACGGTAAAGAAAAGACTCAAAACTGCCCCAAAGTTTCAGCTGCTCGCCGCCCAAGAACGTCTATTTATCTTGGCTTAGTCATTAACAAAGCATGAAAAGTCTATCTCTTGCAGGCCACAGGCTGCAGAACACAGAGTACCTGAAAAAAGTCTTGAGATGCCTGCACATGTGTACGATTCATGGCAGTTAATTACTAATTCAGAAAGCAACAAGAGTGCTGACAGCACTAGGGACCTCGGTGCTACAGGCTGGATAGACTTGAAAGTATCCTAGCATTCACGGATTTCCCCCCAAAAGACCATTCTCTAATGTTGAGCTTTGTAGAGACAGAGACATGGGGTAGGATGTGTTTAGCTAAATTACAGAAACCATAGCAGATGAAGTAAAAAAAAAAAAAAAGTAACACCTCATTCTAGAGCAAAATTCTAGAACGCTCTGAAAAATTCCCAAGTAATAATAATAACACAGAGGGCAGGTAGGTGCGGGAATGGGTGAAATAGGTGAAGGGGTGAAAAGAACACTTGTCATGACGAGCAGTGAGTAATGTATAGAGTTGGTGGATCACTATATTGTGCACCTGAAACTAATATAACACTGTGTGGTAACGATACTGGAATTAAAAAAAGAATAACAGCAATGTTTCTATTACTATAGCATTTGCTATGTGATATTTACTCCTAATATTACGTCTACAACTAAAAAAAAAAACCCATAAAACTAAAACTATCTTCTTCTTTGAAATATAATTATTAAATAAATAAAAATTCAGTATTTTCCATGTTGTTTCAAAAAAAAAAAAAATGATTGGTGAAAGGCCAATTAGCATTAAACTTCCGTAGAGCTGGTAAGTGTCAAGTTGCACATTTTCAATTTAGGCGCCTGGCCCCAGAATATCAAACCCAGTTTAGTTAAGGGAAAGGGGCTCAGTCTACGCTTTAAGATTGTCATGATTTCTAGGAGGGACAAAGCAAGTGCAGATGATTTCCTTTGACTACGTGGCATTTTTGAACGCCCTAGGGCATTCCGAGAATGCTATTAATACTGATAAGAAATGAATTGAAAGTGGATAATGCTAAAAACCAAAATTATGAAGATGGAAACTAAACTTCACTGAATTAAAACAATGAAAATTAAAACACATTTTACCTATCATGTTAGCAAAGATGTGGATTGTTAAGGTATCCAAGGAAATAGCATTTTTTTTTTTTGCCTTGTAAATTACTGTAACGTTTTTTAGAGTTTAAGTTAGCAATATCAATTAAAATTCTGGGTTTGGACCCAGAGCTTCCATTTCTAGAAATTAATCCTAAATAAAGAGATGGACCCAGGGTACCTGCGTGGCTCAGTGGTTGAACATCTGCTTTTGGCTCAAGGAGTGATCCTGGAGTCTTGGGATCGAGTCCCGCATCGGGCTCCCCTGCATGGAGCCTGCTTCTCCCTCTGCCTGTGTCTCACCTCTCTCTGTCTCTCATGAATAAATAAATAAAATCTTTTTAAAAAATAAAAAAAAAATACTGATAAGACGTGGACCAGAGGGAAGAAAAAGGCAAAGAATTAAGAAAAAGCCTCATATTTACCTCGACTGCATATACACTCACTATTCCTAATAACAAGCAACCCCTCCATCAGGACTACAGAGTGTGGAAAAAACATTAGGAAAATACAGGAAAGCAGTTGGACTTCAAGGAAATCATCCAAAGAAAGCTTTCTGCGAGAAATTTTGAAAGAAACAGCAGACATCAATTGACTGAGAAGAAAGTCTAGAAAGTATCTCGGAGATCCTTCTTGAACAAAGTTTAAAAGCTTTCTAAGTCCATATTCTCAAAAGTTCTAATATTTTTCTGTTTTCTGTTTCAACAAGCACAGTAACCACCAAAAGTAAGGTTTTTGCCTTTCTTTGGGGCTGAAACTAAAGATTACACTTAAAACGATACGTAGGCAAGTGCTTGAAAAGCAGGCCCAAGATTCTGATTTCGGGACTCGTGAAGAGACCCAACTCTCGCTTGTTTCAAGTACAATTTCTAAAAATCACTGTTCTTTTCTTTCTGAAACGTGAGTGTGAGGCTTCTGAGAAACCTCGTTGACCTTCTACTTTCCTAAAGAAAAGAAAGATGAAGCCCTCCAGGGTCTGTCCTCTCTCTCAGGAAGGCCACCCGAGGCGGTTCTAGGACATAACCGTTTTCTGCAAGGACTCACCCACGACCTCCGAGGACACAGGAGGAGGAGACGGAGTTCGCGGGGAGTCCAGAACCAGCAGATCCATGCGATGGAAAAGTTATTTTAGCGGCTAATAAAAATGACCGGATTAGAAACCTCGGAGACCAAGACCTCACCCTGTTCTGACCCAATACTAGCAGCGAAGGAGGTGACATTTTTTTTTATTTTTTTGATTTTTGATTTTCTTTGATTGTGGCATTTCTGAGGCATCGGGGGGCCGGGGGGCCCGATGGCATGGCCTCTGCAGGTCCTACCCATGGAACTCTAACACTGATCATCTGATGCCCGTGAATGAATCGAGCAAAGTCCGTTGGAGATCCCCTTAAGGCCTCATTCACCCGATCACAAAAAAAAAAAAAAAAAAAAATCTGACTTCAATAAAGAAACAAAATTTAAAAAGCCATTCGGTTCAGATCAGCCCACACCTGCTCAGAAGCGAGGCCACAGCTCACACCCGCTGCAAAAGGCCAAGGCTCTCCCACTTGAGACGGTCCCTCCACTCTTTATTTTATCGTAGTCAAGTCTACATAAAATCTACCATTTTTAAACCATTTTTTTAAGCATGCAGTTCAGTGGCGTTGCGTGTGTTCACACTCTTACCAGCACCACCCTCTCTAGAGCTTTTCCTGCTTCCCAACTGGAAACTCTGCACCCGGTAGATGCTGGGTCCCGTCAAGCCCGCCCGGGCCTTGGGAGCCCCCGGGTCACTCTCTTTCCCACGAATCTGGCTACTTGTGCACTTCCATATGATCCTGAAGGCCACTGAACTGAAACAATTAGGGCAGCCACACCTGAAGGTCATGGCCCGGGACACGGAACCGCTGGCCTGGACTCGCCCTCGGGGGCCCACAGCGGGTGTGACCACCTTGTTCCCGTTTATCAAGTTGCGTCTTCGCGGGGTGTCTCAGTCCGGAGGGAGTGCCCCAAGGTCCCCTGGCCTGTGCACCCAGATGCCAAGCAGCCCCCGCGCTGCCTTGGGGGTCACCCTTCTCCTCTGCTTGGGGATTCTCGCAGAGCCAACGACACTTTTTGTTCTTAGTTAGCTAGTTAGCTAGTTAGTTAGCTAGTTAGCTAGTTAGTTAGTTAGTATTCATGTGCTGCCAGTAACACTGCTTAAAGGGGAAAGTGTAGCCCAGGGACATCGCGGCAGGAAGGTCACCTCGGGAAACGTCCGGCCTCGGGCCTGGAAGCCAGCAGGGCACGGCGGCAGCGAGGATGGAGGCGCGGGCCTGGCCTCGGGTCACCAGGCCAGGTGGGCCTGCAGGGGACACGCGGGGTCCCCACCCCCTCTCTTCCCGCACCCGCTAAATTTAGGAGCCGCTGCGGCAAATCACGACTTGCAGGCACCGGGTTGTCGGGGGGTGCGGAGGGCGGGGTCGGAGTGTGGAGACAAGATTGAGGCCTTGGCTTGATTTGTGGGGGCAAATGCAAATGAGCAGCCTCGGCCACCTGTCAGCTTCTTTCAGGTGACTCAAAAGACGACAGCCATCTGACTCGGCAGCTCAACACATGAGGCCCACAGGCTTATTTTTGCTGCGGCCCCTGCACTGCGTGGCTAACTGGACATGGTCAGCGCCCGGTGTCCCAGGCCAGCGTGGCCATGGGGAAGGGACAGGCCGAGGGACAGGCTGGGGGACAGGCCGGGGAAAAGGCCAGGGGACAGGCTGGGGGACAGGCGAGGACAGGCCAGGGCACAGTTGAGGACAGGCTGGAGGACAGGCCGGGGGGACAGGCGAGAACAGGCTGGGGGACAGGCTGGGGGACAGGTGAGGGAACAGGCCGGGGGACAGGTAAGGGGACAGGCCGGCCTCGCCGGCTCCCGGCCACCAGGCCCGCTGCAGTTTCCATCGCGGCTCTGGCCCCGACCTCCTGGCCGCGACCCAGGGAAGCAGGGCCCCTTGGAGCTGCCGCTGCAGACCGAGTTGCTTTGCAATCGGGGTGACGGCTGCCCGGGTCACGACGGAAGGCTGAGGCCGGGCAGGAGGGACCCGCAGCAACAGCCTCTGAACGATGCCTGTGTGCAGACTCAGGGTCCCCGCCCCGGCGCTCGGCCCCACGGCCACCCAGGCAACCTGGCGGGCCCTGGGGTGCTCGGAACTCCCAGGCTCCCAGGCCGCCCCCCGTGTGCGTGTCAGTCCTTCCTCCAGCACACTGTCCCCTCCAGGGCCCCCTCCCTCCCCTCCAGGTCCCCCATCCTCCCCTGCAGGACCCTCCTCCCTCCAGGTCCCCCACCTTCCAGGGCCCCCCTCCCCTCCAGGTCCCCCACCCTCCCCTGCAGGGCCCTCCCCTCCAGGCCCCCCACCCTCCCGGGCCCCCATCCTCCCCTGCAGGACTCCCTTCCCTCCAGTCCCCCACCTTCCAGGGTCCCCACCCTCCAGGTCCCCCACCCTTCCCTGCAGGGCCCCCCTCCCCTCCAGGTCCCCCACCCTCCCAGGCCCCCCGACCAGCCCACCTGCTGCCATCTGCTGTCCAGCAGCTCAGGGCCCACAAAGCCCATGGGGTTGCGACCTGCCCCCCAACAGCATGAGTGAGCTGAGCCGGGTGTAGATGGGGACACCTCAACGAGTCACCTCAGGCTTCGGGGTCAGGAGCCCGGCCAGGGCCTGGGGGCAGGGGATGCAGCCCGTCCTGGACCCTGACAGCGCCTGAACACCCTGGGCCCCAGCGGGGAGGCCAGGGCGCAGACAGTAGGGCACGAGGCTCGAATTCGGATTTGAGGGCCACGTAGCCCCGCCTGGGGGCATTTGGGGGCAGGTGCTTCCAGGGGGGCCCAGCATTCCACTGCATTACCCCCGCACCACAGCCCCTTGTCTCCAGCCCCTCAGACCCTGGGGAGCCCCCAAGGGGAGCCCCAAGGACTGTACCCATCAAGGGGTGTCAACTTAGGAATAAAAATGGAGATGAATCCACCCCACATGACCTATGGGCCCAATGGGAGCCTGTGCTCACGGGGGAGCATGTGCGAGGCCACATCACGGCCGATGCTTCCAGCTCCCAGGACACTGCTCCTCCTCTAGCCTCCGACTTCAGCTGCGGACACCTTTTCTTGCAGCGTTTTTGTTCAACTGCAAAGACTTAGCCACAAGTGTGCAGTGATGCTGCTGGAATCTGCACCTGCGGCCTGGCCCTCACCCTGGAGCCCTGCACACACGCTCCGAAGGCCTGGGGACACCACATGGCAGCTCACCCGGACCTTGCCTGGCTGCCCTCAACTCCAGCTCGGTCTCCCCGAGTGCTCCCGTCCACCCATGGGTGCCACAGCTGCCCTTCCAGCCAGGCCACGCCCTCAGGCACCCCCAACTTCTCCCCTGCTCCACTCCTCCCACCTGAATTCATTCCACCTGAGAAACTGCTTTCTATACTTCAGGGCTGTTCTATGGGACACCTACCAGTTCACAGCTACTGTGACTTCTCTACAGATTGTTCCTTTTTTTTTTTTTTTTTTTTTTTCATTTATTTAGTTCCTCCTTACTCTGGTTCCATTCTTTTGCTTTCAATTGTTCTTTGTCTGATAAAAAATATTGCTATTCCGTCTTTCTTTTGGTTCATTTATATGGGAAAATCTTTCCCCATCCTTTGATTTTTAACCTTGCTGTGTCGCTCTATGGAAAGGACTCTTCTAGAAAAAAAAAAAAAATCCCACTTTCAGTGTCCAGGCTCAAACCATCATCACTTCTGAAGGGGATTGTTATAAGAGCTTCCTAACCAGGTGCTTCATACCCATCACCCTCATTGGTCCCATTCCCTGGTCAAAACCCTAGAAACACAATCCAAATCTGTCTCCCGACTTGGTCCATAAATCTTTGCTGAGTCCCTGCTTCACAGATAAAGCTGAGGCTCCTCAGCCTGACAAGGAAAAGCCTTCCAGCCTGCTCTGAACCTGCCCCCCAAGCCTGGCCACTGTCTCCGGTTGGACCTTCACGGGCCCCAGAACATGCCTTGCTTTGGCACACCTGATGCCTCTGCACACCCGGAGCCCTTGTATGTGCCGCCTTCCTACCTGGAATCCCACTCCCCTCTCCAACTGGCTGTGCTCACCATCAGTCCCTGGCCAACCTCTCGCCCCTTTGAGACCACACCGAAGTGTCACCTCCTTGGCAAAGGAGGTCGGGTTGCCTGACCTGGTCGGGTTGGCCATTTTCTCCCAGTGCCCTAGAGACTCTCATCTCTGCTATCTCAAGCCGCGGCCTTGCCCTGTTGTAAGGATTTCTGTGCCTGTCTCTTCTGAACACTGAGCCCCATCTTGCTTCTCTTTGTATTTTATCCCCAATCCTTGCTACAAGGTAAGTAAACATCTGCTGAAGCTGAAGGAATAACTCCTAATTTAGCCAAAAGGAGAACTGAATACGGCCCCACCCTTACCCCACCATGCTGACCACCTTCTCCGCTCTATAATCAGCCAACTCCACGCATCTTCTAGGCTCCAGGGCTTATTTCCCCCTTCCTAACCAGCCCGGAAGGGCTGCTCCGCGCTAAGACATGCCTCCCCCTTGAACCAAACCATACTAGTCCTACAAGCTGCCTAAACACGCCACTTTATAAAGTCTTCCCCAAATTCCCCAGTCCACGAGGCTGAAGATCTTGTATAGGTCAGAGCTTCGACCCTATGCTCCAGCATTTACGAGCAATTTATGTGGTTGTATCAGTGCACACACTCACTCCAGCGGAAGCACAGGGGGACACCAGGGGCTACGTGCTTTTCCTGAGATGTTGGTTTGGAGATGTTGGTGGATCTTGCCACTGGTGCATTTCCATTGAGGAAAAGGAGGGATGCAAATAAGGCAAGCCCACTTCAGAAACACAGCTCTCGGCACACAACGTGCTCAGTACTTGATCGCACAGGGGAGTCAGGGCAAGATGGATGAGAGGCGGCACTCAGGAAATTCTAAAAAAAGAAAAAAAAGAAAAAAGAAAAAAGAAAAGAAAGAAAAAGAAATTGGGACTTGACTTAGAGAAAAGTTTAGCAGGAATGTTTTGTAGAAGTGTTCAGTTCTGTGGAGATGCTGGTCAGTAAGCATGAGTGCTAAAGAGAAGGTCCGCGTGGGCCTGAGATGCAGGGTGCTCTAGAAGGCCAAGAGACAAGAAAGGTGAACAGGGTTATCTTATTTAGAGACAAAAGCAGCACTGTTTCTTCTCTAGAATCAATGAAGTACTAGTCCCTTTTGGTCCATTCATGCTGGAATTCTGAGTTCAGAACCCCATTTGCAAGTGAGCTTATCACAGAAGGGTCAGCAGCCAGACGGAGCTATATTATGCACTTGACTGCCCACACACGCAGACCTCAGATACAGCTTGATTCAAGAAAGAGCGATTACTAGACAGTTTTCGATACCTAACATGATCATTTCTATTTGAGTCATTTCTATTTAAGTCTGGGGTTGGCTTCAAACAAATTTACCTCAACATATGAAAGCCGCTGCAAGCCTTTGGTATGGGAGATACCACTGATACTCGGGTGGCATCAAAGAGACTTTCTTAGAGAGGTGAAAACAACTGGGGTTCACTGGAAAATATTGCCAATCTGAAAACCATGGTCAAACGATGATTGATTTTCAAAGGTCCCGGACTTCATTAGCAATAGGATAGTGTGATGGTTTTTGCGATGCCAATAAAACAACTAAGATCGTCCACGTTGGACACGGTGGCTAATCCGAGTAGGAAATCTTGCCCAGTGCCTCAAGCTGCATCTCTAGGGAACGTGTGAATCTTAGGAAAGGAAATAAACTCATTTAACTGAAATAATCAAGTGGAAGATAACTGATGCTAAAAATAAAATCTAGACAATTGAAAGGTCCGTCTTGGGCTATCTTCTCCCTTTGGAGATTAAGATAACTAAAGTGAATGGTTTACACCCCCTGATCGTGGACAACATAGATGTAGCACGTCTAACATCAAACATGTGTGTATGAATCCACAGGGAACACTGCTGGCACAGAACCCAGTGTGGCCAAACCTGAAAATCCAAATGCAATGTCCCCATCACCACTACAGACGCGCCCCTCCACCCCCGCCTGGCCCCGCCGGCCTGCCTTCCATACCTCTCTTCACTCAAAGAGAAATTATGAAAATACTCTATTGTGAAAAATAAATAAAAATAAAGATAAAAGTGAAACTCATCCTTCCTACCCTCTTTTCCCATCCTACTCCACTTTGCCATTGTGGGGAATCTGTATGGTCCCTCCAGCCCCTTCTCTGTGCATTTACATCCATACGTATGTACCCACAGAAATATATCACTGATATTTAGTTTTACATAAATGGGGTCATATTGTGGATATTATTCTGCTACTTGCCTCTTTTGCTTAACAATTAACTTTTCCCTGTGCTTACATATAAACCTTCCTCTTATTTTTGAGTTGCTGCAGAGTATTTCTTAATATGGATGCATCATAATTGACCACTACCCTTCTGCTGAATGTGTGGGCTGGCTCCAATTTTTTTGCTGTTACACAGAGTTGCAGTGAACATTTTGCCTGTACCTCTGTGGGTACGAGATGAAACATGTGGTTTTCGTCAATTATGTATCTTCCTAGGGGGAGTGTGCTGGGGGAGATGCGGCCTATAGCTCCTGTGACTTGAAGATCATGGGCAGGGCGGGCCCCTGGGTCTTGAGAGCTGAGGACCAACGTGGGCACAGAGCTGGGGGTGACACTCTGCAAGTCTGCCTGCGTGGCTGTCAAAGGAGGATCCCGGGCAGTGAGGACCTGACCTGCCTCCTGAGTCAGAGTACAAGCCCCGTAACTTGAACGTTCTCTCAGCTTTTCATGATCTGGGTATAAGTTCCTTGAAACTTGATGGGATGAGCATTGGGTGTTATTCTATACGTTGGCAAATTGAACACCAATGAAAAATAAATTTATAAGAAAAAAAAGAAATCTGAGACAATGCCTCAAAGGCTCTGCCTGCACTTCAAGCACGTGGCAGATCTTTTAACTGATCATTCATTGTCTATGTCTTAGATGTACTTTCCTCCTTGTAGGACCAAGCTTCTAATGCAAACTAAAGGCAGCTGAAGGATCCTTAAGAGATCAGAAAGTCACAGGATAATGATTTAGCAAGAGGTAATTCCGAACTAGAGTCCCCGGGAGCTCCATAAACCAGTACATCTGCATTTGCTAACCCTTCCGACAAGTGAGGAACAGAACAAACAGCGTGTATAAGGGAGGCTGCATTATGGAACCAGATCTTCTGGCTTCACTTGTTACTCATGGCTAATAAATTATCTTTGGCGCAGCTCTTCTTTACCACCCTTCAATGAGCCACAAATGACTAAAGACATGATTCCCACTTTGGAATGGAGCTAAAAATGCACATGGCTTTCAGTTCGTCAGTAAGCACCTGCAGAGGGGCCCCTGGGTGCCAGACCCAGGTTGAGTGCTGGGGGACACCAAAGAAATCCCAAGGTGGCACCTGCCTGCGTGGGCCCAAGGCCAGCTGTGGAGCCTGGATCTGGCAGTCAAGAGCTAGATGTCACCATCAGTGAGTAGTTAAATAGCCACTTAATAGACTGTAGAAGCTGTCGGGATGCATATAATTCACAACCCAGCTAAGAGTGCAAACTACACATATTATAGAGAAAAGGGAAGAAGCCCTGAGGTTGGAGGGCACTGGGAGTGTCCTTCTCAGAAGGAGAGCTAGGGCCGAGCAGTGAGGAAGGGTAGGGCTTGGGCAGGCCAGAGGGTGGAAGAAGCAGTTTCTTAAACTTTAAATGCCATTTAACACCTTGGTTCTAGTTTGCTTCACACTTGGGAAACCAGCTGAACTTCTGAGGTAGTGACACGGAGCGGGTCACCAGACAGACACCGACCAGGTGACCAAGGCCCATAGAGGATCCCCTCAGCCTCCTAGCTCCGCGGTCCAAGCAGACCGAACACCTCACCCTGGGGAGAGTTTCCTCAAAAATAAGCAGGCAGGGCAGCCGGGTGGTGCAGCGGTTTAGCGCCGCCTGCAGCCCAGGGCATGACCCCGGGGTCCCGGGATCAAGTCCTGTGTCGGGCTCCCCGCGTGGAGCCTACTTCTCCCTCTGCCTGGGTCTCTGCCTCTCTCTCTCTCTCTCTCTCTCTCTCTCTCTCTCTCTCTCATAATAAATAAATAAATAAAATATTAAAAAAAAAGAAAATGGGTTAATCCAAATAACTTCTGGATTGGCTATATCTAAAAAAATAAAAAATAAAAAATAAGCGGACAATGAAGACAGCAGCACAGATAAGTAGATAACCATAAGTACCAGAACCAGAAGATGTGGCCGCCTCTAACTAAAACTAACAAAATTAACTTGTGAGCCTGGACACCTCAAAAAAAGTCTTTAGTGTTAAAGGAAATATAAAACAGAACCACCAGGAATAAGTACCTTCTATGAAAACATCTTATTCTTTGGGAAAAAAAAAAAAAACAACTTAAGTGGTTGAAAGTATAAAAGCCACAGCTTAAAATGGAAAGATTACATATCTAAGCTGAACTCAAGCTCGAAAAACCTATCTGGTATTCATACAATACCCTGGTTTGAATATTCGCATGTAAACTACTGCTTTTTTTTTTCTATTTAGTCCTAAAATACACATCATTTAAAAATTTAAATTATTTGGAGAATCAGTCCAGCGAAGGAATGAGAATACTTTTTGAAGCGTTTTTGTTGATCGCAAAAAAAAAAAAAAAAAATAGTTTTGTTTCCTGCAGGTGCTCTAGTTAAAGACACAGAATGAAAAATGAAACAGACTCTGAAATTTTTACATTAGAAAGACAGAGTTCTGTTTCTTTTTTCAGGGGAAGAGAGAAATCTTTCATTGCTCAATATTACTTCCTCGGCACCTATAAACAATATGGGGTTCCTGATATGAAAAAGCACCGTCTTTGTGACAGGAGTTTTCACCACTCGACAAATCTGGAGCAATCAGGAGGCTCTGGAGACTCGGCTCAGAAATGAGGAAACACTGCAGCAAAAGCAAGCAACCCCCTCAACCGAGTCCTCAACATAGGAACAGACCACAGGGTTGTTCCCCTCTCCCTTAAATATTTTAGTTACAGGTCTGGTCTTAATTCCTATTTGAAACTAATAAATGTGCCAATCATTTTCCCCCTTGGCCCTGCCTCTTGCTGGCAGGTGATGTGAGCAAGTCCCCAGGTCTGACTATGTTATGAAGGACCCGGGACAACGCTTTCTGCCTTGCTGAGCTCTCGGCTTCTGGAGGCTCGAAGGAGACGGGGTGACTGTCATGGAGACCGGGCTCTACCAGAAGGCGTGCCTTGGCACTACCAGCTTCCTCCCGGCCAGAATGCACCAGATTTTCCAAATTCCCAGTTATTTCCCAAAACCCAGGCAACTGCCTGGCCACTGCAAATGCCTCTAGATTCATGTGACAGAGGAGGGAACCTCGTTCTCTGAGATTCCTTGGCCTCCTAGTCTTGACTCCTAGTACTGAGGGCTTACCCTGAGCCCGAGCTCTTCTTTCGCTGGACTTAAATATTAGTAGTATTTATAAAATATCCACAATATCCATCTTGTCCATACTCTAAGGGCTTCATCGGGGCAAATATTCACTTCTGTTACCTCCAGCGTCTGTCCCAGGGCCTGGCATGTAGCAGGAGTCCAACCAATCAGTCAACCCATCAATCACTCCCTGCCCTCAGAGGAAAAAACTATCTGGACGAGAAACTCAACACTGTGAGGATGACATTCACAGCAAATAAAACAAAACGAAAATTTTGCTAATTAATGACAATGAAGAATAAAACTCTGCGCTGGTGACAGCGTAAAACAGGAACTTTCAGATGCTGCCAATAAGGGCACAGACGGCACAACCCTTTGCAAAGCTCACGTGGCAACGTTACAACAGTACCTGCAGACTCGGACACGTCAGTCACGCGAGGAGAGAACCGAGACGGTAAGGCCCTTAGGAGGAGCCTCTGGCCTGGGAAAGAAGATCCAGGCTCCTACCAAGCTACCCAGACCAACTGTGGAATCATGGGGGGGCCCCTTCCTGTCTCTGAAATTCAGCTTTTTGTCTACACAGTGATAGAATCAAGTGATCCCCGGGACTATGGTCAGGTGGGATTTCTACATCAAACACAGAGCGGCCGGCATGGAAGGGAACTCCGAGCTCCTCTGAATCCTAGATGCTAGTTTAGGGCTGACCCAAGTGACTATAAAGGCCCCAAAGTTTCTATTGTTTCTAAGATCTTCATTCCGGAAGACCGACTCCTCCAGATACTCTTCTTGAGAAACAGGAATTAGGGCTTTGGGCCTCCTTCTCTTGGTTGACTACCTTGTCCTATGGTTCAAATGATAGACAAATCTTGTCTCATCCACCAAGGAAGGGCAAAGACCCACCTGGCTTCACTAGATGACCAGTAGCGAGGTGAGGCCCCGCCACTCCTAAGGCCTCGGAACACCACCTTTTATTTCTTTCATCTTATTTCTCTCTATCGGGCTGCTCGAAAGGGTATAAAAACCCTGCCAGCAAACACTGTGCTGGGAAAACCTTCTAAAAACTACCCAAATAATAGAACATCGGAGCTAATCTAATTATAATCAACTAAGTCACAAGTTCCTTAAAAGTCCTTCCTAAAGGAAAAATCAATGAGTTCATGATAACTAAAGACGAATTCAGATGGTCATGAGGCATCTCACGGCAACTGTACCTTATGATACTGACCTTGCTCAGGTGTTACAACAGGTCACGAATCATCACAACCACAGAGGATGTAACAGGCATAAAAACTATGAAATCGGGGATCCCTGGGGGGCTCAGAGGTTTAGCGCCTGCCTTAGGCCCAGGGCGTGATCCTGGAGACCCGGGATGGAGTAACGTCGGGCTCCCTGCATGGAGCCTGCTTCTCCCTCTGCCTGTGTCCCTGCCCCTCTCTCTCTCTCTCTGTGTCTCATGAATAAATAAATAAATAAATCTTAAAAAAAAAAAAACTATGCAATCCCCGAGCTACCAAGGGTGGGTTCTCACAATAACCTATCCTAAGGTAGCCTCATCTGGAAAGCAGATCAGGTTTGGCATCCTTTCCTTGACCACCGCTTCCTTGGCTTTACGAGTTGCATAAGCATCCCTCTGACGGGGTGCTCACCCTGGAAGGTCATCCTGGACGGTAAGGGACAGCAGGCCCCCGTCCCGAGTCCTCCTTGCTCTGAGTGTCCATTACTGTATTCAGCAGAATACAGTCCCACGGGACGTTAATAGGTCCTGTGTTGCGTCAGCAGGCACACACGTAAAGCGGTTCCCTATTTAGAAAGAGTCATAAATGTGTGTCTTCAATGCAGAACTTGGGAGCTTTTATTCTATCCATAAATCTGTGAATTTTCCAGAGGAGCCTATGATGTGCTAAATTCCCTAACTTATTTTTTTGCAAAGTATGACATCGTGGGCCTGCTATTCAACAATCCATCCCTTGACCTAGGGCCTCTGCTCTGGGAACCATATGGTATAATATAATTGCCCTCTCCCATAGCCTCCATCACAATAAGAGCACACCTAATTATTATAAAAGACTTTGATACTTGATGCTAAGCACCCAGGACTTTGAACCCCGGTCAGATATTTGCTGGAAATGAACCAGAGAAGTACCTACCGTGCAGGGCCCCGTGTACAGCTACATGGCAGCGGGGCTTGGAGAACGTCTGCTTGGAATTAGCAGCACTGAAACCCTTCAGTTTTAGACAATCACAACCTCACTGCTCGTGGCCTGATCCCAGACTAGTGCTGCCCGGAGTAGGTTAAGGACCTTTCGATAGATGCAATGAAACGCCGGGACACCTGCACCCCGATGTTTATAGCAGCAACGTCCACAATAGCCAGACTGTGGAAGGAGCCTCGGTGTCCATCGACAGATGATGGATAGAGAAGCTGTGGTCTATGTGTACAATGGGATATTCCTCAGCCATTAGAAACGACAAATACCCACCATTTCCTTCAACGTGCATGGACCTGGAGGGTATTATGCTGAGTGAAGTGAGTCAATCGGAGAAGGACAAACATTATATGGTCTCATTCATTTGGGGAATATAAATAATAGTGACAGGAAATAGAGGGGAGAGAAAATGGGTGGGAAATATCAGAAAGGGAGACAGACCATGAGAGACCCCTAACTCTGGGAAACGAACTAGGGGTGGTGGAAGGGGAGGTGGGTGGGGGGTGGGGGTGACTGGGTGACGGGCACTGAGGGGGACACTTGACAGGATGAGCACTGGGTGTTATTCTGTATGTTGGCAAATTCAACACCAATAAAAAATAAATTTACATTAAAAAATCAACCTCTAAGGAAATTAAAAAAAAAAAAAAGGACCATTCAATAAACAGGAAATCTTTGAAGATCGCAGAACATGAAGCAGGTCCCGGCGTTCTCCTCTCCCATCCTTACCCTTCCACCGTTTATTAGGGCCTCTTCTCGGGCTGGGGTTCAGCTTGCCACAGTGGCTTGGATCTGCACACAACCTTCCCTCTCACCCTCATCCCCGCTCCACTTCCCTCCGGTGATCAGGGCCAGCATCACAGGGGGCTGCAGAAGAAGAGAATCTATCCCTCAATTCCCTACCAACCCCAAATATTCTCCCGACTCATCTCAGGCTGGGTGAGGCCATGACTTCTGGAACCGAATTTAAACCCGAAGACGGAAGAGGGCCTTTATGCCCGGGGCCGAGGGCTAAACGCCGTTCCCGAGCCTCTGGGACCCCGGCGAACCTCCTCCATCCCAGTAACTTCATGTGAGCACATGAGGTCGAATGATTTTTGGTGTCTGGGATTTTCCCTCTTGTGCAATCGGAGAGCACTGTTTTACATTTTTTTTTATGAATTGTTTGCAAATTTAAAAATGAATGAAATAAAAAGGGGCGACATTGACCTCTGGTACGCTATAAAATGAGGGTCTGGCTCTTAAAGAACGGGAAATCACAGGAAAGCACTTATTTTCGAGCTGAGGTAATAGCAGCATCCAAAGACTACGACAGGATGTGGCCAAATGTCGCCAAAGCGGTCTCTGATGAAGAGGCACAGAACGTCTCTCCTCTTTTCTTTCCAAGGCAGAGTTTGTCTTTGTAGATGGAGACATAAGGGACTAAGGAGGAAGAGCGAGGAGGAGATGCAGTTTCCCCACAGCCGGGAGGCTCTTACGCAAACCTGTCCCTTTCTCCTGGGTTATGGTCCCCGCTGCTCCCCTCTCTGGCCCTTTGATTTCTGCACATGACCTGGACAGGTTGGACCGACGCAGACTAGGGCTTCTCTGGGTTCCTAACGGGTGAAGGTCCTGCAGGGCGCTCCCGCCGCGCTGTGTCCCATCACATGGAGCCTAAGTGATGAGGCAGGCCCGGGGGGTGCCGGGGCAAGGGGGGGGCTGTGCAATGTATTAAAATAAAGGAAACCTCAGGCCTCATCTTGTGATTTAAAGAGGAAGTCGGTCAGGACCGGCCTGCATTCGACCTCTAGCAGGGCCCGAGCCCGGCCGTGTTTTGGGTGCGAGCTGTCGCCGACGGGCGAGCAACAGGTGGCCGTTTCCCAGGGACAGTGAGCGGCCCTGAACACGCTGCGCTGCGGCCCGGGGCCCTGAGCCCAGCACGTGGGCGCCTCCGCCCCCAGAGCCGCAGCCACCGCGGGAGCTGTCCCTGGGACGGCCTTCGCGGACCCGCAGACGCACTGGGCTTGCTCTCGGCCTGTGGCTCTCCGGTGCCGGTACATGCAGTGGGATCACTTGTTATCCCGCGGCCTCATTTTTTTTTTTACACTAACCGAAATCCAGCGGCTCTAATGGCCAAGGAAATTGGATAAATTTAAAATAAAAAGATATTACTTACTCTTGCATAACATGAATTTCAGTGAAAATAGCTTGAACTAGGATTGTTTCCCCAGAATGAGACCCCCCCTGGCTCCGCCCCCTGAGCTGGAGGACACACGTGCATCACAGCACACATGCACCGTGGCCGGTGAAGGCCTGGGGCTCTGCCGGGGCCAATGCCCCGGAGCAGAGTTCGCCCCCAGCCAACCGCTCCGGCCGCTCTGCCGAAACCGAAGACGAAGCTGCCCTCGTGCCCGTGCGGGGCGCACAGCCCGGCCTGAGAGCCCAGGCCCCGACGGGCGCTCCCGAGACAGGCTCCTCATCACAAGCCCCGGGAAGTCTCCGGGGACAACTTATCTTCCGTGGTCTTTTGTCTTTAAATGCAAATGGTAGATAATTGAGCTTAAATGGGAAAAAAAAATCAGAGAGTGAGCCCCTCGGACTCTCCTGGATTCTGAAACCAGGGACAATACAGAAGGGGATGCGAATGAGCCTTAAAAATCCTTAAAATCTAGAAGTATATATATATTCCCCAAATGAATGAGACCATATAATGTTTGTCCTTCTCTGATTGACTTATAAAAAAGTAGTGAAAGGGAATAAAGGGGAAAGGAGAAAAAATGGGTGGGAAATATCAGAAAGGAGACAGACCATGACAGACTCCTAACTCTGGGAAACGATCTAGGGGTGGTGGAAGGGGAGGAGGGCGGGGGGTGGGGGGGAATGGGTGACAGGCACTGAGGGGGACACTTGATGGGATGAGCACTGGGTGTTATTCTGTATGTTAGTAAATTGAACACCAATAAAGAATAAATTTACATTAAAAAAAAATTAGAAGTAAGCGCAGCGTCAGCTTATTCACTGGCTTTTAGCCAAGCAGCGGCGCTAGGAGAGCGGTGGGCAAGGGGCGCAGTTGCCGGGGCAGGTGGGGCTGCGATGGGGTGCAAGGGCCCCGGGGACACGGGACATGGGGGTGCGCTCCCGGGACACCAGGCCCCGCTCCGCTGCCCCTTACCTCCAGCAGCGGCCGGGCGCTGTCGTGGACAGACAGGATATGTGTCACCTTATTCTTGCTCAATTGCTCTGCATCTCTGGCATCTGTCACAGAAGAAAGGAGATGACCATTTTATTCTTCTCTGCAAGTTAATGACTTGGAAAGTTCAGCCAGGAAAAAAGTACAAAACGTCTTGCCTATTTCTTTCTAGAAACTCCATAATTGACCATACCCAGAATAATCCAGGCCTAGGGAATTTAGGACTATTGCTTTAACGAATTTTGCTGATAATTTATTTCGGATTCTCAGATTTTTTTTTTTTTTTTGATAGAAAGTGGTCACCGGAAACTTGAAATGTTATTTAGATCGATAAACATCATGATCACTGTTGTTGCCGTTTATTCTTTTTTTTTTAAAGATTTTATTTATTTGAGAGAGAGAGAGAAAGAGAGAGCACGACTGGGGTGGAGAGGAACAGGGAGAAGGACACAGACATTTAGTCTTTTATTGGAAACATTAACTATAAAGTTGTTTGACATATATTAATATTTAAAAATTACCTCTTAGTGATCAATAATCTAAGTTAAAATCAAACACAAAAGATCCACTTACTATATAAGACATAGGAACCTGCCAGGGATGACTTTACCCTAATGTCAAAGGCAGGGATGGGTTTAAATGCAGATTAGAGGGGCGTCTCGGGGGCTCAGCAGTTGAGCATCTGCCCCCGGCTCAGGGCATGACCCCGGGGTCCTGGGATCGAGTCCCGCATCGGGCTCCCTGCATGGAGCCTGCTTCTCCCTCTGCCTGTGTCTCTGCTTCTCTCTGTGTCTCTCAGGAATAAATAAAATCTTTAAAAAAAAAATACAGATTAGATGGTGGCTTATAACACCTACAATTCACTTCAGGGCTAAACTAAAAAATGGAACATTTTCTGGAAATCCCAAACAGAATGAATTACCAGTTGGCTATTAGATTATCTGCATATGAAACTAAGGAGACACCAAGTTTACATCCCCTTCTAATGCTCCTACTGATGCTGCAGAAGAAAGACTCAATGAATCTCCTCAAGTTGAAACCTTTCTGCTAATTTACCAAACAGGGTCCAGCCAGAAACAGCTCCCCCACGCCCATGTCCTGACCCAGGAGGAACTTTTTTAAATGATAGAGGGTAAAATGGACTGAGTCAAATATTTATTTGTAGAAACATAATAAAGACAAACACACATACAGGGGGAAAACCGCTATAAGGAATTAGCTCCAACAGTGACAATCTTCAAAAGATGGAATTGCAAGTGTTTTAAAAAAATTTTAATAGCTTTTCTGGTATATTTAACACAAGAGGTTCTTTCAGTTTAACACATCTATGAACTAAGTGGGAGCTCCATCTAAGGTCAAGGTCTATGGCAAGGTTGAAGAATCCGCAGGCTTTTTTTTTTAAGATGGATAGATGATAGATAATAGATAGATAGATGATAGATAGATAGATAATTGATAGATGGATGGATAGATTGATTCATTGGGGTGGGGGAGGGGCAGAGGAAGAAAAGCGGGCTCTCCTCTGAGCACAGAGCCTGAGGATGCTGGGCTGGATCTCGTGACCCTAAGAGGAATCTGCAGCTTTAAGAAGCCTTGATGATCATGTAGAAACTGAAAAACTTTCCCAAACATTCTGCAATAAACATGTACCACATAAAGTCAGAAAAAAAATATTTTTTACTTTATTCATTCATGAGAGACACACAGAGAGGGGCAGAGACACAGGCAGAGGGAGAAGCAGGCTCCCTGCAGGGAGCCCGACGTGGGACTCGATCCCGGGACCCTGGGGTCATGCCCTGGGCCGAAGGCAGATGCTCAACCGCTAAGCCCCCCAGGTGCCCCAGAAAAAAATCTTTAAGAGTGACACTAAAGTGTTGTTTTAAGGCTTTCTTCATGGCTCCAACCATCTCAAGCTTCCAAGTCGGAGGCACACAGCAGCCATTTCGTCCTATATACGGGGACTCAGCCTGAACGCCGCCCCCACCTCGTCCCACAACTATCCTAAGTTTTGGCATCAGTAAGTTTGACTTGAACAGGAACTGGAATCACTTAGGATCCCACTGGCAGCAGCTTCCACTTCTCACCGAAAGACAACGTGCCCCGGTGCCACCAGCATCTGTGTTCTAGCCAAGCGGAGAAGCAGGACCAAGCCAGAGCCTTCGCCGCCGCAGGAGAACCCGGAGGCAGGTGGGGCAGCGGCGAAGCGGCCTCCTCACTGTCTGTCTTCTGGAATCTGAGCCTGCCACCGACTTGAATTTCAAAGATTTGTTCAAATGTACTTTTTCGGGCAGCCCAGGTGGCTCGGAGGTTTAGCGCCTGCCTTCAGCCCAGGGCCTGATCCTGGAGTCGCGGGATCGAGTCCCACATCGGGCTCCCTGCATGGAGCCTGCTTCTCCCTCTGCCTGTGTCTCTGCCTCTCTCTCTGTGTCTGTGTCTCTCATGAATAAATAAATAAAATCTTTTAAATAAATAACTAAATATACTTTTTCCTTTTTTATCAACGGTTTTCTTGAGATAAATTATGTGCCATAAATTCACTCTTTTAAAGGGTATGATCCAATGGTCTTTAGTATCTTCAAAGCTGTTTAGCCATCACTGCGATCTAACACATTTCGTCACCTCATAAATCCACTTTCATAACACAGATTAAAATAAACAGAAAAAGGAGCTTGGTAAGAAAAGTATACATTCTTGAATACAGAAGAGCACCCGACGTCACAAATGAGACCACAGACTGTAGGGCTCCAAAGGACGCAGAAGAACTCTTGGACTCTGTCCCCGTCTCTAGCTTATCATAGTGCTGTCTCCACTGATGCCCGACTCTGGGAGTACCCTGCCCCGTAAGCCCCGTAAGCGCAGGCTCTATTTATTAGGGAGGACGTAACGCGCTTAATCAACATTTCTGGATGATGGTATTGGACCTCTTCTTCTTTCGGACAAGTTCTTGGTGGTTCTGGATGACCCCCTACAACCACGGGCACCGCGTAACCAGCCATGAACGTGGCTGCAGGACACGACCGGGGGTGAGCAGTGTCCTCACATGCACGCGGGCGAGCCTGCAGGGCTCACACCAGCTCTCCTTGGGCACAAAATCAAAGGGCGGAACTTAGTCCTTTGCTGCTCCAACCCGGGGCTGCCGCCGGCAGCCTGGCCTCCCCTGGGAGCCCCCTGGAAACGCAGACATCCTGGCCCACGACGTGATCAGAGCCCACATCTGCAGAAGAAGCCCAGGAGGCAGTGTGCGCAGGTCTCGGGAGCCCTGCAGGGCCCCCAGGGAAGGAGCTACTAGCGGGTGCCAGTGGTGTCCCTTCCCCACCACGCCACTTTAATGCCATTTCTAAGCCAGAAAACAACCCATCGCCACTTGCAGCATCATTAGTGCAACAGGATTAATAAAACCAACAGGAAGATTACAAGTTAGAATTCACGCGGGAAACAACCTAGAAGAATATAGGCTGGCCGTGGCTATCTTGGGTGTAGAGTTTGGGCAAGTTTTCACTCTATTTAATATATTTCTATCACATTCGAAGTTTTAAAATTTTAATTTTCACCGATGAGCCTGCATTACTTTTATCACCAGGAAAAGAAAAATTTTAAGAACAACTCTTCACAAAATTCAACATAAATTACCTTAGTAAGTAAAACAGTCAGCCCTTCGTGGGTGAAGCAGCTAACCACAGTCTTTTCTGCTTTCTGCCACTATCTCCCCCGGCCCCTGGACTCCTGCCCACTCCTGCTGCCTCACGTGGCCTCCAGGAGAAGCAAATGTCATTTTTACACAGCGGGAGCATTGAAAGAGAAACACCTACTTGACCCCTGCCCCTTGCTGTTGCACGTTCCCTCGGCGGAGACCCCATCCACCACTGCTAAGACTTCGCTAAGGGAGCAAGTGGATTCCTGGAAGATACCGTCTTCCCACGGCAAAGTGGCAGCCACGTGCTTCCTCAGGCAGGGGAATTGGTGCTGTTGATCTTGTGTTGATGCAGAAGATGTGCAGGGGTAACCAGTCCTTGTATGGGGAAAATGCTAGAGTGGCCACGGGAAATACGCAGCCCAGCAAAGTCAAGTAGGATTCTAAATACAATCATCAAAAATGGAATATTCCTCGGCCATTAGAAACGACAAATACCCACCATTTGCTTCAACGTGGATGGAACTGGAGGGTATTATGCTGAGTGAAGTAAGTCAATCGGAGAAGGACAAACATTATATGGTCTCATTCATTTGGGGAATATAAATAATAGTGAAAGGGAATAAAAGGGAAAGGAGAAATAATAAGTGGGAAATATCAGAAAGGGAGACAGAACATGAGAGACCCCTAACTCTGGGAAATGAAGTAGGGGTGGTGGAAAGGGAGGAGGGCAGGGGGTGTGGGTGACTGGGTGGTGGGCACTGAGGGGGGCACTTGACAGGATGAGCACTGGGTGTTATTCTGTATGTTGGCAAATTGAACACCAATAAAAAATAAATTTATTATTTAAAAATTTATTTATATATTTTATTTTAAAAATCATCCAAAAAAATATCGGAAGAAGTACCGGAGAATAATACCATCAACGCAAGCACTCTAGAAAAACAGATATTTGGCAGGAAAGAACTTCTTTGGGAATGCCTTTCCAATCCTCAGAGCATCTGCTACACTGACCTGTGGACCCAACGGCGTGGCCATACAGGGTGAGAGAAGGAGGAAAGGGGGCAAAGAAGGTCTCTCTTAAGGTGATAAATCCCAGAGTCATACGTTATCATACGCTGCAATAGCTGCCAGGGTCGTAAATCAGCTGTTAGTGTGTTCGACCTTTAAGTGGGCACGTTTTCAGCCTGGGCAGTTCCTACTTACTTCCTTCTTCACCAAACGTGGGCTCTGACATTTACTGGTGTCGACCTTGGGCAAGCTCTTTGGTGCCTTACTTTTCTCACCCTTGATGTGGGGAAATGGTAAGAGAGCCACCTCAGAGGCCTGCTGGGAATGCTACATGATATAAAATGCTTACGGTAGTGCTAGGCCCACATGGAGCAAATATTATTGTCGCCAACATTATTGGTATTATCATCGGGACCAGATGAAGTCTCAAGGCGCGGTGTGGGCGTCAGTCTCCATCACCTCTGAATGTTCCAAATACTCGCTTACTTCAAAGACACCTGACTTCAGCTCTTGTTTCCACCACCTGATGTTCCTCACTATTCATCACGAAGCTCCCTTAGGCTAAGCCAACAGCAGAGCACCAAAGATTAGTGTTGAGGCTAACACCAGGTCAGCCTTATCTGAACAACTGGGGGACCACCACTGGGAAGCATGGCCATTGTCACTGGCAGACAGAGCAAGAGCTCTGAGATCTCAGACATGTCTCTGTGGACATCACCAGTACACATGCGGGCTGTGAGCTCATTTCCCACATTTCTAGAATTTGTGGGCACCGTCAAACAATGAGGGCTTCTCCTGTTTTGGAACCTGCCAACTTGTGAGGCAGCAGATAACCACCCCCCCCTTGGTCGTAGGGCAGGCCCTGCTCTTCAAGACTCCACTCCCATCGCCCCTCCTGGCTGCAAGCTAAGGCACCTGGGTGGGGGGGGGCAGCGATGGGGTCTCATCAAAGACCAGGCTGCAGAACCCGAGTTGCTTCATGGGTTTTTCTCTAGGTGGAAAGGACCAGATGTTGGAAAATGGTTTGTGATTCACTGCAAGTTTAAATTAGAAGAAGAAGAAGAAGAAGAAGAAGAAGAAGAAGAAGAAGAAGAAGAAGAAGAAGAAGAAGAAGAAGAAGAAGGAGTAGAAGCTGCAGAGTGACATGTGGGATCCCCACTGGAAGGAAAGAAGGAAGGAAAGGAGGGAGGGAGGGAGGGAGGGAGGGAGGGAGGGAAGGAGGGAAGGAGGGAGGGAGGCAAAGAACAGGGGAGCGGGGAGGGGAGGAAGGAGACACTCGATGACTGGACTGAGCCCCGAGCCCCTGGAACCAAGGCCGGGGTGGCAGGGCCAATCCACAGTGCACAAAAATGAGGATCTCTCAGACAGTTAAAACATGTTTTTCCCCATTAATTTTTCTTTTCACATTTTTGCACTGGTGGTCGTGTCGTGGTAGGCATGGATTATCTTTAATTTAAGAAGAACAGAAAGCGGCTAAATGCGACATCAAGCTGAAGCACACGTGACAGCTGGGTTCGGTGTCCAGAGCAGCCGTGGTCCCTTCACCCCGGCCCCGGCACCCGCTAGCCGAGGCGACCAGCGCCCACTGCCTGTCTGGCCGGCGTGGGGCCGTATGAGCACCTGCTTCCTCCCGCAACCGCCTGAAGCAGGCTGTGGCCCCCCCTGCGCAGACAGAGAGGGGCACGAGGGCCTGACACCCGCCACCGGCCACGTCCAGACACCGAATGGCGCTCTGGCCGCGCTGCCTGGCCCACCCTCCCCAGGGCCCCTCGCGTGTCCAGGCCGTGAAGCGTGTCCAGGGCCACACCGGCTCCGCGGCAGCGGGGAGCAACCGGATTCCAGGGCAGACCGCCTCCCAGCTTCCCTTCAGGGCAGGACCGGCTCCCCGTCCCATTCCTGCTCCTCCTCACTCGGAGCCCCTGAGCACCCCAGCATGCACCCACGACACTCCCGGCACATGGAACAAGCTTCTGGAATGAGCGAGTGAATTCGCAGGCAGTGCGTGGACAGCACAGCCTCCTTCCAGCTTCTCGTCCGTCTGCTGCACCTCCATGCCTGTGCTTCGGGTAAGCCTTCCACCTCGTGCTTAATAAATGTCTCGTGAATTAATGAGTGATAAAATATGCCACATACGAGGTCAGAATAACTGGAGACAGTGAAGAAGCATCAACCGCCCAAGCAAGGAGCGGTACAGGGTGGAGAACTCGAGTGGGCCAAACCCACAGCAAGAATCCAGAAGCCGCGAGGGGTTCCCAAGCCACAGAATACTTAGGAAACAGGCACGGATTGTAGTACAAAGAGTCTTAAAATGTGCCTTAAAATGTGCCTTAAAATTGCGCACCCATGGGATCCCTGGGTGGCTCAGCAGTTTAGCGCTGCCTTCAGCCCAGGGCGAGATCTTGGGTCCGGGATCGAGTCCCGCATCGGGCTCCCTGCATGGAGCCTGCTTCTCCCTCTGCCTGTGTCTCTCCCTCTCTCTCTCTCTCTGTTTCTACCGCGAATAAATAAATAAAATCTTTTTTTTAAAAAATTGTGCACCCATGACCTTCTAGAAGAAAGTAACCCGCTATGAATAAGGATAAAACTTTCATAAACTGTTGGCAGAAGTACTGAGGTGGGTGGACATTCATTACAAGCTTTAATTTTTAAACACTTCCACGTAGCAATTCCACTTCTAGAAATGTACCCCGAAGTCTCAAGCCCAAAGACACCACCCGTCTTCATGAAAGCAGTTAACTCCCTAAGTAACCCCAAAAGGTGGTTGCTCCCCACTGCATCCCAGTACTACAGCTAACCCACCGCAAAGCACTCGCAGCTTTTTCAGAACTACAAGGCTTACTAATTTAGGAACTCCTGTACTATTTTTAACATGTTCTAGTAGCAATTAGCAGCTGTCAGCTCCCTGGGCTCAGCTCTCTCTGAGGCCAGTAAACAGCACTAGGAGCCCAACGGGCGGTGGGAAGACCAGAGGAGGAAACAAACATTATGTAGAGAAACAGAAAACATCAGCAGGGTCCGTCTTCTCATTCAATGCGGTTTCTCCCGAAGCATTTTTTGTTGATCAGTGTGGACAGAACCTAAAATCTTCTGGGCTGTTCCTATGTATGTTTTATTAGTTCCTCATGTGCTATTTTAGTACAGTTTAGTCTACAAAGGTGTCCCTTTTCTGAGGGTTTTAATGAGTAAACATAGCATGCTACATAGTATTTATTTATTTTTTTACCAGTTCACAATTATTTTGGGCGGAGAAAACCTGATACAGATTCACAGGGAAACAGACACGCAGTGGTGGGACCTCACGGTTAAGTGATCAGTAGATGCGGTCACCGTCTGGCTACAAGACATAGGTGGTCTTTCGTGTGTATTTTAGAAGCTATCTCAATGGTTAGTTTCGTATGACATTGAAGTAATCGAAAATACATTAGAAAAAAAAAAAAGGAGAGAGATTGTTTGTATAGACGATTGGAGCCTGAACTCAAATTCAGGGGCAATCTGAACACAGACGGGAATGTGTTCTCACTTGTTCTAGCCAGAGGACCTCCAGATGCCTACGAGGAGTCTGGCTCTCTGCAGCAGACAGCCTTGTTTCGGCAAGTTCCCCAGGTCTTCTCCGTCCTCTCAAGGATACACATCTCCAAGGGTTGAGGGGTTGGGCACAAGTCCGAGGGCCCCACAGGGCGCCTGGACCAAAGCGGTGGCCTTGTCCAGATCAGACTCTAGGCTCTGAGCCGATCCCTTGGCCCAATCATGCTTGATTCCGCCTCTGGTGGGAGCAGCCCAAAACGTACATCGACAGACACAAGGAGAAACCTCACACGCCCGGACAGCCAGCCCTGAAGAGGCAGAGCCTGGCCCGCCCTGCCATCCCAACCCACAGGACGGTCGGTGAAACAGCGCGCCCTAAAGGACCCCGCCGCGTGCAGGACTCCGCTCGTCGAGGCCGCTGAGAGCCAAACTCAGACCAGAAAGTGGAGGGGGTTCCAGGGCCCCGGGGGCGGGGAGGTAGTTAGTGCTTAACAGGGACAGAGCTTCAGTTTGGGATGATGAGGAGCTCTGGAGGCGGGGGCTGCGCCGCGGCGTGCACACACCGTAGGGCTACGGGCGGTATGAGCGGCACATTGCACATCACGCGTGTTTTACCCCCAAACAAGGAAAGGGAACTCACCTTTGAAGTTGCCGATGTAGAGGCCCGGCAGGATCTGCGGGGAGACAGAGCACACGTGAGTGTCGCAGCCCCGACTGCGGGGGCCCCCACTGCCCCCCACCCCAGCCAGCCCAGGACCCAGCATCCGCTCCCCCGTGGGAGCCCCGACCCTGAGGACCAGGACTGGCCGGCGTCCCTCACGGACCCCTCGTGCTCCCTGGCATTCAGAGTCCAGTGCCACCCCAGGGTCAGGCCTCCGTCCCTCCCCGCCACCCATCCCCTCCACCCCTGCTCTGCTCCCCCATCTCCCAGCTCCAGCAAAGCTCGCCGTGCTGGGGTCCCCGTGTCCCGCAGCTGAGGTCCCGCTGCCCCGGCCCCTG